>NC_092576.1:24453610-25118610 GCF_037975245.1 Apostichopus japonicus
CTTGCATAATTTAATCATCATACTTTATTGTCACAAAGTTTTAGTATATACTCACAATAAAATATATATACCTTTAATTATCTAGGCTGGTTAACGAGCTTCTTAAAAATGACATATTTATTTAACATATATTATACACCTATATCCACCCACACTATGAATAATTAGAACTACGTTCATCCACGCTGTGAATAGTAATAACTTTGTGCAGCCAGGATGCGAATAATTTTAATTATATATGCACCCATGCTATGAATAATTATGACTACCAAACAGTTATGATTTTCACACCATTGCGAGTGTTTCATATAAATTCAATATTATTAGAAGAGAAATAAAAAATTGATATTATGACCAAACTTACCGTGAACTAGTCACAGTTTGCGATTAGACTGACATGCCATAATCTTAATTTAATAATAAATCATTAATAACATCTGCAGTGTATTCATATGAAATTTTTAAACTGTAGCAAAATACTGTAAGATTATCTTCAAACTGCAAATACCGCAATCATGAATAAAAATTCATGATTTATCAAATTATTCAAGATATCTCTACCTGTATTATTTTATTAAAGATATTTATTAATATTTGTTAAAGAAATATGAAATTGATAGTATGACCAAAATTACCGTAAACTAGTCACAGTTTGCGGTTAAACTGTCATGCCATAATCTTAATTTAATAATAAATCATTAATATCTGCAATGTATTCATACGCAATTCTTAAACTGTAGCAAAATACTGTAAGATTATCTTCAAACTGCAAATACCGCAACCGTTAAGAAAAATTCATGATTTATCAATTTATTCAAGATATCTCTGACTGTATTATGCCGTTAAACTCAATCACTAAGATAAATAAATAAATACAATATTACCACTGTATATTATATTTTTCAAAATGCCATATTTATTAAACCATAAATAGTAATCTTCCTTTAAGTGATCTTATTGGATTTCCAGCATCACGTGATATTTAAAAGTGATTACGCCAGACTCATTAATTACGTAATAAAGCAACAACTTTAAGGTCATCCCTTTCCAATAAAAATTAGGGATCAGAAATTTCGACAATCGTGGTACTCCGAGTCGGTAATCCTGTGCAAAATTGCTTTAAAACCGTAATTAATTTAGTAGCAATGTTCATGTAAAATAACATGATAGATATTCATTTATTTTCCGTCTCACTTTGCCAATTTATGCTTATTTTTGTAGTAAATATTCTTCATGGTGAATGAGTCGCATACGAGTCTAAGAGTTAATTTCACTAAACCCGTTTGCTGCACAGGGACAGCCTCTCACAGAGCTCGGGTTCAAATCCCGGACGGGTTTTGAACACAGCTCTTAGAACTCATGTGTCGGTACTTCTAGAGATCGGACTCTAGTGTCCTTTTGAGAGTTTTAAATATATGTGAAATACAAGGTGAGGCAAATACAGTTTTCATTAGTCATATAGTAATACAAAGTGTCAGAACAAATAATAACAATAGTGCGTAGTTATAACTAAAATTGCAAGGTCATTAAGAAAAACAATGCAAGTTTATAATCAACGATGACAAAACGGGAGATATATATGTGGTTTTGCAGTTTTTATGCAATTTATTGTCAGATTGTATATAACAAATTTTCTACCCTTTTTATACCTTACATTAACGATTTATATATTTGTATATCATGTTTGTATGTATGTTACTGTAAAGCGCCTTAGAGCAATTTCTTATTGGATAAGGCGCTATAGAAGTTTTGTAAAATAAAATAAATATGTATATAAGTATATATATATATGAATCAAAATGGAAATTTATAAGAAAGAATTATAATGTGCAAGAAAACAAGCATTTCAAAACAACAGTAATATTAATAACAAGCAATATAAGTAGTAACAAGCTATAGCATATAGTAAAAAACAAAAGAAATTTATAACAGAGAATACAAGATAATAATCATCAATTACAAATAATGAGAAAGAATAGCAAAGTATAATAATTGAAAACTTAATACAATCAGATCATAACAATTAAGGAATATTGAGATGGAATACAAAGGTTTAAGAAGTAAATCGATGATAAACAATACAAGGTATTCATCAACAGGAATATTTATGTGACAATACAAAGGTAAAATAATTAGGCTAATTAGAAACAATGAACAACAGTAACAACAAATAAACAAGATAGCAAACAATAGCAAACGGTAACAGACAATGCCTAATTATAACAAGCAATATACAAGGTAATTTGCAAGAAGGATAAAGTATAAAGGAATACAAAGGAATGATAAAAACCAAAAACAATACAAGGTAAATAGCAACAAGAAAATATAATACAACGAATGCCAAGGTATAAAAAAATTATAACATACACACCCAAGCAATAAGCAACACGAATAAACAATGTAAAACGTGATAAATAATAACATAGCAGTAAGAAATAATATCAAATTATTATAAAAAAATATACATCAAAATAATAATCAACAATGAAAAAATATCATAAGAAATACAAAGGTCATACAAAGGTAAAAATGTGACAAATAATACAAGGTAAATATATCAAGTAAAATTGATGAGAAAGAATACCAAAATATGAGAAATAATATAAAAAAACGATTCACGAAAATCACCACCCCAAAATAAATTCAACCAAATAATTGCAATTAATAAGAAAGAATAGCTTGCACTCAAATGTGGCAATTATCATTCTTAACTACCAGTGCCCAATTAACCTTGATTAACGCACTTGTCGGTTGCATATTATCCGAGGCCATATTTAATCAATGAATATTCATTAAGTAGGTTAATATTCTTCGTCTAGCGATAAACCCTTGAAGGCCGATATATTATGAAGCCAATTTCACTGACACGCGGCATAGTGCATGATCATAACAAATAGTTAACAATCAATCAAATTACCCAATCAGGGTGCTTTCAATTGATGACGTCATCATGTCGTGCGGTTTCTTATACGGTCTCGTACTGGGCCTCTTTTAGTCAGTATCAATTCAGTAGTTAATACATAATGTAATATACGTTACATATAGTTTTTTATTGATATGAGAACATTTCAGGTATAACTTTGAGTGCATGTGTCTAGTTAAATGACATCACGTACTCTATCACTGCGAGCGATCTGGGGCTACTGGACTTCATCATCATCGTTTGTGGAAATATGAAAAAGTCAACAAACAACAACATGGCGATATTAAAATCTATCCTTGTAAAAAACAAAATCATGGAAATGTAATACCCTTCCCCCCCCCCCCCCCCTTTAACGAAAAAAAAACCCAATTCGATATTTATTTTCAGACTCCCTCCAAAACAAAAAAATCATGGAGGTGTCAAATCTTTGTTTAACTACAGAGCGATGCTAAACAACAGCATGGCGATATTTAATCTCTGTTAGCTATTAAAAACATATCTATTAAAACTTTCTAATTTCAAAACAGGAAAAAGACGATTATTTTTATTTGCTAAACAACACCAACAACCAAGGAAATATATGAACTGACTATTCGCCAAGCAGAGCAAATAACTTAACCAGATATGACTTTAAACATTATATTATCTTCTACACATCATTGCTATATAGAAACTCTCTTTAACTAACAGCAGCATCACTACATTTTAAAAGGTCTCATGATTTTTTGGTCAAAGAAAGATACATCCAGAAATGATTTAACACCATTATGTATAAATAACATTTAAAAACACTCGAAGTAACAAACGAAAACACAATTTTTTTCGAATGTATTTTTACGGAAGAAAAATCAAATTAATGTAAAGCATAAAAATGATTTTATTGAATATTTTTAGCCTTCAATATGAATAGATATATTGAGGCTTAACTCGTACTTTTTTAAAATAATTTTGGCTATGTCAATTTTTTTGTGACATCACAATCCAGAATGTATTCCCAGCAACACGTATGACTAAATGTGTGGTCTACAGAAATCCGGTATAAAAGTGATATCATATATTTACGTAATACTTAACCCTATACAATCGTAGTTTGTTTTCGGAATAGCTAAAGAAGTTATCAATTTGAAGCCCACCTTGAACATCTAAGATTGTAAATTCAACCCTTATCTTCAGATGTCTCGAACAATGCAGAGTGTTAATGTAAGAAATAAACACGACATAGTCAAAACGATATGAGTCTCGCTGGCGGTTGTGTTAATTAACATTCATGAATTATCATACATAAATCAACAAACATAAATTAATATACTTTAAATTAACATACATAAATAATAGGAAAATACTCAGTCACTGGAAACTTGGGGAAGAATTTGAACCCAAAATAATTTCATATATTCGAATCAATATTCATTAAAGATATATACATTAAACAAGCGAAGATATGCATAGAGATTAATTATATTGTAGACACAATGTATAAGGCAGTTTGCTTATGTTGGCTCTATACAGGCAGACATTTACACATTTAAAAATTCATCTCTGTATTCGTCCGTTCGCATTGTTTAACGACTTAGGAATACACATATACATATATATATATATATATATATATATATATTTATATATATACATATATATATATATTTATATATATATAGGCTATATATATATATTTATATATATATATATATATATATATATCTATTCTAACATTCCAGCTGTTTTCCCTGTCAAGTCATGTGTTTTTTTTTTAAGAACGAATATAACGAACGAACGAACATCACACGGACCACAAATATAATAATAATCAAATGCAATGTAATCCAACACTTGTTGATATTAAAAAATATAAGTTTACCTGTTGATCATCATATATGATTGCTCGCATTGTTTTCACTCCATTAATTACTAAATCATTCCAATATTGATTGCTACTCTTGTTATTGCTTTCACAACGATTAAAACAAATAGTTTTCAACATTATTTGTTGACACAGGTATAGTTTAAAGTTGGAAAAATACACAATATTAATTTTCATTATTTTCTTGTAAGAAAATAAACTAAATTAACGTGAAGACTTTTATTAACACAGAATGTCTATATTACTTCATCACAATACTGAAGGAATATACTTAACTTGGATTTTTTTTCGTCAAATTTTCGTCATGATTTATAATTTCTTAACTTAAGTTCAATATTCAGAAATATAATCATATATTTTTCATACTGCATATTTTGTCCAAAAATCTCCAAAACTAGGAGTTTTTTATTTTGTTTTTCCCCATTAAACAGCCCAAAGTGGAAAGAAACTTATATTCACTGCAAACCGATATGTTTTTGTAATGTTTAGATACTAAAAAGTTGTTTATTATAGTTTAATAGACGGGTCATAAGTGTCAGTCAAATTCCAAATTCCATGTATCCTGTTAATGTATTTATTAAACGTTTGAGACACATGTAGACACACGACATGTACGCGTGTACATATGCATGTAAACTGCGAAGTGGATCAAGATAACGCACAGAGTTCTTGCACATATTACTAGTAACCTCAAACAGTTAAAGAGAGTTTTCTAAAGCTCTGACAGGCTTTGAAAAACGAACAACATCATTTCTTTTGACATTTTATGAAAGTTGCTATAACAATAGATGGCCTTCTGAATAATTTAGGGACGAAAGGGACCTCAGAATTCAACTTCTTTTTTTTTGTTTTGTTTTGTACCACCTTAAAGCTAAAGAAAAGGAAGACTATGGATAATCAATTGTTGTTATGACAACAACAGAACGTGTTCGATTTGGCGGGGCAAAACCCCGGCGACTAATAAAGCAACTCTCCATCAGGAATAATACGGAGACTTATAAATACCATCCGTAAGGTCCGATTTATTTGTTATAATTAAATGTATATCATTTTATGGTAAATACATCCTGCATGATGATGATATATATATATATATATATATATTTGTATAAAAGTAGAAAGTATATATATGTATAGAAATTGATAGATATATATATATATATGGATTAAAAACATTAAAAACTCATTTCAAGTCACATTTAATAATATAGTGCTTAACTAATGTCACGTGCATATTCATGTGTGTGTATATATATATATATATATATATATATATATATATATATATATATACACACACACACATGAATATGCACGTGACATAAGTTATGCACTATATTATTAAATGTGACTTGAAATGAGTTCTTAATGTTGCAATATACTAAAATTATTTCCCCGTCCATTTGTATAACACAAATCAGCGAAATCTATCCGATTTCGCATCAACACCACATTAGAAGCCCCAACATCAAATAAAACTATACCCCTTTTTTTATCATATCATATCATATTTTAATTTCACGTTAGTTTTCAAGTTTTATTGTTGTGTTTGAGTTTTATGTTTATAACTGTAGACTCCCAAACCTCATAGCATAGGATCATAGAGAAATAAAAGAAAAATGTAAGAAATAAGAAAGTCTTTATTTTTTGTCACATTAAACACAATATTTGGCATAATACATGATTAAAGTTGTACACGGTTGATATACATGTCACTAATTTACAGTGATATCGTACAATTAGTTGCTCTTCCAGTTATCTCGTTTAAATTAAGACCGACGTCTGGGAGATGTGACACCGTTTTAAGAGTCATAGTTAATTGTGATGGACGAGGATATTTAGTTAACTGTTATATAGATAAGAATAAAAACATTTATTATTTCAAACCAAAATTGACTTTTGTAAAAAAATCGAAAATGTTACAACCGTTCTCCGTTATATGATGTAATTCATAGCATAAAAAAATCCCAACGTTGCTATGGATATTTGGCCTGCTGTTTCGTTTGCTTATCATAACCACGAAAATAATTCATGGGCAAACTTATTAACAAGATTAAAACAAAATAAACATGAATTGAATTCAACAGTTAATTTATATATTATTTGTAATCGTACATTGTAATTTATTTTTTTATAGTTCAGATGATTTCAAATAAAAAAAAAATGTATTTTTTTTTAAAACTTTTTTAACATAACCTCGTTCAAGTCTTCCTTTTCCATCTCTCGGCGCTTGGTGTATCTGAAGTAAAATATTCGTTGTATTGTTAAAAAACGCTCAATATAAATTTTAACGTCTGCAAGCCTAAGTTTACTTTATAAACTGTTCAATATGCTATACCATTCCATTTAACATTCTAACACCAGAAGTACAAATTCTTATTTGCTCGTTTGCGCAACGATCGATATCAAATAGGAAGAACACGAAACTTTCCAGAAAGATCTGTAAAAGTCTCCGTATTTATCATCATGAGAAAGCAACAGGCTGCTCTGAAAAGCAAAGAAAATAGAACCAAGACCAGGCAACAGAAAGTAATATACAAGAGCTGGTCGAAGAAATGAAAGCCACGGCGCAATAAAGCCCCTACTGTCAAGAAAAGATACACCCGAAGGGAACGCTACGACAAGACTGTTTGGTGACATTTAATTAGAAAAGGGTCTTCGATGACATTACATGAATATATCACTAGCGGGGGCAAAAAAATCCCTTTGAGTAAGCAGCTGACCCCTCTACCCCACGGGATATATATGAGATATGGACACAATTACATCTAACATTTGCTTGGTGCAATGAGTGATAGGCAATCCTTCTTTCAGCTACGCGATGGGGCGGGGCTGGTTATATATCGCTCTGAATGAATACTGTTTAGATACGGTAGGCCTATACAGTTAGGCTGACGATAACGTATATAGATTCGTAGCAAAAATAAGTGAGGGCGTACTGTTTCAACTTCCGCTTCTTACGAACGATTCTTCCTTTAACAGCTAATTCTCACCATATTTATATACTCATTTGTGCCTACTTTGTAAATATATATTGTTTTCTAAAAACCTGAACGCATATTACAAAAATAATGTGTTAAGCTTCCTGCCCATGTCTGAGAGATATCGTCAGGTGGTCGTAAAAACGTCACGTGAGTGACTGTCGTTTTACTTTAGTCATCTATATAATGTTCTATATAACCACAATTCTTCTTCTCTTTTAAATATTTTGTTTTAATTTTTTATTTATCAACTTTGAGGTATGTTTATTTTTAATATTATTGTCATCTATGCTTCATATTCGTTCAAATTGATTATCTGCTGACAATTTGCTTATGTTCATTGAGAACTATTATTTTATTTACTTATCTCAATTTATTTGTAGTTTTTTTTTTCAATGCATTTTGGTGTCATGGTATGGATCGATGAGGTGTTATTCCCAACCCAGTTCTAACTCATTTACACAATATATAAATCACTGTTATTCGATTCCCTAATTTATTCCTATAACATGGATTTGACAGACAGATTGTCCTCACCACCCATATAAAGTAGTCCAGTTAACACGTTTCCGTGTCCACCCCTCTGTTTCGCTCAATGACAAACATCATATATAATTAAAAACTATTTGTAATATTTATAATTAAACGCGATCGCCGTAAGACGAGACTGTTGTACCGATTACACCCCAGTTAATTCCCCAATTGTTCGTTCTCGATTAACTTCAGTCTCCATATGAAATTCTATGTTGACACGGTAATGGTATACCGTACACAGGACGTGGGTTGTTAAGGGACGCACGTGTCCATTGAGATGGGGGGAGAGCGTGGGGGGAAGTGAACGCCTTGTCCTCATGGGATGAAATCAGAAAAGTGAAAAGTTTATCAGTGTTAAACCAATGTTATTATCTTTCTGATGAATTCATTAAATGGTTTACTCATCTTTCCATGGTTTGCTCTGCCCAGCTTGGGATGGTTACCTGGCGTGTTTAATCATTTGCTTCCAACTTCCGGTACATCTACTCTTCATCCCGCCCCGTCTCTCAAATTACTTATCAAGATGAATTCCGTTTCTCGTCTTCGTAAAGATGTTTATCCGTTTCAAGTTCCTTTGCTCTGTTTCGTAAATCGATATTATTTTCCATCTTCTCATATATTTTTTGTCCTGTTTTTTTATTCTTTTTTTGGTAAATGAAGTTATTCAATAGTTGAGTATAGTTTGGTTTTCAGAGCATGGAGCAATATTATTATTATTATTATTTTGGTTATCGCTGCGTTGCTTGTCAAAATAGAGAAAGAAAAAGAGAAGTTGGGTTGTATATTTTTCAGCGGTTCGTTATTGTAAATTTATTTGAAGAGGAAAACTAGAGGCCGTATATATTATAATTTAAAATATGAAATAAAAAGAGTCATGTGTGCCGTAATAAAACAGGTCTAGATGAAATATGCAAATAGAGAGTGATTTTCAGTAAGTGGTTTAATTTAAAACATGATATAACATAATTTTAGCGCATTTATATACATTGTAAATTATTATCTCTACATTTATCTATCAAGTTACGAGGAAAACACGTTCATTTTATTTATTTATTTTGAACTAGCAGTAGATCAATTCTAATTTCTACCAAACATGTAACACACGCAAAAGAAGGTAATAACTGTATAACCTTTATCGCAAAAAAATTGTTGTCACTTTTGGTGATTTATTTTGTCAAAATCTCAAAAGCTTTAAGGTTATTTATGAAAACTTATATATTTTGTTTAGATGTCTGGTATTTGTTTGTCTATCTTTGTGCTTTTGGATAGTTTACCATTTTTCTTCTGCATAATATTGTATATGTATTTTGTATTGAGGGCTCCTCTGGAAAGCAGTGCTTCTGCACTGAGCAGGACTACCCTCATTAAAGATGACAATAAAAAAAATAAAAAAATAATAATAGTCAATCAACACTGAAACGGTTTAAAAATGGGGGAATGCTATAAATTAATTACTATTATGATAAAGCAGGGGTGAACTCGGTATGTATCGACCGAGTAACATAGAAAGATATGAGGGCATTTATAGCTCCAATATTATTCATCTATATCATCAACTTCGTATATATATATATATATATATATATATATATATATATATATATATATATATGTTGTTAGTATGATGACGTCATTGAAAACGATTCGTGACAGGCGATACATGTATATTACGTAATAGGACCATTGGTTTCCTCTATTTCTATATACTATAGGCTGTTATAGAGTGCAGAGTGACCGAGTGTCTGAGTAAGGGCATATATATGCCTGTTCATTAATTAAATAGATTCCAGAGTCTTCACGTCAACTGTCATGAAGTTCGTCCGAGATATCGCATGGCTTTGAAAAGTTTTCAGTCTCCTAAGTCTGGAGTTTTTTTTTTTTTTTTTGCATTCATACGATTAAGAATTTGTTGGAATGTTCCCTTTTAATGACAAAAACTAAATTAATTCAGAATGGATAGTACACTCGACTGAGGTTGTATAAGTATCGTTAACTTCGTGACGTCACTGACAGGTGGGAAAGAGAATTATCGTTGATGATAATAAGTAGTAAATCCATTAGTCGGAATTAGTTCGACTTGATGGCCAATCTGAAATTTTCAAGACATGTTACAAAACAATACGTTATGACGTCATATATTGCCAGTCCAGCCTAATTGAATAACAGAGCTTTAAATGTCAAACTAAACGTATCTGTACTATATACAACAGAGGTTGTATGCATGTTGTAAATAACATTAGAACCAAAACATAGACACGGAAGCCCCTTCTCGTCGAAGTATAACATGCGGGTGTATATAGTCACGTGATGCCATGCAGTGACCCTAGGGAAGTACTCCTGCCTTGGCGCAGTCGAAAAGTAGGACGTTTGGCATGCTGGAATTAAAATAGTAGTAAATTAAGAACAAGAAAAGCATTTGAATCAAAAGCCTAGTATAATCATCATGTTGTGTTTTATAACAAAGAGGTGCTACCGGGGGTTCGATTTAAAAAAAAAGAGCCCGTATGCTGATAATGTTGTGTGCAATGTAGGACAGGTGACACAAAACTTGGGACTATACCTCGGTGCCTCATAGTAAACAGTGGACGTTCTAACTAAAAGTAAGATTTTCTACGTGTCAGTGAACCGGAGAGGTGAGCCAACCTATAGGTCTGTCGGTTATCCATGTAAGAAATACTCCATACATAATGTACCCGGCCGCAGTATAGGCTTGGGCATCCGTGTGTAGAGCCCGAGGCCAGATGCCGTTGTTTTAATTAATATAGATTTATATATATATATATATATATATATATATAGATATATATATATATAGATATATATATATATAGATATAGATATAAATTTATATATATATAGATATATATATATATACATATATATAACTTTATATATATGTATATATATATATATATATATATATATATATATATATATATATATATATATACGCACACATTTGACCTATTGAATTCCCATTCAAAGTGTCTTTGTACTCCCCGGATCAGAAATATATTCAATGTGTCATATTAATTTATGTTATGATATATAGAGATATCATACTTCCCCTAACATCATCCGCTCTCTTTGTAACTTATGGAAACAAGTAATCTTTTTTTTTTTTATCCTTTGCATATACAGCGGTGGCTTTTCATTTGCTTTCACCTGTAATATCTCTTAGTAATGGACACCACAATGAAACTAATATGAAAGCTACATTACTTCTCAAAAAAAGTGATTGAAATTTCCGAATGGAAAGGAACAAAGGCGAACATGACAATAGTTTGTCAGCTTCTGTTCTTGCTTATCTTTTCTCTTCTTTTAACATTTCTTTTTCTTTTCAACTTGTCGAAAAAGTGTGAATTTTCTTTGAGTAAATCTTGAAAGATAAGAATAAGTATATTGAACGGTTGTCGCTATAGACTGCTGACTGATCTATCACGCATTCAGTAATAAGTCAACCTATTGTGGCGGTTAATGATGATAATTATAATGATGGTGTTTTTTTTTAATATGACAGGGGTATATTATTCTTTGTTGCAATAGCTCCCAAGGTCGGTTGATCATGTCCTAAAGTGTATGTGAGAGAGAGCTTTGTATGTCTTTCCAAAATCGCATCCAATCATTTTTATGTTGTTTTTTCATTCTCCTTCAGATTTTTGGATGTTACAGAGTGAAACGAACTTTTCATTTCAAAACTGAACTAACTTATTGTTAGGAACTGTTTATCTCGGTAGCTATGGAGACACGCCGTACATATATATAGTTCAAAACAAATATTTCTAGTTAACTGATATTTTACTATGAAAATCATTTATTCGACAGATGGTTGCCACAATTTTAATTCAAGATTATTTTTCTCTTTCCACCTCTCTCCACCTCTCTATCTCTCTGCCGCTCACTTGAAAAGAATTCTCCTCAACTTGCTCTTCCAATAAACTTATACATATAGGTTATTGTAATGTAACATTAACATTCGGTATATAAACTGTATGATGAATTTCGAGTCGGCGGTTCTCTTCAAACAGTTAATACACATACTAAACTTAATTGGTCCACAACATACTTATAGTTTCACAACTTTTCGAGTCACGTGACGTTCCCCCCCATTTGAGCGCTTTTTATTGAATATCACGGATCCTATATTTTCGATGACACCTTCACACCTCTGTTTTCAGGCAATATGGTTACGCGGTACTAAAGCAGTCTCATGTTGTCCCACCAGGCCGGTTAAAAGCATTCCATTGACGAACATACACCTTGATTAGAATTGATTGAATTTTGCCATAAAAAATACGGACTTTAACAGTTATACTCCGTCTCCCCGAGTCGCCCTAACTTGATTTACACTGTCTGACTAATATTAGACGGTGTTGTCGTGCATGCTAGGCCCGACCAGGGGCGTCGTGTAATACAGTGTTCATTGATTCCAAAATGAAGACAAAGGCCTGTCGTCAGCTCGCGCCGGCCCTCTGGCCTCTGCCGGTCACTCAGCCAGACGGAATAATTTATACCTCTGACATTTGACTGCTATAGTTGATATACGCGCTCTTCGATTTATGCAGAATTTTACTTTAAAAAAGTTTATAAAAAGAGAAAAGCCAATTAAAACTTCAACCCCAAGTGCCTCAAAATAAACTTCTCCGTCGATCGGTTAGAATTCCTACATGTAGAACAATTTCATCAATTACAGGGAAAGGTCCAGTTGATGAACATCTCAAAACTGGCGGGTCATACAAACTTTAAAAAAAAACGTAACCCAATTTTCAGATTAGGTCTGGAGAATTTAGAATAGAGACGCTGTGTGTTATGTAGAGGATGGAGGCTTTCTAAAGTTTACAAATGTTTTGACCAAACATCACGATTATACTCTATGTGTCCACATGATTACCAAGCGACACCGGCTCATCGTGAAGTAATTAAATTAGAACAAACGTTTAAAACATGAAAAAAAAATTATTGGGAATTGCGAGATTCGAGAAGAGTGACCTCAATATTACAACAGTCCCTGCAGTGTTCTACAAACGCAACCGATTCAGACTGCAGAGATTACAGTAACTATACTGTAAATCTTGGCCAAGTTTTGTACATCAGTAAACACTGGATCGTGCTGATAAATCGGTAGCTTGTGCTATTATGATTACAGTAAGAACTGAGGATATGTGTTATCCCGACAAATGTATCAAACTAGTGGATTTGTTGGGATTACACATATCCAAATTGTGGAATTTATCAAACAGAATTCACAGAGGTTACACTTTTGTCGGGACTTGTTCACGGGATTTTAAAGTTTGATTCCTCAAATGTCCCACTGCCTTTCGAAGTGTCTGCCACCTCACCCCACCCCCACCCCACCCCCACCTACCCACCACCACCCCTGACTTAACCATCCGCAGTCTTTGATCTTCGCCTACTAACTTACCTAACAGCAAACTAGGTTATGTATATTTGTTTGTCCTGCTCGCTTAACAAGGTCACGTGACATCAGTACACACTGGCTTTGTATCCCGGCGTACAACACTGGTAGATCTTTTTGCTTCAATGGAAATAAAAATTATTCACGCTTATTCAACTATTAATAGCACTATTCAACTCTTTGTATTTATCATGCAATGTATATAGATATACGTTCTGTATATACCTGTGTAGGCATAATGAAAATGAATGCAGGCTTGAAGCCAAATATTAACATTAACTTATATGTGTGACGTTATCAAGGTATACATGCGACCAACTTGTGAATCAGCTAAGCAAAGTATTTTTTTTTTCCTTTTCGGATATATCAAGGTTTTTAATCAGTTCTTACGAACTCAAGATAGAAAGCTTGGGCAAGTCTAGTTATACCATCAGAGATTAATTTAATTGTATCAGTTTTACTCTTTCATTTCCTCATTAATTTGTTCCTTTTCATTTAGAAAGTAAGTTAGTTATAAATGTTACTGTGTAATATACACGTTTCTGAAGACATTATGAAGTAGTTGTGCATTCTAACAGCCAGTATGTGGTTTAACGTCCAGGCTGGGCTCTACGACATAATATACGGAGAAAGCTAGGCCCCGGGACAGTTATATTACCTGGCCACCATTTTGCAATATTCATTTTAACCTTTGATAACAATTAAAATTAAGCTCTTCCTTATCTTAAATTTTGAAACGTCTCTCTTGAAAAAGTTGAGGTTTACAATAGAGTAGAGAGTTTAGATGAGGCCACCAAATGGGCTGTGTTCAGGGGTAGGAGCCGGGGTAGGGGCACTGGGGCACGTGCCCCCACTGTTTTCCAAAATAGCAAATGTGCACTACTGGCAAATAAAATGTGCCCCTTTGATGAAGAACTGTCATTTGGATATCTTAAGCCTTTGTGAATTTTAATATTTTATTTTAATTATTTATTTTTAGCCTGTACGTGCTATTTCTAAAATGTCATCCCATATCTTTTTCTGTAGCACGGTTAACAATAAACAATCTCAATAAATAGTATTGATAGCATACTAACACATCATATATATTTAAGTGATATGGCCGGTGTGTATCGGTTTATAGCATAACGAGTGGTGGTTGTGGAATGAGAAAGTGCCCCTCTGATGAAGTGCCCCCCCCCCCCACTTTTTGGAAGCTTCCTTCCCCCTTGGTTGTGTCCGTCTGCTTTGTGGCCACCCCGTCCCCCTGTGCCACCGCTTCCCCCTGAGCCTCCCCCGTCTCCCGGCCTCACAGCCTCCCCGTCCGTCAGTCTATGAGGATATAAATGTTTTTCCTCTGTAGTGCAGTGAAAAACTAGCACGTTACAAGCACGTACAACAAACAGACGTTACAAATGATTTTACAATTGCATATAACATAGCGGCAGAACGGGTTCAATATTGTAAAGGGTGAGTCCATTGTTGATTTGGATCTTAATCACTGCATGATTTGACTGTATAGATCGGAACAATGTAAACGCATGAACATCATTTTAATAATATGAAACCCGAGACGAACGGCAATAACTTGAACCTGTATATGATAAAAGTCACAAACAACCAATCGAATATGACCTAATAAAAAAACTGCGTGTTGTTATTACAGACTGAATGGAGAACTCATCTGCAATATGATATTAAACTATAGTGAGCCTCAATTAATTCATCAGTGTCAACTTTGTATCTTATTCAAGGCATGCGTGACAAGCCGCCTCCCCCCTATTCACATGAATGTTTGCATATAATATTAATATACAATAGCCAGAATAAAACCAAACCAGCATTATGGTCAAGGTATTAAAGTACTCCGCTGCGGTGATCACCAAAAAAAAAAAAAAATAATAATAATATATTATAAGTTCAAAAATGGAATGAAAGTTTAGCATGAAACGGCCAGAAAAATGACTAGCGTTTTATGGTGAACAAATTTTGAGTAAATGACAGAAGCTGTTCGACTGGATCGATATTCGGGTAAATGAGGCCTATTTACACTAAAAAACGACGAGGGAACGTGAGCGTAGAGAGACGGGCGAATCCCTGGATGCTACCGGCTAAAAGCAGATGAGATTACACGTAATGGAAAAAAAAGGAGAAAAAAACCCCGCCAGTAGCAGCTATTCTTTCATGGGCTAACTTCAACCTTTTTACCGCCTGGCCAGCGTTGGGCAAATTTAAACCTGAAATTCTCCACGGAGAAGAAGAAGAAGAAGAAAAAGAAGAAACATCCCTCGTGATTATGAAATTCACTCAGTCAAATAAGAGAGTTGAACCTGTCATGGTAGACAAGCAAACATTCCTCTGTTCAATTCGTGTGTTGGAGTGTTTAATTACCTCGCTGCATTGTTAAACGTATTAAGCAATAAAAAAAAAACGAAGATATATATATATATATATATATATATATATATATATATATATAATACAGGCGACAGAACCGAATTGTCGTCGTCGGTAAGTTAGTCACGTGGTCTCTAGGTTACACCCCCCCCCCGCCCGCGTCCCTCGTGTCTGCTTATGTGTGAGACAAACGCTGAGGAAAACAAAGGGGTAAATTTGTTTGAAATTACGTCATCGATTTGAAAGTCATGCGTTAATTTATTGCCTTGGAGAAAGTATATTTTCGGATATACTTGGAGAGCCATTTTCTTTTCACTTTCATGCGTAATAATGAGTTATGCGTTAAACAATTTGTTTATCTTTGTTATTTACTAAACGAAAAATAACGACAAACGTTTTCGGAGTTTATAGCGACATATGCATGAGAAGATGTAACTGTTCGGTGGAACAGCTTTAACCGAAAAATAGCTCGCGGCTTAAGCAACTTTGTAAGACAATATAACTTGCCTAGATCGATTAGATAACCCCCTTTCTGTTACTAAAACGTAAACTCCAAACATTTCACTTAACTACATTTGTTTTTTTGTTTTTTTTTCAAAATAATTTAATAATAATCATTAATATCGCAACGCTTTATTTTCATCTTATACTTATTAATTTTACATAATTACCAAAATTTTATTGTCTTATTTCTCTTCACTCTAAAATTTCATCAAATCTTCATTTTCTTTCGTTTTTCATTTGTTGTGTGTACAGAAAGAACATTTCTTGTCCATCAACATTTTTTTATATTTTTTCATCTCTTTTTTTTATTTTTTAATCTTGTCAGGTAGACTGTGGTCGTGTTGTTCACACAAAGAGCTGGGAAAGATTCTTGAGAATATAAACGTGTAGAATCTGGATAACCAGTCTATACCAACACTATAGCATATATACAACTACGACTAGGAGGCAGAAGAAGAAGAAGAAGAAGATGAAAAAACTGAAGAAGAAGATGAAGAAGGAGACGCTAAAGATTAGAAGCCAAGAAATGGCGGGAGAAGCCGAATGCATAAAACCACCTGCCTCTTCCGGCTGCTAGTTGCTCCGGCTAGGCCTCAGATGATATAAAACAATAAAGTTTCAGAAGAGATAATTCGCCAGGACTGTTATAATAACGGAATAAAATAGCTGGAGGGGAGATGAAGAAGCGAGGAGGTAATCACGGAGCAAAACTTCAGCTGCCAGAAATGTATGAAGTAATTACGTGATTATCTCAGAGACAATGTGATTATATTACGAGTTGGAATTACTACTACTGCTGCTGCCAATGTATATAAGCGTATATATAGCCTACCGATGGAGGTTGTGGTCAAATTCGAACAACAATGTATTATACTGGGGGGGGGGGGGGAGGCGTACCCCGGTACATTATGATTCAATATTCTTCGTTGTCACTAGAAGTAGCCTTGATTATATACAGATAAATATAGATATATTTCTTGCAGAATTTATTAGTTTTCAATAACAACGAATATCTTAGAAATGTATACAATTTTATTTCAAACAAATCAAAGTGTTGATTATTCAATAATCATAAAAGGCTATTTTGGCAAATCTTGACAATGGTTACCCTCATTTTAATGGACTTCCTACCTTTGCACTGATCTACGCGTGTGCTTTTATTATTATTATTATTTTTATTATTATTATTTTTTATATATTATTATTATTATTATCATGATAATATATATATATATAAATATATATATACATATATATAAGCAAATATATATATACATATATATAAGCAAATATATATATAAATATGTATGTATATATATAATTATTGGATGTTACAATCTAGTTCACAAATAGAAAGTCAAATTACATCACGTGACTTTCATATATTAATTCCATGGATTTTATCAATTGATTTTTCTTGTTTTCTACTTTGTAAAATAACTAGACGATTTATCTGCTTTGCAATAAAACCGAGTGAGTGTAGCAGTTATATATGATGTGAACTATGATGTATGTGAACTTTAGCGGGTATTCTGATCCTTTCTTCATTCTCTGTCGGTGAATCCTTGATTATTCATACGGAGCTGTCCCCATGGGCAGTTACAGGTAGTCCGCTTAAGACCAGCTGTAGTTTCTGACCCCAGGGACATTCAATTCATCTCGTTCTGCATGTCTATCAATTATAGTTTTTTGTGAAACTTTCCTAACAGCATATATAAATGGGATGAGTATATCACGTATTCCGAAGCTGGCGTATCACACACATTAATAATAATGAAATGTTACACTAAAGAAATAGTCAGATTATTTCACCGGCATCATTCAAAATAATTGTCAAAATCTACTCTCTTTTTTTTAACACAAAAATCTTCGTTTTTTTTTTTTGCTCCAATCAAATTCTTGGTAGAATTGGTTACACCAGTCCAGATCAAAAAAAAAAAAAATGTATAGTTTTAACGCACTGTCAGAATTCAACGTGAGATGTATGTGTCTTCTATGCAATAGAAGCATATCGGGTTAGTATTTTAGTACAAGATTGAAGTAAATTAACTTTAGAAAGACTGAATTATCTAACAACTTCACACCCTCGCACAGAAGAAGAGGAATTTCCTAATAACTGCTAATTAATTTAGCCTCTTTATTTAAATGAACAACAGCCTTGTTTAACTGAGTGTTTCCCGCATTGTGTTGTTCCCGTTCCCAGCTCGTTGCAATTTTTTGTTGTTCGTTGTTGTTTTTGTTGTTGTTTTTGTTGATTTTTGATTTTTTTTTGTTGTTTTTGTTGTTGTTGATTTGTTGTTTTTGTTTTTGTTGTTGTTGATTTGTTGTTTTTGTTTTTGTTGTTGTTGATTTGTTGTTTTTGTTTTTGTTGTTGTTGATTTGTTGTTTTTGTTTTTGTTGTTGTTGATTTGTTGTTTTTGTTTTTGTTGTTGTTGATTTGTTGTTTTTGTTTTTGTTTTTGTTGTTGTTGATTTGTTGTTTTTGTTTTTGTTGTTGTTGATTTGTTTTTTGTTGTTTTTGTTTTTTGTTGTTTTTGTTGTTTTCTGTTGTCTTTTACGTTTTTTGTTTTGTTTTTATTATTATTTTTTGGCGCACTTAACGCAAACTATATTTAGGAAGTGCATGTATCTAAACAAACATTATTGTTGACAGTTAATTTTCGCATAAGGCTCCTATTAACTGTACGGAGCAATAACGTGTTCAATTGTTTTTTTTTTTTTAAATGAAATGAGATCGTAAATAAACAGTTTTCCGTGAGTCATTAATTCCATTTTACACCTCCCATTTGTACATCTGCCTCTCCCGGCAATCTGTCTGGCTTTGCTAACTGTTATATAGTAATTATCTAAATCATTGTCTTAATACAAACAGGTGCCGTAAAACAGTAAGCCTGGAGTCATGATCAAATCAACTTAATCATTATACGTTTAAACTGTATAGAAATACTGGATTATAATTAAGATTATAACAATATCCAGTTACAATCCATAACGTTACGTCATGGCATTATGTTGGATTTCATTATTATGCCTGCCTGCTTGCTACTACCGAATTGATAATTATAACAGAATAGTTGCACGTTGGTATATACGAATTTGTGGTTTTAAAAATTAGGAAAGGACATGTTATAAGTTAATCGATCAATAATTCAGTGTGAATTCTATTGTATTGTTTGTTTTTTTTTGTATTTTTGTTTTCTTTGTATTTTGTTTGTATTTTATCAATCCTTTTTGTGTCGATGTATAGTTTACTGCAGTGCCGGTATTTCACTGTGAGAAGATAACATATGTTAAGGGGTGAAAAACATCGATTTGCTGCCAGTAAATCTCTCCATTGCCACAAACCGTTAAACTTTTCAACAACTGTGTTGTTCTATCGATCCTATTAGCTAAACTATTTATAACACAGCTGGCTGTTTCATTCTGTCAGCCTCTTAGAACTTGATCAAGTCGAGGAGGGAGACTAAAGTCACTGGGAATTAACTACATTAAGCCTTTACGATCAATAACGCTACCAACAGACGTACGTATATATATAGAGAGAGAGAAAATACACAGCTGGTGAATGGAGGCCTCATTTAAGACTTCCTCGGAACAATTTGTTAATGAGGGGAACCGATCGTTAACCTCAATCCACTTACCCCTACCACTTCCCCCCCCCTCATACAGCGACCCCCTCCCCCCCCCCCCCCAATTCCAACACACTCACACATGTACCTAACCCGTTTTCGATATGATTGTATGTCAGGTGATACGTGAAGTCCCCGTGATGCCCTGAATATCACTGGACTAATTGCATTAGATTGCTAAGCCTATACAGAGGTTGTAAACATATTAACAGTCAGACAAATTGACACTTTAAATATACACTAAACATTTACATTGATCGATTTCATTTTAATCGAAGCTTTCGGAATTAGTATCCAATCTAAGAAAGATGATTTTTTTTTGAAAGGGGACCGAAATAAATCCCATAGTACAATATAGTGTATTTTTGCTATATTTGTATTATTATTATTGGTCGGATGGGGGGGGGGGGGGGGTTTGATCGACAGTGGTATATGTAACTTTGTTTTGAAAGGCAAACCGTAAAGTTACCTCTTCATTGGTCACATAAAATGGATCGTCTGTGCATTCACATGACACAGATCCCAGTAAGTTTTTAATAAAAGGAGCACATTCTATTTACAAATTATTTCTTTACGTTTCATTCAAGAACACTTTTTGATTACAAACGTTATTTAATTTTTCTAAGACCAGTTCACTTTGTAAAGAACAACAAATGGAAAAGGGGCACTCTTTTGTCAAAAAGGGCACTTTCGATGTTTTGTCGCAAACCCGAGGGGCACGTTTCCCTTGTGACCCTGCTTTACGGCCACTGATAGCATGGGTTATTTTGTCTACCAGTTGACAATAGGTATACTAGCCTATACTTTATAAGGGTTTTACAAATTAATCATAGATAGTTCCAAATCCCACGAAAATGTATAGTAAAGAGTAACATGAGAGAATTGAAAATTCCAAACCCATGTTTAAAAGCAAAAGGAAAATGGATGCCTATTTCTGTTCGAGTTTTATCAATGATCGTGTGGTCAAAATGAGGGCAGAATGTTTCTTCTCATTTTGACTAATGACTTATGAGCATGAGCGCTTCAGTTCGTGGAATTTTTAGTGGTGCGCCTAACACAGTGTATATATATATATATATGTCTTTTCAGAAGATAATGCATGTTACATCGTACAATATATATATATGCCTAACATATGGCCATGTGTACATTGTCACAGATCTGAAATAAGATGAATGAGGCTAAGCATGAAATCGACTTGGGTAATGGTAACGTCATCATTGGTTACCCTCTTTTGTTGTTTCCAAGGTGACCGTACCCATTTTTTATTTATTTTATTTTTTTAAAATATTTTTTATGTATGTATTTATTTATATATATATCTATATTTTGGTTTTGGTTGAAACACTCAAGTTATAGCATCATAGCTTACATCACGGCCACTACGTGTATTTTACGTTGCAGTTTAAATATCGTACTATATAACACTAGTTGCTTCCAGTTGTCTTAAACGTAAGTTTAAACTCCTAGAGTGAAGCAGGCTGAATGAATAGACAATACACAAATCAATATTATTCTTTTGTTCGAGACCTGTTTTTATTCTGATCATAGTATATGTATGATGCAGAACAAAGGCAATAACTTTTCATTATCTCTACTCATCTTTCTTTGTGTCTTTTTTCCTTTCTTTTTATCAGTTTTCATTGTTTGTGTCTCTCTCTCTCCCATTTACTTATTAGTCCTATTCGTGTGTTTCTCAACCTTTCTTGTACGTACCACTAAAAAATAATAATAATAAAAATAATAATAATAAAAATAATAATCATTTCTGTAAAATATCGTTTCAAGCAACAACAAAAAAAAAGAATTTGATAGAACACGTTACCTAAAAGCAAAAATTTAAAAAAAAAATAAAAATAAGAGAAAATAGACAGAACGCAAAGGGAAAAGGGAGAACTTTAGAAAAACATGAAGAATTGTTTTAAGCGCTAAGGCCTAGTTATTTATGATATATTTCAATAATCGATATTTACTTATAGGCAAGAGTAGGCCTCACCCAGTTCTGAGTTTTGTAACTGCAAAAACGGTAACAATGTCCCTTTTCTTCTACAGCTTCCGTTGGCAGCGTTGCAGCCTGTTGCTTCGCTAATTTATATATATATATATCTATATATTTTTTTATTTTTGTCTTAGATTCGTGTTTTTTTTTTCCTTCATTTTTCCGTGACTACTGTAGATGTTAAATGAAGCGTTAATTTTTGGGCATTTATCAAGGGCAAACCAAAAGAGGCGAGCCTTTGCTTGTCGTAGTTCAACTTCCTACGACTCTAATTAGTTCTTGCTAGAAAACTCTTTGAAAATATGGAGGGAGTAAAAAAAAAGTAGCCAAAAATATATATATATAAAAATATATAAAAAAAAACTTGCTCTGGCAAAGCTAAAAAAATAACTAGTCTGACGGTAGAATAAAGTTTAATTTCTTTCTCATTTTGTACATGAGTAGAAATGTTTTGTCGGGCGGAGAAAATCGAAAAATTATCGAATTTTCTTCGGAAGATGCAGCAGCGACAATTTAGGTCTTCATCTTCATCTTCTTCTACTTCTGCTTCTCTTTTCTATTTTGTCTCTTACTTTTTTTTTCCCCTTTTTTTTCTTTGGTGGTTAGAATGAAGTGTCCTGGTGGTGAGGATTCATGGTCATTGGGTACTAGAGGGCGCGGTTTACGGTTCATCAAGTTGTTACTCTTTCATACCATCAAATGAAGGGTAATCACGTGATCCGGTCTAAGATAAGTGGCGTCACACAAGTTAGGTTTTCTTTCTTTTTTTGTCCCCTATAACCAGAGAGACTTTTCTCTAAGTTTGGGTTGAGTCATATCTGGGAATGGCGACATGAAATCATTTTTGGAGGATACGATATTTGGAGATAATTATTGATGGGAAATGAAGAACGAGTCGAATCTAAAAACATTACATAAATTCAAACTTAGACACTAAAAATAATACTTTGAATGACAGGAAGTTTATGACCCATTTAACACCAGTTGTATAACAGCAAAGAATGTGAGGTGTTAAAGGGAATGTATTACTAAAATAATAAACTGATCAGATCTGCTCTGTTCGTCTCAATGAAGATACAAAATACGCAGTGAATTAACATTAAAGGTGGCGTATCTGCAGCTTTATAATCAATTGAATCGTTCACCTAATGACATGTGACGTCATTATAGGTAGTATTGATAACGGTCGGTGAAACAGAATTACGATACATAACGTATAATAGTAAACGTTTTATAGTTGCACGTATATAACGTACACGGGTAACGATATACAATTTATTGTATACAGACCGATGCAAGGTTTGGAGTCACTCGAGACTGCATAGTCTCTGGTTTAAAGTCACTCGAGACTACAATCGTCTCTGGTTTGGAGTCACTCGAGACTGCATAGTCTCTGGTTTGGAGTCACTCGAGACTGCATAGTCTCTGGTTTAAAGTCACTCGAGACTGCACAGTCTCTGGTTTGGAGTAACTCGAGACTGCAATCGTCTCTGGTTTGGAGTCACTCGAGACTGCATAGTCTCTGGTTTGGAGTCACTCGAGACTGCATAGTCTCTGGTTTGGAGTCACTCGAGACTGCACAGTCTCTGGTTTGGAGTAACTCGAAGCTGCATAGTCTCTGGTTTGGAGTCTCTCGAGACTGCATAGTATCTGGTTTGGAGTCACTCGAGACTGCATAGACTCTGGTTTGGAGTCACTCGAGGACTGCATAGTCTCTGGTTTGGGGTCACTCGAGACTGCAAAGTCTCTGGTTTAAAGTCACTCGAGACTGCATAGTCTCTGGTTTGGAGTCACTCGAGACTGCATAGTCTCTGGTTTGGAGTCACTCGAGGACTGCATAGTCTCTGGTTTGGAGTCACTCGAGACTGCATAGTCTCTGGTTTGGAGTCACTCGAGACTGCATAGTCTCTGATTTGGAGTCACTCGAGACTGCATAGTCTCTGGTTTGGAGTCACTCGAGGACTGCATAGTCTCTGGTTTGGAGTCACTCGAGACTGCATAGTCTCTGGTTTGGAGTCACTCGAGACTGCATAGTCTCTGGTTTGGAGTCACTCGAGAACTGCATAGTCTCTGGTTTGGAGTCACTCGAGACTGCATAGTCTATACATACGCGGATAAGTGTAGAGATGCACGTAGACCAATGTATGCTACGAAGCTTCTCGTTTTAAGAAGAGGTGCACTTTCATAGGTTTTAACATCTTTCGTATCGCGTACTGCAGGTTTCTACATATACGGTGTAACTTTGAACATATTCCGTATATACTGTTTCTGATTTGTACATTGTATTGGGTTTCAGGTTTTACACTTATACCGTATCGCGTATCATGTTACACAAATACCGTATTGGGTATCAGGTTGTACACTACTACCGTATTGGGTATCAGGTTGTACACTACTACCGTATTGGGTATCAGGTTGTACACTACTACCGTATTAGGTATCAGGTTATACACTACTACCGTATAGCGTATCATGTTACACAATACTGTATTGGGTATATCATGTTTTACACTAATACCGTATCGCGTATCAGGTTTGTACACTGACACCGTATCTCGCAACCGGGTTTTAGACATACTGTGTCGCGCATACAAGATCACAGACAATATAATATCCGTTACATTCACAGTAAGCGATTTGCATGCTTGGCTACCCACCTGACTAATCATTATGGTCAACGTTAGTTTTATTATCACAATAATATTCAGAATACTTACTCCCATATTTAAATTACGAAATATTTACAAAACGGTTGTAACACTGGCGTTATAAATTAATGAATGATTTTCATGCTAGTGCGCAGGATATTCGCAAGGCGCTGTTGCAAATATAGATATGCGCCGTTGCAAATATGGATATGCGCAGTTGCAAATATGACACAATTCTAATATCTTTGGTATAGTACTGTCTGAATGTGTTACGTCATCTGACGCACGTCACGTGGCTGTATTAGGAATAATATGACGTTAAGCTATGACGAACATATTTTCTATCTAAAGCCAGATTGAATTTTCAATCCATGTAAACATAGGGTGATGTCCTAGTATATACCTTAGAGTTATTCAAGCCTAGTCACTTAAAATATTATGATCTTTCGAGGAAAATATGTCAGCAAAAGCGTCGACAAAAGATTGAATACACTTTACCTTAAACTCTATAGAACCTCGGCATCGTTTTGCTCGGTAGACTTAGCCAGAGCGGAAGAAATTAGGATTGATTTTTACTTAATTTGTCTTCTCCTGTTGATATTTCCATTTTCTCTATAAAATGGCTGGAAGATATTTTATTTCGTTGGAAGGTACAAGTTCATTTCTAGCCCTGCGGGTACCACATCAGATTGTCTGTAGTAGTAGTAGTACGTTGACCCATTACAGAGGTAGATAAATAGCATTCGGTGTACAACAGATCGGAACAGGATATAGGTTAATGGGTTGTTTACATTGCAGGAAATATTAACATCCAAAAAAAGTGCAAAGTTGTTGAAAAGTTGACTCGCGTTGCTAGGACAAGTTCAAGTCTTGGCAAGCTAGTTGAAATTAGCTATAGCACCTTTATTAACCCTGTGTATTAACCACGTCGCTATAACAGTTAGTAGAAGCCTATAGCAGATTTACAACACAGGTATAGGTTCTTTACTACGCTGAAACTGGTGGTGATGTTACCAAAGCGGTGCATTTAGGAATCGAATATTTCTCTGCTTGTACGATGGACGACAACAAGGAAACATGTACTCTGTAGCCCTCAAGACCAAAACTTTGCATATAAATCTCGGTTGCAATTCTAAGAGGCTTCAATCTTAGGGAAGAGTGAGGGGGGTGTGAGGGGGGGGGGGCGCGGGGGTTTGTCACAAACTTTTAATGGCAGTGGGAAATGAGGGGAAAATGACTAAAACATCTCAAAAAGGCACGTCAAAATGGAGGCTTTGTGCATTAAGTAACATAAATCCTAATATCGGAATGTTTTTCAACAAACTGGCACTTTCTAATTCCCGTTATTTTGTTTTCTGTTGCTTCCTTCTAATTTTTGTGTGTGGCAGGGGTGGGGGGTGGGGGTGGTTTCTTGAAGGGGAGGGGCGCAGGACTGAATTTGAATGCGTAACATAAAGGCAACATATATATTACACAATATAATATCGTAAACACTTGCAAAGAGAACAGTCACGTGATACATAATAATACTACAAAATATAAGTCTTTGATAAAACGTGAACTTTGCTCCTTATTGTAATTGTGGTAAAACTGTTAATGTTCTCAAACAACCTGAAATATATTCATCTTTTGTTATGTTATTTTCACTTCTCCTCCCCTGCCCCTAGTGCGTCCTAATTCCTCCCCACCACTACGACGGATGCAAATTTCTCTAATTGAGCAAATAATTTCGAGTTACACTTTTCACTGCCAAACACCCGTACGTCGATACATGTATAGTATAATATTGACTTCATTTGTGTGGCGTTTTCCAAGCAGCAACTTGCGACAATTTTTCTAGGACAAAATTATTTTTAAAAAAAATTTCCAAAACGTTACAAGTTTTAAATGTTAAATATGACCATCTTTATTGCTCTCCTATCCTGCACCCCTCCCTACCCCCCCCCCCCTTTTCGAGATGTGTCATGCGAATCCTCAACAATACGTGATCAAATGATTTCCACTCCGCGGCCCTTAGCCGAATCCTTCAACAAGAAATGTATGACCCCAACAATTAATTTACTACATAACATTTCCCAAGGAGCAGAGAACCTTGGTATTTACTATAATGAATCTACACTGCACCGTTATTGTTATATTCGTTAATAGCCTTTCTAAGCACAATGTCGCTTTTAAGCCCTCTAAAAAGTCTAAAAAGATTTATCTATTTCTTGTGAATCTTTTTATTGTGTTTTTTTTTTTTATCTCTTCCAGTTTTAAGTAATGGATAACCTTCACCAGTTTTGTTGTCCTTTTGTAAACTGTTGTTTTATTGGACGGCTTTTTTCAGTATTAGCTTTTCATCGATCTTTTAAGAACTGTTAGAATGATTAACGCATCCTTGTACTACATCAAGGCAAAAGGCGAAATGTATAAGACAATACATACTAGGATTAGCTCACCCGTTTAATCGATTAAAGGCCGCGTTGTATCGATTAATCCTCCTCTTCTGATACACTTAACGTGTGTGCGTGTACGTACGTATGAACATTTATATAAGAATGATAACACCATGTTTTAGGGTATATAACATGTGTGCTGTTATACAAATGATAACATAAATCATAGATCAATTTCATCCGCTTAAATTTATATAACCTATCAGTGTACATCCGGGCCTTCTTTCTGTTTTTGTTTTGTTTGTTGTTATATACATATATATATATATATATATATATATATATATATATATATGTATATATATATATATATATATATATAAATGAAAATCGTAATGAGTTGGAAAATCAAGAACAGTGAAAAAACTTTCAGCCTCCACCGGGATTCGAACCACGGGCCTCCCGCTCTGTACGCGGACACCCTAACCACTAGGCTATGGACGCTGATTGTATGTCCAGAGGTTCGAAACCGGTAAGGAAGATCGTAATTCCACTGTAGGCGTTTGTCACCTATATCGAACAATACTAGTTCTGTTTTTGGTGACATATTTTGCCCTACTCTAGAGATCAAACATGATGCTATCCAACTCGAAAATCATTTGTGATTCCTAAAGCCGGATCTCGAAAGAGATATATATATATATATATATAAATATATATATATATATATATATATATATATATGTATATATATATATATATATATATATATTCCTCACTTAGAGACAGCAAAGTCAAGGGTTTTTTTTACCTCCATACAAAGTTTTAGAGCAAACATGATGTGGCGTCTGTTAATGTTAAAAGAGTGTACAAGGCCTGGGGTAACTGTTCAAGCCACACTTTGTGTTCATTCCCCTCCTAAGTCAATACGGTTGGCATCATAACCACAAATTGAGTGAAAACTTGATCTGTTATTCAAGTCTACCAACATTTCACTAGGAACGATATGATCCATCTATTGAAATCCATGGGATAATGCAGAAAGTTATTAAATTTTGTGGGACACGAAATTTACTGTACCGGAAGTGAAACAATGCAGATTTTTTGTTGATAGGAGCAACCAATGTTTTTTTTTACCGCTAAGGACTTAGTTATAGCTCAGGGAGGTTTGTCTATCTAATTATGATGTGTGTATTTATATAACACAACGAAAATGAACAGATAGCGCGGACGTAGTTTAGTGGCATCAATGAAGCAATTCTTGTAAGTTACTGTTCAGCTTTCTATTTTTTTTTACCTTTTTGTGATTTTTATGGTAACTCGTTATTAAAAGGAGCTCATCAATTGTGAAACAAACACATTGAAATAGAGTACAACTTTGAGGAAGGGGGTGTTACTATGTTATAACACCATTGGAAGCAATTAGTATGTAACATGTGCGTTTGTTCGCGTGCATGTGGGTGTTCGTGTGCACTTGTTTTGAATTCTGACCGAGGACTTGAACAAAATAATTCCAGGTCCTCGGATGTGATTTCAAAAGAATCACCACGTCCTCGAAAGAATTCTATCGTTATAGGGTATTGTTAAGGTTAGGGTACGTGGATTTGAACAATGGAAAAAACAATGTGTGCGCGGTTTTTAATTTTTTTTTTTGGGGGGGGGGGAGGCTATCCTCTTTTTTTATATTCCTGTGTATCTTCATAATTTATTTGAATGGAAATAGTTTGAATTTAATATTGAGGTTCCTTATACCACAGAATCATTCTTCTTCCATAGTAGGCCAAATTTGTCACGTGTAACAATAACAGTAAGAATTCCTCAATTTTTATCCATTCTGTAAGGCCCGGATCCTAACGCACTATCTCATAAAGCGCAAATTACAATCTGCGCTTTCATATATTGTTGTTATGCGATCTATTTATGTCGAGTCATCCACGCGTATATGGCTATCCTACCCTACCCACAGTTCCCTTTCTACACACACATACACACACACACACAACTCTTGGAAATATTTCGGTGACTGGACTCAAATATAAGAATCACTTATAAAGCCTTGAGTATATTAACACAATTTTTTTTTTTAAATCGTACAGTTGTGGGACTATTTATTTATTTATCAACATGTGTTTTCAGTTTGAAAACTATTTTTCCCGATGAACTTTAATCTATATATTTAAAAACTCCCTTTGCTACATTTTCGCTTGACATCATATACTCTTGTTTATAAGGTTTAACTGAGGGGGGGGGGGGGAGGGGTGGAATCAACTATCTGTAAAAAGTGGCACAACCCGTAAAATTTGTGGTTCTCGAAAACTTAAGAGAATTGAAGAAGCTAATGAGGTAGATAAACGCTCTATAAATTAGCCCAAGTCTGGTAACATTTTGACAGGGATCGATGGTAAACCGAACTTCTTTTAAGTGAACAAGCTTCAAGTATTGATTTTGTTTAATGCAGCCAACGAAGGGGGGTAGGGAAAAAAATACTGTGCGTGTTCCGTCGTCTAAACAATGGCAACAAAGTGATGGCGCTATAATATTAGTACTTAGCGATGTCTTGGTTCTTAGAGTCGACTGGCTTGAGTTTATTTCGTATGTTTACAAAAAAAAACACTGCATAGGGACTCATTACCTCTTAAGTTAGGATAATAAACATGTCTACTTATCAAATGAATTGTCAGGAAAAACTTGAGTAGAAGAGATAACAAAAGTAATTTTAAATTTTTCTTTTTTAAAGTTACTGCCGATGTAAGTAGACCATACGACAGATGCAATGGATTTTTATCAGTATACAGTGAAGTGCATGATAACACGATTATGTTATGGCTATGAATTTTTTTTAAATTTTCTATGTATTCATAAAGAAAATACCGTTAAATGAAAATGTTGTAGGATGGAAACATTTTAGAGAATTTCTTTTACTGAAACAAAACGAAATCCATATTAATCCTGTTAATTGTATTCAAAGTGAAAAAAAAGGTAATTTTGCATCCATCAAGGGTGGAGCCTGGATTTAAAAAAAAAATGAGTGGGTGTAGCCCTGAGTTCGTTGAAGCTCACTCCAATAAATGTGGCGGGGGGGGGGGGGTGGGTGGGGGGTCAGGAAAACCTCCCAAAAGAACACTTTCTGTGTAAAATGCGTTTTGCACTCTGAGGCTTATTGAGGCTAAAATATAGGCTTATAATTAGGCCTTCGTGGTTTGCTGATAAGTACTTGTACCTTTTGTATGGTGTTGAAAATGGTGTGTACACTCCACCCCACCCAACCTGTCTACCCCACCCACCCACCCTGCCTACCCCACCCTCCTAGAGGGCATCCGCTCCGGTCTATGGGGATGTTTATATATGGGGTAACCGACCGTTGGGTATAACTTTGGAGCTATTGTAGCCTGAAAAAGCCCGTAATAACACTTCTAAACACAAGATAATACTAATGGGTTGCTCTCTGACTTGTCTGAAACATAAAAAGAATTTAAAGAGGGCGCAATGCCGTACTCCTTTAATTATCAAAGTCATGTACGTCTTAGCTACTTCCCATTTGCTCGTCTTGTAAATGTGTCCTACAACTAAATGAGGGCGCTCGTCTGAATAAGTCACATTTGACAAACTTCTTGAGGTGGCGGCCTATATATTTTGCCTCAACATCTCAACAGTTACTACATATTAGTGAACACTGCTAAATTTTAAAGTTATAATATAAAATTATATATATTGTATTCCGGAGAAGTAAACTTGCGCACAGGACGGCGTAAGTTCGTGATCTATGATTATGGAAGTTAGTTGAACCAATTCTGCGCATGCTCTGTTTCACATAGCTACGGCAACCCATATTCACCCCTACTACAAATGAAGTTTCATGTTACTGGTATGAATTGTACGTACCAGTTAACTGGTAAAATACATATTTGATGCACACAAGTTGAGTATATATAGGATTAATACTTTGACAGGCTTAAATTGCAATCTACTGTTAAGTGTTTGCTAAGCTCTTGTCCTAGTCCCTGATGACATTCTAGTATAAGATGCATTTAGTATAAGATGCTAATATATATAATAAGATGACACGTATAGTATATATAGTATAAGATGCACATATATAGTATATATAGTATAATATTCACATATATAGTATATATTGTATAAAATGCATATATCAGGGTTGTCCAACCTTTTGCAGAGGAGGGCCACATGGAATGATTATGATGAAGGAGGGGGCCGCATGAACCCTACGATTTTTCAATTTTTTGCGCGAAGCCCAAGGCAACAAATGTGAGAACTGCGCGCGGTGCGCACTGATTTATTTTCTTTCCTGATAAAACAGATGAATAAAGTCCAGCCGCCCCCGCCCCCCTACGCTGAGACCTGTATGCAGTTTTTTGGACCCAGAAGGTTCGAATGATTGATTATATAGCTTCAAATTGTTATCAATAGATCTGCTCACTAAATTTCGCACCGTAGGCGGGCCGGAGGCAACCCTGCGGCATGCCGGACTGTGGCCCGCGGGCCATAGGTTGGACAACCCTGGCATATATATAGTATAAGATGCCCATATGTAGTTTATATAGTATAAGATGCACATATAGATTCTCGGGTCAAAACGCCCACATAGGAAGGAAAAGTTCGCCCATTCGTTATATTTTACTGTTTATTTCCGGTAATTGGGTAAAAAGGTTCATAAAAGTGTCTCAATTTTTACAAATTAATGTTTCCTCTCTCACTGCATGAAATTTAGGCAGTTGTCTTCGAGACCAAAAACTACGTTTGAAACACGGCTAAACTGCAGTGTCTATATAAGTACAGCTTGCTACGTACGTATTAGGCCCTATGTGTATAACAGTACACGAAGTAAGGGATAGGACGTAACAGTACACCACCCTTATCCATACAAGTTTGCTTACATGGTTATATCAACATTGGTTAAATCGTTTCGTTCGCCATCCCATTTGATATCGGCGAGTAACGTTTTTACGCTTCCACGACGGTGTAGGCAAAACATCGAGGTACCCGGATATCTCTCAGAGTGACCCTGCGGGCTCTACCCCGAAGAGGTACAACCACGGCTGGTACGTCCACCCATTTCCGACGGCAGACGATATTCCTACCGATTGCTCCTGTAAGCTGGGTCGGACACTCTACTTGATTTTCAATAGATTGGAACTGGTCACCAAACTAGAGACAAAAAGGAGGGGGAAAATAAGTGTTATTTCACTATGGATTGGTAATGGTGACAGCCCAGTGGTAATTCCGTCGGTAATTAGACACTAGTGTATAGCCAATAGATACAGCTACGGTCAATACCCACAACACAGTGTATATAGCAGCGATGGACATCTCAGGTCCAGATAAAAGATAACAAGGTATCACGTTTCATTACTGTCTGCATTTTGTAGCGACAAGAAGAAAACGTCACTTGCAAGCAACGGAAAGTTAACTTTTTCAGAGCGCGGCATGCCGTTTGGGGCGAGTCTTCAATGCCTTTATTAAGGCAATAACGTCACCGGAGGGAAGGGAGGAATGAATATTGACATATATAGGCATACCATATTCATATATAATAATAATAATTTAAAACAGACCTGAACAATTTGTACGAGATTGTTTTCAGCATCTCGAGCATAATTAATGGATTCTCTGACTGCAGCAGGATCTCTGCATATCTGTATTTCATACTGCTGTGCAGTGCGACGGCGGTTACGTCTCCAGCCTACCCCTCCTCCTCCACCGCCTCCTCCTCCACCGCCTCCTCCTCCACCGCCTCCTCCACCGCCGCCTCCTCCACCGCCTCCTCCATGGCCTCCACCTGCACCTCCACCAGCACCTCCACCTGCACCTCCTCCTGCACCTCCACCTCCGCCTTGGCCACCATGTGGACGCACATCCACTGGTCGATCTCTCACATTGCCTTTCGTGTTATGTGCAGCCTGTTGGACGCGCCTTAATGTACTAGAGGCAGTTTCACGAACTACCTGCGTACCTCTCCATAGATAGTTAACTGTCATTGAAGGACATTCAAGAATATTGAAATTCAGCGTCAACCTCCCCCGACGGTAGATCTTGCGACGGGTTTGACATTGACCGCTGGTACTTGGTGGGTCTGGCGGCGATGATGGCTCTTCATGGGCTTGAAAGAGGCCTCTGTGTTATAAAATCAAATACTTTAGTACGGACGAGCTCGGGTGTATATTTTTCTTGATTGATGTACCTGGCGTCTTGACGTAACAATTGATTCGAAATAACACACTGTTATTATTATTATTATAATTATTATTTTCATTATATATGTATATATATATATATATATATATATATATATATATATATATATATATATATTTATATATATATACATATATAATGAAAATAATAATAATACTTATAATAATAATAATAACAGTGTGTTATTTCGAATCAATTGTTACGTCATGTATATATATATAAATATATATATATATATATATATATATATAGTAAATCAATAAAGAATAACACACCAGAAAAATTCCACTTCACGACCGGTTTCGTCCTTTTGGGACTCATCAGGCGAAGGTAGGAATCGAACCACGGAATTGGCTTTGAATAACTGTCATTAAGGGCGTATTACCCAAGTGTTATGATTGTACAGAGTGCACCCCTGGCGCTTTTGAATCTGACAATCTTACACAGAATAACCACTCTTAAGGCAAGCCAAGCCGTATATACGCTTTAACACACCAGTAGAATCACTGTGGTCGAGTGGTACGGACTTCGGTTCGTGACACGAAGATCCGTGGTTCGATTCCTACCTTCGCCTGATGAGTCCCAAAGGGACGAAACCGGTCGTGAAGTGGAATTTTTCTGGTGTGTTATTCTTTATTGATTTACATTATATCTGTCATACCACTTGTTACACATTCATTTCTTATATATATATATATATATATATAGGCTATATTGATATAAATATATATACATTTGTATAAACCATGTGTGTTATTTATGTGAGGAGAGATTGGCTTACCCGTATACGTCCAGCGCTTGCTGTGTTTGCCTAGCGTTCAGTACAACAATCGGCGGTCCATAGAGTAAGTCCGCTGTGTCCATGCTTATATTATCTTCTGTAAGAGCTTCGAGTGCGTCTAATTGGGCTTCAGCTCGCTGAATGGCTCGGTTTTGTGGACCCGTCAAATCCCCATTAATGCAGAGAGGTTTGGACGCCTCCACGATCGCCAGGTTCATGAACAAGAACCACAGGAAGACATACCCTGTGATATCCATTTTGTTGAGTTCCACTTTAGACCTGTCAGGAAGAATGACTACTTCCATGTTGAGCCTCGTCGAAAGTACATTTCATGCGTGTGATAAATTCCTTGAGATTAATGTGAGTTAATCAAGTGGTGTCTTACAGTATCGTGTAATAATGACAATGTTGAGAAAATAACCGTGTTGACTATATCCAAAGGAGGACACCAAGTCCCTAACACATGTGATAGATAGATATAACTAGGGTCAATCCTTCAGAGGAAAGGAGTCAATTATCATCCCTCCCCCTCAGGTCCGTGGCCACCCTACCCCCCCCCCCCCCCTTTACCGTGACTACTGGACCACCCTCCACATATGAGCCACCATCATGCGTACAAAAACGCATGTTAAAGGACACGGTTGCTGTTGGTGCCCCTCCAACCCAACCCAACCCGAAATTCATTTCTACGGGCAATTCCTCTCATCTCACTCCATAACACTAACGAGACACATATAGGGCTCCCTTCACCAAGTATACATAAACTATTTCGTGTGGAACGGTGTGCAAGCATATTGTTTTGATATTTTCTCGCCACAGCTGGTAGAGAAAGTTACTTAATCCATTGAAGTCAATACCTACGGTCTATAGTTTCCGGTCCAAAAGTATAGGTCATTGATTTATCACATCACAGCTAGAATAGTGTACTACATCTACCTATGGGGGGAAGTTCCTAAGAGAACTATGTTGAAGGGACATCATTACTTTGACATTGAAGAGCAGCAAATAACAAGGAAACACTACTGATAGTGTCAAATTCAGAAGAATTGAAGCTCATGTTTTAAGTCAAATGTTAAAAGAAAAGAGACGTAGCAACAACCTGCTCAGGTGGTTCATTGAACCAGCCCCCCCCCCACCATTTCCAGCCCATCCCCTCCCCACCTCAAGGGTTGGTTCCGAAATGTTTTAGCACATTATAATAATTGCATTTGTCATGTTAAATGTGGCGTACGGGGGATGAATATATGGCAGACCAGCCTGACAATGGTCTGTCATGTTTTTTGTTTAAATTTAATTATTTACTTCAAGAATAGACTTGTGCTAGGCAAATGTAGTATGGGAATGGTGGCACCTCTTTTCCATGTAAAGCCACGTTATACCGAAACAAACATTCTACTACGTGGGCCTAGTGTTGAGTGCAGTTCAGATGAAGCGAGGGCGACCACAATTCTCACAATTATATCGTTGGTTAAATAGAAAGCCTTGCGCAACGAGTGCTAGAACATGGGGATGAATAGTCGTAAATTATCAAATGTTGGGTAGGAAATGTAAGTTGAAAACTTCTATCTATGCTGTAGCGACCTAGTGATTTCAGTGTGTAAAGTTTGTAAAGTGGCAATTATTATTATGAGACGATTAAATTACATATTCACCGCCGCAGGTCAAATTTCCCTTACGGAAGAGTAGGCATAATAAGGGGATTTCATCAATGAGTCATAGACGAAGGCCACAAAGGGTAATTGTCAGCAGTGGCGGCGATACGGGGGGGGGGGGTGAGGGGGAATTTACCCCCAGATTTCCCCTTTCCCCACCTAAATTGCCCCCCCCCCTCCCTCCCAATCAGATATCCAAAATATAAAGACTAAGCTAATCGTGTGTATTAGAATCAGCTACCAATGCATTAATGTGAAAAAAAAGTTTCAATTGATATAACCGATTGCGTCTGTCAGTTTACTTGTAGAAAAAAATCCTTAAGGGAAGGAGTAAAGTAGTGTATTGACCCATTATACCACAAAATCGATAAATCGATGACCGGAACTAGGGCAAAATGGACAGGGGGACCCGATATACCACAAAATAGACAAGGGGGACCCGATGTACCACAAAATCGACAAGGGGGACCCGATATACCACAAAATCGACAAGGGGGGCCGATATAGGACACTTTAGCATTTGTGACATATGCTAGGATTATAGGTTGACAAGTTGGACATTATTACACAAGGTCAAAATGAGAACAAGAGCGATGTATTATACTTTTTTAATATTTTATTCGAGAGCAACACGGCGTCACATCAACCAAGAAAATACGGGTGCTTAAGTCATACGTGTAAAAACAATAATGATATCGATAGTACATCACTACTTTGGTTATCGTTTTACCATAACGTTGAGGAGACGGTAGGAAACCCGTTCCGACGGAACTTATTTGTTACACTGTAAAAACATCAACGCATGTGAATAGTACACGTATTGAACAAAAGGATAAGTCAATAGTGGCTTTAGTGACAATAACAATAGCGACTCGTCCGTTAGGTAGGATATCGATCAATTTCTGTTTGAGGCAAACAATTACTAGCCCCTAAGATCATCGACCGTTTGCTATATTCGCGCTCAGTAGACAATGAAACTCAATGTTCTCCTTTGGGGTCTTAACCTATCCGTTAGGATTTTGCGCGGTAATGTAGCGGGGGACGGATTTTCCAAAAAATTTAGTACACAATTATATACAAACACACTAGCTACATATGAGAAAACACTGTATTGAATTTTGAAAGGTATCCACCATTTGCTATGCATGCAGCACGACACGTTTAGAATACGAAACCTCTTTTTTTCATTTCAAAGGATATAAAACTTTACCAAAAAACATTTCATGAAACATCATTTGGGAAACGACAGTTACAAAAACTTCAATTGCAAAGATAACACTTTTTAATCAAATGAAAAGTAAATTTTGATCTAGAGTATTTTATTAATTGAATTAAATTTGGCTATAAGAGAACGTACATTACAAAGTGTTTTACTAAATAATGTAAAAGTTGTTATAAAACTAAACTTGAGTGACAACAAGCGATTTCATGATATCAAAACTTTTCTTCATCACGAAACAGTTCATAAAAATCACCTTCGAACATGTCGCGCATATACTTAAATTTATTCATAAATGTGAAATAGGGTATCAAACATTTAAAGCATACGAATTAAAATTATTTTAGTCGCTTAGAAAAACTTTTCCTAAAAGTTTCACTTGATCTGAAACTAAAAAACGGTAGCACTGAACAGTTCATAAAACGTCACTTTGTAAATGAATCAAATAAAAAAGATAAATGATGCATCGCTAAACACATTTCATAAAATGTCAATTGTAGAAAACATTTCATCTAAATCAAATTTTTAAAAATTTTCATCCCAAACATTGTAACGTTAAGAAGAATAAAATTCATCGTAATGTAAAAGTCAAACTAGATTTTTCCTAAAAGTTTCACTTGATCTGATACTAAAAAATGTTAGCACCGAACAGTTCATGAAACGTCACTTTTTAAATAATAAAATTAAAAAAGATAAAAGATGCATTGCTAAACACATTTCATAAAATGTATGGCAATTGTAGAAAACATTTCATTTAAAATAAATTTTTAAATTTTTGATCCCAAAACATTGTAAAGCTAAGAAGATTAAAATTCATCGCAATGTAAAAGTTAAAATAGAAACATTCTTTTAACAAACTAACCAATAAAAATGTTCATTTAATCATTCTTTCGGAAACAAACGGTGCATAGATAGTTTTATATATTGAAGGAAAAATAAAGTTACACGTAAAAGGTTTACAACCATTTGAATGCTTTACAACAACACTTTTCACATATTTTTAAACTCAAAACACGTTTGCAGGTAACAGTTCACCCTTTTTTGTAAATAAAAATTTACAAAAAGACTTTAGCTGCAACATTTAACAAATATCATCATATGAACAGAAGAAAGCTCTTCGTTTATGATAAATTTTGGATCACAAACATTGTACAAGTTAAATAAAAAAATATAAAAAAAATATAAAAAAATCATTGAGATACACATATTCGATAGGTTGTGAACTTTCCATTTGAAAATGGTAACCATAACATTCATTTTCTATCCAACGCTTAACTTCAACCAGACATGATCGAAAAGAGTTCGGAGAGAGAACCTGGTGTCACTGTTCCAAACGTTTTCACTGCAGAAATTGTAGTCGTTGTTTCACGTACCTGTTCACATTAAAATGTTTCATGTAATCCGAGTAAAAGGAAAGAAGCACCAACGCGGTTGCCACGATGCAGCAAGTTCTCAAAAAGTAGTTCCGTTGAGAGTATCATGTTAGTATCTCTCAGCTTTATTATCCACCAGTAAAGCGCAAACATGCTGACCACGCAATCAAACATGCATCGTTCACGAGCGCGATCCAACAAGGTATCAAAATCAGACCACGAATGCCATCAATGAAAATGTAGAACATTGCGGGACCAGCGTTCAAGAACCTACAAAGTCATTTCGAAGTCCTTCAAACATTGTGGTATCTATATGTAACCGAAGACAAATGTGTCGCTTAAATTTGCTCCTCTGAAGTTATAACATGACTATGTACCCACCATAAGGGTTCCCCGATCTATGACATAAAAGAAACACGCATGACCTTCACTCGAACGAAGCACTAATCCAAATGACAGAACTTGGCATCAGGTGGCCAGAAATATAACCTAATGAGTGGGACCCTATTTTCGCAAATGATGTCATAGATCAGTTTTAGGGATGACATCATCAGTTACATAAGTACATCGTACGAGTGAGTACTGCGCATGTGTAAAGAGGCGGTGCTTACATGATTTGGCGGTATTTTTGAAACTAGCCATTACCTATACTTACACTGTGGCGTACACACTAAACGCTATTAACATTTGGAACCCTATATAAGACGATGTCTCTGTGGTGATTACGTCATTTGAGCAATAGCCTCGAAGATGGCTAGCACGAGCATATTGTGTCTTTTATTGTCAACGTTTTGAAACACCAACGCAAATTGTAAATCACCCGGTGGCCTGCATTTGTATTCCACCGTTGGGTATTTGCGGCATGTGGAGGAGGAGAAGGAGCCTGAAGGAGCAGAGGATAACGGGAAAAGAATACAATGTCTTCATAGAGACACTGGCCGAAATTTTCCCGGAAACTCACCATGGTAGATGAGGACATTAAGGAGGAAGAAGAAACCATCGAAGACCTTGTCAGACTTAAGCTGATCAGTACTTTTTTTTAAAAATTTTTAACCGACTCTACAAAGGGTTATCAAATATTCCAGAAAGAGCAGACTCAACACTCTCCTTAAACATGCATTGTGTCGTCTCATTTATTTCTAACGTATGTATAGGCTTAACTATAGTGGTAGGCCATTTAGGCATTGGTGTAATTTAAGAGGTTGGTTAATTTAATACATTTAGGCTAGTTCAGTTATATATTCTTCTATCATGTAAAGGCTCCGATACTTTACAACATAGGCCTGTATATATATATATATATATATATATATATATATATATATATATATATATATATATATATATATATATATTTACCCAAATACATAGATCTTTATATAGTCTACGTTATTTTAAACTTAGGACCGTATAAAAATACCATATCCAAATGTACGATGTGTGTATATCATCAAGCACAATCTTTATTGTACACAAAAAGGTGTTTTTGAGGTCCATTTTACCATACGACTCAAGTAAAATGTAAATTTATTGTAGACCTAACGGTGATCTTAGTTCCATTTTACCATCGTTATTTAGATATCAAAAAAAGTATGCTCGCCCTATCGTAGTACTGAGAAAACTCTAGGAAAGAAAAATCTCGTTAGTGTTGACTTTTCCGGGGAATAGCAAGTTACAGACAAACTAATGTTTCATGGGGAAACGAGTGAAAACCAAAACTTTGCGGTTAGAAAAGAAAACTTACCTGGCTAATAAGAGCCAGTTATCCAAAATACTTTTTAAGAAAAAGTCGCCCAGGAAAGAACCTGGGAACGAAAACCAAACTACTGAACGACTGATCCGCTTCTAACCCCAGTCCCCTTGCATCGGGACTGTGACTGTGTGATCATCGTCAGGTGTGCATCACCATTCCCGAAAAGAACAGACACTACACATGATCTTAGCCAAAAGGCCGAGAAGCGAGCCAGTTATCCAAAATAAGGATGATCCAAACATGGGTTACGATGGTCTCATACGTTGTGCCTATAGCTCACACAGTGTTATACAAATACACTATATACACTGCGTATATGTGCACATTATACATGCCAAGTCTCACCCAAGTATCGATAATGCCTCATTGTGTGTGTTGGAATCTTAGGCTGTTGGCAGACAATGGTCCCGATCGATCGTTTTCAAAGCGGGGTAAAGGGGGCAGAAGGTCAAATAGTCTTCGGGGAGGAAGGTGCTCCATTAGAACTTGATAAAGTATTGGGGGTATACAAACAGTGGTTAGGTAGGACAGTCTCACTTTGTGCCAAATTTTTGATCGGGAAAAGTGCGTCATGGCTGAAAAGTAACCAAGTCGATGCGTTTTTGGCTGATACATTGCACGAGCAGGCTTGATTGGTCCCATACCTGAGGATCTTTCGCCTGTGCCACGTACACGACATAAAACTTGATACACATAGACCAATCGGATTCATTTACCGGGATACTTTCTCTCTTCCCTTTGTCGGACCTTCGAAGCAAGTTCCGTGGATTCATACGATATTATTTTCACTGGAACCTTTACCGTGGATTATATCATTTTTTAAATATGAGCACAAAATGAGTGACTCGAAGAGCACACCATGAGCAAAAAAGAGTGGTTTAGATGAGCAATTGAGCATGTGCTCATATTAGAATTAGCAACAAAACAAAACGCATGATGTGGTTCATGTGATGAGCACGCGAGCACAAAAGGAGTGACTCAAAGAGCAAAAGAGCACACCGTGAGCAAAAAAGAGTCGTTTAGATGAGCAATTGAGCATGTGCTCATATTAGAATTAGCAACAAAACAAAAATGCATGATGTGGTTCATGTGATGAGCGCGCGAGCATAAAAGGAGTGACTCAAAGAGCAAAAGAGCACACCGTGAGCAAAAAAGAGTCGTTTAGATGAGCAATTGAGCATGTGCTCATATTAGAATTAGCAACAAAACAAAAACGCATGATGTGGTTCATGTGATGAGCACGCGAGCATAAAAGGAGTGACTCAAAGAGCAAAAGAGCACATCGTGAGCAAAAGAGAGTCGTTTAGATGAGCAATTGAGCATGTGCTCATATTGATATATTCAAAAAGTATATCATTCACATTTTTGTTTAATAGCTCTCATTGCGTCGAATGACACAAAAGAGTACACACCCTCAAGATGAGATTTCGTTGTAAAATATGCAATAAAGGATTTAACCGTCAGTTCAATCTTCGTCGACACGAATCCATCATTCACCCTAGTAATCAAAAGGCAGCGATGGTAACTAAAAGCGAGGATGACAGTGTGAATGGTAATAGAGATCGTTATGTGAATACGCGTCGTGTCGGCGTGAAATGCAAACATCGTGAAAGTGATTCGACCGATGACCGCAGTGAAGAGGACGATGACCTGGTGGATACTGAGCGAAGTAATGAACAAAATAGTTCGGATGAGCCGATTGAAACATCAGACGGTACTGGCAGTAGTAGCAGTGAGGATAATGGTGGTGACGATCACGATGACGGGGATGGTGAACGCACGTATGATGCTGTGGAGACTTGGATGCACTTGCTCGAACTCAATAAGGAAATGTCTAAGATATTACATCATGGACTGAAGTACAAATACGAAAGTGATGATGAGGAGGACGATGACAACGATGTGTAAGTTGTCAGAGAGACGTGGGTGACTATACGATCGATCTGAAGAAAGAAATAACAACCGTGGACAACGTATGGCGGATATCGTTGGCAGGTTTACCGATGACGTTCACCGTAATGACCAAGATGTATATTATTTTATCAATCCATATCTTTAACGATTGATCATTTCAATGTTCACTATTTCATGTGCTTACCAAGTTGTTGTTCTAAACATAATCATGCATGATTTTATGTGTTTATTTATTTTAAATGAAGTGTTTTCTTAAATTGACATACATTTTATGAAATGTGTTTAGCGATGCATCTTTTATCTTTTTTAATTTTATTATTTACAAAGTGACGTTTCATGAACTGTTCGGTGCTAACGTTTTTTAGTATCAGATCAAGTGAAACTTTTAGGTAAATCTATTTTGACTTTAACGAGTTTAGAAAAGTGTCGTGCTGATGTTGGATACCTTTCAATATTCAATACAGTGTTTTCTCATATGTAGCTAGTGTGTTTGTATATAATTGTGTACTAAATTTTTTGGAAAATCCGTCCCCCGCTACATTACCGCGCAAAATCCTAACGGATAGGTTAAGACCCCAAAGGAGAACATTGAGTTTCATTGTCTACTGAGCGCGAATATAGCAAACGGTCGATGATCTTAGGGGCTAGTAATTGTTTGCCTCAAACAGAAATTGATCGATATCCTACCTAACGGACGAGTCGCTATTGTTATTGTCACTAAAGCCACTATTGACTTATCCTTTTGTTCAATACGTGTACTATTCACATGCGTTGATGTTTTTACAGTGTAACAAATAAGTTCCGTCGGAACGGGTTTCCTACCGTCTCCTCAACGTTATGGTAAAACGATAACCAAAGTAGTGATGTACTATCGATATCATTATTGTTTTTACACGTATGACTTAAGCACCCGTATTTTCTTGGTTGATGTGACGCCGTGTTGCTCTCGAATAAAATATTAAAAAAGTATAATACATCGCTCTTGTTCTCATTTTGACCTTGTGTAATAATGTCCAACTTGTCAACCTATAATCCTAGCATATGTCACAAATGCTAAAGTGTCCTATATCGGCCCCCCTTGTCGATTTTGTGGTATATCGGGTCCCCCTTGTCGATTTTGTGGTACATCGGGTCCCCCTTGTCTATTTTGTGGTATATCGGGTCCCCCTGTCCATTTTGCCCTAGTTCCGGTCATCGATTTATCGATTTTGTGGTATAATGGGTCAATACACTACTGAGTAACCCCTCCCCTTAGACCCTCTCTCATGACAGTTATCATGACTAGATTATAGACTAGAAAATTACTCTTTAGAAAATTAAAGTGTATGCGCTACAAATAGAATACTTTGGTATACCATACTGTGAGAGAAGGGGAATGTAAAGTGTATGCGCTACAAATAGTATACTTTGGTGTACCACACCCCCCTACCCCTAACCCCACCCCACCCCAGGTCACCCAACCTTCACCTCGACCCCCTTCAAGTATATCTTTAAATGTATACCGGCATGTTAATTATAGAACAATGAAAGACGAACTGACAAAAATAAGAAAACAATATATGCAAATTAGAACAATCATGATTTTAATTGTGACGACCGATTTTAAAGCCAAGTGTTGATCCTGAACATGACCCACAACATTTTACCGAGTTGGGAATATTTTCTTTTCATAATCTGTATTTTCATATCACGCTTTAACGCTGAGTTGTATCAACAGGCAATATCAACGGCAGAATGAATACCCCGTTTTCTTGTCTTTTTGTAAAAGATCAAATTTCAAAACTGAATTCTTTCAATACGAGTGCTTCGAAGCGTGACACGAGAGTACAGTGAAGAGCGATAATTTTTTCCAACTGACCTCAATTTCGTTGATTATTCAGAGCGTTACGTTGCAGATAAATAATGAATACTATACAATAGGTTTTACATATACAATATGACTAGATATACGGAAGAACTTATCCTAACCCCTATTTGTATAGACCATGTGTGTTAGCCTACATGAAGAAACATTAAACAGCTTCAAAGGCACAAAGCCCTATACTTTAGTTCATTGATTTACATTCTTTACTAAAAACCTCCCCCAAGCCGTAGAAGTTAAACTACAGATTTAATTTGCTAAGAAACTATGTAGCCTAGCCTACGTATTCTATACATAATTCTTACCTTGGTTGTGAAAGATACCCCCCTTTCAAGATCTGGTCACAATGTGTCTTTGGTAACCTACGAATTTTCTGAACAATACTGGCAGTGGAAATGAACAAAAGCCAACTTAAATCTAATGAAAACACCGCTATTTGCTTTCACGCCCACTCTGACATAGCCAAAGAGAGTATGGCACGCGTTTCATGAAGCCAAAGAAAATAGTCGTTGGCCCATATCACACCTGTTAACACGGTTACTTTTTATAGTTCAGACTATTATTATATATAGATTCAAACAGATTTTTTTCCATTTTTTCCTTCTTTTTTCTCCATTAGTGTTAATATTTTTAGGAAGTCGTTTCTATAAACCTCAGTAATTCATAAGTTAAACCTGTCAGGAAAGTATCAACAGATCAAAATGTCCAAACGGAAAAAAATACTTCTCAGAATTTTGTCTGGTTTTCAGTTTTAAAGGTTCTTTGAAACAGTTTGCCCTTTGATGATGCTTAAACGGAACATCAGCAGGATACATAATAATTTGAACAAGAACGGAGTTTCCTAAAAAAAAGACTGCACCTTTAGTTTTAAATTCCAGAAAGGAGATAGACAATTAAACTAGACTGTATTGGTCTGTCTGGTGTATTGATATTTGCATCGTTAACTTGACCAAGTCGTTTTCTGTCATTATAATGTTAAAGTAATACTTATATACTGCATAATAACATGGTAAACCGACTTTGAGAGAGGACAATTGAAGGGAAGGTATATGTCTCACATTATGCCATGATTACCATTAGTTCAGGCGTTCCCTAACTGGGGTGCATGAACCCCCAGGTGGTGCGTGAGTCCATCCCTGCAGGGGGTTTTGTGAGACGTTTCTGAAAGTCAAAACTAGAGTAATTTTTGTTGAACTAAAATCTGATATATCATGTAATTTAGTAATGTACAAAAGTCGTACCTAGCCTATATCGACAAACTCTTTTCGCGTTCCATACGTACATAATGCCATAGTAGTACCGTACCGGGCATGTGATAAATAACTGAATTACGAAACAGACACAGGCCGCGTGACTTTGGTGAAGTTGGTGTACGCATGACAGTACGTCGTGAAGATAAAGAGCTGATCTGATCTTGAAGTTTCCAAATAAATATTTGTTCATCTCTTGTTTTTTTTTTCATCACAATATTACACTATGAACTTGATCTCATACGAAGCACCGTTATGCGTATTATAGTATAATAATGAGTCAGATCGTGTCTCGAAACGTTGGGGTGACATCCACATGGGGGTTCGTGGGGGATAAAGTTAGGGAAACCCTGCATTAGCTAGTACACAGAACACGCAAACTGACTTTTATCGTGTACAACTCATGGTTATGTGTTAACAACGATGGGCGTGCGCGCGTGTATATTAGCCTAAAAAAACTAAGCGCTAAATTAGCTTAAACCTCATTTCGAGCTAAATTCAGGGACATACACATTCTTTCAAAAGTGCTTGTTGTGGGGGGAGGTGGGGGTTCTTAATACCCCTGACTCAGGGGCGAGCGAAATTTGATGTGTGAAATTGTGGGGGACAAAGCTGGGTGTGGGTCTAAGGCCAAGTGATGACCCATCCCTTCTGGGAAATTTATGGATTTTATATAGCCCCTAGATGTAATATGGTGAAATATTTATAGGTTTTGGATAGAAAAGCCAACTCAATGTCTGGGAATGGGGACAGGTGCCCCTTTGCCCCCCCCCCCCCGGCCTTTGCCCTGACTGATTTAGGTAATTGGGCATTAACTTTATGAAAGGGGAATCCTGGAGTGTATTAAGGAGGTGTGGCTATGGGGTAGTTGAAGTCGACTTTCATGAAGGTGGTCTATGGTCTTGCAACATTCATTTTATTGTCTTACATTCTGGCGTATATAGTCATTGTGTCTAAATGACTGTCTGTTCTTTGATAATTGTTATTTTCTTTCTACTTTTTCTTTTCAAGCACGATCACTCGTTATAGTAGCCAGCAAATCACATTTGAGGATGGGAATGTTCTTTCTTTTAACCAGCCAATCGCATGACGAATGGACGTTGCTGATGGCAACCCGGTGCTATCCACAATAGTATTGTGTGATGTATGTATGATGCTTGGTTGGTTTATATCGAACGTCGTGAAGCTCATTTCGTATCGGATTCAAAAGGACCTTTAACCCACACTCCCTCCCTTCCACCCCCCCCCCCCACAATGTCACCCATTCACGACACGCACTACTCTAATGTTCCAGAAAAATAAAACGATTTTTGCTTAGGTTGCTTGTAGCAGGCGCGCATCCCTTATACGAGACTGATTGACCAAGGAATCGCGTCTTCTCTTCAAACAGTCCACAGAACGAGAATGGTGAAATGGTAGAGTGCTACAAATTTTAATGTCTCTACTGTTGGATGGTTCAAGTGAAAAGTTTATCAATCGTATAGGTACTCAATAGAAACTCTCAATGCTCCCCGCACCCACTCTACCCCCCCCCCCTCACACACACACACACCCTCACAAACATCATCGTATGTAATAACATTTTGTCTTTCAATTAAAGTTTTCATTTGTTCTCATGTTAATTGAATCATTTTACTTTATATTAACATTAAAATAGTTAAGGGTAAGTGGGATTAGAATGCCCTATTTGTAAGGGAAAGGTGTTTTCCATATTTGTTAGGGATAGGTGGGACTAGGACCTTTTTTGTTAGGGATAGGTGGGAGCCCGAGGTCCCTGTTTGTAAGGAGTAGGCGGGACTAGAAGGACCTGTTTGTTAGGGGTAGGTGGGACAAGAATGCCCTATTTGTTGGGGACTATAAGGGCCTGTTTGTTAGGGATATGTGGGACTAGAAGGCCCTATTTATTAGGGATAGGTGAGACTAGAGAATGACGTTTGCTAGGGATAGGTTGGACCCGAGGTCCCTGTTTGTAAGTAAGTGGGACTAGAAGGCCCTATTTATTAGGGATATGGGGGACTAGAAGGCCCTGTTTGCTAGGGATAGGTTGGACACGAGGTCCCTGTTTGTAAGTAGGTAGGACTAGAAGGCCCTATTTATTGGGGATACTTGGCACTAGAAGGCCCGGTTTGCTAGGGATAGGTTGGACCCGAGGTCCCTGTTTGCAAGTAGGTGGGACTAGAAGGCCCTATTTAATAGGGATAGGTGGGATTAGAAGGACCTGTTTATAAGGGACTAGAAGGGCCGGTTTGTTGCGGGGCAGATACTAGAAGGCCTATTTATTAGGGATAGATGGGACTAGAAGGCCCTATTTATCAGGGATAGGTGGGACTATAGAACGATCTGTTTTTTAGGGACTAGAAGGTCCTGTTTGTTACGGGTCGGATACTAGAAGGCCTATGTATTAGTAATAGGTGGAACTAGAAGGATGTTTGTTACGGGTACCTATGTACCACAAGATGAATCACCATAGATCCCACCCACCCACACACACACACCACCACAAGTCCCTTCCCAGCCCTAGCTAGGTTAAGAGTTGCTAACTATTGTTGTAAGGAATTCGTGATGCCTTGAGACTACCGCAGTATATTGTCCAAAAATAAATTCACAAATTCAAAACGGTTGCAAATCATCCCAACATTGGAGACAAAGAAGAAATTGAGAAGATGGAATGTACAAGAATAAAATATTGTTTTATTCATTTGGTGCAGAGTTCTCAAACAATACGTAAGACGTAAAACAAAGATTGATTAATATGGAATAGCGGAAGAAGTTTAAATATTATTCAGTTAGTGGAACCTGAAACTACTAACTATCGTGCATGTATAAAAGGAAAGGTTAAACGTACAAGAATTAACCAGGTAATAAAAGTTGATGTTACTCTTTTCACTATTTTTTTTCTATTTATTAATTAACGATTCAGTTTAGAATAATAGGATTCCTACATTGTATGTAGCGCTGTTAACACGAAGTACACTGCAAATCAAAATATCGACATAGTACAGTAACTGTTTCATTGTTTCTTACAACACTTACTCGAACGCTCCCTTTAACCGTGAAGGGAAAACCCCACATAAGTTATTATTAGCCCAGCATGATTGCAGGTGGTATGTAGCTTCACTGTGTGTGTGAGTTTGGGCATTGTACAGTATAGTGTATGTAATATTGAAATGTTCTCCCATTGAGCGAGCATACTGATAACACATAATTGCATTGAATCTTCGAGCAGTGGTGAAGTCTTTAAACAAGTGTAACACAATACCCACTTTATATGTACACTATTCAACATATCTCTCCTAGTTTTAATTCTTTCAAATGTTGAACGTGACATTATGAGACAAGCAAGGTAGGTTTCAATTTGCTAGTTCATAGCTTCTATTTGCTAATATCATTTTACCTGGTGTTAAAATAGTTATGCCTTATTGATTGATAAGTTGATCTTCCAGTATGTAATAAGTATAGCAATCAGAATTGATTTCAACGTCCAAAGTTGGCTGCATGAAAAGACCCGGTCAAGACAATGGCCTGAGTACGTACCGTTTGTTCTTGCTTATACCGTTGAAGAATTCTAAGCCGACAATGTTTTAAACGCCATGGATGTGGTCACATGGTTGCAACGGTACTCCTAGCTATACTGCAGAATGATGTTTGCTGCCATCGTAATAGCAGGAAAGATAGCCTATAGCTGTACTGCAGAATTATGCTTAGTTCAAATTATGTTTACAACAATGGCTACCTAATACTAATAGGGTTTGCCCAATCGGAGATTTAATCTTCATATACAAAACCAGATTTATGACGACTTTACACTATAATCGTTTAAAATATCTAGGGATAAACTTGTATTTAATATTAACCCTATACACGTTGTTAAAATATGTGTACATCTTTCTTAGTTATTACGAGGCGACTTCTACACTAGGTGAGGTACACTTAAATATAACATTTTAACTTTAATATCCAAAGTATATCTCTTTCCATTACAGTTAAAAACAGGAATAAAGTAAATTCTAAAATATATATTGAGAAAAATAACGGATTTGTTAGGAAATTTTCACAACGTCAGCATATAATGTAGGTCTAATATTCTCACCACGATAATGTTCAATACGGCAAAGTTGGGGAAGAATCAATTTTTCAACAAGTTGTTTTACTTGAGACAGTATTAAGTTCAACTTGATATCAGTTACAAGTCAACATGGTGAAACTCCGATTGTTGTTAATCACGACTCCCTATCATGCATGGGTAGTGCTCGCACACTGACCGACATCGAATGGTTGTTCCGCGGAGCGCATGCGTGTTATAATTCACAACACTATAGAGCTAACAATTTTCTAGTTGGTAGTTGTGTACCTCGTGGGTGAGCAAACATGATATCTGTCTTAACAATTTGTTTTCACTATTCTGAAGCGGTAAAGTGGGGGGGGGGGGGGCATTGACTATAAATGAGACCTGATAAGCTCCTGTTATAAGTAAATATTTCCTGACGTAAACATAAATAAATTGTGACAAGTCTGTGACTCCCTAAGGACCGCCATCTATGTATTTAATGAGTGATTAGGCCCTACACGTGTGCTCGTGGCTTTGGTTTACTTGTAGATCACAGAAGGACGCGTGTCGTATATTGCTGGTGGACCATGAGGATACTGAAAATAAAAAGACAGAAAATAACGTAAAAATGATATTAATAAAAAATAATGAATAATAATGAATAATGAAGGGTATACATACAAATAGCAAAATAGCCAGAATGCCAGACAGCCTTATGTTGGTTGGTTCTGGTATGTTAGCTGAATTTTACAATTTCCTTCCATGTTTAGCAGTTTCAGTAAATGTACATGAAATTATATTTTTGAGTAATTCTAACGATCTTTTTACAGCGAAGGCAAGCTTTTGAGAGTGAGGATGACGTCACCAGGTGTTATAGTTTCTTTATTAAAGTAAATTTATTAATGATGAATTAATGGCTCAGCTGTGCGTACATTTAAAAAACTTGTGAAACTGATTCGAGGCCATTATAACTATTGTACACAGAGATGTTACACAAGATCGACAGTAAAATAATACTTAGCAACCTCCATAGATGTAAAGCATAGAGTTGATTATAGATAAACTATATTCAACTCTACGGTGTAAGCATTTGAAGCAGTTGCGCGATGTTATCTACGTCATACGTTTGACATACATGAGCCTACTATTAGCAGTGTATGCACCTAAATAGCCTATACTCGAGTAAAATAATACTTAGCAACCTCCATAGATGTAAAGGATAGAGTTGGATATTCAACTCAATGCTGTTAGCATTTGAACCAAATGCGCGATGTTCTCTACGTCAAACGTTTGACATACATGAGCCTACTATAAGCAGTGTATGCACCTCATTGACCTATACTCGAGTAAAATCATACTTAGCAACCTCCATAGATGTCAAGCATAGAGTTGGATATAGATACACTATATTCAGCTCTATGATGTAAGCATTTGAACCAAATGCGCGATGTTCTCTGCGTCTTACGTTTGACATACATGAGCCTGCTATTTGAAGTGTATGCACCTAAATAGCCTATACACGAGTAAAATAATACTTAGCAACCTCCATAGATGTCAAGCATAGAGTTGGATATAGATACACTATTCAGCTCTATGATGTAAGCATTTGAACCAAATGCGCGATGTTCTCTGCGTCTTACGTTTGACATACATGAGCCTGCCATATAGCAGTGTATGCACCTAAATAACCTACACTGGAGATTGGGAACGCGAACGGATGGCTTTATCTGCTGTAATGAAACGACTTTGGCATGATACTCTCGGTAATCGACAAGTCTGTTTTCGATGGCAAGTGAAGTGGAGGAGCCCCTGCCCCTGAGTATCGGTTTAGCGACGAAGCATACCAGTATACTATACATAGGAAACATATTTTAAGAGACACTCAACCATAGATTGATTTTAAAAGGACCACAGATTGAACTTAGATTTACCGTGTAGTATATTGCTAATGGCTTGATATTACTGATGAGGTTGTGCATTAATCTACTGGTATTAGTGACTTGGTAAGCAGTTAGGGGGGCTCTCTCGATATACTGCACCAACTTCAATTATCACAGTATAATTCCGCGCTGGTTAGTATAGATTCCTTTAGATTATTTCAAACTGTGGTCTGAACCCATGACAGATTGTTTCAAAGATACTTGACATGAAATCATTTATGTATTTGCTAACAGTGTTAATTATGATAAATACAAGGCAGTCGTCCAGTGTAAAGTTGGTACAAATAAAATGTTATTGTGTGGTTTATGACTCAAATATAGAAATATAATGAGAAAATGGGTCAGAGTGCGGGCGCAGTGCTCAAATATGACCAATTCGTAGACTATAGATATGAAGATGGGAAAGTGCAGTACTATAGTTTATCGACACGAAATAGGAATCGATAACTTGATGAAAGATTTATTGGTTGTTACTGCATCTAATTAACCATGAGACCCCAAAGAATACGTTTACCGTGGTGTATACTAGTATTCTAGTAGGTGTTCAGAGTGCAGTTACTGTGGTGAGACAGGTCGGTGTCAAACTGCGTCATATACTTACAATATCAAGTGCAGAATTAAAATTATCCGTTTTATTGTCTTACATCGTTTCTAGCAGTGGGTACCACGAGAAAAGCTCCACAACAGTCGACGAACATCCCGAATAGAGATACGATCAACAGGATGGTTGCCATGACGATAACGGTAGCGTAGATGGATAATCCTCTCGAGCGCTCTTCATTAAGGAGATTACCACTGTCGTTGAGGTAGTCATCATACACGGCCCAGGTTAGGAGAGCAATGATAACACACACTGTGATGAATGTGATCAGGTTGGCGACCAGCGACACGATTGGAAACTATATTAAAACAATGATAAAGAAATCAACAACGGTTTATGGCAAATAGCTACTGTATGGTTTGGTCTCGTGTATCCATGTATGAGAAGGTAATGATGATAGTTTACAACAGCTGTAAACTAAACTTGAAATTTCTAACGATATAGCGTAATACAGTGGTTGTTCTCTCAGTGTAAATGTGCGTGTATATGGAACGGTATGATCGTCGCGCATCCCGGTACATGCCTGGGCTTGGCACTTGTGTTCCTAACATGACGTCATCATTGTCTTGTTGTGAAATCGCATTCTCAGATATCTATTTTTCGGATGCGAATATTAAAACGTTAATTACTAATTAGTCCTTGAGGTTTACAAGGTGATGAAGATAGTTTTGAACATAGATTTTCTCATAGATTCAGAGGAAGTTACTCTCGATTAGTTGGATTTTTCGTGTCATGGCCTCTTTATACAATGATAAGAAATCAACAACGGTTATGGTAAATAGCTACTGTATGGCTGGGTCTCGTGTATCTATTTATTGGAAGGTAATGATGATAACTATTAAACAATAATAAGAAATCAAGAACGGGTATGACAAATAGCTATTGTATGGTTGGGTCTCGTGTATCCATGTATTGGAAGGTAATGATGATAACTATTTAACAATGATGAGAAATCAACAACGGTTAGGCTATGGCAAATAGCTATTGTATGGTTGGGTCTCGTGCATCCATGTATTGGAAGGTGATGATGATAACTATTAAGCAATCATAAGAAATCAACAACGGTTAGGCTATGGCAAATAGCTATTGTATGGTTGGGTCTCGTGTATCCATGTATTGGAAGGTAATGATGATAACTATTTAACAATGATAAGAAATCAACAACGGTTATGGCAAATAGCTATACTGTATGGTTGGGTCTCTTGGATCCATGTATTGGAAGGTAGCAATGGTAATTTAGCGTAACATGCATGAATGAAATACACAGAAAAGGGGGAGGCTGATCTATTAGTGTTACTATATAGGAGTCAAAGAGGGCTAAATGATAATAGTATAGTTTAGAGCATGGTTTCTCTACTTTTATGCCCCCACGAACCTCCCGTGGATGTCAGAGTTGTCCACGAACCCCCAACTTTTCGAGACACGACCTGAGTCATTATGATACTAAAATACGCATTACAGTGCTTCGTAAAAGATTAAGTTCATAGTGTAATAATGTAAGGTTTGTCGATATAGGTACGACTTTTGTACATTACTAAATTATATGATATATCAGATATTAGTTCAACAAAAAGGACTCTAGTTTTGACTTTCACAAATGTCTCATGAACCCGTTGGAATGGACTCAGTCACCCCCTGGAGATTCATGCACCCCAGTTAGGGAACCCCTGGTTTAGAGTAAGTGGAAAGCATAGACCCAGAATGGAATACTAACAAAATGACTATGTCAGCCTCCCCTTACCTCGGGGCTAGATTAAGTTTGTGGGGTCCCGGGTGTGTGTGTGTTTTTTTTTTTTAATAAAGATAAATGTTACAACAAACTCTCATGTTTGGATTCCTCAGATTTTGTTAGACAAAGGCTAGGCACGTGTTAGCCTGGTACTGTGTGCTGTGCTCAACTTGTCACGATCGTGTATAGTACCTTATACTCGTAAGGTGTTGTTACAAGAAGTAGATACAGGCTGTTAAAGTTAAATCCAACAGATACATGACTACTAAGCTTGCAAAAGATTTTACGTTACATTACTTCAAATTAAACTGCGAAACAATTTGGCTAGAAGGGATTATAAAGTTAAACAGGCGGCACCTTGTAGAACTCCGGCTGTGTAGAGATATGTTAGGCCTTTGAAGGCCGTTGTTGCAGAATTATTAAACAATCTAACAACCTAATACAAGATCTAGTTTGGACATTCTTCTCTAGCAAATGAGGGTCAATGAAAACAAAGCATTCCGTAAATCAAGGAGTTACCTTAAAGAATGAATAAGTGTCCCTTCTTTTCGATCTGCCTAGAACCTCAGCTACAATGGTCATCCCGGTGAGAAGTAACTGTAAAAACAAAACAAAAACACAAAGGAATATTACGTCATGATTGCGGGCTGCAGTGTGCCAAAATAACACAATAGACTATCGTATCATATTCATCTTCCTTGAAGTTCCTTTACTTACAACCATAGATATAGATACAGGACCTATGCTGTAATTTAGAAGTAGAATAAACACGTGCTGCACCATTTTAAAGGATAACGTTTTGTTTCTCCCTCTGTCGATCCATCGATGTAAATTAAAGGCTTCAAAGTTTAAGAAACTAGCTGGAAGGGATGTTGTCGACGTGTTTCATTTAAACGGATTATATATATATGAAGCCAAGATCAGTTCATGTTTCAAAAAGTACGTGAAACATCTACTTACTCATCACCATATGTCACGACAATTGAACGATAAGATTTCTCCAGAAGCATACAAAATACGAGGAAAATATTTCTTTCAAAGCAGTTGAGGATATCACGTGAGGCGTATATTGTTTTCAAAACAATGTAGGCAAGTTCACTGTATAGTCCCCTCAAAGTTAACAAATCCAACACAAAGAAACTCAACATCTCAGAAGAAAATAAATACAATGAAGTTATAGTTTACTTACGAATACTCCGCCAAAGAGAGGTACTGCTTTAGCCTGGTTATCAGTGGTCATCCGAAGGCTGAATGTCTCCAGTCCCAGCAAAATGAAAGCCAGGCCGAATAGGATGGTAACGCCTCCGATCCATCCTGAGAAGCTACGACGAAAACCCATCTCGAAACGGACCTGAAATTATATGAAATCCAACAGCGAATGAGAAGCTAAAATACATTAGCGCCATAAAGACAGCCTAGAAAGCATTTATGGCTAAATTTGTTGTTGGTACAAAACCAATTCCAAAAGTAGGCATACGTATTTGATAGGTAGTATTCCCTATAGAAGGGGTAGAATTGCGAGGCAATAAAAGAAAATGGCCTCCTATCTGAGGATTAAACTCATTATTGACCATAACTGTTTAGCATATTACAAATCCTAATAAGTTTTGAGCCGAAAGTAAACTATTGGTTCTGGTTTACATAGGAGGCATCCTTATTTGATTTTCTAGCATGTATTAGGGGGAGGGGGGGGGGGGAGGGCAAAGCTGGTGGCCAGTCGAGACAAGTAACAGGCTAAGATGCAAGACCTCGACAAAGTTTAAAGATCTACAAGGGATTGTAGAAAGCAAAACTGTAGGGTAAACATACAAACAATGCTCGATAAAGTCCTGTCAACTCTAGTCCCTATGGTAAGAAACTTACGATGACTTAACGCCTCATAAACAAACACCTTTTAAACCGATTACATTGTTCAATTAAACTATAAAGCTCGCAGCAAACTGCCCGAATGATCACTACCCGACTCAACAATCCGTTACCTATATGTTCGTCCGTCGTGAAAACTAATGGACTTACAAGTGGACCACATCCCCCCCCCCCACACACACACCGCACAGTGAACAACTGATTAGCCCACAGTCGTACAGTAAGCACAGACACACACTGCCCGACTCTCAACGATTTAAGAGCCGAGTCGGATCTTGTGAGCACTCGAGCAGTTTGGCCCAACCTAATACACACCTACTCTTATATATTTTCTAACGCAAATAATTTATACTAATGTCTATATACATATATGCTAATGTCTTCATGCTAATGTCCATAGAGTGAACATGAGCCATGTCTTATCATCATACAGTAAACTGATGGATATTCAGGGGTATATGCAGGGAGGGGTATATGCAGGGATATATGCAGGGGTATATGCAGGGGTATAGTCAGGGTATATGCAGGGGTATAGTCAGGAGTATATGCAGGGGTATATGCAGGGGTATATTCAGGGGTATATTCAGGGGGAAAAGGAGGGGTATATACAGGGGTATATGCAGGGGGATATGCAGGGAGGGGTATATGCAGGGGGTATGCAAGGGTATATGCAGGGGTATATGCAGTAGTATATTCAGGGGTATATTAATGGGTATATGCAGGGGTACATTCAGGGATATAGTCAGGGGTATAGTCAGGGGTATATTAATGGGTATATGCAGGGGTACATTCAGGGGTATAGTCAGGGGTATAGTCAGGGGTATATTAATGGGTATATGCAGGGGTACATTCAGGGGTATATGAAGGGGTATAGTCAGGGTATATCCATGAGTGAATGCAGGGGTATATGCAGGGGTATATGCAGGGGTATATGCAGGGGTATATCGATGGGTATATCCAGGGTATATTCAGGGATATATCCATGGGTACCATTCAGGAGTATATCCAGGGGTAGCCATCATGGGCATATATAATTTATATACATATGAGTCGTGCTACATATATAGTATAGCACTTAACCAGTACTTAACTAGTATTGTGTGTAGTTGAAGAACTATGCAGTGACGTCGCGAGATATTTCAATCTTGGGTGGCACAGCACTTAATAAGGGGGACAATGTGTATTTGTGAATGCCGTCCTGAGGGAGGGGTCTAAGGGGATGGGTTTCTCCCTCCTCTTTGAGAATATTTTGATTAGTTAAGGGTCCTTAGCTGCAATCTGGTGCTATATTTTGCAACTTGAAGTAACTTTATGTTCAAGAAATATTCGGGCTTAGTCTGTCCGATATTTATGTTTATAATTGAGGCAGATAAAGTTTGTGTTTGAGTTTTTTTTTTAATACTACAAATCGAACCTGGGGGGGGGGGGACTGGGTGGCACGATTTTATTACTCTATGCAAGTATAGTATTCTATGTTAATATAATACGCTATGAAAGTTTAATACTCTATGCAAGTACAATACTCTATGCAAGTATTGAACTCTATGCAAGTATAGAACTCTATGCAAGTATAGAACTCTATGCAAGTATAGTTTTCTATGTGCAAGTATTGTACTCTATGAAACTATAATACTCTACGCGCGCATAGTACTCTACGCAACTATAGTACTCTATGCAATTATAGTAACTTTCCGAATAAGACTTAAGTTACCAGGTATGCAAGTATAGTACTGTATTGTATGCTATAACACAGAGACACAAAGCTACAGTACAGCACACTACAAAATGCAGATTTGTACTAGAAACTTAGGTACTAATTTAGAATCCGTACCAATCGACCCTACTTCATAACCCCTAACCCTACTTCCTTACCTAACTCCCTAACCCCTGACCATATTCCCTACTTCCTAACCCTAATTCCTGACCCTAACCCTACTTTCTAACCCATAACCTTATTCTGTCGATTCGAAGTAAGCTTTCCCATTCATATGGTACGGATTCTAAAGTTAGGCCGAAACTTAGATATGAACAAAGGCCTTCATATTGTTGATTGCATTATTTGGTACAATAATACCTGTAATCATTGCGAATGTAGGTTGTGGCAGTCCCACACACACACTTACTATCCCATTCGAAGTGTTTGCTATGCTAAGAACGATACAACTAATATCTTCCTTTTTACATAGGCCTATTTGGTTTGCTTTCATTTTGTTCAGTCGGAATATAGGCTGCATAGGTCACTGGGATCAGAAGTTCATAACGTGTACTGCGGCACAGGAATCTTACGATATTAATATTGTATTTATAAAACTTGGAGTTAACTTGAAAGTAAATCCAAAACGGGTGAGCAAATGTTGCGCCCGATATCGGATCGATAATTAACTTACCTCTGATGAAATTTCTCCGTGAATTCGTCGTAAAAAATTGTTCGAGTATAGGCCTATATAGTTGCCGTGGATAGTGAGTTGTACAATTGTAGAGTTACCGACAGTGTATGGAACTTTCTAACGTCATCCGAGTATGTGGACTGTTGAGAAGGGTGTGTGTACTGGTGACTTCATTGCGGGTTCTTTGTGTTTGTGCAGTCTCTAGTTTTTAGGCTCTTTCGTTGATTTCGATAAGTCTTTTGTTGGTGTGCCTTCAACTGTGTCTATCTTATTTGCGTAAGGATAGCGGGCTGAATACCGCTTATATTGTGAGGCCGCGAAAGGGTTCAACCATTCTATAGTATTATAGTAGACAATACGGGGAACTGTATAGAAAAAGCTATGAAAAGATGTAGCCTAACTATATAGATAAGCTATGAAAAGATGTAGCCTAACTCCATGATGACACGGCATAGCAGGAAATTCGATTCACAAGTTCAGTATATTTGAAAATACTGAGTCATCTATAGTTCAATTCTGTATGTAGGGAAAATCAAAGGTTAGTCGCTTCTCGGCCGTTTGGCTAAGATCATTTTTGTAGTATTTGTTTTCCTGGGCGAATTTTCTTTTCTTTTTTCTTAAAAAGTATAAGTTCCCTTTCGGGGGGAATGGTGATACACACCCGACGATGGTCACACAGTCACATTCCTGATGCAAGGGGACTGGGGTTGAGAGCGGATCAGTCGTTCGGTTGTTTGGTTTTCGTGCCCAGGTTCTTTCCTGGGCGACTTTTTATTTTTTCCTAGGGGGAGGGGGTGTCCCGCTCCCCTCTGGATTTTTTTTTTTGCATTTCCAGGTGGTCTCAGATGCAATTTGGTGCAATATAGCACACTTCAACCCACCCACTCCATTTTGTAAATACTTTTGCATTTTCACCTGGCCTTAGATGCAATTTGGTGCTCCAAATGAGATTTTTTTTCTCTCATCTGGAAATGAAAAAGGGGTTTTCTGACTTGCGAAGCGGGGGGGGGGCAGAATGATACTTCCGCCCCCATACTTTTTCACTGGGGGGCTGGCGCCCCCTCCAGCCCCCGGTTCCTACGCCCGTGGGTTGAGAGCGGATCAGTCCTTCGGTAGTTCTTTCCTGTGTGACTTTTCTTAAAAAGTATATCAAAGGTTCCTCAACAACCTGATACGGCCCGGGATCAAAAAAAAATAATCAATGCATAAAGTTACGCCAGGTTCATTACCCGGATCTTGGAGTATCCGAGATCCAACTTCCATTCTTGACACAGTCACTACTTGTTAACTGTACAGTGTAGATTGCTGACGTAAATCTCAGTGGCGTAGGAAGGTACTTTTGAGTGAGGGGGGGGGGGGGGCTGAAGACTGATGGCCGGCCTGGGGGAGGGGTCTAAGGGGAGGGGGTGTCCCCCTTCTCTTTGGAAATTGTTTGCATTTCCAGGTAGCCTTATTTGCAATTTGGTGCAATATAGCACACTTCAACACCCACTACATTTTGTTAGTAATTTTGCATTTTCACCTGGCCTTAGATTGGAATGAAACGGGGGTTTTCTGACTTGCGAAGCGGGGGGGGGGGGGAGGGCGTAATGATACTTCCGCCCCCATATTTTTCACTGGGGGGCTGGCGCCCCCCATCCCCCGGTTCATACGCCCTTGCGTATACTTGATCCTGATCATGTGTAATTTCTTTTCTCTTCCATGGGACTCGTGATATTAACTGGTAACAAAGTGACCATTCGGTAAGGAAGTAGATGGGGTAGAAGTAGTGTTTACGTTCCTAAGTTCTATGGTGTGTGACTTGCTGAAGAACCATTTTACACACAGTGACCTTATTGTGCTGCACATGTTTCGTCCTTGTTGAGTATTCATAAAACCTCCATCTGTCAACTGCAATAACAGGGGGTGAGTGGGTTTGGGGGGGGGGTCTTGACATTTCATTTGGTAGAGCGTTCTTTGACGTGAACTGACCATACTATGTGGGGCCATTCGGGCCAAAAAAAGTACAACGATGAAACAAATAAACAAGAAAGAAAAATGAAAAGATAAAAATATGCAAAATGAAACAAACATAATGTAGTATCAATGTAAAAATTATGGAAGGCACAATTAAAAAGAGAAATCAAACTAATGAAGGGAATTAATTGCAGCAAATTGAATAGAAGGAATCTGAAAACTTAACAGTGTACGTACACAAATAATTCACAAGGAAAACAGTCATATGCTACGATAACGGTCGGTTTCAATACATTGGTAACATAGAACTGATTAAAAAGGACAATCATGTAGCGAAAACACATACAACAGGAGGATAAACAAGGAGCACGTACCGAGAACTCAACATTGATCCACTTGTCAGACAAAAAGTTCAATCGTCACCATTAAATACATAATGATACATTGCCAGGTTAATCAAAGGTTACATATTGTCTTGAAACAGTACTACGTTAAAACCCATATTTACAACTTATCACCACTCATGGGTGAACAAATTCAAGGTTCAGTTATATTACCAACTTCCTTGAATTCTATGAAAAGATCCCTGAATGTCAATGTACTCTATTTATTTGACCTCGCCCTTTTTTTTTTCTTTTGCGGGGACCTTAATTGTTCAAAAAGTTATTCTGTGGTAGGACTAACCGCGTTTGATCGCCAAGTTTTGTCGGTTTAATTGTATGGAGCGCCAAAAGGACTACAGTGACATGTACCACTACTAATTGGACATACGCGACATTTTATTTGTAGTACACTTCAAATTAGTAGTAGTACACTTCGAATTAGTAGTAGTAGTACGGGACATTTTATATATAGTACACTTCGAATTAGTAGTAGTACACTTCGAATTAGTAGTAGTACACTTCAAGTTAGTGGTGGTACTTGTCACCGTGGTCCTTTTGGCGTTCCATATAGTTGTGGCTGGAGCCCAAGCTTCGTCAGCACGACTCAGGCTAGAATTTAAAGGCATTGAAGACTCGCCCCAAACCGCGTGCTGCGCTATGAAAAGAAATTAACTTTCCGTTGCTTGCAAGTGAAGTTTTCTTCTTGCCGTTACAAAATGCAGACAGTAATGAGACGTGATACCTTGTTATCTTTATCTAGACCTGAGATGTCCCCGCTGCTATGTACACTGTGTTGTGGGTATTGACCGTAGCTGTATGTACTGACTGTACATTAGTGTCTAATTACCGACGGTAGCAAGCTGTGTGTGTATTTTCTGGGATCGATGGTGGTGTGTAATACTTCTGTTAACACCTCATTCGAAACAAGGTCAGATTAAATTAACGGCATCAGACGTTTCTTTGTGCGCGAGTCTTCAAACCCTTTAGAAGAATATTGCACGAGAGGAACGCTAAAAACCCATATTTACAACTTATCACTCATGGGTGAACAAATTTAAGGTTCAGTTATAACAAACTTCCTTAAATTCAATGAAAAGATCATTGAATTTCAATGTAATCTATTTATTTGACCTCGCCTTTTTTTGCGGGGACCTTAATTGTTCATAAAGTTATTCTGTGGTAGGACTGACCGCGTATATGATCGCCAAGTTCTATCGGTTTAGTTGTGTTTGGAGCCCGAGCTTCGTCAACACGACTCAGGCTAGAATGTAAAGGCATTGAAGACTCGCCCCAAACCGCGTGCTGCGCTATGAAAAGAAATTAACTTTCCGTTGCTTGCAAGTGAAGTTTTCTTCTTGTAGCTACAAAATGCAGACAATAATAAGACGTGATACCTTGTTATCTTTATCTAGACTTGAGATGTCCCCGCTGCTATGTACACTGTGTTGTGGGTATTGACTGCAGCTGTATGTACTGACTATACACTAGTGTCTAATTACCGACGGTAGCAAGCTGTGTGTGTATTTTCTGGGATCGATGGTGGTGTCTAACACTTCTGTTACACATCATTCGAAACAAGGTCAGATTACCGGCATCAGACGTTTCTTTGTGCGCGAGTCTTCACACCCTTTAATCAAAACGAAAGCTCACGCGAAATGAACGAGTGATCAGAACAAAAAGATCAAGCGCCACCATAAAAACGAAGATGCATTGTAAGCAAAAAGAACATTCGCACTAAATCAAAACGAACGTTTACGCGTAGCGAACGAGCCAAAATGAACTAAAAGATTAGATGGCGCTGTTTTGGTTTTCATTGACCGTGTTTTATTACGACATGTAGTTACGTCATCTTGTATGCACGACACTTCTGTCCAACCATGGAGCTATAAACTGGGATAGCTCCATGGTTCAACAAAGCTGTACCGTGCTTCACAGGGTCAGTGAACTGTGTGGGATAGTCGTCGTGATGTCACTGTGGCCAATGGGCAATTGTTACCGGGGCCAGTGGCAGACGATTGCCTTCAAGCAATATGGAAAATCACGATCTAGCCGCTGCCTTTGAATAGCTGCGCTAGACATCAGCACTGCATTAAAGACATTGAAGACTTTCCTCAAACCGCGTCCCGCGCTCTGAAGAAAAATAACTTTCCGTTGCTTGCAAGTGAAGTTTTCTTCTTGTCGCTACAAAATGCAGATAGTAATGCAACGTGATTACGTGTTATCTTTAGCTGGACCTGAGACCAGGGAGTTCCAGAACAACTCCCTGCTGAGATGTCCATCGCTGCTATGTACACGGTGTGTTGTGGGTATTGACCGTAGCTGTATGTATTGACTGTACACTAGTGTCTAATTACCGACGGTAGCAATCTCTGTTTGTATTTTCTGGGATCGATGGTTGTGTCTAACACTTCTGTAACACCTCATTCGAAACTAGGTCAGATTACCGGCATGGGATGTTTCTTTGTGCTCGAGTCTTCACACCCTTTAACCACCATAGGGCAGTCAGTTGAGGATGATACTCTTGCAAGATCCCATCACTAGTAATACTACTAGTAACAGGCTTTCTACAAGTGCAAACTCTTCAAATGTTTCTACCAACGCAAGTACTACTATTGCGGGCCACCAGTCTCAAATCGTTGGGAATCGACATATACCGATTTAAATCGACATATACCAATTTCCTTGGACTTTTTTATACCTGTTTCTAACAGCTTAAACCTTTAACTGATCACGTGATGTATCTTCACAAGTCCATCATCATCGAAATCGGGATTTGGAATATGTTAAATCGGAAGAAGTCAATTTAAGCTGCTAGAAACTGGTTTAAGTCCAAGGAAATTGACTTCTATCGATTTATTTCGATGTATCATCGATTAATATTGGTAGATGTCGATTTGAATTGACATATAACCGATTTATATTACATATCATAGATGTTTAATGGTAAATGTCGAAGAACGCTTGGTATATGTCGATTTAAAATGACATTATACCGATTAAATTTGGCATATCATCGATTTAAACTGGTATCAGTCAATTTAAATGGACATTTACCAGTTTAAATCGATGATATGGCAATTTAAATCGGTATTTGTCGATTCCCCACGATTTGAGACTGATGGTCCGCCATAGTACCACTGGCACCGTGACCAAGCACATATTTCTATGCAGCAAGATCCGGTTCGAGCTGCGCCGTTGCGGTGCTCTGAGGGCATTCCTAAATTATCTAAGAGGCGTGCTTAGTATATCGCCCTCTATTGTTTTGATTCTGTCCCATTATTCGTTTTGATTTATGGGGAAAACTTTCAAACGTGGGGGCGATCTTGCATTAAGCGCGCGCAGTCATGTCGTTTATCGAAGGCTTAGTCAAGTTTAATTTGGTTGTTTAGTCAGTTTCCTTTGGGTTCATCTTCTTTCTTATTATTATGATATCGAACTTTATAGTCGGTCTATCACTGTGTGGAGATCGTGTTAGCAAATCATTGTTCCCTTGAGATTCTTATCTATTTGTTTTTTCCATTTTTTTTTCTTTCTTTTTTTTTTCTCTCTGAGTCTTGTTTAAAATACAAGAAAAATCAGTCTAGCTGTATGATCATGTTAAATTTCTTCATTTTGGTATGTTTATTTATTCTTTTCTTGTTTAGAATGTTTCATCTTTATATATTTCAGTCTATCTTAATGCACTATATTCTTATTATTGTTCTTTTTCATCTTTTTTTCTTATCTGTTTGTCTCTTGTTTCATCGTGGTATGTTTTTGCCCAAATGGCCGCCCATACATTGCCATGTTATCAAAGGTTACATATTGTCCTGAAACAGTGTACGCAAAACCAATATTTACATAATCACTCATGGGTGAAAAATTCAAGGTTCAGTTATTACAAACTTCCTTATATTCAATGAAAAGATCCTTGAATTTCAATGTAATCTATTTATTCGACCTCGCCTTTTTTTTTGCGGGAACCTGAATTGTTCAAAAAGTAAATTCTATGGTAGGACTGACCGCGTATGACCGCCAAGTAATGTCGGTTTCGTTGTGGCTGGAGCCCAAGCTTCGTCATCACGACTCATGCTAGAATTTCAAGGCATTGAAGACTCGCCCCAAACCGCGTGCCGCACTCTGGCAATGTTAACTTTCCGTTGCTTGCAGGTGAAGTTTTCTTCTTGTCGCTACAAAATGCAGACAGTATTGAGACGTGATACCTTGTTATCTTTATCTAGACTTGAAATGTCCCTCGCTGCTATGAACATTGCACACTAGTTGTGGGTATTGACCGTAGCTGTAATGCAACGTGATTACGAGTTATCTTTAGCTGGACCTGAGACCAGGGAGTTCCAGAACAACTCCCTGCTGAGATGTCCATCGCTGCTATGTACACGGTGTGTTGTGGGTTTTGACCGTAGCTGTTTGTATTGACTGTACGCCAGTGTCTAATTACCGGCGGTAGCAAGCTGTGTGTGTATTTTCTGGGATCGATGGTTGTGTCTACCACTTCTGTTACACCTCATTCGAAACTAGGTCAGATTACCGGCATGAGACGTTTCTTTGTGTGCGTGTCCTCACACCCTTTATAGTAGACTATTGCACAAGAGGAACGCTAAAAACTATTAAAAAAAAGGCACTGCACAGGGAAAATATTCGTTTTCACATCTGTCGGAAACATTTTGTCACATAAGCTGTGATTTTGTTGTCACATTTGGAGAGAAAATATTTTTACAAATATGTAAAAATACAATATTTTTTATGTATGATGTCGTTACCTTGCTTCACATTTGCACTTAATTTATACATAGTATATAGTAGATGTTCACATGGTGGACATGTCACGTGCGATGTAATTTCACGTTTAACGGCGCAAGTATTGATCATTACAATCAACCATTTCACCAAACACGTCTCATGGTAGACGCTTCTTCGGGATACATGCGTACTCTGTGATAGAATATTTGCTGCATGCCAAAAGTACTGTCTATTTGTGAACAGCGCCATTGACTTTTAAAGGGCTATAAATTTATAATAAACGGATTGAATCAACATTGAAGCGTTCTCATCGTAATGAACCCTGCATGTGAACTTTCCGGGAGAAGAATTTTGAGGTGATGACGTCACTGTGACTCTGGTCACAGATATGAGAGGGCAGCATAGATCTTCTTTGACACTGGAAGAAAGTGTCCAAACTTGCGGTTATGATTGGTCACGAAACATCGTCTAAAATGAAACGAAGTATACAGACACAATATTTTGGCCTCCATTCAACACTTACGACTACACTTACTTATGCATAGCGCAAGTACCGTACAGTAAGCGAAAGCTATCTCGAATTACTCTTTGAGTTCAAAATAAGTCCCCCCCCCCCCCCAAAAAAAAAAAAATGCAATTATAGTGGAACATATCACACACAACAGACGGTTTATATTCGATATTCACATACAACAGTGCGTGGTTTCACACACATAACAGATGGTTTACATGCGCAATGATGGAATCGCACATACCATGGGTCATGGTATGACACATAACATACGGTTTACATTCGGTATGGCGTAACACACAGCAGACGGTTTATATTCGGTATGAAATCGCACATACAACAGTGCTGGATTCACACACATATAACAATGGTTTACATGCGTTATGATAAGTGGCGAAGCGTCCATACAGTCAGGGGGCGGATGCCCCCCCCCCCCCCTGACGGACTCAAATGGACTGCTGGCGCCCGACCCAGCTTTTTACCACTTTTTACTTATTGGCTTTTTTTATTGACTTTTTTTGCGCTCTCATTTACCTATTGACATTTGTCACATTACCTGCAAATTAGCAAGGCCCGGAAAAGGTCATTTCCGGCGATCTAGGGAGTATCTTTACTCAAAAAATTTCTCTACGCTCCGCGCCAACCTGTGGTGGCGCTCCGCTTAAATAGTGTCGAAAGCGCCTCTACGGACCATTCTCGCCCCCCCCCCCCCCCATCCTGACCAATACCCCTAGCTCCGCCACTGGTTATGATGGAATCGCACATACCATGTGTCATGGTATGACACATAGCAGGCGGTTTACATTGGTGTGACATTGCACCAAGTTGACGATGTAAATTCGGTATGGTGTATAACACACAGCCGACGGATTACATTTGGTATGACAGCACACACCAGATGGTTTGCATTCGGTATCGCATCACACAACGGATGCTTTAACTTCTGTAAAGTATAACACAAACAGACATTGCATTCCGTATGACATAGCAGATATGTAACAGTCGGCTTGCGGTTTGGTATCACAAAACATAGTTTACTATTCAAGACTACCGCCATCATTTTAGCTTAGTTCAAAATCGTTTGCATGATGCGCATATGACTGCTTTGAAATAAGGCTGTTATTTGGTTCACCAGAAAGATCGAAATTAGGTCAGATTGAATGGTAAAATAATAAAATACAAAAATAGGTTTTTTTCTTGTTTGTCGCCATGAAGGTACAACACACAGATGTTGTTGGTAAAACAGCAAAAATCATACGCACATTGGTACATTCCATTGCAAAACTGATTATAGCTGTTAACGTAGCACTCTGAATATGTCAATTTCCTATTTGGAAACAGAGTCATCTATTTTTAAAGAACCGCAACAGGTAACACGCGCTTTGTTCCTTTTGACTTACATGATAATTTGTTATCTTTAGTTGGGACAGAGATAAAAATTATCAGCATAGGTAGAAGTTTCTCACAGAAATGTCCTTGCCTATGCTTGCCTACCATATGCAGCATATGATAGGTGTTGGTTTGTACTATCCAGACACTTGAAAATGTACCCACCATGACCCATTAAAGTTGGAAATAAAAGCTACCCCGTCCCCCTACCCTCCCCCACAAACACACACACGCTGAAGCCATGTATAAGTTATCGTTGCCGAACCTTTCTTATTTCATCAAAGCGAATCTCTTAAAATGCCTGAAATTACCTTTCGGATTCCTGATTTTCTATCATTCTCTTCACAATTAAAAAAACTCAAAGAGTAAATGAGGATGAAATGTGAACCGTAAAGTGACAAATCAATTGGTCTCTTTCCAGCTAGGAGCAGATCCAGAATTATTTACAGGAGGGCGTGTCCCTGGAGTCGTTGATGCAAACCATCATGTATATAAATATATATATATATATATATATATATATATATATATATATATATATATATATATATATATGTATATATATGTATATATATATGTATATATATGTATATATATATATATATATATATATATATATATATATATATATATATATATATTTATATATATATATATGTTGTAGCCCACATAACGTTTAGTTGTTCGCTATTGCTTTTCTTGGCTGAGAAACAAGTAATCTGAATATTTATTAAAATGTATGAATAATTCAAGACTTTCCCCTCACTGTACTACGAAGAAAAATATCGCAGCCTGCATAGAGCAGCATGTATATCACACAGGTCTTGTACTCCTGACGTCACTGGTGGGAATAATTTATAGACACTAATATCCTTTTCTCGTTAGCTCTTTAAGGGGTAGGTTATAATTACATTTATAAAGAACGTTTAAGTTGCGCAACATGCATATTCATCAATCTGCATGTACCGATATATGCAGCTGTTATATTCTGTGTAATATGTGCTTCATTATATTATATTTCTTATTCAATCAGGACGCTATGAGTGATCGAGTACCTATCGGTCCTCGGTTAATGAAGTACTACAGTCGAAAAGAAGAAAGCTCTCAGTAAAAAACCTATAGGAACTACCCTGCATAAACGAAACGGGGTACGTTTCATCGCCCAATCGCCTTGCTCAATTGCCCCATGACCAGGGTTATAGCCACGCCGGCCGGCTGCGGCCGGTAGTAACCGCCACTCACGCCTGCCGGCCGGCATTGGAAGTGAATAAACAGTCCACTGGCCGGCACAAAAAATAGTAAAATGCTTGTGAAATACAACAAAAGTAACAAATTTATCTTTCCCTTGCCGTAAAACATGATAATAACGTCACCTTTTTCTGTTTTTTACCAATTGTAAATCTGAAAAGTAGCAAAAATCACCCTTAAGCGGGCCCCTGGACCCCCGGCCGTGAGATGCGAGAGCTTCGCTCGCTACGCTTCGCAAATTTATTTAACCAGCACTCACAATCTCCTAGCTATAACCCTGACTATTGAGAATATGCCTTTTCAGACACCTCACAATGGGAATATCCGGACCGTTTTGCTATTCGAGGGATATAGGTTACAATTACACTTATTTGACCCCATTTCAGCCAATGGACTTTTCTCATCAAGACATAATAATTACCTATCAGTTATAATGGACTGAGTCACGAAGTCTGCACCTGGTAGGAATTTTCTCTTTTCATACACAGATGTCTATTGGAGCGGATCTCCATTGTTCCATTCATCGATAGACATCCTTTAGCTCATGCTAGTCTGCACATGTTTGGATACCCGCTCCTTCAGTCAACAAGTATACATAGTAACGCTGTCGCTTCTCGGCCTTTTGGCTAAGATCATGTGTAGTATCTGTTCCCTTTCGAGGGGGATGGTGATGCACACCTGACGATGATCACACAGTCACAGCCCCGATACAAGGGGAATGGGGTTGAGAGCGGATCAGTCGTTTGGTAGTTTGTTTTTCGTGCCCAGGTTCTTTCCTGGGCGACTTTTCCTTAAAAAAAATGTAATGCTACATTAAGAACATTAAGACCGCTTCTCGACCTTATGGCTAAGATCATGTGTAGTATCTGTTCCCTTTCGAGAGGAATCGTGATACACACCTGGCGATGATCACACAGCCACGGTCCCGATGCAAGGGGACTGGGGTTGAGAGCGGATCAGTCGTTCGGTTGTTTGGTTTTCGTGCCCATGCCTTGGTGACTTTTCTTAAAAAGTATGCTGCATTAAGTACCGTACTACACCCTATAGATCAACAGTTGTTTTTTAGAGATACCCGCTGAAATCCCAGGACCTTACCAGCACAGGAAAGCACATAGCTTTAAAGAGCCTACTGTAGGAATCTATGAAACAGTGAGAGCAGAAAACCGAAAGGTTTGAATATTTAACTATTTATGTTAAAATTTCTACTTTTCTGTAAATTGCGCATACGAATGTCATTGTTTCATCCGCATGATGAGAAGAAATTTCACTGTCTGTTTTTTTTTTAGAAAATAGGTTGGAGCAGTGACTGACTCTGCCTAACTCCATGCCCCTTGAAATGTATTGTGCCCACTAAGTAGGGCCATGTATGAACAGAATTTAAAACTAAATACAAACAGAAAACTAACTGGTAAAATACGTCACGAACACTGAAAGAGCCGGGGATTACAGGACCCGTTCTCTATGGCCAGCCAGTTGAGACAGTTTTCTAATGCTAATACCTCTGTAAAATGTCCTCCAATACCATACTTCAAAGCACTCGTACTGACAGTATGAACAGTTCCTAAGCTTTTTCTGATTCTAATGCTAATACCTCTCTAAACTGTCCTCCCATACCATGCTTCAAAGCACTCGTACTGGCAGTATGAGCAGTTCCTAAGCTTTGTCTGAGTCTAATGCTAATACCTCTCTAAACTGTCCTCCCATACCAAGCTTCAAAGCACTCGTACTGGCATTATGAGCAGTTCCTATCCTTTATCTGATAGAAACATGATATTCATACTGCTCATACTGACAGTACAGGTGCTCTTAAGCGGGACATGAAATGCAGTATACAAAAACTGTCCCATATGGGTGCAATGATAAGTGATCTACCAGAGCAGTCAATATAGAGCACTCCTCATATTTGTGTGTTTCTTAGATAGGGGGCAAGTGGCATAGGGTACGTTAAGCCCGGTGGCTTACCCCTATACACACCTCACACTAAGCAAAGTCTATCTACGCCCTTGGGAAGTGCACTGAGGTGCTCGGTAGAAGTCACGGCTCCTTTAAGGGGAGACATATAACCCTCAACATCAGTATTGATCAATGTAATATAGAGACTGATATGAACAACTTCTCAAAACAATCTCAAGAAGAAAATTATTACATTTGGGAGATATCACATATTTAATGTTCCTTCACTCACAACCCTTAGAGACTTGATTAAGTCTAAATACGCCATCATATAGCCACATATCCCATATGTAACTCCCTTTAGTTATAAACACATATACACACAACTCGTAACTCACAGCAAACGCTGCCATAGTAAGCTAAATTGTTTACAAAAAAATCAGTGAGGGACATGTACGTTCGTGAGCTCAGTGATTCGAATCCAATTACAGGCAACAATTACTTATTTCTCCACAATTTTTGTTAGCTACTCATAGGTTTAGTCTACTCTATAGATACAGCTTAAAGGTCGAAAATTCAATCACCCAAATCACACGCTGTGTGTTTAGCCATGCTTGACGACGCTAAGAATGCAACAGTATATCTCTATTCAGGGAGTTGTTAACAACTCCCTGATCTATTATTACGTCACAATAGCATAACGGACACCGCAACAAGTCAATGAGAAACACAAACAACGTGTGTAAGCATTCAATTATGATTGATGATGACCTTGACTTCCATTCTCCTAATTAGCGTTGGGAATAATTGACCGTACCTTCTTGTGTTGCTTTCAATACTGTAGCCCATAGTATAGCCAGTATAATGTAAGTGTTATATAGTTTGTCAACGATACACGACAGTGGCGGACTGGCCACGCGCAGGCGCGTAGCCAAGGGGGGGGGGGGGCGGAGGGGCAGCTGCCCCCTCCCCTTGAGCATATTTTTTTTTTAAATTTTTTTAATGTTTTTATGATATCGCTAGAGAAAATGCTAAGATGCAACTTACAAGGCCTGGGAAGTGCCATTTCCAGCTATGTGGGAGGCATTTTCAGCCAAAATTTTCTTATATGCTCCGCGTCAATCATGGTGGCTCTACGCTTAGATAGTTTGCAAGGCCGAATCTACAGTTTCGCCCCTCCCTTGGCAAATTCCTGGCTACGCGCCTGTTGCATTTGGGAAATTGGGCATTTGGGCAATGCCTGGTAACAATTACAGCCCATTTTCACAGTAGTTAATAGAATACAGACGGGCTGTGTAGAAATATATTTTCAACTGTGGGAATCAGTCATGTAAAGACTGTCCTCTCTGCTGCTACAAGGTGCTCCTCAAGTTGAACCTTTTCACCGATGCTTACAAGAGCATTGGGCTTGCTTATAAGCTGCTGGTAACGCTACCTGTGTCACAAGTGGCATGTGAACGTTCTTTCTCTGCCTTGAAGAGAATCAAAAACCGTTTGCAGAAGTACAATGACACAAGAACATCTTGAGGCGTTCATGTTGATGTATGTGGAAAAAAAAAGGATCTTGGCCAAACTTGACACTAAAAATATAATTGATGGTGTGGCTGCCAGAAGCAGCGAACTGCGTAGGCTCCTACTCTCGTAGACATGACATGTGCTCGTGTTATTGAACATATATTTTGTTGTGGATTTTATTTCGGTTAATTTCAATTTTTTTCAAGCATGTTGTCACAAAATGCTTGAAAACCAATAAAAATCCAGTCTAAAACATATATTTTTGTCTAGTTTTGTTAACGTTTTGAACTTTCCTCAGTTTAACCAAGTGCTGCTTCTGGAAATTATTTTTGTGTCTTTTTTAAAGGATTATTGTAATCTACAAAATTGAGAAATATAGCACTGACCATTTTGCATCTATTAGCATTCCTTAACTTCAAAAAAAAAATTCAATGGGGAAGGGACACCCCCTCCCTTAGACCCCTCCCCCAGGACGGCGATCACTATGTAAGTATCATATCAATGAATAATGGGCCGGTCTTGGTGGAAAATGTCCGGGCCGGTTTTAAGACCCAATCCGCCCTTGATATACGGTTATGTATGCGTGTATGTATGTATTTATTTTAGATCCTCGTGCAATCAGGAACTCGCGAAGAAGCCTCATTGGCTTATCAAAGCCGCAAGCTGACCGAAGTCAGTCTCTTACATTCATATTTAACGTCCATGATTATGAATTGTCAATTGTCAACAACTCTGTAACTAGACGACATACAGTAATCTTGGAGTGACTCGAACTCTGGACCTTATGATTGGATGGCACCGGCGTTAACCACTGAGCTAGCACTCCTTATAAAGTTTTTTAATTAGTTATTGAATATTGCTATCTCCCCGCTATAGGATATGTTCCTAGATTTCCTTCACCAAGTAACATTTTGAAAGGAGGATAGGCCTATACAGTGACCCCCGTTATTTATGTAAAACTAAATATTACTCGATATACTAAATCGGTCCCTTCGTCGGTCAGTCGGGGTACAAACGTTCAGTCGGGGGGGGGGGGTTGCTTTGTATGCAGTCGGGGAGATGGTTTTGTATTCCGTCGGGGTCGATTTCTATTCAGTCGGGGTCGATTTCTATTCAGTCGGAAAGCATTGTACCAGTCCAACGGATTCCCGAGGTCGCCCTGAAGGCTTGAATCCAGAGGGTGTGGGTGGTTGTGTACGCTACCATCCATAGTTTCAGCCTCACTCAAACATTAGCAAGTATATATATGTACTATGCATAACTTTGCGTTTAGATCAAAACTATAGACCTATTTTATAGCCTAATAATGCACCATTTCACGTATAAGTTCTTATGTTTCATTACGTGATGAGGAGGGCTTCCCGACTCCCTTACATGGGATCGCGTGGGACCCCAAGGTCCTCACTCCTTTATAAATTCCTATATTCCGTCTTTGACCCTTCCCAACCAGGTTCATGCCCTGACCTAAATCAGTCGGGGAATTTAGAGCCACCCACACAACTACAAAACCCCACCACCTTTGAAATCCTGTGCACGTTAACAATTGATTCAGTGCCATAAAGGGTGCCAATATTTTCTGTCTGTGTGTCCCTATAATTAGTATTAGTTAATTACTGCTGGCATTTGCCAATGTCTACTCCGTTTTCGCACAATATTTTTCATATTAATTTAGCCATATTTACTACGTGCATGACTAAACAAACGTTAAGCATTGTTACAATTTTCTTAGCCGCATTTTCTATATCCTTTTTTATTTTTTGGGACAACTCTATTTGTAATTGTATCTTTTGGTTAATTGTTTATTGTTTTCCTTTTCTTTTGTTCAGAGAATATCCGGTAATTTGACATTGTTATGGTTGGAAGCTTAATGGTATAACCTTGACGTCCATCTGTTTACCTGAAAAAAAATTAAACCCATACAGAAGATTTAAGAGTTCTTGCACAAAATAAAGCACGAAATTGATATACTGCAGCTAGGGATTTTCGTCAGTCAAGTAATTAGTATATAAACTTAGATCCAAACCCTGTCCTCAACAATTCATATCCATTCCCAGTAAACACCTTTAGGTAGCAATGCACTGCTTTTTTTCGATTACCGAGTACTTCCGAGTACTTTAGGTTTCGAGTGCCACTTACGAACGTCCGAGTACCGCCTTTCAGGCTCCGAGTACCGCCGAATACAGCATCTTAGAATCTTAGTACCGAGTACTTCCGAGTACTTTAGGTTTCGAGTGCCAATTACGAACGTCCGAGTACCGCCTTTTGACTCCGAGAACCGCCGAATACAGCATCTTAGAATCTGAGTACCGAGTACTTCCGAGTACATTAGGTTTCGAGTGCCAATTACGAAAGTCCGAGTACCGCCTTTTAGACTCCGAGAACCGCCGAATGCAGCATCTTAGAATCTGAGTACCGAGTACTTCCGAGTACATAAGGTTTCGAATGCCAATTACGAAAGTCCGACTACCGCCTTTTAGACCCCGAGTACCGCTGAATACAGCATCTTAGAACCTGAGTACCGAGTACTTCCGAGTACTTTAGGTTTCGAGTGCCAATTACGAAAGTCCGACTACCGCCTTTGAGACCCCGAGTACCGCTGAATGCAGCATCTTAGAATCTGAGTACCGAGTACTTCCGAGTACTTTAGGTTTCGAGTGCCAATTACGAACGTTCGAGTATCGCCTTTGAGACGCCGAGAGCCGCCGAATACAGCATCTTAGAATATGAGTACCGAGAACTTGTTCATCCGAGTACTTTCCAAATACTTTTGATTTATTGAATGTACAAGAACCTTAAGCTATTGGTGCCCGCTGATGAACATATGAAACAAACGATGTAACTTAGTTGACTGAGTTGACATGTCTCAGATCTCGTAAATGTTTGCCATATTCAGAATATCTTAAGATACTAGGACAGGAAAATTGACAACTGCTCTAAGATGACTAACTTAAACGGTCGGTTAATCGGGCTTTATACGGACGAAGCCCATTACTTCCAGCTCACAGGTCTCACCTACCCCTTGCAGACCAGGCGCTATAGAAGTTACGAGGAACAGTTTGTGTGTGTGTTTAACTGCAGTGGCTATCCGAGCATTGTTCGAAAAATCAACCGACCAACAAAAGCGGCAATTTGCTACATATAAATACAACTGTGCATTGTTTATTGGCTTCAGCGTACAGGGCCTCTGGAAGCTGCAGCAATTTTAGATAGTTTTTGTCCACCTTTGTAGCGAATTCTGAGAACAAAGAAACTGTCAGAACGCGGAATTACACCTTACATTTCTCTGGAATGTATTATCAGGACCCTGGTGGATATCTCAAGAAGAGAAGCTTGGACCAATCTCTTATTTGGTATGTCGAAGCATGGAGGTAAAACAGAGTTTTACCTCCATGGTCGAAGTACCACATTGAGAAGAATAAGCCTATTGCTTATAGAGGAGGTCAAATGTCATTTGGGGCCAACCGCAGGGGTAAGGTTTTGAAAACATTGTAAAACACGATATCTCAAGAAGAGAAGTTTGGACCAATCTCATATTTGGTGTGTCGAAGTACCACATTTAGAAGAATGCCTATTGTTTATAGAGGAGGTCAAATGTCATTTGGGGCCAGTCGCAGGGGTAAGGTTTTGAAAACCTTGTAAAACACGATATCTCAAGAAGGTACGCTTGGACCAATCTCATATTTAGTATGCAGTTGTGACACGTTAAATACGAGAGGCCTATTGTTTCTTGTGGAGGTCAAATGTCATTTGGAGTCCCCATGGGTCAAAATGTGGAAACCTTGTATGATAATCTACCGTATCTCCCACCGACCAGCCTATTAGATAACATTGCGTTACGCCTCATTGGAATAGGAGAGGCTGCTGGCAAATGGAAATTAGCTTAAGGGCATCCGTAGATATGAATCATCACGAAGTCTCGATCCCAAAGTGTATCGCTAACTTACACTGTTGCATATAAGCCTGTGCATTAAGGTGTGTAATGAAACGTTGTACTTTTGTACATGCTTAATGTATATTGGAATGGACGATATCATTGTGAATACTTGGTAGCCTATATTGTTGAAGTTTTCCGTTGTATTTCGAAATTGTCCGAGATTCAGTGCCAAATAAAAACTTCAGGTTTGGATGTAGTAACGTTGGGGAAATGACCATGCGCCGTTTACGAAAGTTAACTTCTGTCGCCTAGTTAGATGTACTAGAGGCAAACCAGACGCAAAGTCTTGGGGACCAGGGAGTAAAATTCGCCCGGCGCCTGCTTAATGTACGGCTTGTATGTGTACCACATTGAGTAGAAGCCTGTAGGCTTTGGTAGAGATCAATATGTATACTGAATACAAGAAAAGTTTCCATCTCGGTCATCAGCTGCCAATGTGAATATTGTTTGTCATATCTTAATGCTTTTTGCTGTACTACTTAGTTTGAAGTATGTTGTTCATCTTGGCTGTACCCTACAGCCTAGTGTGTTAAATTTATTTAAGATGATTCATGTAGCATTATTGACACCACACTGCACTGTTACTGTCTGGTTACACAAACGACTGGCTGTTAGTACTATAGCTATAACGTACATGAACTTGAAGCTGCTATGTACGTAGAACGAGATCACGGCGCTTAGGCCATGATTTCATGAGTCAACAATTTGAGGTTTTTTTTTTTTTCAGAGGACTCGAAAATGGTTCAGTTTACTGGTTTTCAATGCAAACACTTTGACATTTGTTGCCACCTTTAATAGCTTCTGTGTAGGAGTTCTGACGTCAGCAGATTATCAACTATAATGAGATATGAACTAAAGTAACAGAACGTGTTGCGTTAGCTGCATTTGTAGTTTTGTAACACTATGTACGTATATGTATGTATGTGTGTATATATGTATGTATTTTAGATCCTCCTATACAAGCAGGAACTCGCGAAGAAGCCATCGTTGGCTTATCAAAGCCGCAAGCTGACCGAAGCCAGTCTCTTACATTCACATTTTAGCGTCCATGATTATGAATTGTCAATTGTCAACAACTCTGTAACTGGACGACATACATTAATCTTGGAGTGACTTGAACTCGGGACCTTATGATTGGATGGCACCGGCGTTCACCACTGAGCTAACACTCTTTGGGAGTTTACTTTGGGTTTACTTTCGGAGTTTACAACGGGGAGTTCACTTTGATTCAAAAGCCCCTTTTTTACAGAAAGTGTTTTCTCAACTTAAAAATCGTCTTGAATGAAACTTAGCAAACGTGTCTTGTTTAATGAACTCTAACATTAACAAGAAGTCCACAATCCTTGGATATAAGAAACAGCTGCCCTAATGTGTAAAGGCATGTGCACCTAGCTGCCTGTGTGTAGGTGGCGACGAAACTAGGCCGTTTGCTCGGGCCCGAGAACAAAGTGCTGGGACCGCATAACCAACGCGAAGCCATTCAGCTGCGGGCCGTATGCCTGCGAACGTTGATATTAAACAAATAGACAAAACGAACAAGACGGGCCCGCCATATACCCCATAGGGTCCCGCCATGTACCCCTTAGGGTCCATCGATTATCAATCTACATATAGACGGACCCCTTCTTAATTCCTACCAAGATAGTATTAAGGAAGCAAATAACCCTGAGAGTGTCACAGCCGTATGGAAAGCCGTTTTAACATTTAATAAGGAATTTCAGATATCTCGAAATAATTTCAGATATCTCAAATTAAATTACAGATATCTCCAATTTATTTAAGATATCTACAAATAATTGCAGATATCTTAAAATCAATTTCAGATATCTCGAAATACCAGGAAATTTCAGATATCTCGAAATACCAGGGAATTTCAGATATCTGAAATTGAATTCGAGATATCTCGAATTCAATTTCAGATATCTCGAATTCAATTTCGGATATCTGAAATAGAATTTTGGATATCTCGAATTCAATTTCAGATATCTCGATTTCAATTTCAGATATCTGAAATAAAATTTCAGAAATCTGAAATTGAATTTCAGATATCTCGATATCATTTTCAGATATCTCGAATTCAATTTCAGATATCTCGAATTCAATTTCAGATATCTGAAATAGAATTTTAGATATCTCGAATTCAATTTCAGATATCTCGAATTCAATTACAGATATCTGAAATTTCCCGATTAAAATGGCTTTCCATACGTGCCATTTTAACATTTAATCGGAAATTTATGCATATGCATTTCAGATATCTCGAATTCAATTGCAGATATCTCGAATTCAATTTCAGATATCTCGAATTAGAATTGCAGATATCTTGAATTCAATTTCAGGTATCTCGAATTCAATTTCAGATATCTCGAATTAAATTTAAGATATCTGAAATAGAATTTCAGATATCTCGAATTCAATTTCGGATATCTCGAATTCAATTTCAGATATCTCGAATTCAATTTCAGATATCTGAATTAGAATTTCAGATATCTCGAAATCTATTTTAGATACCTCGAATTCAATTTCAGATATCTCGAATTCAATTTCAGATATCTGAAATAAGAAACAATTTCAGATATCTAAAATTCCCGATTAAATGTTAAAATGGCTTTCCATACAGCCGGGCGTATGGAAAGCCATTTTAATATTTAATCGGGAATTTTAGATATCTTAAATTGTTTCGTATTTTAGATATCTAAAATTCTATTTCAGATATCTGAAATTGAATTCGAGATATCTGAAATTGAATTCGAGATATCTGAAATTGAATTCGAGATATCTGAAATTCAATTTCAGATTTCTGAAATTGAATTGCAGATATCTCGAATTCAATTTCAGATATCTCGAATTTAATTTCAGATATCTCGAATTCAATTTCCTGTATTTTCCGCTTTAATTTTCCGCTGTATATGCAAAGGATTAAAAAAAACAAACATGATGACTGTTTCCATAGATTACAAAGAGAGGGAATGATTTTAGGAAAAGTATGATACATCTATAAATCATAACATAAATTAATATGACACATTGAATATATTTCTGACATGGGGAGTACAAACACACTCTCTTGAATGGGTATTGAATAGGCCAAATGTGTGTGTATATATATTTTTATCTATATATATATATGTATATATATATATGTATCTATTTATGTATATATATATATATATATATAAATATATATATATATATATATTATATATATATATATATATTTATATATATATATATATATATATATATATATATATATGTATATATATATATATATATATATATTATATATTATATATATATATATATGTATCTATATATATGTATATATTTATCTATATATATATATGTACATATATATGTATATATATATGTATATATTTATATTGTCACAGTCTGTTGCCTTGTCTGTTGATTACTTGTTGTTTATATGGTTCTTCAATCCGTGTTGCAGGGGCGCTCTCCGGCCGACTGCGCATGTCCTGGGGTGACTCTATATCTCTATATCTATATCTATATTTAAACTAACCATTGTGCGGTACTGTAATTTGAAGAATTCCACATCTGGGAATATTTGCCAGGCAGGACAGCACGGGATTGCTGCCGAGCTCACAAATCATAAATACGAACAGGTTTAAATAACGATGAATAGATTTTACGTATAGAAATTGTGCATCAACCGTTACAATATATATATATATATATATATATATATATATATATATATAAATATATATATATATATATATACATATACATATATATATTTATATATATATATATATATATATATTTATATATATATATATATATATATATATATATATATATATATATATATATATATATATAGTAAATCAATAAAGAATAACACACCAGAAAAATTCCACTTCACGACCGGTTTCGTCCTTTTGGGACTCATCAGGCGAAGGTAGGAATCGAACCACGGATCTTCGTGTTACGAACCTAAGCCCGTACCACTCGACCGGAGTGATTCTACTGATGTGTTAAAGCGTATAAATTGGCTTTGACTAACTTTCGATCCGGGGTTCGATTCCTACCTTCGCCTGATGAGTCCCAAAAGGACGAAACCGGTCGTGAAGTGGATTTTTTCTGGTGCGTTATTCTTTATTGATTTACTATATATCTGTCATACCACTTGCTACACATTCATTTCTTATATATATATATATATATATATATATATATATATATATATATATATATATATATATATATATATACATATATATATATATATTATTTTAGGATTCGTCTCTGGCACCCGAGATAGTTTGACCGCTCTACTTTTGGACCATTGTCTTCACAAGGTTGAATAAACCATCATGTAATCGATGATATATGTTTCCTGCATTTAAGACAATGAATAAAGTGAGACCAAGGGAAACTCAATACCACATAGCCTTAACTCTCACTGACATATTAAGGTTATATAGTAGCGACAAAAATAAGCTGATTGGTTAAAAAGGAGAACAGAACACCTGTCCATATGTTTATTTTTATTGAATAGCTAACCCGTCTCAGTCGTTAAAATTTTTCATCAAAGGTCAGCCAGAGGTCAAAAGGTCATTGACATTCTATTATAAGCCAGATGTGTTGGTACAATAAGTACTCATACGGGAGCGTGTAGGACATCACATTTGACGACGTGGACGCATGGTAAAACGATTAAAATATCGAAAATCATTGTGTTCCTAGTCAAATATCTGAAATGATCGCTTTTACGAGATCCGCGCAAAACGGTAACAAAAGTCTGACATTTTCTCGCTTGCATAGTTGACATTTTGATGAGAAGTACTAAGTGTGTTAACCGGCTATTTTCAGATGATTACAGTAGTGCAATATGTACCAGTCGTCGATATAGTGTCCCTTCTACACTTCCGTACAAAGCGGTTGGTCAAACCTCATGCAGAGAACTCATTTTCATTTGTTAGGGAGAAATTAATTTTGAACTTCAACAGCTTTTAAGTTTCCTAAAACGCGCACATGAGGTAACAAATTTAATAAACTGGTTAAAGGCGACCTTTATCATCATATATAATAACCTTGAATTGATTCAAACTAAGGAAAACAAGTCGCCCCTTAAGTTTCGGGCCTATTCATCTTAGATATCCATCGGCCAAATGAAACAAAAAATCCAATGTTTGTTTTGCAAACTGTTAAACGACAAACATTAATCCGACGCAGGATCGGGCAGGCGGATAGGCCCTCAAGTTGCGTTTATAACTGTGTATTAGGCTACATGTCGTGTCTAACATAATTACGTATAATGTCAGTCGTAGAATAAAGTTTTCCGTAGTAGATAGGGAGCCTCTCGAATGACACTAGAACTGCATTTTCCTGCAAATACGCAGTATTGTAGTGTGCGTGGAGTGCTTGGGATATTAGGAAGAACTTTTCGGTTGTTCATCGTGTATTTTTTTGGGCGGACCACACACCAAGGAGTAGGCCTATAGTAAATGTGACTTTACCAGGGAGTATCAATACAAAGTAAGGGCGCTTGTGCGCGCCGTGACAGGCTCAAAATAAGTTGCCTATACTCAGCTAGCCTCTGAAACTTCAAATAAATAGACTATGGGGCAAGGCCGTTTTTCTTGCAGTTCCGTAGTCCAGTCAGAGGGGCAACTCAAAATTACTTTCAAATATTCACAAAAATTATATTATTCGTAAATCGGCTTTGTTCCACCAAAAATTTGCGCACGTTTTTTGAGTTATTCGGTAAACTTGGTACTATTTTTATTGCACGAAAGCATTTGGAAACTCTCTCTTTGAAAGGTAGGACTTAGTCCGTATACACCAATCGCAAAGTAGCATTACTGCATAATAGGCCTATATAGACTCTATATGAAACTTCGTCTAGCACGAGTACACTAAACTGTAAACTGAATATATCGGTACATTCTTTGGTCTTTGGGCGGCCACAATGGTAGCGTAATATCCTTTATATTCCATTTCCACACAAGACAAAGATCTTTTGATGTCTGTGGCTTTTTATTATACAGAAATTTGAGGATCAGACGTGTAAAAGAAAGCTTGATCTGCCAACCAAATCGCCATTAAATGCCACGAAATTGTGTTCTCTCTATTATCTCCCAAATACGTGTGAAAACAACTCACCTTGACTATTTAATGAAGCGCATGATAAATATATGTATATACAAATAAATATATATAGCCTATATATATATATATATATATATATATATATATATATAAAATGGAGGTAAACGACAAAGGCAAATGAATATATACACACACACACACACACACACACATATATATATATATATATATATATATATATATATATATATATATATATATATATATATATATATATATATATATATATATATATATATATATATATATATATATATATATATATATATATATATATATATATATATATATATATATATATATATATATATATATATATATATATATATATATATATATATATATATATATATATATATATATATATATATATATATATATATATATATATATATATATATATATATATATATATATATATATATATATATATATATATATATATATATATATATATATATATATATATATAGAATTGAAATTGTAGTGACTTGGAAATTCCCGAACAGTGAAAAAACCTCCAGCCTCCACCGGGATTCGACTCCTGACCTCCCGCTTTATATGCGGATACCCTAACCACTAGGCTATGGACGTCCATAGCCTAGTGGTTAGGGTGTCCGCGTACAGAGCGGAAGGCCCGTGGTTCGAATCCCGGTGGAGGCTGAAAGTTTTTTCACTGTTCTTGATTTTCCAACTCATTACGATTTTCATTTATATATATTCATTTGCCTTTGTCGTTTACCTCCATTGCATATATATATATATATATATATTTGTATATATGTATATTTATATATATGTATATTTATATATATTTCTTTCTTTCTTTGCAGAAAGGCGTCCATGGGGCAGGAGGGGAGAGGGCGAAAGAGGGAAGGACTAAATAAACGGGTTATGTCAAATTCCGGTGTTTATTCTCTGAAAGTACCTCTTTGTATAAGTCGCTATTATTTAGATTGTGATGATGATTTCAGATATACTTCATGTTCATATTCGGTGACTAATCAAACCATTCATAGCAAATAGTTTTCCTTAAAAATATGATTGATGCACGATGATGAAAATCCCTATATATATAACATGTACTCATATGGAGAAATGGGGAATTATTTGTGATGAATTATGATGTTTAGTGCATTTAAGCACTTATTGTTTCATTTATTTAATGATTATGATGACGATTATTGTTATGATTATGATGATAAATTTATTTTCCTGTTGGGGGTTCGAAATCAACATGCTGCAGTCTTGAAATGATACGTTACATTTGTCGTACATCTTTGTCTATAATGAATATCACTCTTTGGCAACCACTGAGGATTATACCAATCTGCTGCATACGGCTGACAAAGATGATTTCAATACTCGTGGCTTTCTGGTTTCAAATTTCGTGGATTAATAACGGCTCTGTTCAGTGTGTGCAGTCGTTCATTCCGCTAGGGACGTGTACTATAACTCACTCACTCATTCATTGGGATCACGTCATCGGTTAACCGATCTGGTCAAATCAAAACCAGTTCGTCTGCTCGGGAAGAGAACAGTCGCTAATAAGTTCTCATAAACGAAGGAAGCTTAAAGTAGTGTTCGGCACAGACTATAGATACCTGAGGAGAGTCATGGAGACCCTTAAAGCAATCTCATTTTTACTTTTCGCTTTGTCCTTAACAGGTAAGAAAAACGTTTGAAAGAAATTACAAACCATCTAATTAAAAAGTACTTTTTTCGGAGTTAAATTATGTGATTTGGTTACTTTTATCAAAATATGTAACCTTACGTAGATTACTAGTGTATGCATAGCTTACTATGGTGCTAGACTTAAATATCGGGTAAAAAAAACCCAACTTGTAAATTTGTTGGCAGAACCGTTAACTAGATGTTAGCTACCCAAAACACTAATTCTTGGCTTCTTTCAATTAAGTCATTTGTTGGTCTCGAATTTAATGCAAAAATCACTGGTCGAGAATCAAAAGGCTTGGGTGTTAGGGGGGGGGGGGGTCGGTATACTCGCCACTTTTATTAAGATGTTTCTATCGTCCGGAGGTGAGGGGGGGGGGGGGTTGTATGAGGTTACACTTGGGAGGAATTTTGGTTCAACTGGAGGGTACTCAGATGCAAAATGGAGCTTCTCAAGCAATGTTAAACCATCAATTGGTTAGGTTGTTTACCTCACTCAAACATGTTCAGAATTTATTATATAGTATGCCGTACCGTAAACTGGATTTTTTGTTGGCAATATCATATCTCTCATTGGGAGGGGTGGGTGGGGGGGGGGGCTGATCCATTTGTTCCGCCTCATTCGAGGCTTAACTGCATGAGTACAGGACTCATTTTCGCATCGTAGTTACAAAAGATGTTTTTAAAAACTCGGCTAATATTGCAATCCATATAGCAGCACGTAGATTTACAACAAGCACTCCGCACAACATTGAAGTTGTGTCGTGATAAGCGATTGATAAGTGATTAATTTAATTAACTAATTGCATCATAGTATTAGGACTATACAATAATTCAGGTGACTGGTAGGCCTAGTTTGCTCATTAAAACACTTGACTATATAATGATACTGCCCTAGACTGGGGCCGAGGGTGCATCAGTTATGTAAAACTTATATTTGGGGGTGCGAGGAGGGGCTCTACATTGAGCTACTAATTACGAAGTCATTAATTAGCTTTAGATAGGTATTAAGATGATGACAAGTATAGGTGCAGATGCCCCAAACCACGTGCCGCCCTCTGAAGAAAAGTTAACTTCCGTTGCTTGCCCACGTGAAGTTGTCTTGTCGCTACAAAATGCAGACAGTAATGAAACGTGATACATTGTTATCTTTTATATGGACCTGAGATCTCCATCGCTGCTATGTACACTGTGTTGTGGTTATTGACCGTAGCTGTATGTATTGACTGTACAGTAGTGTCTAATTAGCGACCGTAGCAAGCTTTGTGTGTGTATTTTCTGGGATCGATGGTGGTGTCAGGCTAACACTTTTGTTACACCTCATTCGAAGCTAGGTCAGATTACCGGCATCAGACTCCCCTTTAGTGCATTAACATACAGCATTTCAAAACATTAGCAGAGCCCGCATAGACCTGTTCGCGCGGCGCAGTCTTACTGTTACTCTAGTGGGCTTTATGGACCAACTCTTTCATAGCTAGGTATACATTGGCAAGACTGTGAACTCTTAATTGTACTTAGAGCCATGTGTTCATACCAAGATGCGTTCCATACTTGTACTGACTCGAAAGCTGTTATATTCGTTGTAAGAAAATATGGTACACACAGAATGCAATATTGTAGCAGGGAGCTGTTACGTAGAGTAGCAGCTATACCTGATAGTATAGGACCTGATGATATACATGCAAGGTGATGATGACCCTTACTCGACCTCATACCGAAATCATCACGTGTGTAGGTTTTGATTTCCGATGTTTTAATTTCCGATGTAGGATGACTGAGGTCGATGCAGGCAAGTTTTGTGTGTTCTCATGCACGGGTTCAATTTTAGGTGACGTTGTTAAGAGCGGCATTACTGTGAAATAACTGTTCATATTGTGACCCAAATGTTGATTTGTTACTGAAAGTTATGTTTTACTATGTAACTTTGTGGTTTCCGGAATAGGCGGGTGAATGGGTTTGAGCAAAGTCTAATGACCACTAAATTTGACCCTGTCCCGTTCTTCACGCGCACGTATACCCTCGTAGTTATGAGTTTTCCATGTTCATAAATAATATTAAAAAATCAGGAACTTGAATTCAAACGGAATTAAATGAGGAGTTTCGATTGGGGCTATCCATAGCCTATATGAAAGGTCAAAGCAACATAATTGGACCACTTAATGATGGAGAAGGAAAGATTGTATATACAAATATATATGCATATATATATATATATATATATATATATATATATATATATATATATATATATATATATATATATATATATATATATACATATATATATATATATATATATATATAAATATAAATATATATATATATATATATATATATATTATATATATAAGTAGAATTAGTATTGTTCGATGCAGGTGACAAACGCCTACAGTGGAATTACGATCTTCCTTACCGGTTTCGAACCTCTGGACATACAATCAGCGTCCATAGCCTAGTGGTTAGGGTGTCCGCGTACAGAGCGGAACCCCCGTGGTTCGAATCCCGGTGGAGGCTGAAAGTTTTATCACTGTTCTTGATTTTCCAACTCATTACGATTTTCATTTGTATATATTCATTTACCTTTGTCGTTTACCTCCATTGCATTAACATAAAGTCTGTTCAAAGTATCTCTTTCGAGATCCGACTTTAGGAATCACAAATGATTTCGAGTTGGTCAGCATCATGTTTGATCTCTAGAGTAAGGCAAAATATGTCACCAAAAACAGAACTAGTATTGTTCGATACAGGTGACAAACGCCTACAGTGGAATTACGATCTTCCTTACCGGTTTCGAACCTCTGGACATACAATCAGCGTCAATAGCCTAGTGGTTAGGGTGTCCGCGTACAGAGCGGAAGGCCCGTGGTTCGAATCCCGGTGGAGGCTGAAAGTTTTTTCACTGTTCTTGATTTTCCAACTCATTACGATTTTCATTAATATATATATATATATATATATATAATAGAAATCGTAATGAGTTGGAAGATCCAGAACAGTGAAAAAACCTTCCAGCCTCCATCGGGATTCGAACCCGGGCCTCCCGCTTTATATGCGGACACCCTTTAACTTAGCTTATGGACGCTGATTGTATGTCCATTGAGAGGTTCGAAACCGGTAAGAAAGGCCGTAATTCCACTGTAGGCGTATACATGTAGGCGTGATTTTTTGATAGATACATTTTGATATTTGTGAGAGTCCAGAGGAACTTCCTCGAAGACAATAAAGAGTTATTATTCTGCGGTTCGTTCACGTATTGAAACTATTCACGAGTTGATACGTTAATTGATAAACTTGTGGTGTACTGAAGGGAATTATACCTTTTTTTTTTGTTAAGTCAGTATATTGTGTAGGCGAGATTAAGGTTCCTTGTGAACACACGTAAACACTATCGACTGACGGTCTTTGCGGCCATTTGAGCCACTGAAAGAATATTTTGGCATTGTATCCTGTCAATATATCAACCCAGTGGAGCGAAACGAGACATGCACGCTACGTGGAGAGAGAGCAATCCAGAATTGGTCTCGCTGAATAAGTTCAAAATTATTGCTCTTGGAAGGTGACGCTGAATAGGGGCAAAAGTTGCTCTTGGAAGGTAACAAATCAACACAACTACTGAAATAGTTCAGTCTAATTAAGTAAAAAAAAACAAAAACAAAAACAGCAGAACAGGTGACCTACAACTAGTTTTGCAAGTCCTGAACCTCTTGGTTACTTACTGCCATTTCAAAAAATGCCGTTCTAAAACCGTTCCCATGCCGTTCAAAAAACCGTTCTCATTGTAATTGGAAGACAAACTAAAACAAATGACAGCGAATGACCGAATGACAATTGACTTTGCACAGGGTTAATTATAATTCGCCAGTGACAGCGAATGACATCGAATGACAACGAAACACTGTTGTGAGAAGAGATAGAATGATTAACCTAGTGGAGTAAAAAACTCGGATTTTTGCGATTTTAACCCCGATATTCCGATTATGAGGGGAAAATTTTCGCCAGAGGGATTCCCGCTTGCCCATACCTTCCCTATGCCACTGTTACAGTTACTGTTACTGTTACCCCCTTAAAAAAATCTCTTTTTTATTTATAGAAATGTTCAATACAAGGAATCTTTCTGAAATTTTTAGCCGTGTCAAGATTATAGTATTGTTAGTTTCTAACAATTAATATCGGAAAATGACGTTAAATTTACTTTTTTTAAATCAGATTTACAATTTCGCTTACTATAAGGTGCGTTTGTATCTCGTCCGTACTTTACTAGATCTGTAAGCCACGCACTTCGCGTCCAGTCGGTTTGCGTGGCTTTAATACACCCACGAAGTCTGAACTGTGATATCCGGTTGAAGCAAATGTCTGTGCTGTCATTCACTGTCATTCGTTTTAGTCAACGCAATTTTTTAGTGTGTACAACATGTTGTCATTCGTTATGTGTAACGCAATTGTCATTCATTTTAGTAACACCCTGTAATGGTTGCTTAGAACAAATTTATTAAACTATAATACGACTAATAAGTCATTCAACTGAAAAGGAAAGGTTGAATATGTTCAGTTGTAGTTGTTGTTTTTTGTTTGTCAGCGTTACTAATGCTTTCATAGTTTCTTTTAATGAGCGGTCTTTGGAGACCTGATATTTCCACATTGTCATACACTAGTGAGGCTATTGCCGTTATAGACAGTCTACATTCGTTGAGGCTGTTGCCGTTTGACAGCTTACATTCGCAATACATAATTCACCTATACACTTATAATACAGTACATGTTCGGTTCAAATGCCAAACTTGTGTGGCCAGAGGGTCAGCATTTTACTATTTCCCTTTTATACGAATGTCCACCAGAAATTCTGTTCGTCTCTCCGGGTGACCAGGCGACCGTTGAAATTATTCAGTGCTAACAGCATCCAAGCACAACACATGCAATTAGTACCGATATCTCCGTAAAATTAGCCTTGATTTATAATAACCATTACAGTACAGTTTAATTTCGGTGATACGCCTGGGGAATTCCTGCTGGTGTTATTTTGGCTGTCAAGATGAGCGTGTTAATAATTACAAGTTGATACCAGACAGATAACCTATATTTTTTTAGAAATCAAATTCAGGTGTGATTTTCCTCTCTGTCATCAATTCAGGTCATATTGTACACAAGTTACACAAGTATCTAGAAGCATGTTAAAGATATTATTGTAACTTGTCAAGACTTGAATTGGTGACATTGAGTAGACTACTATAAAACAACTTTACATAAGGTTACAAACCCTACCTACCATCTATCATAATGGGTAACGTACAATCAAAAACTAATAAAATTGATGAGATCTCCGCTAACTGCAAATTTCTGCAGGAATTTCGGAATGCAAGTATACTATCATTCACCGAGACCTGGCTTACCGAACACCATACTGACTCCCATGCCTCGATAGAAGGATTTACACTATTAAGAGAGGATCGGACAACTCAATCCGGGAAAGGAAAAGGGGGTGGGGTGTGCATATACGTGAATCAGAAGTGGTGCCACCCGAATAATGCCCATATTAAACGTCACTCATGTTCCCCCAATATCGAGATTTTAACTGTCACATGTCGCCCTTATTACTTGCCACGGGAGTTTTCACACGTTATTATTCACACTGTCTATGTTCCACATCGCAATGTTGCCAAATCAGCGGCAATTGAACTCATTGACATTATTGATAAATTTGAAACCTCCGCGCCGGATGCTCTCACTATAATCAACGGTGATTTTAACCATTGTAATCTCAGACGAAGCAGTGTGCATTATTATCAACAAGTCAAGTGTGCAACCCTGGACTTGCTATATACAAATGTTAAAGACGCTTATCTGTCCGTCCAACTTCCCAAACTCGGTAGAGCAGACCATAATCTGGTTAATCTGATGCCCAGATATCGACCCATCGTGAAGAGGGAGAATCCCCGTGTAATTCATGTACAACAATGGAACAATGACGCTGTTGATCATCTGCGGGCTGAGTTGGACAGTTCAGACTGGGATATGTTTGTGGAGGCCAGCGCTGACCTGGATGAACTGACACGTACAATAAGTGATTACATATCTTTCTGTGTTGACAATACCATCCCTAAGAAGGAAGTCAAAGTTTTCCCAAATAACAAACCGTGGATCACAAAGAAGGTGAAGAATATCATCAACAAGAAGAAGGGCCTATTCAAGAGGGGTGACTCGGGCGCACTGAGGGAGGTACAAAAGGAGCTTAAAAGAGTGATCGCCCAGGAGAAAGCCGCTTACCGGGACAAGATAGAGAAACTGTTCACAGACAATAACATGAAACGGGTCTGGGAGGGTATTCGCCTTATGAGTGGCTACAGTAATAACTCTAGTTCTCGCCACATACCAGAAATGAGCCATGATTATGCCAATGATTTGAATCACTTTTATAACCGTTTTGACCAGCAAGATTTTACAGATGAATATAGTAAGCTTCAAACCTTATTGACAAATTATACTTGTGACGTAGTGGTGTCCGAGGGGGACGTTAGTCGGCAGTTTTCCAGGTTAAACCCATCTAAGGCTGCTGGACCCGATAATGTCCATCCTAAGATTTTGAAGCATTGTGCAATAGAGCTGGCTCACATTTTTACTGTAATTTACAATTTGTCCTTCAAAACTGGGGAGGTGCCTCATCTATGGAAGCAATGCAGTATTATGCCAGTGCCAAAATGTTCTGTCATCTCTCGTATGAACGACCTTCGCCCTATAGCGTTAACTGCAGTGCCAATGAAGGTATGCGAGCGTTTATTCTTAAATCGTCTTAATCCTCTAGTTGCTCCATTTTTAGATCCTTTACAGTTTGCTTAAAAGGCTAGCCGTAGTTGTGAAGATGCCATACTGCTACTTCTTCAATGCCTGTATTCACACTTAGAGCACCATGGCAATTCTGCACGCGTGGTGTTCTTTGACTTCTCTTCTGCATTCAACACTATTCAGCCTCACAATCTTGCTACAAAGCTTATCAACATGGGCATCCCACATGGGTTTATTCACTGGATTGTCAAGTATCTCACAAATCGCACCCAATTTGTCAAACTCGGTCCCAACTGTCGATCTAACATTATTACCTCCAACACCGGAGCGCCGCAAGGCACAGTTCTAGCTCCGTTTCTTTTCACCTTGTACACGTCTGACTGCAGATCCCAGGAGAAGATATGTCCCATCATCAAGTTTGCCGATGACACAGCCATGGCTGGTCTCATTCGTGGTAATGATGATGGGGCAAATCTCTGTCAGCTGCAGTCATTCGTTGACTATTGTGACAGTAACTTCTTGCAATTGAATATTTCTAAAACGAAGGAAATGATCATCGACTTCCGCCGTGATGCTGTTGAACCTCCTCCAGTCATGATCAAGGGTAAAGAAGTTGAAAGGGTTCACTCCTACAAGTATCTGGGCATTCACCTCAACAATAGCTTAACATGGGATGGTCACGTGGATGCCCTGGTAAAGAAGTTAAATACCAGGTTATATTGCCTCAGAAAGTTGTCAAAATTCAACGTACGTACCGATATAATGCAAATGTTTTATAATTCTATTACTTGCGGAGTTTGGAGATACTGTCTTATATATTGGGGTGGGAATGTCACTAAAGTCGAGAAGGACCGTATCGATCACATAATTAGAAAAGCTGGGGGAGTCATTGGAGGTCAACAGCATACAGTCGACTCGGTGTACCAGTCACTGCTTCAAACAAAGCTAGATTCAGTTTGGAATGACTGTTGCCACCCCCTTCACTGTTATCTTAATGACAATGTAATTAACAGAGGCAGTGGCAGACTGAGACAGCCGTACACGAGAACTAATCGCTATCGTAACTCGTTCACTCCCCGTGCAATCAAACATTTCAATGTCAACTTACGTCGCTAGGCTGTTGCAATAATCTTTTATCCTGTCCTTGTCTTACTGTTTCTCATTCTCATTCTTTAATCTCCATCTGTATATATATATCCTGTTGTATTTTCCTATGCTCATTTATTTGTGTACTGTTTTGAACTTTTATGTGCGAGACACTAATTTCCTTATTTGGAGCAATAAAGTTTTACTTACTTACTTACTTACTACTTACTTCAGCAACAGGCAAACATCATTCGACGCTCGATCCGCGTTCCATACTAAATGTGGCGGTAAATCAATGTGTTAATTTGTTTTGTAAAAGCTTCAGTCCTGTTGTATAGTATAGTATAGTATGGTATGGTATGGTATGGTATGGTATGCTATGCTATGGTATGGTACGGTATGGTATAGTATAGTATAGTATGGTATAGTATAGTATAGTATAGTATGGTATGGTATGGTATGGTATGGTATGGTATGGTATAGTATAGTATAGTATAGTATAGTATAGAACCAATCAGCTAAATGAAGCACATTTGATGCGCATGCAATGAGCGAAGTGAAACTTCTATTACAAACGTGTATAGTGTTTTGAACCGGCTATGTTCAAACAATAAACATTTGAACATTAAATTCATATGGTGAATAGTAGAAGATTTGTTATTCCATTCAGACGTGTACAGTGTAGGATGTGAATTGAATATTATAAAGAACACAACGATTTGATTAAAGGCGTTGAAGACTCGCCCCAACCGCGTGCCGCCTCTAAAAAAAAAAGTTAACTTTTCGTTGCTTGCAAGTGAAGTTTTCTTCTTGTTGCTACAAAATGCAGACAGGCGATACTTTGTTATCTTTTATCTGGACCTGAGAGTAGGAAGTTCCTTAACAACTCCATGCTCACTGCTATGTTCACTGTGTTGTGGGTATTGACCGTAGATGCATGTATTTACCGTACACTAGTGTTTAATTACCGACGGTAGCAAGCTGTGTGTGTATTTTCTGAGATCGATGGTGGTGTCTAACACTTCTGTTACACCTCATTCGAAACTAAGTCAGATTACCGGCATGAGACGTTTCTTTGTGCGCGAGTCTTCATGCACCCTTTAACCAAACATAGTTACCATGGAGTGCTCATTTTGCTCATGTGTGTCTGTGTGTGTTTATGTCATAATGTACGTGATCCTCATATAGCGCTTTTGAATTTCTGATCTATGAGTTCGTCATCATTCACAAAACGATTATCGTTACGTCATCTTTTGTTGTCGAGTAGAGGATCGATGTATTAGTATATAGTCCCGACAAAGCTGCAAAGTTTCTTACGGAAGCGTGGAACTCATTTTAGAAATCCAAAAGATAAGATGAGAGAATATTTCTAATGTCCAGTAACTTTTATTCTATCACTACTTGTATCCGCACACCGTGAGTTCCAAATCCTTCACTCAATCTCCCAGGTCTCCATCAGTTTGCAGTAACCCCACTCAGCCACACCCTTCATTTTCCCAACAGCACAACAACACAAGGCCAATTCCAAATTCAAAGTGAACTTACTTCTTCTCACACAATATCATATAAGGTAGTCTACAAATAGCGTATACACTGTAGAAAACCCACACACACCGGCATCTCTAACCAGGGCTCTCTTGATCCCGGCATCTCACCCTTATCTCTCCTTCAACCTGCCTGACCTCTCTAAGCACTAACTTTCGGACTTTCACTTGGCTCACACCCAAGAATTCCATCTCCACAGCAACAATATTTACAAAGTATAGTTAAAGAGGTATATTATAGAAATAGAAAGTTGACACATATAGAATGTTCATGGTTATAGAATGAGATTTTAAGTTTGTTCTCGACATATGTCAATTTATTTTTAATAAGAAGCATTGTTTCTGTAATGATACGTGAGCCCCCCCCCCCTCCTCAATCCCACCCTCAGCCCCTCAAGTTCATTGGTCAATAGTCGTGTATGCTTTATGTAGTATAAGTTCACCATATTCTGCCTTCACTCCACAGATGCTGCTAAGTGGACCTATGAACGGGGAGCAGCGACTGGTAAGTGGATTGTAAACAGAACTCATACCCGAACCGAATTGTACAGTTGCTTATAATAGCGTTTTCGACTTGAATATATTGCGCATTTATATGCATCTGTGTTATAACATGATAACACGTGTTATGCTAGAGGCACATTTTATTGCGGCCTGTGTTAAAAAAATATGTAAAAATATAAAAAAATAAAAAAAATAAAAAAAATAAAAAATATAAAAATATTTATATTATATAAATATAAAAAAAATAAAAAAATAAAAAAAAATATATATATATATAAATATATATAATACCACTACGATTTACTGTATTGTATCTTTAACATATCTAGCTCTCGCATGCTCCCAAAACATAACACGTGTTAGTGTGTTATAACACCCTGGCATATAAATGCATAATATGCTACACGTTAAGAACAAATATAAGCTCACACCTTTTCGGCTTGGGTGGAACTCAACGCTTTAATCTGATTAAATTATGATATTGTTTATGAACTTGCAGTTATATATATTATGTAACTATATACATGCAGTTAAGAAATACTGCAAATTCAAGTTGACAAAAGAACCACACTTATTGAAAGATAATGATTGCCGGTTCAGGTCACAATCTGCATAGTTTGACTGCTGTAGTCAGGTGGTAGGTGTCGAATTCTTGTACTATATCATTACGTTATAATCGTCATTGGTTCACCTGCTAGGGGTCGACAAAGGTCGACCCATTATATTCGTATGCACAGTTGTGCAAACTGGACAGTGTGTTGAGTTGCTATATAGGCCTATACTAAAAACAACATTATGAAAGAAATATGAAACCATGGTCAATCTTAGAATGAATAATGACGGATGGTCAATGCGTGTTAACGAAGCTTCCAACTGCTGAATGAGTGTTTGTAGTAGAACACTCCCTGAGAACAAGATTTGACCCTGGGCTTAGCGAAAGAATCCCTGCGGATTTAAAATATACGTGTATATATATATATATATATATATATATATATATATATATATATATATATATATGTTGATAATTTGTTGTAACTATTCCATTGGTGGTGATGCATGGGGTTGACTGAGTCAAGGGTATTCTATATTATCGCGTGTTCCGTTCACACTTAAAGGCATGTTGTAACAATATTTACCCGTACCCGTTGGGTACACGTACAGCCTATGCTATGCTATATAATGGTCGAGCGAACAATGGCGATGGCGCAGTTAGTAACGACACCTATATCAACTATGAGGTCGTGGGTATAATCCCTGGGCTGGCTAAAGTGAGGTGGGTCTTCCAAATTGTAAGAAAAAAATGCTTAACCCAACATTGGTTGCTACTTATATATATATATATATATATATATATATATATATATATATATATATATATATATATATATATATATATATATATATATCCAGTGTTGGGTGTAAATTAGAGAACATTATTTCAAACGCCAGATACATGTTTATTATAGATATGGGGAATGTTAAACAGAGAGAACAACATTCAAAGTCGAGTTGTACCCCAATAATTTAATGTAACATGTCGAATTACCTTTAAATTAGTAACACGTTCTTATGACGTCAGAAGACTGCGGTCGGTGACAATCATTTTAATCAAGTAATGTTGTGTAAATTCTGAGAAACATGTCTGGAGTGAGTAGTACCTTGCTTTGTATGAGCAACAAAGAAATACATGTCTGTCGTGGAGAAAGAAAAAAAAACTAATTTGTACGAAAACTTTTAAGGTGCTGTCGAAATGTGTAGACTTTTTATGTAAAGATAGTATAACATTCAACAAACGGTTAATTGTTCAGTTATAATGTTGTTAACCATTGCCAATTACAAAACTGATCCAATTGGTTGAATCTAATAAGTGAGGTATTCACAAATTTTGCTGCAAAATGATGTGATGATTATCTAGGGGAGAAGTCATTGATTGAAGAACGGGCTAAACAATAAATTATTGATCAGTAAATATATTCCACAGATGGAACATTTGCAACAAAAAATGATTACATGCGAATGCAGAATGTTATCATTTCAACATTAATTTTACAGCAAAATGATGAATTGCAACAATATTGCAGGAAAAGATCCTCACATGGACGGCAACTGAACGTTTCCATAAGTTTGTGATAGATTACGTGTGAACCTGCTTCGACGTATACTCAGGAATGCTTTTGTGTTTTTGTGGCTCGGTGATTTGGTCTCTGTGATTACAAACTTTAAAGCCAGTCAGACGGGACCATTTTCTGAAGCTTATACTATTCTATACTGTCCTTTTATGGCATGCAGCACAACATTCCTGTTATTATAGAAACAAAATGCGTGTTGTTGTCTATATACAGCCTATAGACAAATACGTTGGTCAGAATCCGTACTTCTTACACGATTTAAATAACATAACGGAATTTGTATTTGTGTGTGGACTTAGCAAATGCTTTCTTAAAATCAATGTTTTAAAAGAGCTACACATAACACATAATTTGACAAACATTGCATTATTTGAGATTTGACGGAACTATATATATATATATATATATATATATATATATATATATATACCCCTTTCTTCTGCTACAGGCCCGGCTAATTGGGGAGATGTCGCTGCAGAATGCGATGAGCGGAGACAATCTCCGATTGACTTCGTACATGAAGACACCATCTCTGTATCATGGAAGCCATTCGAATTTGAAGGTTACGATGCACGTACAGGCAGTATAACGAGAATTAACAACAACGGCCATACCGGTAAGTAAATAAATGGTGTATATATATATATATATATATATATATGAATATATATATATATATATGAATATATATTCATATATATATCTTTTACTTCAGGCATAGTGCCGGGGGGGGGGGGGGTACCAAATCGGCCGTTTCTTTTCAAACAGCACAAGTGACACGGCACCGTTTTGAATGTGTTTTAAAACACCCTTTGCTCTCCGCATTGAATTTTGTTAAGCATCTTATCTTTAACGAGAAGGGAGCTTAAGTTAGGAGTTTGTTTGTAAATACAATGAATAATGGCAATAGTTTGAGTTGCATAATTTGTTGACAGCGATGATGGAGTTGGACGGATTCCATTCTGTCTCTGAGGGGGGTCTACCAACCGAGTATGAGGCGCTCCAGGTACACTTTCACTGGGGCAAGACAGACGCTGTAGGGTCAGAGCATACTATAGACGGCAAACAGTTTCCATTAGAAGTAAGTATAGATAACACAGGCAAACGATACAGTATAGTTCCGACCATACCCCTCTCCACCCCACCCTTTCCCCACCAGCACCCCCTTCCCCACCCCTTCCCCACCCCACTTCATCCCCCACCCCACCTCCTTCCCCACCACCTTCTCCAAACACTGTAACACGTCACCCCTGCAGACTTGAACGTATATCGACATGACATGATTGATTTCATGAGGGAATTACCCTGATCATCCCAATACATGGTAGTTTATTATACCAATACAAAGTATATTATCCCAATACATAGTAGTATATTATCCCAATACATATATAGTAGTTGAGCAACGATCAAAGCAGCCCATACTGGTCCTACACTGTATATCTTTTTGTATAACGTTACGGTATGTGTTATATTTTACAGATGCATATTGTTCACTACGCATACATATCATTCAATGGATCAGTAAGGGACGCCGTGGGGTCCGGAGATCCAGAGGCACTGGCCGTACTCGGTGTGCTCTTTGAGGTAAGACTATCAATCTAACACGAAAAACCAGCCGACTCGGATCCAATCTAAATCAATCTAATCCAATCCCATTTCGCATAGACTATTATTTCCCACCGGCGCTATGAAGGGCATACTAAGAAAGATTTAACTACCCTTCATTAGCCACACTAATTCCAAGATTATGTTTAATATCTGACATTACACATCGCCAATTGATTTCAGTTATGATTTTTTTTTTATCTTGTATGTCTTTAGGTCTGATTGTCTGCCTAAATCTGCAGGCTGGCTATTATGCTCATGTATATGTTTCTGTTTGTAAGTTTGTTCCTGTATTCTCACGTCAATTGTTCTGTGTTCGATGTCTCTACATAGTTTTGAGTTTAGTCCTTATTCCATTTTCAATTTCACAGATAGGGGAAGAAGACAACGAAGAGTTGGCTGAAATTATAACGGGTTTGACTGAAATTACAGCTGAAGGTATACATTATCGTTTACACCGAAAGGACTGCAGTATCGTATACTGCTGTGTATAGCGCTGTGGTTTTCTTGTTAAGCCCATATGACCGTCCTCCCGATATAACATTTGAAAAACTTGTTAATATTTGATAATATGACAAATATGATACATCAGCGTCCTACCAGCTTAGGGTATGTCCGTCATTACTATACACCACACGGAACGGTCTTATATAGAGACTGACAGAGCCATCCGATAAAGGACGCCAATTTGTGTATGTGTATGATTATTTATGGTCGGTACACACATATAGTCTTTATACTATATTGCTGAATAATTATCAGTCAAGGCGACTGTTAGAAAAGAAATATAAAACCCTTTTTAAAAAAAATGCTTTTATTTTCTGTTCATGCATGTGTACATGATAAAATTAAATGGTCTTAGTATAGACCGACTTGAGCTCAAAGTATTCATGAATAACAGGAGAATATGCAGTTAGGCACTTCTGTTTATTATCAACTGTGTAGAAACTAATTGACTCCGTATATAGTCAGACTTGACTCAAGTCGTTTTTGAAGTCAAAAATATTGTCTTATCTCACAGGCCAACATTACATCTTCCAGGAGAGTGTATCGTTGATCGATTTGCTGCCTGAGGACAAATCTTCATTCTATCGTTACAACGGATCCCTGACTACGCCAGACTGCCACCAGATTGTCACTTGGACAGTATTCACCGAAACAGTGCCCATCTCACAAAGCCAGGTACGTCATTAAATATATCTAGCCTCTTTACCTATGTATATGATATATCCGTGATTACTATACCACACGGGAACGGTCTTTACCTATGCATAGGATATATCCGTGATTACTATACCACACGGGAACGGTCTTTACCTATGTATAGGATATATCCGTGATTACTATACCACACGCTGCAGAAACGTCAGTAAGCAATTTACAGCTATCATCAAACCACTTTCCCTCATTTAAACAATTCATTTGCTAACTTCCTTACCATGGACTTATCACTCCTCCATGGAAATAGTTTGGCAAGAACAGAGCTTCCAGACAAAATTACTTCTACGATTTGTCAGGGTATTTTAGAAGTAGGCCTACGCTTAACTCGGGGTCGATATACTGTCAAACCCAAAAAATTGAAGAGATAATAATAGAACGAGAGAAACGTATCATCAAGCCCGCATTATCCATCTCTGTGAGATAAATATATCATAACGCGAACTCAATCTAAGATTCCGGTGGCGCCCAAATATTCGCCACTGAGGACTGCTGGTGGTATGGGAACAAATGCTGCTTGGATGGTTGTGTGTTAGTAACGACGAGTCTTGAATCTCGCTATTACTATGCAAAGAATATAACACATATATAAACGAGTAAAGGACGAGCGCTGAGTCGGATTTTGTAATCTATTACTACAATCAGCCATGCTCGGTACATACAATACATCGGCATGAACGGAAGCCCTCAATGATATATAGAAAAACATGTACTTTATGGACAATGGTTAGGGCTATAAACGAGGCCTCAATACCGAAGTATAGAGTCCTATAACGGTACGTGGAAAAGTGTATAAAAGACGTATACAAAACAGATACAAATACGACCAAAATGGTCGGAGCCAGCGCTACTACCGAACCGAATGATTCAGAATTTGACCAAGACTGATTCACAAGTCTCGAGATCTGATTCAGCTGAGCTGATGAACAGACGTCATGTGACCTGTGATACTTACGTCAATGTCCACGTGGAAAGCACGTGTGACTCAATACAGTGACATGTAGCCTAGATGAAAAGATATGATGACCAACGGCATGACACTATTCTTTGTTAAATGCATCCTATACGGAACTTATGGTATCATACTACATATAAATGTTCCATTCACTCACACACTTAACTGTCAGTCAAAGTATTAATATGCTAGCTATCAATCCTTGTATGTAGACGTTCTTGTATCACACACTCTAGTACATTCAGTATACAATACATCATTTCTGCATGTATACACTGCAGATATTGTCCACGATATGACGAGGCCTATTAGACAGTCGATACCACGAATAGGTTGCAATCTGCCATCTATCTCTGTAGTTTTGGTCTCCTACACACAGGCTCTGGTATGATGATACTATAGTTTGATTATTCTTCGTCTTGTTACCTGCAGATGGAACAGTTTCGTGCTTTGACAGAAGGTTCTGGCAGTGAGGTGCATTCGATTGGCGATGCGTTCCGCCCAGTCCAGCCGGTATACGATCGAGACGTGTTCTATAACGGAGCCGTGCTCACTACTATACCATCGCTAGTCTTTGTCATGGGGCTGATAATGATACATTTAATACCATGAGAAGAGTATTATTTTTTTTTTATTATCCTACAGCGTGGATCCTTTTAATCTATGGTTTTTTAATCTTCTTTATCATACATCTTAACTTACCTACGGGGTGACGGAGAAATGACTCATATCGATGCCGGGTTCTTAACATTAAGACCATTTTCTCATACGTATTAATATCTATAACTATATATATTGTGGCTTTGGTATAATAATCAATTCTATTTCTATGTGTCTGTTTTCATTACTTTATTTCTTTTCTTTATAGCTTCTTTCTTATTATCGTGCCAGAATATTGGCAAATGCTCTGTTGACGTCAGATTTGTTAATATATATTTGGTGCATGGTTACCTTGAACTTTGTTTTCTCTACTGAATATAAGTAAGGTATACTTTCTTTACAAATGTTACTTTCAGATAATCTACCTCATCAGGTGATGATTTTGATACACTACAATTTGTATATGGTGAACTCTATTTTTTTGGGGGGGGGGAGGGGTGGGGTTGAGGGGGGCTTCAAGTGTTTCTCAACTGGAAACATTCTGACACACAAAACTAGCCTAATAGTCTACACGTAATAACCCATAGAGCTATAGTAAACTTCAAAGCCGTATTCACGTCTTTATGTGTTCTGTGGGATGTGCAAGAATAACGCCAGTATTGTAGCACAGTATATTGCAAGAACAGTACAGTATGTTGCATGCATAGTGTACAAATAATGAATGGTTTCCATTCGTGCAATAGTGCAAATATTTCATGAGTTGAAAGATGGAATGTTCCATTCAACGAGCCGCAGCCGACTTGAATGGAACAAATTACATCTTTCAACGAATTAAATATTTGCACTATTGCACGAATGGAAACCATTCATTATTTGTTTTATACAACGTATTATATTAAGATGGGTAAAATGCACTCATGCAACAGATTGTTTTGAACGGACAGGTTTCTCTGCTCTCTTACCATTGAAAAAAGTGCTACCAAAAAAGTATAATCCATGGTTCTATTTCATAGAGTGGAATAGAGCGGATTTTGCATGCAATCAACGAGCAATTGACCAATCAAATGACCAGAATACAATTAGGTGTTGTAAAATACGTTATAATGAATAAGCAGTAGAGTACGGTAGAGTATATTGTATGTATAGGATACACAGTGCAGCGTTATTGCATGCAAAATACAGTATATTGCATATACATTACAAGATATTTTATGTACACAGCGCAGTATTATTGCATGTACAATATTGTGTATTGCATTTACACGGTACAACTTAATGCGTGTATGTACACAGCGCAGCGTTATTGTATGTACAACAGCAGTATACTGCATATACAGTGCAACATAATGCTTGTGCAGTGAATTGACTATTGAGTACTATGCCGTATATTCTATTACAGTAGCCAGCATGATAGGCTACGGTATACTCAGTACAGTGTACTTGTATATAGTACTGTATGATAGGCCTAATACACAGTAGTAGTATTAGATGATTTAAGCCTTCAAGCAAGTTGTTTTTATTCCAAGATTAAGCTTTACTTTTTAAACACAGTGCTAGATCTAACGTTGATGAGTTTAATTTGTGACATCTGTAGAAATTTACCATGCGACGCCATACATATTCTAATGCAACGCAATGCAAATATTTTAATGCAAAATTATAACAATAAACAAGAAAGGAATGACATTTTATTGTTTTCGATAATGCTATCAATATATGATGATATATATATTTTTGAATCTCAGATATGCTTGAGAAATGATAACTGTAGGTTATCTTCATTCGAATTATAAGCCAACATATACAAATGTGGATATTTTGGTAAATACATCATTATACAAGAAACCAGCTATGCTTGCTCTATTGTTCTCCTTCTGTTTTTTTTTGTGTTCATCTTATATGCAGCTTAAAAAAATAAAAATAAAATATATATTATTGAAATAAATCAATGTGTTAAATCTTCTCAGCCGAAATCACTGAAGTGATTTTGATTACTGCGTCAGCCTCTGAACGGGTAAAGGGACGGTGTTCCCAGTAACATTATTGATAGCATAATCAATGCGCATATCTATATTCCTGAACTGGTCACGTAGAAGCAGTAATACGGTATATCAAATATAAGAAGTGAGTTTCAGCCTTCACCGGTGAGCGACAAATTCATTTAATAAATAACGAAATATTTTAATATAAACATCAATTATAATATATTTATAATATATATACTGTAATAAATTTAAACCAGAAAATGCAAAGAAAATAAAAACTGTATTGAGATTTGATGGATGAATTCATCGTAACAGGGTATTAGCCAACGTTATCCTTGTATGGTATCATGGGAAGGTTTTGTTTATATGGCTGCTGCAGATGCTGTTGACCCTTGATGAACTTTGACCGGTCACACAAAGTAATACATTTATACTCCGAATGGCACCTCTCATGGATGTCGGAGAAGGCGTGTCAATTTGATTTTTTTTCTTTCAAACTATGGTGGTCACGTTTTCACATTTGAGTGAGTTGACGTCAAATGACTTTTGGACATAACTACTATCAAGGGGTTTGTCCAACTCAGAATGGGTAACCTACATGTTTCTGTTCTTGAGAGAAGGTAGTTACACTGTTTTTACTGTTTTATTACGTTGACTTCAGATGACCCTTGACCTCCAATTAAATCAGTAAGGTCTCTGTTGAGAACAAACTTAAAGACTATATCTATAACCATGAACAATCTACATATCTCAACTATCTATTTCTATAACCATGAACAATCTATACATCGCAACTTTCTATTTCTATAATATACCTCTTTAACTATACTTTGTAAATATTATTGCTATAGAGATGGAATTCTTGGGCGTGAGCCAGTGAAAGTCCGAAAGTTGGTGCTTATGTAGGTCAGGCAGGATGAAGGAGAGATAAGGGGAGATGGGGGTCAAGAGGGGTTAGAGATGTGTGTGTGTGTTTCTACAGTGTATGCTATATGTACAGACTACTTGTGATATTGTGTGAGAGGAAGGGAGTTCACTGTGCACTTTGACTTTGACTTGGATATTGGCCTTGTGATTGTTGTGCTGGCTGTTGGGAAAATGAAGGGTGTGGCTGAGTGAAGTGACTGCAAACTGATAGAGACCTGAGAGATTGAGTGGAGGAGTTTGGGACTGGAGTAGTGAAGGAATAAAAGTCACAGAACATTATAAATATTCTCTATTCTTATCTTTGGAATTCACGCTTCCGCATGAAACTTTGCAGCTTTGTCGGGACTAAACTAACATCGATCCTCTACTCGACAAATTGGTAGCAGAGCGAGGTTTGTAAACGTCTGATCAAGAACAGTTTCCGAAGGTAAGAAGAGAAGAGAGAGAGAGAATAAAGAGAGATAGGCTATACTATAGAAATCCATGCTAGGAATTCTTAGCCCAATATAGGCCTATCAAATAAGAAAAAGCAATTGCCTATGAAAATGCAGCCATGTAATAAATGTGAGAGAGAGACAGAAGACGGCATTGATTGTGATCACTGTAAGAAATGGTGGTGCTGTGTCTGCATAAATGACCCAATAAGTGACATCATTACAGAAAAGCGATATCATGCTTTATATGATTTGGAGCAGTTTTCTTGAGTGTTGTGAAGATTGTGGTGGTGGCAATTTACTGGCCCAGCTGGTGGTCCAAAATGGCACATTCACAGTGATTCAACTTAGTCACTATGGGTGCAATCTTAAAGTCCTAAACGAAATAAATGGTGCCACTGCTCAGCCTGATGCATCAAGGCTAAGAAGCCAGTCCAAATATCAAAATACAATGTCTACACCGGAGGTCCCAGAGGACAGAGTCCCGAAGGCAACCCCTTCTGAAAGTTCCATGAAATCCCAAGGGGATAAGACAGGTCATTTACTACAGATGCAACAATTATTTGAAAGTCAACAACGCTCCCAGGAGCACATGCAACAATTATGCAGATGCAGCAACAGGCCAATAAACAAAATCAGTCACAAACAATGCAGCTCCTTCAAGAAATTAAAGATCAAAGAACTTTAGACCAAGAAAGGTTGTTTGACACTCTCCAAAATCCAACGTCCAGCTCACCACAAGGAGCCATAGGTGAACAGTCAGTTCGGTCACCAATAATGACCAAGCTCCCTAAAATCCAGTTGCCAACATCTGCGAGTGAAATTCTCAAATGGCCTAATTTTTGGGAGTCTTTTGAGATTAATGTAGACAGCCAACCACAGTTGAGTAACAAACAAAAGCTAGATTATCTCCTTCAACTCTTGACTGGTCCTGCCTACGATAAAATCAAAGGACTGGGCCTAAAAGGAAACAAATATGTAGATGCAGTTGCCATATTAAAGGAGCAGTATGGTGAAAAAATGCACCAGAAAAGGGCCCTCTGGAACAGCCTCCATTCCATGAAACAAGTGAGAGAGAATATGGGAAATCTAGAAAAGTTTGTTGATGAGACCAATGCTCTCATGGTGGCCTTAAAGAAGCAGGGTGTACCAGATGAAGGTCTCAATGCGTATGTACCAGAATTGACAGACACACTGCCAAGGTCCTTGACCATTGAAATGAACAAAATAAGATTCCTCTAAAGCAAACACAAAAAAGAACAGTCCATGCAAGAATTTTGGATTTCCTGAAGAATTTCCATTTGCTAAGCATAACAACTGGAAACACCAGTAAACCAAGAGAATCAAAAGAGGAATCTAGTGATCCAATCCAACACCCAACAAACAAACTGCCTACCGCAAATTTTGCTCAAGAGAGGATTATATACAACAAAGCAGTTTGCAGTGAAATCATTTCTTGCAGCCTTCATCAGTTTAATATTGTGCAGTTAAAATAGACCATTCATATACTTATCAGGCAAAATACTGTTCCATTGAATCTTTACTTTCCCATTAATGTTGGCATTCATGCTTTCTCTGAATTTTTATGTGTGAAACAATCTCTTAAATGGTTTTAAAACAAACTTCATAGGTAGTATGCAGTATTTTTCCAGCAAACAAATTTACATACTGTATCAATCTTGTCAACAATTATATTGTAGTTATTTTATTAAAGAATGAAGATGACACCACTTCAAGTCATATTTAATCTCATAAATGGGGTCTTAATTTTCACCTTCTTTTTAATATGCGTATACCTCATCTAAGATTTGCTCCATGTTTCCTACTTCTACTTCTTATTAATGATTTTCTTTTGGGTAATGAAAAAATCCGGTTCCGGCCGGATTTCATGTACTATCCGGCAAAATCCGGTTCCGGAGGGATCCAAAAATTTGGATCCTGTGCATCCCTACTCTCTTCATTCGTGAAAAGAAAGACACTGAACATCAAAAACGGTGGATTGCTATATTCACTTGTTTTACTACCAGAGCTGTACATCTGGAATTGATCGGAGATTGTTCAGCCGATTCAGCAGTTCAAGCTGTGGAACGATTTACTGGGAGAAGTGGAACTCCACACACCATCCTGACAGACAATGCTCTTCAATTTAAGAAAGGAGCAAGTATTCTGCAAGCTATCTGGGGACAAAAGCCAAGTGAGGAAATAAGAGAATGTCTCACTGCCTTTTACTCTGAAAAAGGCATTAATTAACGCTATATTCCTGAAAGGTCACCCTGGGTTGGCGGCTTCTATGAAAGACTGGTAGATCTGGTGAAAAGTGCCATCAAGAAAACTCTGTGGAAGATGACTATTTAGGATGAAGGTTTGAGAACCATCGTTGCTCAAATTGAGGGAACTCGTAATACCAGACCTCTTCTTCCATTGTCAGCTGAAATAAATGATCAGTCTATCCTAACACCTGCAAGTCTGATGGCTCCAATGTGCCAACTGGGCATTCCTCCTTCGAATGAGGACCCTACTGATCCAGATTATGACCCCAATCCTCGAGGAAAGGCAACTCTACTACGTCAATGGAAATTGAGAGAGAAAAAGCTTGATCATTTCTGGAAGATCTGGCAAACACAATACCTACAGGAACTCCGAGAAGCCCACCAAACTCACTTCAGGTTGACCCGTGGTGAAATTTGTCGCCTACCACAGAAAGGTGAAGTCTGCATTATTCGTGAAAGCACCCCGAGAGTCACCTGGAAAATGGGGAGAGTTACAGATCATGTCCCATCTGCTGATGGTGAGGTGCGATTTGTCAAGATCAAACTTCCGTCAGGATTCATTGCCAAACGAGGCGTTAAAGATCTGGTTCCACTAGAAGCAGACTTCAGCGGAAGTGACGATGACCACACCACCACCCTCCTTTTCATGCCACTTTGTTTGATGGCCCCCGGAGATTGTCGAGAACAAACTTAAAGACTATATCTATAACCATGAACAATCTACATATCTCAACTATCTATTTCTATAATATACCTCTTTAACTATACTTTGTAAATATTATTGCTATGGAGATGGAATTCTTGGGCGTGAGCCAGTGAAAGTCCGAAAGTTGGTGCTTATGTAGGTCAGGCAGGATGAAGGAGAGATAAGGGGATATGGGGGTCAAGAGGGGTTAGAGATGTGTGTGTGTGTGTTTCTACAGTGTATGCTATATGTACAGACTACTTGTGATATTGTGTGAGAGGAAGGGAGTTCACTGTGCACTTTGACTTTGACTTGGATATTGGCCTTGTGATTGTTGTGCTGGCTGTTGGGAAAATGAAGGGTGTGGCTGACTGAAGTGACTGCAAACTGATAGAGACCTGAGAGATTGAGTGAAGGAGTTTGGGACTGGAGTAGTGAAGGAATAAAAGTCACAGAACATTATAAATATTCTCTATTCTTATCTTTGGAATTCACGCTTCCGCATGAAACTTTGCAGCTTTGTCGGGACTAAACTAACATCGATCCTCTACTCGACAGTCTCCATCTAACATGGGCAACCTGCATGCCAAGTATATTGGATGCCAATGATACGGGCGTTATATGAATGCAGCGCGCACACATACACACACACACACACACACACACACACAACAAAACATATACATACTCACACACGCCATAACGAGTTAATAGGTTGGATAGTCATTGCATATACCGTCACAAACTTGCAAAAACAAAGAACTGGCAGTACCATGCACTTCGTAGTTTTCATTTATGCAATAACCGAACGAAAACATAAAAAAAGTATTAAACCTATAAATCATAAAAAAAACCAGTGGCGGAGCTATGGGTATCGGTCAAGGGGGGCGAGAATGGTCTGTAGGGGCGCTTTCGACACTATCTAAGCGGAGCGCCACCATAGGCTGGCGCGGAGCGTGCAAAAAAAAAAAATGAGCAAAGATACTCCGGATCGACGGATATGACCCTTTCATGGCTTTGCTAATTTTCAGATAAACGAAGAATAAATATAGGTGTCATCGCCAACAAAATGTGACAAAAGTCAATAGGTAGATGAGAGCGCAATAAATAAGTCAATGATCGCGAATAATTAAAAAGTGGTAACAAGCTGAAAAGGGTGCCAGCAGTCCATTTGAGTCCGTCGGGGGGGGGGGGGGCATCCGCCCTGACTGTATGGACACTCCGCCACTGAAAAAAACATTGACGAAATGTCACTCAAATCAAATGAAAAATGACGAAATGGCAGTTATTCACACACAGAGGCGAGAAACGTTGTAAGAATTAATGATAGAATCGCACGATCAGCTGAAAGCTTTCATCATATATCAAATGTGAGGAATGTGTAAGTAAAAAATTCTGTGTAGGCTTAAAGGGAGTGAAGACTCGCGCACAAAGAAACTTCTGATGTCAGTAATCTGTCCTAGTTTCGAATGAGGTGTAACAGAAGTGCTAGATACCACCATCGATCCCAGAAAATACACACACAGCTTGCTACCATTGGTAATTAGAGGCACTGGTATACAGTCAATATATGCAGACACAGTCAATAACCACAACACAGTGTACATAGCAGCGATGGACATCTCAGCAGGGAGTTGTTCCGTGGAACTCCCTGGTCTCAGGTCCAGATTAAAGATAACAAGGTATCACGTTTCATTACTGTCTACATTTTGTAGCGACAAGAAGAAAACTTCATTTGCAAGCAATGAAAGTTAACATTTTTATCGGAGGGCGGCACGCGGTTTGGGTCTTTAATTCCCCATTCTGGCACGTATACCTTTGTGCTTCAAAATAGCTTTGAGACATCAAGAAATATCAGAAAAACGCAGAGTATTGTCCCATTGGACCATACATAGGGCGGAGCCTACAATCTAAATACATTTGGCAAAGGTGGTGGGGAAATGACTCTATCAAATCCCCCACTGATTTAGATAGCTGGCACGAAACTGTGCGGATATGCCACTGGAAAAAAAATGAATTTGGATTTTACAAAGGATTAGGTATATATTCTTGTTAAGACCCTAGTATGAACATCCTAGTGTACAATTCTTTTTTCACAAAGCTATTTTCCCGTATCTATTTGCTGTACTGCCCAGAGAACGCCTGTGGCAACGCTTCACATTGATACCAGGGTCTTGCACATTTCTCCCAAGCTATCTTATGTTTTCCTTTGATTTTGGCAGATTTGCTTCGGAAAAGCGAAGAAGCCAATCAGGTTTGCCAATTGGGCCCACTTCCTCCAAAATGTTTATTCAAGCCCTGCCTCTTGCAGTGAACAATAACTTGGCCTCAGATTGGTTTGTACACTGAAAGACGGTCGCTAATTACTGTGGAAGGAACATGACACGCAATTTCGTGTTAACAATATGAATACAGATTTTGTGGAGTTTGCATAAGTTCACCCCCTGTTTGGAAAAATGTCCAAGACGTTTGTATCGGACAGATCTTCGGGCATGTAAAATGCAGTGGGCAAGCACATTCGTGGTAGACAGAAACGGACTCTGAGGCATGTTCAGCTTGCACGCGAGAAAAAGAGTATTACAAACGACTTGGTCAAGACTACTAAATAGAACCTTATAGAGACAGTGTTATCGGCCGTTGTTTCGGAAAATCAACGTGATTGGGATGAATTGTTCCATCACGTTAACATAGCGTACCACGGAAGAGACACCCACTGTAATGATGTTAGGAGATATGAGATATCGTGTTTACAAGCGAGGCGTCACACACACACGCACATAGGTGTGTTTTACATTCAGACCGTGGACCCCATTGTTTTGTCCAGTGTTGAAATCCACGTACCCTAATCTTAACAATACCCCATGCAATAGAATTCTTTCGAGGATTCTCCACCTGCATGAACGCATAGGTTACGATTATCATCAAAACCAAAAACTGGATATGGTAGCGAACAGTTTCAAGTGTATTTCTTTCTTAGTCAACCGTGGGAATAACCGAGGGGGGAAAACTTGAAGGCCAAAGGTGCAAAGGGTTAAACACCTTGATAGAGGAACTTAGGGAGGGGGGTATATCAGGCGCGTATCCAGGGGGCGTTGGGGGCGCGCCCCCGGGTAAGAAAAAGAGGAGAGATAAAAAGAGAGAAGAAAGAGGGAAAAAAGAGGGGGGGGGGCAAGAGAAGGAAGGAGAGGAAGGAAGGGAAAAGAAAGAGAAAGGGAGAAAAAGGAAGGAACAGAAGAAAAACGCTAAGACACCGGGAAGAGAAAGAGGAACAGTGACATAATTACAGTGCTGATCCCTATTACATAGACAGGGTAGCCAGTGACGGATCGAGGATTTCGGAAGTGGGCGTACGCCTCAGCCTACTCCTTACACCGACAACTCCATTTTTGACGTTTCCATTTTTCCTCTCTCACTAATGTATATATATATATATATATATATATATATATATATATATATATATATATATATATATATATATACTATATAGTATATATACTATATAGTATATCATGACGCGTGTGTGTGTATGGACGCCTTAAACAATTGTAAAATTGTGCTATGAAACCAACTGTGTCTGGTCTTGACCTCGACCGAGTCGTCGGGGAACATGACGCATTTTCGCTATAAGCCTGTATGCCATTAACCTATATGCGACTATATGCGAACTGCACTAGACATATGTCATTCGATTCAACACTGTCATGCAGAAATAACATGTTATACAACGCGAACTGAGTGCTAATTGTTAGCCCACCCCTAATATACCGTAACTCATACAATGAATCTAAAAATAAATTCCGCATGCGATTTGAGAATTGAGCACATTTCCTGTAAATGTCATGTAGTCGATCCAAAGGCGTATCATTGCCGGCGGGGGGGGGGGGGGGGACGCACCCATCACTTCTTGAGATTGTTCCCATCTGCATGAAAACGCGCGCCCCACAACCCTACGCCCACCCCTCTAATCGCTTCCCGATAAGTTACGAAACCAGACCCATCATATACAAAAGTCTACTTGGATTATTTGTTCCCTGATTTTTTTGTGCAAACGCCCATGCATTTCCCCAAACTAAATTTCTAAACCATGAGATCTAAAACTTAAGGAGGTTTGGGAGCACCATTGGGTCTGGGAAGTGTTATTTCCGGTGATCTGGTACCTATATTTGCCAAAAATTTCTTCTACGCTACGCGCGAACCCATGGTCACAGACACGCGTCCCCACCATTATCCAAGACTGATGTGCGTCCATGCACCAATAAATTAACTGTGTCTGTATTTTCGAAATTTCCCTGACAAACAATTTTAAACGTGGAGGTTTTTCTGTATTGGCTGTCCATAGAAGCAATTTTGTGCAATATTATGGGTATGTTTTGAGGTGAATTTTTTATTTCACAAGAAATGTGAATTTTCAAATTCTGAACGAATAATAGGCTTTAAACCTTGAAAAGTGGGACTGACGGGTATTGTGGGCCGCGACGTTGAATCACCTACAAAAGCATTGATCCACATGAGATGCGATGAGGCCGAACATGATGGGTGACTGGTGATAATCTTCAAAAAGGTTATGGATGGGGAAAAAATATTTGGAAAATACTTGGTTACTCAGGCAAAAGTGAACATCTAGTAGGTCATTTTCAAGCCCGAGATGTGCCATTTCCGGTGATCTTGGGGTGTCAAAACCAGAAATTTTCTTGTACGCTGCGCGCCAACCGATGGTAGTAATTCGCGCCCCCCCCCCGGGTTAGAAAATCCTGGATACGCCCCTGTATGTTATCACATTATGACAGTAGTTCACTCAGCCAAACGTTTTTTCTTTCAAGTACGTATTGAAAGTCCTTTCCTCGAACTATATTCTTTGCACCTGTTCCTGCAGATGGAATATATATACAAGCGTGCCAATGCCCTTAAGCATAATAAAGCGCCAGGTTTTGGCTGGAATACTTTCTAAGTTTATATGCTAAGTCCGCATGTCATGAACTCGTTACCTTGTTCTCACATTTAACACTGAATGTAATTCAAAGTGGAATTCCCCACTAAAGGTTGCCAAAGTCATCCCTTTATATATAAATAAATATATATATATATATATATATATATATATATATATATATATATATATATATATATATATATATATATATATTATATTATTATATTTATATATATATATATATATTATATTTTATATTGTCAAACATGGGTTGGTTAGTGACAAACCAAACCACACTGGAAATCATAAATAAAATTATATTAGTTGTAAGACATTTCCCTAACCTCATTTCAATAACACCCTCCACAAGTTTGTTCAAAACAAGATAACAAACTTATTTGCATGTAATTCTCAGGTGGTTATATAGTTACCCTTCTTCCGTAAAGATCTGTCGTCAAAATCTAAATCAAAATCTAAATCTATAATCAAAATCTGTCGTCATGTACACGTCATCGGTTAACCGATCTGGTAAAATCAAAACCAGTTCGTCTGCTTGGGAACAGAACAGTCGCTAATAAGTACTCATAAACGAAGGAAGCTTAAAGTAGTGTTCGGCACAGACCAGATACTTTGAGGAGAGTCATGGAGCCCCTTAAAGCAATCTCATTTTTACTTTTCGCTTTGTCCTTAACAGGTAAGAAAAACGTTTGAAAGAAATTACAAACCATCTAATTATAAACTACTATTTTGGGGGGGGGTTAAATCATGTGATATGGTTACTTTTATCAAAATATGTAACCTTACGTAGCTAACTAGTGTATGCATAGCTTACTATGGTGCTTGACTTAAATATCGGGTAAAAAAGCCCAACTTGTAAATTTGTTGGAAGTACCGTTAAGTAGATGTTAGCTACCCAAAACACTTATTCTTGGCATCTTTCAATTAAGTCATCTGTTGGTCTCGAATTTAATGCAAAAATCACTGCTCGAGAATCAAAAGGCTTGGGTGTTAAGGGGGGGGGGGAGTCGGGATACTCGCCACTTTTATTAAGACGTTTCTATCGTCCGGAGGTGTGTGTGAGTGTGGGGGGGGGGGTTGTATGAGGTTACACTTGGGAGGAATCTTGGTTCGACTGGAGGGTGCTCAGATGCAAAATGGAGTTTCTAAAGCAATGTTGAACCGTCAATTGGTTAGGTTGTTTACCTCACACAAACATGTTCAGAATTTATTATATAGTATGCCGTACCGTAAATTGGATTTTTTGTTGGCAATATCATATCTCTCATTGGGAGGGGTGGGTGGGGGCTGATCCATTTGTTCCGCCTCATTCGAGGCTTAACTACATGAGTACAGGACTCATTTTCGCATCGTATAGTTACAAAAGATGTTTTTAAAAACTCGGCTAATATTGCAATCCATATAGCAGCACGAAGATTTACAACAAGCACTCCGCACAACATTGAAGTTAAGCGATTGATAAGTGATTAATTTAATTAACTAATTGCATCATAGCATTAGGACTATACAATAATTCACTAAATTTGACCACTAAATTTGACCCTGTCTCGTTCTACACGCGCACGTATACCCTCGTAGTTATGAGTTTTCCATGTTCATAAATAATATTAAAAAATCAGGAACTTGAATTCAAACGGAATTAAATGAGGAGTTTCGATTTGGGGAAAGGAAAACTTTGAATTGTTATTGGCAACAAAATTGGCCAATACATGAAGGATTTGTCCGAAACATTCTATCCATAGCCTATATGTAAGGTCAAAGCAACATAATTGGACCACATAACTCTCTCTTCGAGGAAGTTCCTCTGGACTCTCACCAATATCAAAATGTCTCTATCAAAAAATCACTCCTACATGTATATACGCCTACAGTGGAATTACGACCTTCCTTACCGGTTTCGAACCTCTCAATGGACATTCAATCAGCGTCCATAACCTAGTGGTTAGGGTGTCCGCATATAAAGCGAGAGGCCCTGGTTCGAATCCCGTTGGAGGCTGGAAGGTTTTTTCACTGTTCTTGATGTTCCAACTCATTACGATTTCAATATATGTATATAATATATATACACATATATATATATATGTATGTATGTTTGTATGTATGTATGTATATATATGCATATATATATATATATATGTATATATGTATATATATATATATGCATATATATTTGTATATACAATCTTTCCTTCTCCATCATTATTATTCTGAGGTTCGTTCACGTATTGAGACTATCCACGAGTAGATACGTTAATTGTTAAACTTGCTGAGTACTGAAGGGGAATATACCTTTTTTTGTAAAGTCAGTATATTGTGTAGGCAAGATTAAGGTTGACTGACGCTCTTTGTGGCCTTTGGAGTCGCTGAAGGAATATTATGGCATTGTATCCTGTCAGTATATCAACCCAGTGGAGCGAAACGACACATGCACGCCATGTGGAGAAAGAACAATCCAGTGTTGGTGTAGTGTCGCTGAATAAGTTCAAAACTATGTCTCTTTAGAGGGTGACGCTGAATAGGGTCAAAAGTAACTCTTGGAAGGTAACAAATCAACACAACTACTGAAATATTTCAGTCGAAATTAAAAAAAAAAGAAGAAGAGCCCAAGGGCACTGTGGTTCCTTGCTTGGGGTATATGGCAATACACATAAAATTATCAAGCAAGATTGGGCTCAAATAGTCCAAGTAATTGTGGTCCTACATGTTCCTATCAAGTAACCAACACTATAGCCAACACTTTTGCGATCACAAAATGTGATCGGATTTTTTTATCAAAAGGCACTTTTGAGATCTAAATATGGCGTCGAAAATGTAAGAAATATAAGGGAACTACAAGCGTGTCAACAGATATGATAACATTGGTGACCTCAGATGACATGACCTTTAAGTTTCAAAATGTTCCACCACCCCATTCACAACTTTTCCTAAAATATCAACCATGTCCCACCTTGGCATTCAGATTTAATTGCATTAAATGTCAAAAAATTAACTTTGAACTTGTATACATAACTTCACACACAAAGGTCACCCGGAGGTCAAGCAATTGACATTTTTGATCGGTGAGACCTAAATAGAGCATGACTGTAAAAATTCAAATATTTTTTCTTTGCCCATTTTCTCTCCCCAAAATACTACTTTTTTAACATTAGCTGACCTTTGGTGACGTTGGATCACGTGACCGTTAAGCTTGAAATATTCCCCTATACCATTTGCAACTTGTCCAAAAAAATCAACCTTGTCACACCTTGGCACTGGGAGTTATTGCATTAAATGTGTGAAAATTAACTTTGACCTCATACGGGGATTAACCCATTGACATTTATGATCAGAAGGTACCTTTAACATCTGAAAATAGCATCGAAATTGTAAAAATCCCCAAAACACGAAAAGGTCACCAGAGGTCAAATTGAGGTCAAGGGTCACCCAGATGCGGGTCGACAATTGGATTACATTGAAGCAACTCCCAACCCTAACGGACAATTTGATCTTGAGTTATCGCAAAAATACTAGTTTTTTAACATTAATTGACCTTTGGTGACCTCGGATCACATGACCGTTAAGTTTGAAAATATTCCCCTTTACCATTTGCAACTTGTCCAAAAATATCAACCATGTCACACCTTGGCAATGGGGGTTATTGCAATAAATGTGTGAAAATTAACCTTGACCTTGTATAAATTCGCACACGAAGGTCACACGGGGTCAACCCATTGACATTTATGATCAGAAGGTACCTTTGACATCTGAAAATAGCATCGAAACTGTAAAAATCCCCAAAACACGTAAAGGTCACCAGAGGTCAAATTGAGGTGAAGGGTCACCCAGATGCGGGTCGACAATTCAAGTGGATTACATTGAGGCAACTCCCAACCCTAACGGACAATTCGTTCTCAAGTTATTGCAAAAATACTAGTTTTTTATCATTAATTGACCTTTGGTGACCTCGGATCACATGACCGTTAAGTTTGAAAATGTTTCCCTAACCAGTTCACAACTTGTCCCAAAATATCAACCTTGTCGAAAATTGGCACTGGGAGTTAATGCAGATTTAATATTTTTGGTTTTTGGACCATAACTGACCTTTGGTGACCTTTGTGGGCACCAAAAACAATAGGGCACACCTTCTCCATATGGCGGATCTATGGTCCAAGTTTGGCCTAAATCCAACATTCCCTTATTGAGATAGAGCGTACCCAAGCAAGTGTCACAGATGCACACACACATACACGCACACACGCCAACCTGACTACATGGGTTCCTTTTGCTAAAGCAAGGAACCAAACACTAAAAAAAAGACAGCAGAACAGGTGAGCTACAATAGTTTTGCAAGTCCTGGACCTCTTGGTTACTTACTGCCATTTCATGCCGTTCTAAAACCGTTCCCATGCCGTTCAAAAACCGTTCTCAATGTAATTGGAAGACAAACTAAAACGAATGACCGGATGACAATTGACAATATGTACAGGGTTAATTATCATTCGCGAATGACACCGAATGACACCTAATGACAACGAAGGACGGTGGTGAGAAGAGATAGAATGATTAACGGAGTGGAGTAAAAACTGGATTTTTGCGATTTTAACCCCGATTTTCCGATTATTTGGGGAAAATTTTCGCCAGGGAGTTAAGGTGCGTTCGTATCTTGTCCGTACTTTACTAGATCTGTAAGCCACGTACTTCGCGTCCACTCGGTTTGTGTGGCTTTAATACACCCACGAAGTCTGAACTGTGATATCCGGTTGAAGCAAATGTCTGTGGTCATTCACTGTCATTCGTTTTAGTCAACGCAAGTTAGTGTGTACAACATATTGTCATTCGTTATGTGTAACGCAATTGTCATTCATTTTAGTAACACCCTGTAATTGTTGCTTAGAACATATTTATTAAACTATAATACGACTAATAAGTCATTCAACTGGAACGGAAAGGTTGAATATGTTCAGTTCTAGTTGTTGTTTTTTGTTTGGCAGCGTTACTAATGCTTTCATAGTTTCTTTTAATGAGCGGTCTTTGGTGACCTGATATTTCCACATTGTCATACACTAGTGAGGCTATTGCCGTTATAGACAGCCTACATTCGTTGAGGCTATTGCCGTTTGACAGCCTACTTTCGCAATACATAATTCCCCTATACACTTATAATACAGTACATGTTCGGTTCAAATGTTAAACTTGTGTGGTCCGAAGGTTAGCATTTTACTATTCCCCTTTTATATGAATGTCCATCAGAAATTCTGTTCGTCTCACCGGGTGAGCAGGCGACCGTTGAAATTATTCAGTGCTAACAGCATCCAAGCATTACACATGCAATTACATCGATATCTCCGTAAATAAGCATTGATTTATCTAAATCACCACGTTGCTTTATAATAACCATTACAGTACAGTTTAATTTCGGTGATACGCCTGGGGAATTCCTGCTGGTCTTATTTTGCCGGTCAAGATGAGCGTGTTAATAATTACAAGTTGATACCAGACAGATAACCTATATTTTTTTAGAAATCAAATTCCGGTGTGATTTTCCTCTCTGTCATCAATTCAGGTCATATTGTACACAAGTTACACAAGTATCTAGAAAGCATGTTAAAGATATTATTGTAACTTGGCAGGACTTGAATTGGTGACATTGAGTAGAACCATAAGACAACTTTACATAAGGTTACATTCAGCAACAGGCAAACATCATTCGACGATCGTTCCGCGTTCCATACTAAAAGTGGCGGTAACTCATTGTGTTAATTTGTTTTGTAAAAGCTACACAGTCCTGTTGTATAGTATATATGTATAGAACCAATCAGCTAAATGAAGACATTTGATGTGCATGCAATTAGAGAAGTGAAACTTTTATTACAAACATGTATAGTGGTTTGAATCGGCTATGTTCAAACAATAAACATTTGAACATTAAATTCATATGGTGAATAGTAGAAGATTTGTTATTCCATTCAGACGTGTACAGTGTAGGATGTGAATTGAATATTATAAAGAACACAACGATTTGATTAAAGGCGTTGAAGACTCGCCCCAACCGCGTGCCGCCTCTAAAAAGTGCAAGTGAAGTTTTGTTCTTGTTGCTACAAAATGCAGACAGGCGATACCTTGTTATCTTTTATCTGGACCTGAGATTAGGAAGTTCCGTAACAACTCCATGCTCGCTGCTATGTTCACTGTGTTGTGGGTATTGACCGTAGATGCATGTATTTACCGTACACTAGTGTTTAATTAACGACGGTAGCAAGCTGTGTGTGTATTTTCTGAGATCGATGGTGGTGTCTAACACTTCTGTTACACCTCATTCGAAACTAAGTCAGATTACCGGCATGAGACGTTTCTTTGTGCGCGAGTCTTCATGCACCCTTTAACCAAACATAGTTACCATGGAGTGCTCATTTTGCTTGTGTGTGTCTGTGTGTGTTTATGTCATAATGTACGTGATCCTCATATAGCGCTTTTGAATTTCTGATCTATGAGTTCGTCATCATTCACAAAACAATTATCGTTACGTCTTCTTTTGTTGTCGAGTAGAGGATCGATGTATTAGTATATAGTCCCGACAAAGCTGAAAAGTTTCTTACGGAAGCGTGGAACTCATTTTAGAAATCCAAAAGATAAGATGAGAGAATATTTCTAATGTCCAGTAACTTTTATTCTATCACTACTTGTATCCGCACACCGTGAGTTCCAAATCCTTCACTCAATCTCCCAGGTCTCCATCAGTTTGCAGTAAGCCCACTCAGCCACACCCTTCATTTTCCCAACAGCACAACAACACAAAAGCCAATTCCAAATTCAAAGTGAACTTACTTCTTCTCACACAATATCATATAAGGTAGTCTACAAATAGCGTATACACTGTAGAAAACCCACACACACCGGCATCTCTAACCAGGGCTCTCTTGATCCCGGCATCTCACCCTTATCTCTCCTTCAACCTGCCTGACCTCTCTAAGCACTAACTTTCGGACTTTCACTTGGCTCACACCCAAGAATTCCATCTCCACAGCAACAATATTTACAAAGTATAGTTAAAGAGGTATATTATAGAAATAGAAAGTTGACACATATAGAATGTTCATGGTTATAGAATTAGATTTTAAGTTTGTTCTCGACATACGTCAATTTATTTTTAATAAGAAGCATTGTTTCTGTAATGATACGTGAGCCCCCCCCCCCTCCTCAATCCCACCCTCAGCCCCTCAAGTTCATTGGTCAATAGTCGTGTATGCTTTATGTAGTATAAGTTCACCATATTCTGCCTTCACTCCACAGATGCTGCTAAGTGGACCTATGAACGGGGAGCAGCGACTGGTAAGTGGATTGTAAACAGAACTCACACCCGAACCGAATTGTACAGTTGCTTATAATAGCGTTTTCGACTTGAATATATTGCGCATTTATATGCATCTGTGTTATAACATGATAACACGTGTTATGCTAGAGGCACATTTTATTGCGGCCTGTGTTAAAAAAATATATAAAAATAGAAAAAAATAGAAAAAATAAAATATAAAAAAATATTTTATATTATATAAAAATAAAAATAAATATATATATATAAAAAAAATATATATATAATACCACTACGATTTACTGTATTGTATCTTTCACATATCTAGCTCTCGCATGCTCCCAAAACATAACACGTGTTTGTGTGTTATAACACCCTGGCATATAAATGCATAATATGCTACACGTTAAGAACAAATATAAGCTCACACCTTTTCGGCTTGGGTGGAACTCAACGCTTTTATCTGATTAAATTATGATATTGTTTATGAAATTGCAGTTATATATATTATGTTACTATATACATGCAGTTAAGAAATACTGCAAATTCAAGTTGACAAAAGAACCACACTTATTGAAAGATAATGATTGCCGGTTCAGGTCACAATCTGCATAGTTTGACTGTTGTAGTCAGGTGCAGTGGTTAGAGCAATAACAAAATGTAGTTGTCGAATTCTTGGACTATATGATTACGTTATAATCGTCATTGGTTCACCTGCTAGGGGTCGACAAAGGTCGACCCATTATATTCGTATGCACAGTTGTGCAAACTGGACAGTTTGTTGAGTTGCTATAGGCCTATACTAAAGATAACATTATCAAAGAAATATGAAACCATGGTCAATCTTAGAATGAACAAGAGCCCAAGGGCACTGTGGTTCCTTGCTTGGGGTATATGACAATACACATAATATTATCAAGCAAGATTGGGCTGAAAAAGTCCAAGTAATTGTGGTCCTACATGTTCCCATAAAGTAACGAACACTACAGCCAACACTTTTGTGATCACAAAATGTGATCGGATTTTTTTATCAAAAGGCACTTTTGAGATCTAAATATGGCGTCGAAAGTGTAAGAAATATAAGACACCTACAAGCGTGTCAACAGATATGATAACAATGGTGACCTCAGATGACATGACCTTTAAGTTTCAAAATGTTCCACCACCCCATTCACAACTTGTCCCAAAATATCAACCATGTCACACCTTGGCATTGAGATTTAATTGCATTAAATGTCAAAAAATTAACTTTGGACTTGTATGTAACTTAAAACACAAAGGTCACCCTGAGGTCAACATGTTGACATTTTTGATCGGTGAGACGTGAATATAGCATCAAACTATACAAATTTCAAACATTTTTTCTTTGCCCATTTTCTCCCCCCATAATACTACTTTTTTAACATTAGCTGACCTTTGGTGACCTTGGATCACATGACCGTTAAGTTTGAAAATATTCCCCTATACCATTTGCAACTTGTCCAAAAAAATCAACCTTGTCACACCTTGGCACTGGGAGTTATTGCATTAAATGTGTGAAACTTAACTTTGACCTCAAATAACTTTGCACACGAAGGCCAAATGGGGGTCAACCCATTGACATTTATGATCAGAAGGTACCTTTAACATCTGAAAATAGCATCGAAACTGTAAAAATCCCCAAAACACGAAAAGGTCACCAGAGGTCAAATTGAGGTCAAGGGTTACCCAGATGCGGGTCGGCAATTGGATTACATTGAAGCAACTCCCAACCCTAACGGACAATTTGTTCTCAAGTTGTCCCAAAAATACTAGTTGTTTATCATTAATTGACCTTTGGTGACCTTGTATCACATAACCGTTAAATTTGAAAATGTTCCCCTATACCATTTGCAACTACTCCAAAAATATCAACCTTGTCACACCTTGGCACTGGGAGTTATTGCATTAAATGTCTGAAAATTAACTTTGACCTCATATAACTTAACGTACAAAGGTCACCTTGGGTCAACTTATTGACATTTTTGATTGATGAGACCTAAATTAGAGCATCAAACTATAAAAATTCAAACATTTTTTTCTTTGCCCATTTTCTACCCCCAAAATACTAGTTTTTTGACATTAATTGACCTTTGGTGACCTCGGATCACATGACCGTTAAGTTTGAAAATATTTCCCTATACCATTTGCAACTTGTCCAAAAATATCAACCATGTCACACCTTGGAACTGGGAGTTGTTGCATTAAATGTCTGAAAATTAACTTTGACCTCGTATAACTTCGCACACGAAGGTCACACGGGTGTCAACCAATTGACATTTTTGATCGGAAGGTACCTTTGATATCCAAATCTAGCATCAAAACCAAACATTTTCTTTTTTGCTCGTTTCCTCCCAAAATAAGCACATTTTTTCTAATGTGACCTTTGACCTTTTGACCTTGGTTTCAGATGTAGTTTAATCTCCTGATTCCAAAAAACAAAACGAAAAGTCTGTACAACCGTCCTAACTCCGACCGAAAAACTTTGACCTCATATAACTTCGCACATAAAGGTCACACGGGGTCAACCTATTGACATTTATGATCAGAAGGTACCTTTGACATCTGAAAATAGCATCGAAACTGTAAAAATCCCCAAAACACGAAAAGGTCACCAGAGGTCAAATTGAGGTCAAGGGTCACCAAGATGCGGGTCGACAATTGGATGACATTGAGGCAACTCCCAACCCAAACGGACAATTTGTTCTCAAGTTATTGCAAAAATACTAGTTTTTTATCATTAATTGACCTTTGGTGACCTCGGATCACATGACCGTTAAGTTTGAAAATGTTCCCCTAACCAGTTCACAACTTGTCCCAAAATATCAACCTTGTCGCACATTGGCACTGGGAGTTATTGCAGTTTTAATATTTTCGGTTTTTGGACCATAACTGACCTTTGGTGACCTTTGTGAGCACCAAAAACAATAGGGCACACCTTCTCCATATGGCGGATCTATAGTCCAAGTTTGGCCTCAATCCAAAATTCCCTTATTGAGATAGAGCGTACCCAAGCAAGTGTCACAGACGCACACACACACACACACACACACACACGCCAACCTGACTGCATAGGTTCCTTTTGCTAAAGCAAGGAACCAAAAATGAGGGATGGTCAATGCGTGTTAACGAAGCTTCCAACTGCTGAATGAGTGTTAATAGTAGAACACTGCATGAGAACAAGATTTGACCCTGGGCTTAGTGAAAGAATCCCTGCGGATTTAAAATATACGTATATATATATATATATATATATATATATATACATACAACATATGTGATAATATGTTGTAACTATTCCATTGGCGGTGATGCATGGGGTTGACTGAGTCAAGGGTATTCTATATCTCGCGTGTTCCGTTCACACTTAAAGGCATGTTGTAACAATATTTACCCAACACCGTTGGGTACACGTACAGCCTATGCTATACTATATAATGGTCGAGCGAACAATGGCGATGGCGCAGTTAGTAACGACACCTATATCAACTATGAGGTCGTGGGTATAATCCCTGGGCTGGCTAAAGTGAGGTGTGTCTTCCAAATTGTAAGAAAAAAAAATCTTAACCCAACATTGGTTGCTACTTATATATATATATATATCCAGTGTTGGGTGTAAATTAGAGAACATTATTTCAAACGCCAGATACAAGTTTATTATATAGATATGGGGAATGTTAAACAGAGAGAACAACATTCAAAGTCGAGTTGTACCCCAATAATTTAATGTAACATGTCGAATTACCTTTAAATTAGTAACACGTTCTTATGACGTCAGAGGACTGCGGTCGGTGACGATCATTTTAAATCAAGTAATGTTGTGTAAATTCTGAGAAATATGTCTGGAGTGAGAAGTACCTTGCTTTGTATGAGCAACAAAGAAATACATGTCTGTCGTGGAGAAGAAAAAAACTAATTTGTACGAAAACTTTTAAGGTGCTGTCGAAATGTTAAGACTTTTTATGGAAAGATAGATAACATTCAACAAACGGTTAATTGTTCAGTTATAATATTGTTAACCATTGCCAATTACAAAACTGATCCAATTGGTTGAATCTAATAAGTGAGGTATTGAAAAATTTTGCTGCAAAATGATGTGATGATTATCTAGGAGAAGTCATTGATTGAAGAAGAGGCAAAACAATAAATTATTGATCAGTAAATATATTCCACATGCAGATGCAACATTTGCAACAAAACTTATGATTACATACGATCGCAACAGAATGTTATTATTTCAACATTTTACAGCAAAATGATGAATTGCAACAATATTGCAGGAAAAGATCTTCACATGGACGGCAACTTAACGTTTCTATAAGTGTGTGAACCTGCTTCGACGGAGATAGGAATGCTTCTGTGTTTTTGTGGGTAATATCATGAACTGGCTTGGTGATTTGGTCTATGTGATTTGCTATTCAATATATACATATACAAACCTTAAAGCAGCATTTTACGTTTGGTCGCCGTTTTCTACTTTTTTTGACATGTCCATCGAGTTTTTTACATATATCAATCACGAAACAGCAAACTAAGATATTAACCAAGTTTTTTTCCTGCCAATAGGCTATCGTTAATTGGCGAGTAATTAAGGATACTGGCAGATAATAAGAAAAGTGTCCACGACAAATTCCACATTTAAACTTAATCGCATACAGTTCCCAAACCCACTAGTTTGAATTCAACCATGCAGGTTTAGTTATGAGCCGTTGCTAAAAATAGATTCAAGACTTTGCGTTGGTACAACCAGGGAGTTGTTATGGAACTCCCTGGTACAACTGCCATATAGACTGTACACAAATCAAGATGGTGTTGTATTACGTATTGGTCAATGACGTTCGCAGTGTTTAAATATTCATATTATGGGCGAGGTTTACTGGGATCCTAACGGAAAATATCTTGGAGAAAAACAAAGTTGAAAGTTGCAAATTTTTCTACTTTTATGCCACCATTTGAAGTAAGATTTATATAGATAGGCTAGTTATGTATGTCGTTATGGCATAGTGGAGTCAGTGAGGTTGAGAAAAATCATAGAAAAGGACGCAAAATGCTGCTTAAAAACAGCCAGTCAGATGGGACAATTTCCTAAAGCTTATACTATGCTATACTGTCCTTTTATGCCATGCTGCACACCATTCCTGTTATTATAGAAACAAAATGCATGTTGTTGTCTATACAGCCTATATAGACAAATACGTTGATCAGAATCCGTATTTCTTACACGATTTAAATTACATAACGGAATTTGTATTTGTGTGTGGACTTAGCAAATGCTTTCTAAAAATCAATGTTTTAAAAGAGCTACACATAAAAAAATTTGACAAACATTGCATTATTTGAGATTTGACGGAACTATATATATATACACCCCTCTCTTCTGCTACAGGCCCGGCTAATTGGGGAAATGTCTCTGCAGAATGCGATGAGCGGAGACAATCTCCGATTAACTTCGTACATGAAGACACCATCTCTGTATCATGGAAACCATTCAAATTTAAAGGTTACAATACTAGTACAGGCAGTATACCGAGAATTAACAACATCGGCCATACCGGTAAGTAAATAAATGGTATATATATATATATATATATATATATATACATATACATATATATATATATATATATGTGTGTGTGTGTGTATGTGTGTGTGTGTGTACTGACTTTAGGAACTGATTCAAAAATTTAAATGCTAAAATGATGAAGGATTAAAGCTTGAAAAGGCTGAGACTACCTCAAATGCTATGGCTGACGTATTTGACTTCATGCAGAGTGCCACGGAGGGGGGGGGGGGGGTGGGGGATACCAAATCGGCCCTTTCTTTTCAAACAGCATAAGTAATAGACTGTTTTGAACTTGTTTTAAAACACCCTTTGCTCTCCGCATTGAGTTTTGTTAGATATTTTAGTAGGGAGCTTAAGTTAGGCGTCTGTTTGTAAATACAATGAATAACAGCGAGGGGGGGGGGGGTGGTGAAAGTTATCTTTGTTTCCTAATCATCTGAGACAATGGCGGAAGTCGGGGGATTATATATAGGTTAACCTGTGTGTGTTTTAAAAAAACTAGTTTCAATAGTTTGAGTTGCATAATTTGTTGACAGCGATGATGGATTTGGACGGATTCCATTCTGTCTCTGAGGGGGGTCTTCCAACCGAGTATCAGGCGCTCCAGGTACACTTTCACTGGGGCAAGACAGACGCTGTAGGGTCAGAGCATACTATAGACGGAAAACAGTTTCCATTAGAAGTAAGTATAGATAACACAGGCAAACGATACAGTATGGATCCGACCATACCCCTCCCCACCCACCCCTTCCCCACCCTACTCCCTTCCCCACCCACCCCTTCCCCATCCCATCCCACCCCTTCCCCACCCCCAACCTCATCCCCCACCTCCTTCCCCACCACCTTCTCCAAACACTGTAACACGTCACCCCTGCAGACCTTGAACATATATCGACATGACATGTTTGATTTCATGAGGGAATTACCCTGATCATCCCAATACATAATAGTATATTATCCCAATACATAGTAGTATATTATCCCAATACATAGTAGTATATTATCCCAATACATAGTAGTATTGTAACGCTTTCGCTTCGGTGTGTACGGTGAAGTACCCAGTTGGCAATTGAGGAAGGGGGTTGTAGAAAGAGACTCGAGGACACCGTTGAAAAGAAGTACACTAACAGTGCATTAAGAGTTTAAAAGGTATAATTAGATCAACAATGTACCTGCCGTACATCTTTCGTAAAGCATAATAAACAAATAATATATACAGAAAGTAGAACAATAAAATCTAAACACAATAACAAGGGCGTCATACATGAACTAGCCCAAATATGTAAGCTGCCTAGCAGAGCAGCTAACTATAGGCGCTGCGTCAAAGACAACGCAGCGCAGGCACAACGCAACTAATCTATAGGTACTGCGTCAAGGGCGACGCAGCGTAAGGACAACGCAGCGCAGCTAACGATGAGGTTCGTCAGCCCGCGAACCCTACGCTGCGACGACCTTGCGCAGGCACAAGCAGTTACGCAGCGCAGCTGCAGAGTGCATTACTCGATTCTCTGCACAAGCCAAAAATAATCTAAGTCCCTAAAACAACATACCAATTCGGCATAGTTTTTGCCGAGCAAATTACACTAAATGTATTGCAACTTAATGTCTACAAACGCTCCTTGGACGACATTATAAATACCCCCGTGACTGTATAGAACCCTATGCACGATTTAATTAACCAATTATGAAAAAGCCAGTGAGCTTGACAAGCGCCATAGCCCAATGACAGCCTGTCAACGCTCTTCACAATACTGTACGAATATGAACTAACCCCGCCCCACTGTCTATGCACCCCTAACAGTATATTATCCCAATACATAGTAGTATATTATCCCAATACATAGCAGTATATTATCCCAATACATATATAGTAGTTGAGCAACGATCAAAGCAGCCCAGACTGGTCCTACACTGTATATCTTTTTGTATAACGTTACGGTATGTGTTATATTTTGCAGATGCATATTGTTCACTACGCATACATACGATTCAATGGATCAGACATTGACGCCGTGATGTCCGGAGATCCAGATGCACTGGCCGTACTCGGTGTGCTCTTTGAGGTCAGACTATCAATCTAACACGAAAAACCAGCCGACTCGGATCAAATCTAAATCAATCTAATCCAATCCCATTTCGCATAGACTATTATTTCCCACCGGCGCTATGAAGGGCATACTAAGAAAGATTTAACTACCCTTCATTAGCCACACTAATTCCAAGATTATGTCTAATATCTGACATTACACATCGACAATTGATTTCAGTTATGATTTTTTTTTTATCATGTATGTCTTTAGGTCTGATTGTCTGCCTATATGCAGGCTGGCTATTATGCTCATGTATATGTTTCCGTTTGTTAAAGTTTGTTATACATGCTCACGTCAATTGTTCTGTGTTCGATGTCTCTATAGTTTTGAGTTTAGTCCTTATTCCATTTTCAATTTCACAGATAGGGGAAGAAGACAACGAAGAGTTGGCTGAAATTATAAAGGGTTTGACTGAAATTACAGCTGAAGGTATACATTATCGTTTACACCGAGAGGACTGCAGTATCGTATACTGCTGTGTAGCGCTGTGGTTTTCTTGTTAATCCTATGTGACCGTCCTCCCACTATAACATTTGAAAAATATGTTAAAAATGATAATATGACAAATAATTATGATACATCAGCGTCCTACAGGATTAGGATATGTCCGTCATCACTATACACCACATGGAACGGTCTTATATAGAGAATGAAAGAGCCATATCCGATAAAGGACGCCAATTTGTGTATGTGTATGATTATTTATGGTCGGTACACATATAAACTTTATACTATATTGCTCAATAATTATCAGTCAAGGCGACTGTTAAGAAAGAAATATAAAACCCTTTTTAAAAAATGCCTTTATTTTCTGTTTATGTGTACATGATAAAATTAAATGATCTTATATAGTATAGACCGACATGACCTCAAAGTATTCATGAATAACAGGAGAATATGCAGTTAGGCACTTCTCTTTATTATCAACTGTGTAGAAACTAACTGACTCCGTGTATAGTCAGACTTGACTCAAGTCGTTTTTTAAGTCAAAAACATTGTTTTATCTTACAGGCCAAGCTTACGACTTTCAGGAGAGTGTATCGTTGATCGATTTGCTGCCTGAGGACAAATCTTCATTCTATCGTTACAACGGATCCCTGACTACGCCAGACTGCCACCAGATTGTCACTTGGACAGTATTCACCGAAACAGTGCCCATCTCACAAAGCCAGGTACGTCATTAAATATATCTAGCGTCTTTACCTATGTATAGGATATATCCGTGATTACTATACCACACGGAACAGTCTTTACCTATGTATAGGATATATCCGTGATTACTATACCACACGGGAACGGTCTTTACCTATGTATAGGATATATCCGTGATTACTATACCACACGCTGCAGAAACGTCAGTAAGCAATTTACAGCTATCATCAAACCACTTTCCCTCATTTAAACAATTCATTTGCTAACTTCCTTACCATGGACTTATCACTCCTCCATGGAAATAGTTTGGCAAGAACAGAGCTTCCAGACAAAATTACTTCTACGATTTGTCAGGGTATTTTAGAAGTACGCTTAACTCGGGGTCGATATATTGTCAAACCCCCCCAAAACAATGAAGAGATAATAATAGAACGAGAGAAACGTATCATCAGGCCCGCATTATCCATCTCTGTGAGATCAATATATCATAACGCGAACTCAATCTAAGATTCCGGAGGCTCCCAAATATTCCCCACTGAGGACTGCTGGTGGTATGGAAACAAATGCTGCTTGGATGGTTGTGTGTTAGTAACGACGAGTCTTGAATCTCGCTATTACTATGCAAAGAATATAACACATATATAAACGAGTAAAGAACGAGCGCTGAGTCGGATTTTGTAATCTATTACTACAATCAGCCATGCTCGGTACAGACAATACATCGGCATGAAGACCTCAATAAGTATAGAAAAACATGTACTTTAAGGACAATGGTTAGGCCTACAAACGAGGCCTCAATACCGAAGTATAGAGTCCTATAACGGTACGTGGAAAAGTGTATAAAAGACGTATACAAAACAGATACAAATACGACCAAAATGGTCGGAGCCAGCGCTACTACCGAACCGAATGATTCAGAACGGGAGCGAAGACTGATTCTCGAGATCTGATTCAGCTGAGCTGATGAACAGACGTCATGTGACCTGTGATACTTACGTCAATGTCCACATGGAAAGCACGTGTGGCTCAATACAGTGACATGTAGCCTAGATGAAAAGATATGATGACCAACGGCATGACACTATTCTTTGTTAAATTCACCCCATACGGAACTTATGGTATCATACTACATATAAATGTTCCATTCACTCACACACTTAACTGTCAGTCAAAGTATTAATATGCTAGCTATCAATCCTTGTATGTAGACGTTCTTGTATCACACACTCTAGTACATTCAGTATACAATACATCATTTCTGCATATATACACTGCAGATATTGTCTACGATATGACGAGGCCTATTAGACAGTCGTTACCACGAATAGGTTGCAATCTGCCATCTATCTCTGTAGTTTTGGTCTCCTACACACAGGCTATGGTATGATGATACTATAGTTTGATTATTCTTCGTCTTGTTACCTGCAGATGGAACAGTTTCGTGCTTTGACAGAAGGTTCTGGCAGTGAGGTGCATTCGATTGGCGATGCGTTCCGCCCAGTCCAGCCGGTATACGATCGAGACGTCTTCTATAACGGAGCCGTGCTCACTACTATACCATCGCTAGTCCTTGTTATGGGGTTAATAATGATACACTTAATACCATGAGAAGAGTTTATTTTTATTACTACAGCGTGGATCCTTTTAATCTATGGTTTTTTAATCTTCTTTATCATACATCTTAACTTAGCTACGGGGAGACGGAGAAATGACTCATATCGATGCCGGGTTCTAAACATTAAGACCATTTTTCTCATACGTATTAATATCTGTAACTATAATGTGGCTTTGGTATAATAATCAATTCTATTTCTATGTGTGTGTTTTCATTACTTCATTTCTTTTCTTTAGCCTCTTTCTTATTATCGTGCCAGAGTATATTGGCAAATGCTCTGTTGACGTCAGATTTGTTAATATATATTTGGTGCCATGGTTACCTTGAACTTCTTCTTTCTCTACTGAATATAAGTAAGGTATACTTTCTTTACAAATGTTACTTTCAGATAATCTACCTCGTCAGGTGATGATTTTGATGCACTACAATTTGTATATGGTGAATACTTATTTTTTTAATTTATTTTTTTGGCTAAGGGGGGGGGGGGTTGGGGTTGAGGGGGGGCTTGACGTATTTCTCAACTGGAAACATTCTGATACACAAAACTAGCCTAATAGTCTACACGTAATAACCCATAGAGCTATAGTAAACTTCAAAGCCGTATACACGTCTTTATGTGTTCTGTGGGATGTGCAAGAATAACGCCAGTAATGTAGCACAGTATATTGCAAGAACAGTACAGTATGTTGCATGCATAGTACGTTATAATGAATAAGCAGTAGAGTACGGTAGAGTATATTGTATGTACAGTACGGTATATTGTACGTATAGGATACACAGTGCAGCGTTATTGCATGCAAAACACATGCAGTATATTGCATATACAGTACAACATATTGTATGTATACACAGCGCAGTGTTATTGCATGCACAATATAGTGTATTGCATATACAGTAAAACATTGTGCGCATGTACACAGCGCAGCGTTATTGTATGTACAACGCAGTATACTGCATATACAGTTCAAGATAATGCTTGTGCAGTGAATTGACCTATTGAGTTCTATGCCGTATATTCGATTACATTATGGACGATGGATGTGTGCCGAGAGATTGGCTTCGGTCAGCCTCCATGGCTTCTTTCGCGAGTTCCTGCTTGCGGGAAGATCACATATACATACATACATACATACATACATACATACATTATAGCCTATATATGCTCCGGTATACTAAGTACAGTGTCCTTGTTTATAGTACTGTATATGATAGGGAATACACAGTAGTAGTATTAGATAATTTTAATTAAGCCTTCAAGCAAGTTGTTTTTATTCCAAGATTAGGCTTTTTTTTTTAAACACAGTGCTAGATCTAACGTTGATTAGTTTAAATTGGGACATCTGTAGAAATTTTCCATGCGACGGCATACATATTCTAATGCAACGCAATGCAAATATTTTAATGCAAACGTATAACAATATACAAGAAATTTAATGACATTTTATTGTTTTCGATAATGCTATCAATATATGATGATATATATTTTTGAATCTCAGATATGCTTGAGAAATGGTAAACTGTATGTTATCTTCATTCGAATATATAAGCCAACATATACAAATGTGGATATTTTGGTAAATACATCATTATATGAGGAACCAGCTCTGCTTTGCTCTATTGTTCTTCTTCTGTGTTTTGTTCACCTTATATGCAGCTTCAAAATAAATAAATATTATTGAAATAAATAAATGTGTTAAATCTCCTCAGCCGAAATCACTGAAGTGATTTTGGTTACTGCGTCAGCCTCTGAACGGTTAAAGGGACGGTGTTCCCAGTAACATTATTGATAGCATAATCAATGCCCATATCTATATTCCTGAACAAGTCACGTAGAAGTAACATATAAAATATAAGAAGTGAGTTTCAGCCATCACCGGTGAGCGACAAATTCATTTAATAAATAACAACAATGTATCATAGGACCTCGGCTTTCCTCGGTATTTCTCGGCTTCCCCTGGTATTTTCTCACCAAACTACTGTTTTATTGTTGTTGTGGGTTTTTTTTCAACATAAATATTTCTAGTCAGTCGTAGATCTGTACTCTTTCAACTACTATGACAGAAATCGAAGTGCGGTTATACTGATTCCCTCTCTCTCTCCCCCTCCTCTCCCCGACTCTGCTCCTCTGTTCAATACTTATAACTCAGGATACGATAACTTCCTTTCTCTCGCTTCTCCCCAACCACCCCCCTCCCCTCCCTCACATCTACCTCCTTTTTGATAGAGAAATGAATCACTCATTGCGGTAACATTTCCGAGGATACATGTTAGCACAACGAGATCAGAAAAGTTCGGCCAGGTGTGACTGAAAAAAAAATCACCTTCTCAATCAACAGCGTGCAGCGATTAACAACCTATAGTGTAATTAATGAACACCACGTACATTCCTAAACCAGGGGTGAGCACGGTATTGATATTTCAGGCCACAGTACACCGTTGTACCCAGTCCGCGACGCAACACTTAGGAATGTGACAACAAAATGGAAAATTGACAGTGTATGAGAAATACAGAGAGTTCGACATTGGTAGTATTTATTTGTTATGTCTTTGGGGAAGCCAGTCTAGAGCATAGTCCCTTCCCCCCCCCCATTCCTACCCACCCTTCCCTCTCCCCCTCCCCCGCAAGCTACCGTACTGTACGCCCGACCCCATCTATGCAGCCACCGTTATGAATACAAGACTTCGTTATAGTTACAGGACACGAGTATTGTGTCCCTCTTTAAATTGTTGTTTTGACCCTCCAACTCAGAATTCCTGTTTGCGGGCCTGGTTTCATCGCAACTAACTTGAGCCAATTTCTTCTTTTCCCAAAGATACCATGCGTTACGATCACATTAATACGGGGTTATATGAAGTCCACACAGAAAGTAAAACATTTGCCCAACTGTCACGTTTACATCATACACGTAAAGAGTTCCAGTTCCAAATCAACCGATAGATCAAAGCCCGATCTTCATAGCTTCTTTCATTAATTTTGGCCTAAAAATATCGAAATTTGTCCATATTATTCAGATTCTATAGAAAAGAATTAGTTTTGGTATAGCGTTCGATTAGAATGAGGAGTGTTAGGTAAGGTGAGGAAATAGGAGTGTCAGCTCAGTGGTTAATTCCGGTGCCTTTCAATCATAAGGTCCCCGGTTCGAGTCACTCCCAGATTAATGTATGTCGTCCATGTTGCAGAGTTGTTGACAATTGACAATTCATAATCATGGACGTTAAGTATGAATGTAAGAGACTGACTTCGGTCAGCTTGCGGCTTTGATAAGCCAATGAGGCTTCTTTGCGAGTTCCTGCTTCCTAACACTGAGCTCCATTAGCTATGGTCGGTGATGTAACGATGCCAGACGTCAAGAGTGACTTTCCTGTTATAATATCGCGGTTAATTTGTCCTTGAAATGTGATAAATTTTGAGGTAGTTTGAAGTTTAGTTGTCAATGTATACTCTACATCACACATTTACTAGTATGCAGCCTTATTTGTAGGAATTTATAGTTCCTCAGTGAAGTTTTTATCTGTACAATTATAAAGAAACGCAGAACCATTTCCAGCTAAATTGTCTTGGTGATATCACTAACTAACTATACGCTATTGCCAAGTGTATCCATAAACATTGCCCACAATTCCAAATGTTTGATCTCCACGACGCAGAAGAAGAACCTGCAAACAATGTTAGCAGCTTTATTTAATAGTTGTCGAGGTTCCAAACAGCCCTGCGGGTGTGGTATCAGTATTAATCGCTCCATTGACTTATAACACTCTAAAGTTGTGACATTACTATGGGTCATGAACTATGTAGAGCATAGATGATTTCCCCTGGTTTGCCCCATCAGTCATGTGATAGCTCATGAAGTAATCTAATGCTACCATGGTACTTGTAGCGATACCCTCCATGACCGTGAACTTGGAGCTAGAATATAGGTGACCCTTTAGTATGATGATTCCCAACCCTATTATCAGCTCCCTATTATCAGCTATAAGCTAAGCTATATTAGCTATTATCAGCTCTCTATCTTCACATTTTCCAACTGAATTTCTTCACCTTCAGTAGATCCATTATGGGAATTTCCCCGACCTTTCAACCCATTGTCCGATACTCTTATTGTTGTATTGTACCTTTCATATATTCACCCTCTCCCATCGTCAATGGGCTGGTGGGGGGGGGGGGCATGCAGTCGAGCGACTTGTGACATTCAGTCGGGGAACAATTAGACCACTCCTTATATTTAGACTATATATTTAGCTAATTTAAGTACGTACTCGAACGAGTGCAACATTTGGCATATTTTCCCCCTTTCCTTTCCCCCAGACCCTCATAAATGGGAAACGACTTCAAAAACCACAGGGTCACATCGCCTCTGTTTTGACATCCTGGATACGCTGCTGTCACTTTCACAAAGATTCCTGTCTCTATACCTAAATCAGTCGTGGATATTAGAATCCCTCCCCCTCGCCCTACCCCCTCTCCCATCATTGAATACTGTGCACGTCACTGTTCCCCAACCCCCCAACCCCCGGCCCATTCCAAATGTTACCTACTACATCGTTTTCTCTTAGCGCGCCTTTAATTTCATTTCAAAGAGCAACACGAGATGATCTTTTTCGATTTGTTATCACAGACTGAGGGTCATTTCTTTTTCATCATCTTGCTTAGAGCATAAATGAAAGTAGGCCTACATGTGGTACAACAATTCGGGAAATTGAGGCAATTTTAGGTCTCCGAAAAGCAACGCACGAAAATTGTTAGTGGTGAGTAAAGAGGCTTGTTTACAACAAGGACGATAAACTTTGAGTTCTCCTAGCTAAAGTCTGTCTGATCATGATAAATTTTTGCGCTTCTGATACCTTAACTAAGACTCTTCTAAGACGCGTAAGTAAAGATACTATTAGAGAATTATATTGTATACAAGCATTTACAGATGCCTGTAGCAGTAGCAAATTAGGTTAGGAGGCTGAAATTTGATCGAAACAGCCAGATGCGAAGGAAGGAGCTTGTGCAAGCCATTGGTGTTTAGTGCTGTTGCCAGATAATGGTACCGCTTAATTGGAACCACATCGTGACCGGGTTTGCGTTGCTTTTACCAAACAAACGTAATACAAAAACATAACTGGATCTATCCACTAACAAGTAACGAATTGTTAACGTATTTAATCTATAGTCTTTTATATTTCTCTTTTCCATTAAAGGGGTTTTCTTATATAATCGTCCCTGGTCCTACCGAGGGAATACCATTACACGGTGTTTTTTTTCAGGGACCTTAAGTTTCCTCGAAGAGGTCGAGTTTGATTTCCCAGATTGCGAAAAAACGATAGTAAAGTTGATCTTACAGCAAATGATAACAATGGATTCAAATAAGCCTCACATACGTACCTCCAGTAAGAGGATATTAATTTCCATGTGCTTAAAGATGAACGATAGTGATTTTTCAGCATCGACGAAAAAATACGATTTTATTCAAGAGTATTCTAGTTGGTTTCCATATTACACATGTGAAAATTCAAGTCAATCCGATGTTGGGAAAGGCTTAAAAAAAATTCCTAAACTCGTTGATTTTTTAAACAAAAATTGGGCTTTTCGCGAAAAGCAATATGATGATCACGTGATCTACAGTGACATGTGACGTCATTATGATGATAACAAAGTGACGGCTCGGCGTAGTGTAGTTCAGCAGTGTGCACTTAGTGTGTAAGTTTAGTTGCAACCTACTCTATATTGGACTCGACAAACAACCTAAACCACTAGCAAAATGCCAAGAAATTGCGTTGTAGGGAGATGCAACAGAACGAATGTGGACTCTACACTAAGTTTTTTTTTTCTTCAATTTTCCAAGCGGAAAAAGTAGTGAGGGATATCGGAAACTCTGGATACGATTTGTGAGGCCAGAACCAGGAAAGACTTCATCGCACCAGGAGTTTCTCATGGCAAGAATGTGAAAGTTTTTTCTGCCCACTTCACAGACGATGATTGTGACCCTAAATATTTGATGCAGAAAAAGTTGAATGTGTCAGGAAAATTCAGACCGCTGTTAAAGACCACTGCAGTGCCAACAAAGCTGGCGAAGAAAAACACGGATTCGCCTATGAAGAAAAGACGTCGTCTTTCCATCATTGTGTGGCAAGGTCACTAAAGTAAAAACAGTTTGAAAGATTGATGCTTTTATGCCGCATTATTTATATATATATCCCGATAAATGCAACAGTAAATGTTGGAACTGGAAGACATGTCAGACGTGAACAACCTAATGACTATGTGAGGAGATAATCCACGTGCAAATTTCAATTGGGGCATGGACGTCGCTTAGGCAGAGTTTTTTTTTGGGCAGAGATGTGTTCATACCCTCCAAACCACTTTAAATGTAATACGAATAGGAAATGTGTGTATATGCCAGTGGCGGCGGAACCGGGGGGGGGGGGGGGCTTGGTGGGGGGCTCAGCCCCCCAATGAAAAAGTTGAGGGGGCAAATGCTTGATAAGCCCCCCTATATTTACCAAGGCTCCGAAACGTGCATCTGCCCATTTTTCAATGCATACTTGTCGATCTGTCCGATGCACACGTATACTATATAGGTGTAATAATTTAAGTAAAAGCTGGGGGGGCCCTCGGCCCGTCCCCTGGCTATAGACCACATAGTCAGCCCAACCGTGTCTTCACGCCCCGTGAAAAGTTGAAGCAGTGAGTGTGAGTACCGGTAAGCGCAACACAACTTCGTCTTAAGCCAATGACTTGCCTCATTTCAGCCAGTTCTCCAACATCCCCTTATACTACACCAAAGAACGTCTTTGCGAGTACACTACGAGTAATAGCTACTCTCTTAAAACACCATCGAATATACAAATTACAATGTTTTTACAGACTTTTGCGTGCAATCTGAGAAATTGCAGGCTTGAGACCAATATTTTAGGGCTAGTTATTCGCAGCATAAAACACTCGGGAAGCGCCGTTTCCGGCTACCTGGGGGTTTGAAAAACTGGGGGTTTGGAAAACCCAAAATTTTATTGTAAGCTCCGCGCCAACCAATGGTGGCGCTCCGCTTAGATAGTCTCCACACATTAGCCCCCCCCCCCCCTCCCCCAATAATGTTTCCGTTCCGCCGCGCCTGGTGTATGCTCGAGCGAAACAAAACATCGTGTAAGTATTACTTACTATAGCGCACACTGTCACTAATGTTTGCACAGTGGGAAAGTACCGTTTGCGGACCTACGTGAAGTTGTGCTAGATACGACTCCTCCTGAAGCCCAAACCACGAGGCATGCATGTGAATAAACGCATTAGGTATTGCATGTAGTGAGAAAATTGTTCGAGCTAGACTAACTACTCGATTGAGTTCAAATGCGGTTGTATTTCAAGCTCAATGAAACCTTTCTGTTGGATTTAATGACGCACGGAACAAGGAACGTTTATGTTTTTCAGTAGGCCTAGTGCATACAAGCGAATCTACTTTGTTTAGAACTTTGGATTTTCTTTCGGATGTTATACTAATCTATGTTTGAGACTATCATCACTATTGTTATTGTGCCAGTTTGACTGGTAGGTGAGCACATTCATACATCACTCTGTATAAAACCCGCCAAAAACGTGATCTTGAGATTTACGTTACTTTGGGTCAGCTTGCGAGTTACCTCTTCAGATATTGGGAAATCGTTGCGAAATTGCCGCAAATTTCGTAAAAAAAACTTGTAAACACGTGGTGAAGAAATCAAGAAACACCATGATATTCATTATCTATTTGTGTCTTGAACATTACGCCGGAAAATTTATCTAAAATAACAGTTATGCTGACACGAAATGCACGCACAGCTCCGTACTGAACAGTGCACAAACAGAAAAGATCATCACAGTGACGTCATTCACTGACATGAGGGCTGTTCAAGGTCGTTGCAGTGTTTGCAAATTCCTAAATTACGGGGACGAAAAAACGATGTTATAATTCCCTTTTTTATAACTTTCCGGTGTGCTATTTGAAAAATTAAAAAAATATGTTGCTTGGTAACATATAAACTACATTATATATGAAAATGAGAGATTTTTTTTCTGTCACTATCGTTCTACTTTAATGTCTTTCGTCGTTGTATAGTCATCAATTGAATGCTTGATACGTGTTACCGGAGGCCGGTTAGCGTAATTTTTTTTCCCAGGACGAACGTGGGTTTCAGGTTTTTCTGGAATTTACAAATTCGTTTGAAATCAGGGTTAGGGTTTAGAAAGTGGGTTAGGGATCCAGTTTCTAGGAAAATGAAGGATTGTCGTTCATAATCTGGGGTCAAAACTAGGAAAAAAGATTCACAACATGTTTTTTGAAAAAGCGTCACATGTTTGGAATCCAGGGATTTGATTGGCCGATGCCCACGTTCGTCCTGGGAAAAAAAATACGCGGCCGGTTAAAACGCAAAACGTTCACTGTGAATCCTGAACTGCTCACATAGCGTAACCATCTTGTCGTTTAGGTTTCAGTAATATGAAAGCAAATGCACCACTTGAATGGCATTAATCTATCTCTATTGTTATAAACTTGTTTCGAAAAAGGAAGATGTGGTTCTTCAATGAGTATCGATAAAGTCCATTAGTGTGTTACGTGTTGGACATAACGGGGACTTCTTGGTATTCCAGTAATGGCGGTTTTCTTCATTTCTTCATTGTTCATTTCAATTGACTTGTAAAACAAAAAGGAACAAAGAACAAGGAATCGGATAACATTGAACAAAGAACAAGGAATCGGATAACATTCATCCGAGATCAAGCTAGTTTTATCCTGAGACGTGTACAACGAACAGATAGACCGAAGAGCTGAATGACATCCCCGAAGATCAAGTATGTAGTATCTGTTCCCTTTAGAGGGGAATGGTCATACACACCTCACGATGGTCACACAGTCACAGTCTCGATGCAAGGGGACTATAGTTGAGAGCGGATCAGATGTTCGGTAGTTTGGTTTTCGTGCCCAGGTTCTTTCCTGGGTGAGTTTTCTTTTACAAAAAAGTATCCCCGGTATTCAATCATGGGAGAATGATCGACAGATAGATTTTGCTGTAACTTGATTACTCACTTAAATAATTAAATAATGAACAAAGCAGAATTTTAGTCTTGATATTATAATAGAAAGAAAACAACAAAAACTTTGAGTCCAAAACTGTTTCTGTAGCTTTTCCAGTATTTTCAAGATATGTATCGTTAAATATACTTAATTTCTGGAATATTCGTTTACTAGGCTAACTTGATGGTGACGTCGGCTCCTCATTGCAGTTTTTATAGTTAATGTTAATCCATTGTTTCTTAAGGTCAACCAAAATATGTTCGTTAAACTTCATATACGCAACAGAGCACCCTTTGGATGACATTCAACACCATTTGTCCTTAACAAATTGGTAATAAATTATAAACATGTCATTTGAGAACATATCATCTTAATTTCTCCCTTTGAGTTTTGTATTGCATCTGAGGAACTAGTCTGATGGGCTAAAAGGTCAAGTCACTTTAACTAGTGAACCTCAACTGTTTAAAGGGTCATTCCAAAAAACAAACAAAAAATAAGTAAATGTGCTATATACAACCCTAGCTAGACCGAGAGCATTGGGTTCAATTTAACGGTCCACGGCATATCAAAGTTAATTTGGTTCCTGAAGTTATCAAAACACAATAAGGGGTATATATATTTTTTTGTGAATCTCAAACAAAGTTCATAAAATCACTCAGTTTCCGAAACTAACTACTATCCGGTATGAGAATTGCTACAACACTGTTGCTTATAATGGGACCATATTGACACTGGTATACTTTGGTCTTCTTGCAAAAGTGATATAGATTGAATTCTATGTATATTAAAATGTTATCACATGGTCTTGCTGGCTTGTATGTCTCTGGCATTGCAACGAACATAATGCTTGTTTTGGTGTAGGTTGGGTAAATCTTTGCCAACACATTTATACCCAACAATGAGTTTAATTGCTTGGCTTACCACAAATAATCCATTACAATAAATTCATTCCACCTTCAGAGTGACAAGAAAAAAGGCTTTTAGGGAATTCGATGGCGCTAGTTTGACACAGGGTGTTTTTTAATATAAATAATTATATGGCTCTTAAAGGCATCCGTAGATTCACTTTTAGGAGAATAGCGCCTCATCAGGCCACGTATTCAGTGGACGGTGGCTGCAAGCATGCCGGTCGCAGAGATGTCACCACCTCTGGCCAAAGGCAAGGATTCACGCACGCCACCTAGTACGCTTCTGGTCGATTTGACCGACCTTCTGCGCATCCTCCCGGGTTCTTTTGCGACAACAAGGGAGACATGGTACGGGATCCTAGGCCACAAAAAGTACCATACCTACAGCCAAAGGTATTATCGCCAGAGGCCTGTCTTGAACCCTAGCCACGATTTACACGACCGACAAGGAATGAGTCTTTCGTCACCCGCTTAACAGCATCGGCCACCACATCAGCTAGTAATTTATGTGGTTGAATTAATATATCAAGACTTTAGCGTCGACTACTGAAAGAGAAAAAGAAATTTATATCGTGTATAACCAACCATTGATGGAGTCGAACTCAGTTTCATCGGGTTACCAGTCCACTTGCTCTACCATCTGAGCCATTTGACAAGTTGACATTTTTCGAGCTTAAATAGGTATTATTGGTTGGATACAATCTATTGGTAACAGTGAATGACACTGCCTTCAACGAAATCTCTATTCATCCTGTTTCACTCTCATTAGAACAACGGATCTGAATATCTGTATTGACAAGAAGCTCACGCTTTAATGTCTTTGTTTACATTGCAGCAAGCAGTAAGAATGTCGTTTCCTTTCAAGACGTAAATGTACAATAGGATAATACCCCGATACTATCGATGAATTCGAAGCAAGCAGTAAAAGAAAAACCGATTCCGTGAATTCTTCTTATTCACAAAAGTTCGCTTACGATTATGCTCGCAAGAGAGTTCTTGTTGTAGGTTGTCTCCCTTTACAACTATATTCTATGCAGACGATTATGAACTGGGATTAAGCCTAACATTTCAACAAACAATACCTAATCACATTTCAAGACCTTTTTGAATGAGGAAGGGACAATACTTTTTAAGTCAAACACGTTAACTACATGTGACTACTCTTATTTAGGAATCTGAATGGCTGGAAATAGCACAGTAATTCGAAACTCGAAACATAATTCATAGGGTTTTGAGTTTAGCAAGTAGATTTGGGAAACACGGGGATCGGGAATTCGTCAACTACAAGATTTTGTTTAGCCCGCAGTGACTTGTTGCGTTTATTGATACTCTGAAACTGCGGTATTTGGGTGTATATTTCGTCAACGCCTCTGACATGGTCGACTCTATCAGTAGCTAAAATCTCTATAAAGCATAAGTTATAGGAGACAATAGCTGGTCCCTTTCAAGGTCGTAGCTACTCTCCTTTCACCGCCGCCCCTCCTTCTCATTTCATTTGCCGATACGTTACTGAACCATGAAAGTTGTATATTAGATCTCTATAACAAAGATATAAACGAACGGAATATAACTTAAATGTCCTCCTCCTATTGATTTGAAAAGAGGTGTTTGCGTCACCTCTCAAAGAGTGTGGGTTTGAAAAAAAATTGAACATAGAACAAATAAATGATTTTGTCTTTCATCCAGAACTCACCTTAATTTATTATTTGTCTTTCATCCAGAACTCACCTTAATTTATTATTTGTCTTTCATCCAGAACTCACCTTAATTTATTATTTGTCTTTCATCCAGAACTCACCTTAATTTATTATTTGTCTTTCATCCAGAACTCACCTTAATTTATTATTTGTCTTTCATCCAGAACTCACCTTAATTTATTATTTGTCTTTCATCTAGAACTCCCCTTAATTTATTATTTGTCTTTCATCTAGAACTCTGTTTAACTCTGTTTAACAAAAGATGTTGTGTCATTGAAATAGGCGTGACATGAACAAAATCAGGTTCAAGCATGAAAGGTATAAACGTAGTTCGTTAAATTGGGTAACTTATGTACGTAACCATGGTATCGTCTTGTATTAGGATCTGATATTGCCATTGGGTAACACGCAAATGTGTCACGCTCACTTCATACGATTTGACGCAAATATATCTTATCATCAAGAACATGCAAAATTGAGTGGGACCATCATATTTAATAAGACGATGGACCAACGGAGACATTTCTCCCTCCCCTAACGTTAACTTCCTCACTCGACCTAAATTTATTCATGCAATACATTTAATCTTGAAAAATGAACATCATGTTACAAAGTATTGTAAGTGTTGTAAGTGTCAAAAGGAAGGAAGAATCAATGAGAACATGTGAAACATTATTTGTATTCCTTCCAAGTCATGGATGCTTAGAGATTACGTTGATTCAAAGAACTAAACCACCATGAAATGGAAGAAAAGCTAACAGGGAAAGCATTCTTATAAGAAATCCCTCTGAAAAAATACACTTTATACAATCATAACAGAGCTATATGCTGCTTGATCCTTTCTATGGATTTAAAACTGAAGACATTAGATCGAATGAAAAGGGAATGATACAATCGTGGCACACCTGTTTTCAATCTTTCAATCACATGAACTACGATTGTGGCAGAGGTCAGGCATAGTTTCCCTCCTCACTAGCAGGGGATTCTCCCTAGCAGGGGATTCTCCCTGCTTGCCTGCTGGATGTCCCTGCTCCCATTTTGCGTAAGAGTGAGAGGATATAATTCTGTCAACAAGATCGATGAGTGGCTATATGCGAAATATTGTAAAGTCAAGTTAATTTGTTTTCATGTTATTTACCATTGATTTAAATTTTCTTTCTTTTATGTTTGTTTCCATTTATTCGTGTTTTGTACATTCTGTTGTAGTGGAATGTAGCAAATCAGTAGCCTATCAGTTGACACAGCTAAATTAAACCATGTAACTGTAAGATATATGCCATAGAACCCATAATGAGGGGGCGTGGGGGGTACAAGTTGTTGTGTCATTTTATTAGGCGTGACATGACAAAAATCAGGTTTAAGCATGAAAGGTATAATCGTAGCTAGGTAAATCGGGTAACCGTATGTAACCATGGTATCGTCCTGTATTAGGAACTGGTATTACTATTGGGTAACTCGCAAATGCGTCACGCTCACTTCATACAGTTCGACGCAAATATATCTTGTCATCAAGAAAATAACGTGAGAACAAGAGAGTAGGTAGCAAAGCGAGGACTGAAGCAGGAGCACGTACAAAGGCAAAGCAGCGAAAGCCCCCCCCCCCCCCAAAAAAAAAGAAGCAAATTCCTGGCTACGTAGCTGCCTCACTGGGAGCAGTACGGAAGCCAATAGATTTTGACGTTTGTTACAATCAATGAGTTATAGATATGAGTATTAGGTAATATATTTCTATATAGGCTATCACTATTTAGAACCAATTGGTTATTTTATTTGTTACTTTGTACACAGTACGCACTGTATTCAATGTGTATTTAGAAGCTCCAAATAGACATCTTTCAATACTGATAATTAAGGAGATGCGCGCCTGGCACTGTTTTATGTCGTGGTCCAGATTTCCTAATTATTGGCTGCTCAGTGTATAGAGGAGGTGAAAGCTTTACTGAGACATAATTGGGTGGGTGGTTGATCGACGTATAATTTATTCTCAACGGGGTAACACATGCAAGCTATCGATCACTGTGTCGTAATTTCATCCGGGTGCGAACTCTCCACCGATATATGGAGCAAAATCTTCATCTCTGATACAAATGAACACAGTGACCTACCATGCATGGAAGCACACAGCATACTCACCCCACTGGTGGTGGTGATTTGTGTGTAGGGGGATTTCTATGCTCTGCCGACTGAAGCGACATTAAATGAATGGTGTTGGAGGTGTGGGTAGATCGGGTTGGGAGGGGGGGGGGGGTGGAGGTGTGAGAAAGAGGAAAAGCAAATCCCTCTCCGGGTCCTAGTGATGATGTTATAGTTGTTGGACACTTCCAGCTCAATGGATGGCTGGTTACATTTTTGCTTAACGGTATTGCGGTTTTCAACAAGTTTAAAAGACCCATCGAAGATTATTCAAGATGAGATAGTTATCGTTCGAAGGAAGACACACCTTTAAAAAAAATTCATCATGTGAAGGTCGACAAGGAGAATAATGCAGGAAAATTGATTCGATCCTGAACTCCACTCGCTCGACCGATAACTTCCCAAAACACCAGTTAGGCCCGTATAGAACCAATTCGGACCCCCTGGGCGATTATGTCAAATGTCCTCCTTTATAACTTCATCAGTCCCTTGGCTGTGTTCCCCTGACCCGCCCTCACACACACGCACACACCCACACACTCTCCGCCTGTATGAATGCATAGGTTACGATTATCATCGAAACCAAAAACTGGATATGGTAGCGAATAGTTTCTAGTGTGTTTCTTTCTTAGTCAACCGTGGGAATTACCGAGGGGGAAAAACTTGAAGGTCAAAGGTGCAAAGGGTTAAAGACCTTGATAGAGAAACTTATAGAGGGGGGGGGGGGGGGTATAATATCACATTATGACAGTAGTTCACTCAGCCAAAAGTTTTATTCTTCCTTTAGCGCTTTGAAGTACTTATTGAAAGTCCTTTCCTCGAACTATTTTCTTTGCACCTGTTTCTGCAGAAGGAATCTACAAGCGTGTCAATGCCCTTAAGCGTAATAAAGCTCCGAGTTTAGATGGAATACTGTCTAAGTTTATATGCTAAGTCCGCATGTCATGAACTCGTTACCTTGTTCTTACATTTAACACTGAATGTAATTCAAAGTGGAATTCACCGCTAAAGGTTGCCAAAGTCATCCCTTTGCTGAATGAGGGTAACTTTATACCCACCTGAGAATTACAGGCAAATAAGTTTGTTATCGTGTTGTTAACAAACTTCTGGAGGGTGTTATTGAAATGAGGCTAGGGAAATGTCTTACAAATAATATGTTTTTATTATTATTTCCAGTATGGTTTGGTTTGTCACTCACCAACCCATGCTATGTTTGACAATATAAATGCCATTCGTTCTCAGCTTGATGTTGGTTTTATTGTGTTAGGATGAAATCTTGACGTCAAGATAGCATTGATATGGTCGAACACTTTATTCTGTAAAAGAAATCATATCACTATGGTGATCGTGGTACAGCATACGATAGCTTAGCTATCTATGTGTGTATGCGTGTGTGTGTGCATCTATTTATGTATATGTGTGTATGTATTTTAGATCCTCCTGCAAGCAGGAACTCGCGAAGAAGCCATCATTGTCTTATCAAAGCCCCAAGCCGGCCGAAGCCAGTCTCTTACATACATATTTAACGTCCATGATTATGAATTGTCAATAATGTCAACAACTCTGTAACTGGACGACATACATTAATCTTGGAGTGACTCGAACTGGGGACCTTATGATTGGAATGCACCGGCGTTAACCACTGAACTAACACTCCTTAACACTTAACACTCCTTATTTATACAACAGAAAGCAATGTATTCATGTAAATGGTAGGCTACTTACTCTAATTATACTTAAAGGTTAATACCGATGTCCCCCAAGGATCCGTCCTGGGACCCGGCTGCTCTTCCTTCAATAAGTATGTCAATGATATTTCCAGAGCGGTGCCCGACATCTCTTTACGTCTCTGTACATATGACACTAATGTTTTCCTGTTTGATAACGATTGTAAACAGTTAATCGATAAGGCCACTCAGACACTACGACAGACATTGAAGACATTGAAGACTCGCCCCAAACCGCGTGTCGTACTCTGGTAAAAAGTTAACTTTCCGTTGCTTGCAAGTGAAGTTTTTTTTCGTGTCGCTACAAAATGCAGACAGTAATGACACGTGATACCTTGTTATTTTTTATCTGGACCTGAGATGTCCATCGCTGCTATGTACACCGTGTTGTGGGTATTGACCGTAGCTGCATGTATTGACTGTACACTAGTGTCTAATTACCGACAGTAGCAAGCTGTGTGTGTATTTTCTGGAATCGATGGTGGTGTCTTACACTTCTGTTACACCTCATTCGAAACTTGGTCACATTACCGGCATCAGACGTTTCTTTTTTGCGCGAGTCTTCACTCCCTTTAACAATTGGTTTGACGGCAATAAGCTTACCATCCACTTAGGGAAAACTAATGACACCATTGTTCATGTAAAAGATACAAGTCCGCACTCTTCTCATGATAATTTTACTCTCAATCGTTTTACAATCTGCAAATCGTCCATTACGAAATATTTAGGATTAAATATTGATGATAAGATTTCTTAGACGAACCACATCAACGATCTCTGTTAATCCCTGGTTTAATACACTGGTACTTTTACGAGCTAAGGGGATTCTTTCTGAAGCCATTGCAACTCAAATCTATTCTTCTGGTATTTACTCTAAGGTAAGGTACCGTATGCGGTATAGCTAAAGGGTCATACTTAGGACAGCTTCAAATCCGACAAAATAGATTAATTAAGGTAGACCTACGTACAAACAAACCTAGACGCTTTCTTACTGACCTCCATACCAGTGGCGTAACCAGAAATATTTTCCTTCTGGGGGTGAGGGGAGGGGGAAAAGAGTTCGAGTGGGGGAGGGTTTCCTGCGCGACCAGTTCGGTTATTTTAGGGAATTTTGCGATATGCCCAATTCCCAAACGAAACCATGGTAACAGTACTGTTATTAATGCTTCATTACCCAAAATTGAACAGTTTATTCTTGAGTTCCATCCGCTAAATTGTCGAGCGGAAAGTCCAACTAAACATATGAACCTGATATAGGCTATTGTAGAGAAAGTCAAGCACGTAGCCAGGAATTTCATCTTATGGAGGTGGGGCGGATTCAGTTTATTGACCTGTCACCGAGAACGCTTTGTGCTATCTGCGTGGGGTCGAGGGACACTATGGAGGTTTATTCTTGAGTTCCATCCGCTAAATTGTTGAAGGGATAGTCCAACTGAAAATATGAACTTGATGTATTGTAGAGGAAGTTAATAGCGTAGCCAGGAATTTCATCTTATGGAGGTGGGCGGATTCAGTTTATTGACCTATAGACAGAACCTTATATATAGAGACAATGTTATCTGCCGTAACGGTTGTTTCGGAAAATCAACGTGTTGGTATGAATTGTTGCATCACGTTACCATGGCGTACCACGGAAGAGACACCCAGTGTAATGATGTTAGGGAGGGAGATGAAGCTCCCAGTGGATTTTATTTTGTACCCCGGCCCTACATTGAAACTGTTCAAGTATTAACCATGTTTGCATATTGGAAGTAAAACTTAGGAAAGTTCATGAAATGGCTAAAATCGAAACAAATGCGTCATTCGAAAGGCAGAAGAAGTTCTATCATATGCTGGGCAATACTAAATATTATCATGTTGGTGCTAAAGTTCGGCTGCATATACCCTCAGTTAGAAAAAGGGACTGTCTCCTATATATATAAGTTGCAATGATATTGGGAAGGCCAATATTTATTAGTTAATAAGTTATCTGATGTAACGTATCACATGAAGCAATCAGTGACGATCAAGGCCAAAGGTCGTTCACCACATATTGAGAGAGCCTTGAGACCAGGAGGTTTGACGAGTCGTTTTGGTTACGTAATCAACACAGAAGTTAAACACATTGGTCTTGGAAAGATTGACAGAAACGAGAAGCACACGATTCAATGCCCAGATTTTACGGTCCTTTCCACCGTCGGAGAAGGCGGGATATGAACTACCGCCGCGGACCAAGGAAGTTTTGACTTGTCACTAATCCCTAAATATGCCCACATGCCCACGATCGAAACATTTAACGTGTTTCCCTAGAAGAGTGTTTCATTATTATATATGTTTACTTTGGAATTCTTGTCGACACTTCATATATTTCGGATGCGGACTTTTAATCAATTTGCTTTGTGATATGGATCTAAAGAGTGTTATGTTTTGATACAATTGGATATTTTTTATGTATTTAGATCATTGTACACCTAAAGTTGTTTTAACTTCTATTCTTTTTAGTTGGAATGTGACTTCCATAAGTCTCAATTGCACTTCTGCACGAGTCGCGTTATTCCTTCAGCGTGTGCACGTGTATGTAAGGTAACTTTCCTCTCCTATTCCTATCGTATTACGTAACTTTCGTCTTTCACAGTCGAACTAGAACATATTTGTTCAGCCGTCGGTAAAGGTCGACCGTGTGTGGTGTTGTATCTCATAAGTTAGTTCTGAACTTATATGAACTTAAGTTAATGTCACATGTTATTGTTTGTATATATGCTCCCGTATGCATAAAATTGCACTATTAGCCATACTCTGTTTTTATACTTAGTTAATTGTATTCATGCATGGAGATGTAATGTACGTAGTAGTAGGCTATGTGTATGATTTTAGATTTGTGTCTAATACGCGATCCTTACTATATATGTTGTTCTCATAACTTGGGCACAAGTTAAGGAGTGAGAAGGGGATAGTATGATGCCGGTGCAGGTCATTATGTTACATGTTACGGTGACGTAAATATACAAGTCACGTGACGTCCGCTCACCAAGCTCAGCTGAATCAGATCTTGAAACCCCTGTTCTGAATCGTTCGATTCGGTAGTAGCGCTGGCTCCGACTGTGGTCGACTTTGTATCTGTTTTGTATTCGTCTTTTATACACTTTTGCACGTATCGTTATATGACTCTATACTTCGGTATTGAGACCTTGTTTGTAGGCCTAACCATTGTCCAGTACATGTTTTTCTATACTTATTGAGGTCTTCATGCCGATGTATTGTCTGTACCGTGCATGGCTGATTGTAGTATTAGATTACGAAATATACTCAGCGCTCGTTCTTTACTCGTTTATCTATGTGTTATATTCTTCGCATAGCAATAGCGAGGTTCAAGGCTCGTCCTTACTAACACACAACCATCCAAGCCGCATTTGTTTCCATACCACCGGGCGGTCCCCAGGTGGGAGGCTGGGACTTCCCCGGAATCTTAGACTGAGTTAGCGTTATTATTTTTAACTTTCCAATCGTATCGCTGTCTGGTATTTAACGTGTGAAATCATATGAGAGATAAATTTGAAATTGAAAAGATTAACGTAAAAGAAAACTTAGCATGGTTACAGTCTCAACTAAATTCAACAAATAACAATTTTCAATTAGGAGTACATTTTTTGGGATATCTTCTCTCACCCTTCACAACCTTCCCACCTACACGTACTCCCCTACCACCAGGGGGTCGGAAGCTTCCAAAAAGTGGGGGGGGGTGGGGCATAACATCAGAGGGGCACTTTCTCATTCCACAACAACCACTCGTTATGCTGAACCGATACACACCGGCCTAATCACTTAAATATATGATGTGTTATAGTATGCTATCAATACTATTACGGTGCACGTGACTCTATCAACCTACATCTATACTTCTGTCCATCCATAATTTAGAACTTTCCACACACACAAAAAAAAAATCCTCCCGTGTTCATTCCTTGAACAAAAGTCTTTAGCAAACTCGTTTAAATCCTTAGCATGTACAGACTAAAAATAAATAATTCAAATAAAATATTAAAATTAACAAAGGCTTATTATGATATCCAAAAGACAGTTCTTCATCAAAGGGGCACATTTTATATGCTAGTAGCTAGGGCACATTTGCTATGTTGGAAAAAATGTGGGGAGGGGCACGTGCCCAGGTGTCCCCGGCTCCTGGCCTGCCGAGTACCCAGAGCCGTCTATACGGCTCTACTCCCACCCACTCTCCCCTTCAATTTTTTCAGCCAACATTGCCTTTCGGAAACTAAGCAACAGAAACGGAAGTAGTTACCCCACACAATAACAGCATATAGGTATGAAATAAAGAAAAAAGTTACAGAGATCGATGTTTCTATGGTTTTGTAACTAGGCGGTTTTGTTACAGAAAGTGGATACGTTACCAATACATAAACCTTGGTGACTAAAGTTTTCACAGTGCTAAGACACAATAGCGAGTCACATGGTAAGTCAGCTGATAATAATACAGTTGAACTCTTTGCAAAGTTTGGACACCACCGACCGAACAATAACAAACCTCTGACTTTTTATTAGATGTTTCCTGTCGCTTTACAATGGTGATACGGAGTGGGCGGACAGTACCATCTTGGTTTCCGTCCTTTCAACTTTCCTCCTTTGTATTAATTCAGTACGGATTTAGGTGCTAGAAAGGTCCTTATCATGTAAGTTTGATAAGCTAACGCTAAGTTATACTTGTAGCCTAGTTTAATAGACTTTTGTAATTACATTAGGCCTATTTCAAAACTACAGTAGTACTAGTACTGTAGTACTACAGTAGTAGTAGTAAGGTCATCTAATTTGTTTAGCATGGTTAAGGTTAGGCTGTTGGCAGTCGCTAGTGTATTGAAACGTTGCACCATTGATACTTCGTGGTATCAAAGGTGTATACCAAACTTACTCCAGAATAATTGAATTGTGTTCTGTTAGGCAACATAAAACATACAAAATTTGTAAAGATGGGGATTGTAGGTCCGTACACATGTGTGCTTGGTATATAATACTTGGTCCTCAATTACAAATAGCCAGTACATGCAGGCCTAGGCTAGGGTTGCTTTTAGAACATAGTAAAATGAGTACTGCCAAGGACTAGGAAGTGTGCATAGGCCTACAGACAGTGAGTTGATGTGATAGTAACTATAAGTATAAGGTAATGGATCTCTGATTCCCATGCATGCAGGCCAGTTTTGTTAAACAAGTGTTTGATACCCCTGTAGGTTCAATGCACTTGTTGCACAAGACCTATTATTAATTATTTTACCTAGCTGTAATGGTTTATGTGGTAAAGTAACGCACTTTCAGACAGTATTTGCACTGTACAGTTAGTACACAGTATGTGTCACCCTGTGTTTTTTGAACAAAACTGCAACTTCACCAGCTGTAAATAATGTTACCTTGTGCACTCGCTTACCTGGTAAGTAGAGATGATTGTAACTGGTTTGAAATGCTGTAAGTCATACATTTCAAAGTCCATGGATTCAAGTAACTTCTTTTTGACTCTTGCAATACTTGTCACATGTTACTGCTTGAGAAAGCAGAAATTATTAATAGTCCGTAGGAATTGGTAATATCAGTCTTAGCATGTGATTCAATTTGCAAGATCAGGCTCCTTAAAGGGTGTGAAGACTTGCGCAAAAAGAAACGTCTAATGCTGTTAATCTGACCTAGATTCGAATGAGGTGTAACAGAAGTGTTAGACACCACCATCGATCCCAGAAAATACACACACAGCTTGCTACCGTCGGTAATTAGACACTAGTGCACAGTCAATACATGCAGCTACGGTCAATTCCCACAACACAATGTACAAAGCAGCGATGGACATCTCAGGTCCAGGTAAAGATAAGAGGGTATCACGTTTCATTACTGTCTGTTTTTTGTAGCGACAAGAAACATCACTTGCAAGCAACAGAAAGTTAACTTTTTCAGAGCGCGGCGCGCGGTTTGGGGCGAGTCTTCAATGCCTGAGAGACTGAAACTAACAGTGTAATTAAGTAATAAGTAAGTGCATACAGTAACATAGTGGAACAGTAACATAGTATTAGGAGGGGTGACCGGGGGGGGGGGGGTAAATGGATGGGTACACGGAGAGCGGCATGATGGCCAAACTCTGGTCAGGACAACATTAACACAAATGAATCGAGACAAAATGAGTTTTGGAGCCAGTACTTTCAACCTCAAATTAAATGTTTGTATTAAAAGGACCAAAAGATACGTTTTAAGCAAAACAAACTTTACAACAGCGGGCCTCCAAAACCCGGAAAATCCACCCAAACCCCTCCCTGAAATCCCAAACCCAATAGCCCCCTACCCAACCAACAGAAGGAACCATGACAGAACCGCCCGGGATACCTCAACTATACCACTGGTACAAAAGTAGCCCAGAACCCCAGCAATAAACATTTAACTTAGTACAGAAAAGTGTATATGCAAAACATACATTGACCATTGTGGTCATCCTACTTAGGATATTTTGTGTCAAAATATTCAGGTTTCAAAGAGCATCCTAACAAAGTCCGAGTGGTCTGGATTAGACCAGTTAATCATAATTTGACCCTTGTCCATTCAGGAAGGATTCTAACCTTGCTAGGGCAATCATATCTCCCTCCCCACCCCCCCCCCCCCCCATATCATATCTGAGATATCCAGTTTACTTGCCCTCATCTCTTCCTCATCAACACATATGAGGCTGAGTGTACAGTAGTACTCTTGTAATATAACTAGCTAATTGACAAATTGTAAATAAGCATTGTGATCTTTTGCCCAAAACAATGCTCTTTCGTTTGACGTTGATCTACCCCCTCCGCCACCCCTCTGCCACCCCCTCTGACACCCCCTCCACCACCCGCTCTGCCACCCCTTCCGCCACCCCTCTCCCACCCCCTTGGCACCTTGTTCTCCCCCATACTTTATCAAATGTGGAAACCTTGGCTGTAACGTCTACCTCACAATTCATTAGAACGTGGATCAATTAACACAACACTTTTAGTTACACTACACAGTTTTATCTTCCTTGCAGAATAGGTGTGAAGTAAGATACCTCTAGTTAATTGGCTGTTAGTTGCTGGAGATGTTCTTTATTTAAGGACTCAGATTGTCACACATGTTTACATATTTTCTGTAGAATAAAACCCCCTCTTACAAGTGTTGAGTCACAAGATCTCAAAGAGAGGTCAAAGGTTATACTCTTCTATCCTGGGAAGATCATTTCACTCTAAAGACTGGGTTACTATTGGGAAAGGGGGGAGGGGGGGGTGATGTTTTCAAAACAAATTATCTTTGATACAAGAATAATTGACATCCATAAATTTGAGTTAATTAAGTGGCAAACTTAATTTGTTAACTGAAATTGATATTCCTCGTGCTGTAGGTGCCTTGGTACTGTATTGGCATAATGGCATACATATATAGATCTACATACATACATAGATCTACATACATACATACATCTACATACATCTACATACATCTACATACATACATACATCTACATACACACATACATACATACATACATACATAGATCTACATACACCCATAAATACACACACACACATACATGTGTTAATGTGGCTGTCTAAAGTTCAGTACAAACTGTTTTGTTTTCGTTAAATGTGCCAATGATAACAATTGATTCATCTACATATCTCTTTGTAAGTGTGAACTGAGGTACAGCTTTACCGTGTACCAATGATACACCTAAAAACATAACATTCACACTGAAGGATTTATTTGTACGTAAGTGCCCTGGAATAGCTTCCAACTTCTTGCAGGGATTCTTGCTACCTAGTATAAAGTTTCTCAGATTTTATCACATCCTCGAAGGAATTTAGACAATGCGTGCAGGAATCTATCTGACTCATTTATTGTGCAGCTAGGGTTCCTCGTGTGATGATAAATCTGACATACGGTAGAGTTATAGGGAGTAATGCTTGATCGAGTACATATGGTAGATGTGTGTGAATAGTAGAACATGTATGTACAGGTGGTGAGATGTGAACAACTGAACAAGTCTTTATTGAACAGTTTTTCATTGATTTGTTTTCCCATTTGATTTTCCTTTTTTTAAAGCTTTGAAACATAAAACAGAGATATGGAGGTGGGCAGGGGGAGGGTTGTGGGCAGGGGGAGGCAGGTGTGCAGGGGGAGGGAGGTGGGCAGGGGGAGGGGGGTGGGCAGGGGGAGAGGTACAGTAGGAGGGTTGATACTGTTTCTCAGGAGAAGTTTCTTTATAAGATTGTCAGCATGTGGCACAGTACCTTAATGTCTACTCACCTGTGGTCACATAGATTACATCTGTTTTAACAAAATCATTCGCACACCATCTGGGATTTCAACCACTTCTTCTTGTGTTTCTAAGTGCTATGGCTCCTGCAGTAGACCATGTACCCATTACATGTGTCACTTACTCACCTGCAAGCCCCCCTCTCGCTCCTCTCCCCCCATCTCCTCACTTATATGTCTGTTTATATCTGTAGTTGTACCCTGATTTAAGTATTAAGATGCAAAATGAAGGTTTGCAAGCTTTGATGGAGCACAAATCGATCATGTCAGTTTTGTACCTATTATTCTGCTGATACAGAAAGTTTAACAAGTTGAAACACTTCACTTAAAAGAGTGATTTCCAACTAAACTATATTAATTTATTATATTTTTATTGATTTATTTCAAACTTTTAGAATAATAACTTGTCCATGCCTATAAATACAAGATGACATAAACTCACAAGGTATCTAACCCCCCCACCTCCATCCCAATCTTCCCCTCAAATAGGTATCTACAGTAACCCCCTCCCCCCCTCCCTCAAATCACTCACAATCTTTTCCCCTCATATTTCAGACATGCATGACTTGACCATATACACCATGGATAAATACTGAATTAGGATCATGTATGTACAGTCATCTAAATCCTACCTTAGACTGTTATGTATATAGAATTTATTCGTCCATTTGCAGGGATGTGCCCACGCTGGGCGGCACTGGGCGGCCCCGCCCAGCACTAAAAATTACCGCCCAGCACTGTCTTAAAAATCGTGAATCCCGCCCAGTACTTTTTTCATCTAAAATCCTGCCATTCCTAACAATATATTCAACATAAATTGGGCCTAGCCTATATGCCAAAATCATACAAGTTATAATGCATCAGTTACGCATGCGAGAAACATTACTTACGGCTCTCAATCGGTCCCTTGTACAGTAACATCTCTTTGAAACAAACTAATAACTTTTACCAGGTACGTAATATATTTCACTAAAAAAAAAATTAAAAAATGCAAATTGTTAGCAAAACTAGTGTACATGTGCTTAAAAAGCTACACAAGTGCCAGCATTTGGCATCTGAGCACCTTCAAAAATCGAAAAATTTCTCAAAGGGGAGGTGGACATCCCCTCCCCTTAGACCCCTCCCTCAGGCTGCGATCAGTATACCCAGCACTCAGGAATCCTGGGCACATACAGTACCTGCATTTGTGAAGCATTTTACAGATTTTGTTTCATTTGTAACTCAAACTCTGTTCACTTTGCTCTCATTGGATGATCATTCGCCAGGTTCTTTACAAATTTTATGAACAGCATGCCGATCGTCAGTTGGTGATATATTCCTATCCCAGTGAGTTCTGTCTTTTGCCTATATTTATATCACTAATTAGCTAAATTTATATACAAGGACCGAGGACATCCATTGAAGTAAATATCAGTATGGAATAATTTAATTGTCGTCTTCATTGCCTGCAGGAGTGACCTTGGTTTCCACGATTACCCTTTTAATTTTTCCTAAATTGAATTCATCTAAATATCACCGTCGATCCATTTAGTCGATCATGAACTGTATTTTTTTTCACTTTGCTCTCATTGGATGATCATTCGCCAGGTTCTTTACAAATTTTATGAACAGCATGCCGATCGTCAGTTGGTGATATATTCCTATCCCAGTGAGTTCTGTCTTTTGCATATATTTATATCACTAATTAGCTAAATTTATATACAAGGACCGAGGACATCCATTGAAGTAAATGTCAGTACGGAATAATTTAATTGTCGTCTTCATTGCCTGCAGGAGTGACCTTGGTTTCCACGATCACCCTTTTAATTTTTCCTAAATTGAATTCATCTAAATATCACAGCCGATCCATTTAGTCGATCATGAACTGTATTAAATTGTTGAGCATTGCTTGCATTCCAGACAAAATTTATCTTGTGGCTACTGTATCTGGAAATCTAAGACCTTGGGTTTTGTTGTTTAAATCAAAGGATACAATTTTTTTTTGGAGGACTTATTTTATGAAATCATTTTCTGGGTGTTTTTATGTAATGTTGGCATGTTTAAAGCAGTAATTATCTAAACTGGCTTTTATGTGTTTTTTCATGTTAGTATTTTAGAATTAGTAAACTTGTAAATTGGGGGAGGGTTGGGGGGGGGATTGGGGCTAGTTATTTTAGAGTCTGGTTAATTGAGAACAATTTGCATTTGAAGATTTATATTAATCCCTCTTGTTCTACAAATGCCTGTCAGATATAAATATTTTAAACTTTTTGGTGAAGTTGAAATTGTTTTTGTAAAAAACATATTACTAGTTGCACCATTTCTATTGACGTTAAGTTGCTTAGTTTTACTTGAAACTTGGAAAGACATCTCTTTACAGACAAAATTGTAGACAGGGCTGATAAGACAGTGTCCGCTGTTAGCTTTGGGTGTGCCCAGAGAGCCCCATTCTCCTTTCATGTGGGGTGTGGAGGGGGGGAAGGGGGCTAAAGGAGTACCAATATCAGTGAGAAATCTCAAGTGAATATCCTTACTGATTGTATTCTAAATGCATTGAAACTTTTCTATCCTTATCACGCTAGATGATTGCTTTAAGGTTTTCAAGTAATCACGAAGCCTATACATTAATAAACAGCCTTCAGGTATTTTACAGACCGTCATAAATGCAATTTCAATTTGGAAACTTTCCCTTGCTCCCTTCTCCAGTAATAGACTGCTTCAGGCTTGACAAATCATAAAGATGAAATGATTGAGATAATCACAAAGTATATATCCCCAGAAGTGCAGATGCATGATTTAGACATCTTGATTTACGAAGTGAGAGAGTGTCGGTTATCTATCGACCAAATCATCCAGGTATTTGTCACTTAATCGTCTGTGAAAGGGCTGCAGACATGGTACTCAATAAAGTTAGGCTAATTAGCCTAACTTTATATAGTAAGCTGTAGCTAGCCTTGTCCATGTTATTGTTACTACTGTAGCTAACTGTCTGTCATATCGGTTACCGTGGTAGGTAATTAGCAATCACAGTCCACTGGCTCATTCTCTGAATTCATCACAGCTTCATGCAGCCTGTGAGTTGCTGATTTCGTCGTCAGAGGTCAATACCATTCAATTCTCTCCAACTGGTTTTCACTGTTTCTTCCACTCCTCTAATAAAACCCATGATTTTATATCATTAATCTCATTACAGTATACTTGCTCGTTATTAAGTCAACTTTGTACATTGCGATGTTTTGTTAGGGAGAGAAAAAGTGACGTTATCTCGTGACATTCCTTTGTCTGAGCGTTTAACGGGAGGATAAGCTTTAAACCAATGAAACTATGAAACTAGGTTTTTGAGTCGACAATCATCGTTGTCGTAGGTAAGAAAATGCCTCTTTTTAAGTTTTGTGTATACATCTTGTAGATATTTATAGTAAATATCAAGAATGGAGTTAATCGTAGACCTGTTTATGATATATTATTTATTTAGTTCCCGACACCAAGACCGTGTATTGTACACACACATTAAAATTTCAGTACATCTATCGATTGCTTTAAGCTGCCATGTAACATGGCAAGTTTTAAGCTGCCATGTAAAATGGCATGTTTTAAATTTTCAAATATAAATTCTAGCTCATCAGGGAAATACTTGTGGCCAGCTCTATAGGTACAAATACTGTATATATGAAAAACCATAATTTTTTAGTCATTTTAAAAGAAAAAAGAACATTGATAGAAAAGTTCTGGTCATGTGACAAACTTAAGGAAGACGTTTTAGTCTTGAATCGGTTTTAGTCCAAGAAAAATAACAAGTTTGAGTGCAAGTCATTTGTCTATATGCTATTCTGGTTTTGCAAGATATCCAGTATTTAAATATGCTCAATCTCTGGAAAGAATAGTCCAGGTCAAAATATGTTGATGTGTTAAAGAGGATCATAGTCTAAGCATTCTGGTGAAATTTGCAATCAATTCCTATGTACCGTTCTTGAGATATTAACAGTTGAAGTTGCCACCTTTCGTACCAAAAGTGAACTTGGAGCAAACAAGTGTGACGTCATTGTTGCACATTCATAAATAATGTGTAAATATTTCATTAAAATTTCCGTCTAATTTTATACTCAACAATTGGATGCATCCATAACGTGAATGTTGTACCATACTGGTTCTCCTTTTAAACAAACAAGCGACCCGGCCCTATCCAGTCCAAGGTTAAACCAATAGACTGAAAAATAAAGAAAAAACAAAACATTATTTGTCAGTGTGAAACTATGACATCACACCTGTTTGCTTCAAGTTCACTTGTGGTAGAATATCGGAGATAACTTCAACTGTTATATACTGTAGACCTGAAATATTGACCTGGACCACTGGCGGATCCAAGGGGGGGCCAAGGGGGGCCATGGCCCCCCCCAAAGGTGAGCCAAAAAGTGTTTCCGAACATCCGCTAAATCATATGATTGGAAATTAAATAAATCAAGAGGAATAGCTGTGGTAGACTAGTCTTAACCTTTTCGTTTTCTGGTTTAAAATTAAATGCAGAGCTCCCAACTGACCCGCAATTCGCGGGAATTAGACCTGCATTCTAACACCCAAACCCGCTGACCAGCACAAGCGTCCGAAAAAACCGCATTGTAATTGCCAAGTATACATAAAAAAATTTGCATCAAACTTTGACTTAGCAACCATCATTTCTTTAGCATTAAGCATAATAGAGTATAAAACCTCCTTTACAGCATCATTTGAACCTCAAATTAGCCTATATATATATTTTTTTTTTCATGCCACGGGAAAGAATGAATTATCACCTACTATTCAATTTATTGATGTTACACACAAAAAAATGCATATTTCTTAGAAAATTTTGGGTGACAAAAGCCTTTCTAAGTGCCACCATTTTACATGTAGGCATCACCAGGATTCCCAAAAAATTCAAAATTCCCCTTATACCCCTCCCCCAGGACGGCGATTCGTGGCATGGACCAGCATTTGCCTTCTCAAGAGTTGGGAGCTATGTAAATGTATGAGCATGAGGATTTACAGTTTAACACCATTTTGCAGTTACAGGCTGGTTGTAAGAAATTTATAACCTATGAGAAATACAATTTCTTGAGAAAGATGATCCCAACTTTGTTTTATAAATATTTTAGAAAATTACACCTGGAAAGCATTCTTTTTAGAAGTAAAGTAACATCACCATAGTACACTTTTGTCGCACCAAATTGCATCTGTGGGCATTCAGCAATAGAAAATTTTCCAATTTTACACCCCTCCCCCATATCACTCTAATGCCACTTTGGCCCCTCCCAAACAAAGGCCCTGGATCCCCCAGTGACCTGGACTATTCTTTCAAGGCTACATTGATGATGAAGTTGGCTCCTCTGTTAATGTCAGTCCATTGTTTTACAAAATTCTAATGCCGCTGTGACAAAACATGTTCTTTTCCGTTCTTGATTTGCACGACAACAAAACGTGGTTGCCTTGAACACTGTTTGTCATTGAGATTCAAAATGCTTTCATCTTTCCAAACTTTGTTGTGTGACATTGTAATTTGCATCTGATGTGTGTTAATCATAGGCGTAGGAGGCGGGGGGCTGGGGGGGCTGCAGCCCCCCCAACCAAAACTTTTTGTGAAAATTCGGGCAATATGCTGAGAATTTTTCGGGCACCTACTGAAAGAAAAATAATTTGCGAATTGATTTTCAATGGGTAAATTGATATTATTATGATCATTATTATTGTAAGGACTTCCCAAATAATTATAACCAATATGGGAGGGTAATAACACGGAAAATGATTGTATGCTATTGGTTTAATAACTGATGCATGCCTATATGATATGCACATTAACATGTTGAACGCGCGCAGAGCGCGCGAACAATTTTGGTTATATTTTTCGGGCAAGTCATTACAGCCCCCCCCAAATCAAGTTGGGCTCCTACGCCTATGGTGTTAGTAGACAGTTTCTGTATCATTTACACTTGAGAATGAGAGTTGAACCCAATTGATAGACTAGAGGAGGATCAGACCCTTGACCTCTGCTGTAAACCTGGCTCAAGGTTGACCCCGGGTCAGCCGCCGTGACATTTTGTGTGACATTTTGCGTCGGTGTTTGTCTGGCAGCTGCATGATGTGATGCAATAGGAAAAGGCATATTAGGGTAGCATATGCCCATTAAAAGCCCCATTGACTTACACACTAAATCACAAAAGTAATGTGGTCTCTAAGTCAAGGTAGAAGTTCTCACTAGCTAAATGCTACCCATCACCGGATAGCTGACAAGTTGGCCTTTAATTGCACCATCAATTTTTTGTACCATGACTTCTTGCTAGTTTCTTCTTGCTATAGATTTCTTGCTACCCGAGCCAGAAGTTTTCGTCACTTGTAAACAAACCTCTTCACTCAGTAGTATACAATTTTCCTACGCTGCTCCAGGGAGGCCTTAAAGGGGTCTAAAATTGCCTCAATTGACCCAATTTTCTCACCACATGTAAGTTTCCATTCGTGCTCTTCAACATGCAAGCCACAACAAAGTAGATCATGATTGATAACACTTCAAAAAAGATGTTCTCCTGCGGCTTTTTGGCACTTTTCCTGAAGGAGAACAATCAAGCGGATGGATATAGACTCTAATAGGAGTATGCCACCTTAGTACAGCCGATGTTCTCCTGCACATTGCACTGTTCATGGTTTCACGCTTTGAATAAACAACCTCAACATCCTGTTGGTGACCTGTTCTGATGGTGCATGGGTCAGATACCGAGTACTGAATAGGGTAATCCATTAACCTTCCTTTTTATGCCACAAAACGAGCATCCGGTCTGATCCTAAATGTCAAAGTGTCCTAAGTATAGTCTAGGCGCTTTTAATTGAAGAGCCTCAGATGTTTTCAGTGTCATTATTCAATGTAGTATAGAAATTTAACTTTGTACAGTAACAAGATCAGGAATTTGTTTTTGTTTTTATGATCAGTGTAAACCATGTGTAGTGAAATGTATTTTGCGTTTTTTCGTTTTTCGTATTGTTGTGTGTTATATAACATTTGGTAACTTTGTTTGACCATACCTCAAATTGTTAAGATTCAGCTGCATAATTATTTGCTCATGTTTAAACGAGTACCTTGCGTGATTGGCTTGTTGAACCCTCGTGATTTATGTTATGTAAATAAGTCCTTTTCAATGTCCTTTGATATATATATTGGGCGCACACGGAAAAGGGACCACTGGCATTGGTTGCGTTTAGCCAGAACACATAACTTATATATATTAAGATCTGAGATCCATGCGAAGCCAATAAAGTAATGCCACGTAAGCAGTTGGTGATAGTGGTTGCTGGAAGTTCTAGACATTAAAGGGCTAAAGAGGTATTTTGGTGTTTATATATTATAAGTTAAATGCTTTCTTCATGTGTATTTGATGGTTCATGTTTGTGCAATAGTGAAGTTTGTGTAGTTTTATTTATGCCAAAAACAAATTATAAAAATGTTGTATTTAGTACTGTAAGTTTTCTATTTTTGTATTTTCGATAGTTTTACGGGAGTTATAGTCATAAACGAGTGCGGAGCCAATAAATTGCGGTGACTTTTACTTCTTGTACGAAACCATCCGTCTTTTTGCGTCTTGCCACGACCGGTACAGTAAAACTCTTGGATGGGACTTCCGTGCGTCTTCCAGGGAGTCTTTCTTCAATAACATATCGGCGTGGAAATCTCCGAGAACTTCATCCATACCACCATCTTCGACTAGCTCTACACTATTTGCAGCCAAAACTACGGCAGACGTGTCACGGCCTCCATATCCATTCATCATATAGTATTTAATATACCAGTTTGAGCGACGTTCTGGCTATACCATAAAACAGGTATTTTGTTATTTTGCGGAACTGTTGAAGTAGGTTGCTATCTTCATATCGTTGACCATTGACTAGCAATATGCATCCAGTTCTGCGAGGTTCCAGGCCTGTAGCCATGTAACCCTTCGTTACTATTACCGCAAGACCGGTGTCGTTACTCTCTGAACTTTTCAGAATTATAAGGTATAATGGTTGCAATGTAAAGGCTTAGCCAGATATATATATATATATATATTTTTGATATCCGTTTTATATCTTTCTATCTGTTTCATACCGTTAATTTTGTGTCGTGACAGTCTAGTCTATGTAGGACTGTATGTTGATATTGTTGTATAGTAGTAAAATAGTGTTAGGTTTGGTAGCCTTGTTTTTATAACTGTGTTAGGAGTGACTGTGTGTTCGGTCCTATCATCATTATATATGGTACTTTGAGTTGAACCTTTAACAATTCAGTATTATGATGGACTCTGCTGATAATGAGGGCACGGTTTCTGAAGACCAAACGTCTGGGTTTAACACTCGTCAAAGGATTTTGACTGAGAAAGGTTTTCAGTATCAGTTGGGTCAAAAGGAGCAAAGATTTAGAGGCATAATCTCTAAGTGGCGTAAACATGTGTTAAAGATAGAATGCCTACTTTCTGAAAGGAGCAATTTAGTAGATATTAAGGCCGAACGTGATGTTCTGTTAGAAACTATGGCAGATTTGTCTAATGTGTACATCGAAGTCGATAATTTGCTTTCGACCGTTGATCAAATGGGTTCTAAATATTCAATTTTTGAGGCAATAGAAATAGAACACTGTAATTTAATAAAGAGGGTTTCTGAGTATATCCATTCTGTAACTAGCCAAGGCTCATGTTCAAAATCATCAGTGTCGGCAAAATCTCATTCTTCTACGAAAGATGAAATTGTAACAACGATTGCAGCCCATGAGGCCAAACTAAAACAAATAGAAATGAAGGCAAAATTTGAGGTCCAGCAATTAGAGTTAAGGGCAAAGCATGAAGCTGAATTGCAAAGGTCAGAATTAGCCATAGCTAAGGTAAAATTGGATGCAATTGGAGAACAGGGTTCAGTGCACATGGATTTCCCAGACGATAGTCTTAAATATACTCAAAATTATGTCGAAACCCTGGGTGATGTTAATAACCCACAGGATAGGAAGCACCTAACATATGAGGCATACTTAGAGCAACCCGTACTAAGACAAGGCGTCACTAAATCTAATGTTCCCCTAACAGGTGGAAACAATGATCAGCCTACGGCAACCCGTGCCAACCTAGGTAATTTAACCAATGATTTTTTGTATCAAGTATCTCTAAATAGACTTCCAGTTCCAGAACCTGAAATATTTAGTGGTGACCCGTTACAGTATCCTGGCTGGAAGTGTGCTATTGATTTATTGTTAGAGAATAAGGGCATACCCCCCTCTGAGAAAATATACTATCTTAAACGGTACCTTAGTGGTCCACCTAAGGATGCTTTGGAGGGCTATTTCTTGGTTCCTTCTGATTCCACCTATATAGAGGTACGAAAACTTCTTGACGATAGATATGGTAATAATTTAGCAATCGCCGATGCATTCAGATCTAAACTTGAAGGGTGGCCTAACATCCAACCTAATGACGGACTTGCACTTCGCAAGTTTGCAGACTTCCTAGGCCAGTGCGAGTTTGCTATGAAATTGGTCAAGGGTAGGCTTAGCTTCCTAAATGATAGTTGGGAAAATCGCAAATTGCTTGATAAATTGCCTGATTGGTTGGTTAAAAGGTGGGGACGAGTACTGTCAGAATGGGATGATTTTCCGCCATTTGGTAAGTTTAGACAGTTTATCGCCAAGGAAGCTGATATTGCATGTAATCCTTTAATAGTTTCTAGCCAGAAGGGCAAGGGGTCAAGAGGCACAAGGGGTGCTAGTAACTTTGTAGTCGAAACAGGGTTTGACAATTCAAGTACAAAACTCAATGCCCATAGGTATAAATGCCTAATTTGTGAAGGTGATCACCGACTTGACTGTTGTTATAAGTTTCTTGCTAAAACGGTCGAAGATCGTAAGATATTTGTAAAAACCAAAAACTTGTGCTATGGATGCCTACGTCAAGGCCATATATCAAAATTCTGTCGCAATCGTCTCGTATGTAATATTTGTTCGAGGTCTCATCCTACAGCACTTCATGGTGACATTGTTTCTCACATAGGTAAAACTGTTTGTAGTTCCAGTAAGTCAATTGGAATTCAAACAGAAGCAATTAACACAGGATTGAGTCATGTAAGTGGGTTAAGGGACATAACAATGAATTCTCTCATCATTCCTGTATATGTTTCTCATGTGGATGCTCCGCAAAGAGAAGTCCTTGTGTATGCCCTTTTAGACACTCAGTCAGATAGTACATTTATTACTGATAAGACCTGTGAGCTGCTGAACGTGGAAGGTTCAAAGACGTTGTTGAGTCTGTCCACTTTGTCATCTAAGAATCAGTTGGTAGACAGTAGTAGGATTGGTGGCTTGTCTGTTAGAGGGCATAGGGAAGGTACCAAAGTTCACTTGCCTGTTTCGTATACACGTTGTTCCATACCAGCCAATAGATCTCATATTCCCACTCCGGGAACTGCCAGGCAGTGGCCACATTTGAAACGAATAGCCAATCATCTTATGCCGTTAGAACAGTGTGAGATAGGATTGTTGATAGGCTATAATTGCCCTAAAGCATTAATGCCTATTGAGGTTATCTCTCCTCCTGATAATGGTCCGTATGCTGAAAGAACCAACTTGGGTTGGGGTATTGTTGGCATAATTAACCCTCGAGAATTGTCTGTGGATAAGTGCGATCCTGTTGGAGTTAGCCACTTTATTGTGACTCCTCGCCCCACTTCTGAATTTGACAGTATTCTACCACGTGATGGGGCTAAGATTTGTTTCAAATGTAATGTTAGGGAGGTTGTGCCAACTCAGGTGGCAGGGTTAATGGAATTGGAATTTAATGAACGAAATTTTGAAAGTGCTTATTCAAGAGAAGATAAGAAATTTCTTAACATCCTTAAGGAGGGAGTATGCCAGTTAAGTGATGGTCATTATCAACTGCCATTACCCATGAAATTGTCTCAGGTTTTTCCAAATAATAAATGTATGGCTCTCTATCGTTTGAATCAATTAAGAAAGAAAATGGAGCGTAATAATACTTATGCTAAGGATTATGTTACCTTTATGCAAGACATTATTGACAAGGGGTATGCGGAATTAGTTCCTAGTTCTGAGCTAAATGCTGATCAGGTAAACTATATTCCTCATCACGGAGTATATCACCCTAAGAAACCAGGAAAGATACGTGTAGTATTTGATTGCAGTGCAAAATTCAAAGGAATTTCCTTAAATGATCAATTACTTACTGGTCCTAATTTGACCAACGATCTACTTGGTGTTCTCTGTCGTTTTCGTCAAGAAAGAATTGCATTTGCAGGAGATATAGAATCAATGTTCTATCAGTTTAAGGTTAATCCTGAACAGCGTAATCTTCTAAGATTCCTTTGGTGGAGTGAGGGTAATTTTAACGGTGACCCTATGGAATATCGTATGACTGTGCATTTGTTTGGAGCAGGATCATCTCCAGGGTGTGCAAATTTTGGCCTAAAACAAATTGCATTAGACTATGGTTCTAAATTCGGGGAGGATGTAGCAGGTTTTGTGAATCGAAGCTTTTATGTGGATGATGGTCTTAAATCTGTTGATACAGTTAATAGAGCTGTAGACCTTATTTCTCGAACGAAACAAATGCTACATAAGGGTGGCGTTAACTTCACCAAAATTAAGTGTAATTCTAAGGCTGTGTTGCAATCAATTCCTGAGGAAGATCTTGCGGTTGCTTCTGGGCATTTAGATCTCTCCTCAAACGCAACTCATTTGGATCGGGTTCTTGGAGTACAATGGTGTATTGAATCAGATGAATTTCAATTTAAGATAACACTTAGTGATAGCCCTTTGACACGGCGTGGTATCCTTTCTACGATTGCTTCGGTGTATGACCCGTTTGGGTTTATAGCTCCAGTTGTGCTTCCAGGAAAGCAAATCTTACAGCAATTATGTTATGATCATTTAGATTGGGATAGTCCCTTGCCAGATGAGCTACATAGTAAGTGGGAAAAGTGGAGGATGGGTTTATCTAAGTTAGAAACCATCAGAATTGATAGGTGTTTTAAGCCTGTTGAACTTGGCACCGTTACAAAGACAGAACTGCATCATTTCTGTGATGCTAGCACCATTGGGTATGGTTACTGTTCTTACCTGCGCATGACTAATCGTGAAGGTAAAGTTCATTGTAGCTTTGTTCTTGGAAAGTCTAGGGTTGTTCCCCGTAGGCCTGTTACAGTACCACGCCTAGAGCTGACTGCAGCTGTATTGTCGGTAAAAATGAGTGCCTTGTTGAAACAAGAGTTGGAGTACAATTTTATCAATGAATATTTCTGGTCTGATAGTCAGGTAGTCCTTGGGTATATCAATAATGATGTCAAAAGATTTCATGTGTTTGTGGCAAATAGGGTGCAACAGATTCATGAAATGAGTAGTAGTAGCCAATGGCATTTTATTAAAGGGTTTGAAAATCCCAGTGACTGTGCCTCTCGTGGACTTACAGTTGATGAATTAAGGACATCAAGCTGGTTTAGAGGGCCAGAGATGTTATGGCAAAGTCAACTCCCACTGGTTAAGCACGTTACAAACCTTGAGGTCTTTGATCATGACCCAGAGGTTAAATGTTGCCAGGTAGCATTTTCCAGTGTCAAATGCTCTAATCATTTGGAAGTAGATCGTTTAAGCTCCTTTTCGAGTTGGTTTAAAGCAAGGAAAGCTATTGCATTATGCCTTTGGCTAAAGGCTATGCTTAAGGCTAAGGCTAGTAAAACCTTCCTTCCGGCTAGGGAACTTAATGTAGATTCTTTGTTTGAAGCCGAGATTGAAATACTGCGAATAGTTCAGTCCTATGCATTTAAGGAAGAGCTTCAAATCCTTCGTACATTAAGTAGTGATCCAGTACAATGCTTGAAGAAAGGCAGTCCACTCTATGCTCTAGATCCATTTTTGGATGAAAATGGTGTTATTCGTGTTGGTGGTCGTATATCTAAATCTAGCTTCGAGTTTAAGGTGAAGCATCCTGTAATTATTCCTAAGTTATGCCATGTTGCAGAGCTTCTTGTGAGACATTTTCATGAGTTAGTTGCCCACCAGGGTAGAGTTTTAACTTCAAACGAACTTAGGGCAAATGGTTATTGGATCATTGGTGGTAGTTCTTTAATTGGTAAAGTGATATACAAATGTGTTACTTGTAGACGGCTTCGTGGTAGTTTGGGTCAACAGAAAATGTCAGACTTACCAGTTGATCGAGTGGAGTCTAGTCCACCCTTTACATATTGCGGTGTAGATTGTTTTGGTCCCTGGCTTGTAAAGGAAGGTCGTAAGGAGTTGAAGAGGTATGGCGTGTTATTTACATGTATGGCCTCAAGGGCGGTACACCTAGAGGTAGCTAATTCATTGACCACCGACTCTTTTTTGAATGCATTACGACGCTTTCAAGCTATACGTGGCCCTGTAAGACAATTGCGTTGTGATCAGGGCACTAATTTCGTAGGGGCAAATAACGAGTTGTTAGCTGCATTAAAGGAAATGAACCAAGGTGTTGTAAGTAAAAGCTTGCTTGAGCTGGGTTGTGATTATATTGAATTTAAGTTTAATGTTCCACAAGCTAGTCATATGGGTGGTGTCTGGGAACGACAGATTAAAACGGTTCGTTGTATTTTGGATTCTATGCTACACAAGTTAGGGACTCAACTTGATGATGAGTCTCTTAGGACATTTATGTATGAAACCACTTCTATTATTAATAGCCGTCCATTGACTACAGAAACTCTGTATGATCCATTGTCATTAGAGCCGTTAACTCCTAATCATGTAATTACTTTGAAGTCGAAGATACTTCTTCCACCTCCAGGTCAGTTCGACTCTGCAGATATGTATTCTAGAAAGCGATGGCGTAGAGTACAATATTTATTAAATGTATTTTGGTCCAGATGGAGGAAGGAATACCTTCAAAATCTTCAGGTCAGGCAAAAGTGGTGTTCGCCATCTGTCAACATAGAGGTTGGGGACATAGTTTTAATTAAGGATATTGACAAGCCAAGAAATAGGTGGCCCATGGCTAGAGTACAAGAGACAATTGAAGGTAGTGACAAATATGTTCGTAAGGTGAAACTTAGGTTAGCTTCTCACATTGATAATAAGGGTAAACGTCAAGGTCCTGTTAATGTTCTTGATAGACCAATTCATAAATTGATAGTATTAGTTAAGGCTTCAGAGGAGAGTAGTCATGAGGGGCCATAGTCCACTTTACGATTGTATACTAAGCATTTATGTACTGTGTAGCATGTTAAGTGTTTGGCGTATAAAATGATTTCTCATTTTGAGGGGCCATGTAGTGAAATGTATTTTGCGTTTTTTCGTTTTTCGTATTGTTGTGTGTTATATAACATTTGGTAACTTTGTTTGACCATACCTCAAATTGTTAAGATTCAGCTGCATAATTATTTGCTCATGTTTAAACGAGTACCTTGCGTGATTGGCTTGTTGAACCCTCGTGATTTATGTTATGTAAATAAGTCCTTTTCAATGTCCTTTGATATATATATTGGGCGCACACGGAAAAGGGACCACTGGCATTGGTTGCGTTTAGCCAGAACACATAACTTATATATATTAAGATCTGAGATCCATGCGAAGCCAATAAAGTAATGCCACGTAAGCAGTTGGTGATAGTGGTTGCTGGAAGTTCTAGACATTAAAGGGCTAAAGAGGTATTTTGGTGTTTATATATTATAAGTTAAATGCTTTCTTCATGTGTATTTGATGGTTCATGTTTGTGCAATAGTGAAGTTTGTGTAGTTTTATTTATGCCAAAAACAAATTATAAAAATGTTGTATTTAGTACTGTAAGTTTTCTATTTTTGTATTTTCGATAGTTTTACGGGAGTTATAGTCATAAACGAGTGCGGAGCCAATAAATTGCGGTGACTTTTACTTCTTGTACGAAACCATCCGTCTTTTTGCGTCTTGCCACGACCGGTACACCATGCATTTATATACTTATCTTGTATGCATCCTAAATATCATTGCCTGAATCCGTACACATATGAAAGGATAAATACCTAGGAAGAAATATGTGAAAAAAAAATACCTAGGAAGAAATATGTGAAAAAAAAACTGATGCAAAGTTGCAAACCAGATTCGGTAATTAGAAATGTGGCAAAGCGAAAACTACAAATAAATTTACACTGTAGTCAGAAAAGCCATATACTTTATGAACCCTACCACCGAGAACAGAGGTGATCGAAGACCTATAAAATGAGCCAGGCGCGTAGCCAAGGGGGGGGCGAAGGGGGCAGCCGCCCCCCCTTGAGCATATTTTTATTATTTTTTTTAATGTTTTTATGATATCGCTAGTAATTTCAAAAGAGAAAATGCTAAGATGCAACTTACAAGGCCTGGGAAGTGTCATTTCTAGCGATCTGGCAGGTATTTTCAGCTAAAATTTTCTTGTACGCTTCGCGCCAACCATTGTGGCGCTATGCGTAGATAGTTTGCAATGCCATATCTAAGGCTCTGACAGTTAGCCTACACTTTCACCCCTCCCTTGGCTAATTCCTGGCTACACGCCTGAAATTCGCTTACCAGAAAGTGCCCTTGACCTGTAATTCTAATACCCGCTGACTATGCAATAGGTCTATCCTACCCTAAAGTCAGGCCTAAATACTGTAGTTCCAAGCCCCATACAATAGCAGAGGATAAATAGCGATGATTTTACGACGTATTGTTAAGTACAGTACGCTGTTGAAGTACGTATACTGCACATAATAGTCGATCTCTTTCATGCTGTTTAGTCAAGTTTAGAAATGAATGCAGAAGTATTTGTTTGATGCGCTCTTTTTTTTGTCTCATTGTATTGTCCTGCCCCCTAACCCTTCCCTCCTTTGTCGTCAGGTTATGAATTGTTTATTAACAAGAAAGGTATTTGTAATTACTCCTCCCATTTTTGTCTAGTAAACACTATCTAGATGAAAAAATGAAAAAGTGCAAATTTTTTGTATAAAGCTATTATGGGTGACATTTGATGACGTTGCAAACCTGCGGACATATATCCATATATACTAGACCTTAAAATCCCATATCTGGCCGAGTTCACCAGCTTAACAAGTTCACAAGCAACAACGGCGGTATGTTACTTTACGAAGTTACCGTAAAATTAAACGTCATCACAGCAATTTTCAACAATGTGCATGTACAGTATGCTCACCATTTTGCAGTTCAGGGCTCTCAAAATTCCAATATTTTATATAAAAGGCAAAAGGGGGCATCTAGCTCTCCTTATACCCCCCCCCTTAATATGTTGCTGATCATGTGTATGATAACCAGCACCTGGTTGGGAGCTATGGTATCCAGGGAGTTTCCATAGCAACTCCCTGCTGTATCCACATAGGTTTTTGAGTTTAATAGTGGGATGATATTATTATCTCGTATTGTGATATTTATCTCATATTGAATGTCAATTGAACAAACAAGAGAACATTGATTTGGACAGGACAAGGTCAGTGGCGGAGCTAGGGGTGGTATTGGTCAGGGGGGGCGAGAATGGTCTGTAGGGGGGCTTTCGACACTATCTAAGCGGAGCACCACCACAGGTTGGCGCGGAGCGTACAGAAAATTTTTGAGTAAAGATTCTACCTAGATCACAGGAAATGACCCTTTCCGGGCCTTGCTAATTTGCAGATAAACGAAGAATAAATAGGTGTCATCGCCATTTTGTCAGAAAATGACACCAACAAAATGTGACAAATGTCAATAGGTAGATGAGAGCGCAATAAAAAAGTCAATAATCGCGAATAAATAAAATGTAGTAAAAAGCTGAAAAGGGCGCCAGCTGTCCATTTGAGTCCGTCCGGGGGGGCATCCGCCCCCCCCTGACTGTATGGACGCTCCGCCACTGGACAAGGTGGTCATGTGATCTTCAAGTACAGTATTGTCATTTACTGGCCTCATGTTTTAAGTACTGTCTCACTGTCATGGCAACACATTCTGCTCAATGCTCGTCGATATACAGACCTGTCGTCGGTTTGCGTCGAGTGATAACAAGTCTGGTTGATAAGTGTTGGACGAGGTCTGTATTACCGATGCCGCGTTAAAGTTGACAAAATGCTTGGTATGTGGTATCTCATCGGTTACATACCACCCCTTGCTGTGAGAGCATGCTGGGTACTCCGAAGAACTGCGACACCTCTACTCGGGATGAATCTGCGAGCGGCTGTCACAAGTGATTTTAGTCCCTCTTAATCCCTACTCGTTATGAGAAGAGAGACCGTGTTATTGATGAAGCCCGGGGGAGTCTGTGATTGCAATAGTTATGTTCCGTGTCGAGACGGCAATGACCGAAGAAAATCAGTCTGTGTGGGTCGAAAAAACTCTTTTTGACAGGGATGTGGAAAGTCTAAAGTAATATTTTTGCAAGTTTGACACCTTTTAGTTAAGAACAAAAGGTAAGATGCTTCTTTTGTTTAAAATCTTGAAAGATCTTTGTAGAAATTATCTGTTTGTTTTGTGACATTGATTTGTTTTAGCAATGTAGACGAGTAAACGATGTGTCTGACTGACGCTCTGCTACCTAACATCACAGTACAGTTAAGTAATTCATATCTAAATTTATTCTGTTTTATCACAAGTTAAATGTATTCAATTTTAAACGGGTCATTCACTTAAGAAAAGGTACAAACATTATATGTTAAAATCATGACTTAGTACAGTTTCTAATGTACTGTACAAACCACAGTAGAAAACGATGAAATGGCATATTATTAGTAATATAAGGTGACCATATTTGCCTGACTGGAATCAGGGACATTTACTCCGTGACTGATATGGGGGAGCGGTCTAAGGGAGGGGCACCCCCTCCCCTTTGGAAAATTTTCAAGTGCCTAAGGTGCTTAGATTTAAAATGGTGATACTTAGAAGCACTTTTTAAATCAATTTTATTTTCAAAAATGTAGTCTTTTTCTTAGATGAAATTTACTTAGTTTACGAAAGAGTGCTAGGCTAGATCGATCTAGCATATATTCCACTTTACAACTGGCCCACCTGAAATACTGGTTAGTTCCGTTCTGCGACTGCACACTTGACTAAATTTTGTTTTTACAATTATTTTACTAATAATGTGGGATATTTTCCAAAATCCTGAACATTTTGACGAATCGGGGACATTTTCGGGGACACTTGTTCATCGGGGACAGCACACTGAAATCGGGGACGTCTGGTCACCTCATAGTAAGAACATCTCTAAAATTGTGGCGCCAAGACACTCTCCCAGAAGTGTTGATCATACAGGAAGGTGCTAATTTCTTTTGGCCAACAAAAACCTGTTCTCTGTGCCGTATCATGTTTCACATTCTTCATTGAACATTTGATTCTCTGTGTAAAATCGTAGACTTAAGTATATTCCCAAGAGCTTAGAAAACCAGTGTATGCTTATTTGAAACCACATCCGTGTGTTTTGGACACTGGCTTTTTAAAACCAATTAGTCTTCTCTTTCGATGGGTATTCAGAGAATGATTTATATAAAATACCAAAAAACACTTGACCAAAGTATACTCATATGAAACACTGGTTGAGAGAAAATGACATTTGAAAATAACCCTTAACCACCTTCTTCCTCCCCCAAACCCCCTCCCCACCACTCCCCCCCCCCAAAAAAAAAACTATGAAAAACCTTTGAACTTATCTCTTTTAAGTGCATCTGTAAGATATGACATTCCAATGCGAGAGCATGTACACTTTAGTATCAGGAGGTAATACACACTTTGAAATGCATCTCTTTTCAACTTCACTTTTTTACGCCTACTTGTTAGTATCTTTTATACATTTCTTATTGATGAACAAGGTGGTAGGTAGCAGGTGAAACCATGAAGGGCACAGAATCCATATTTACATTTTTATGAAATTTCTTTTGGAGAAATGTTATGCCAAACACCTGCTGAAATCATCATATTTCATTCACTTTATAGCCAGAGGGAGCAATCTTGGTTTGAAAGCTGTCTGAAATCATCTAAATATTTTAACAAGCCTGGTCTGTTATTTTGCTATGTATACATAAAATGAAATATTAGAAACAAGTAAAGGAATTCAAAGAAAATGGGGAAACGGTGTGGTACTAATACAATTTAATTTAAAAATTCACCTCCCCCCTCCCCTGCTGTTTTGAATGGAGGTAAAGGTGAGTCACTGCTACTGTCCCTTTTTTCAACTCTGCTATAATTGGGACTACTTTACTATTTTATTCCAACTCTATTGGAAATAGATCGTTGTTATTATTTCTGAAGGAGAAGTTACATTGGAAGAGAGAAAATTTATGCATAATTTTGGTTTCCAAAAGGGTCAAAGAATTTTCAGAACAAAGTTAGTAAAATAAAGTTAAAGTCAACTTCAGAGAGTTCCTTCAATATCTCACTTTTAATGAGAAAAGCTTATCACAAAAACTTTAAGGGAGTGAAGACTCGCGCACAAAGAAACGTCTGATGCCGGTAATCTGACCTAGTTTCGAAAGAGGTGTAACAGAAGTGTTAGACACCAACTATCGATCCCAGAAAATACACACACAGCTTGCTACCTTCGGTAATTAGACACTAATGTACAGTCAATACATACAGCTAAGGTCAATACCCACAACACAGTGTACATAGCAGCGATGGACATCTTGGGTCTAGATAAAAGATAACAAGGTATCACGTTTCATTACTGTCTGCATTTTGTAGCGCCAAGAAGAAAACTTCACTTGCAAGCAACAGAAAGTTAACTTTTTTCAGAGGGCGTCACACGGTTTGGGGCGAGTCTTCAATGTCTTTAAGCAGAAGGACATAACACAAGCTACCCATGTAGCATACATTTTAGTTTCCTTCTGTTGGCCAGTAGAAACCATACTGGGATCAGGAAAGGACATGTTTATAGAGGAAAAGAAACAAAGACATGTTCAGAAAGAACCAGATAGAAATGTCATTACTATTAATGCTTCACATGAAATTGAACATACTCTGAAGCTACTTAAGTTTTGAGAAGTGTGTCGTTACGACTCAAAATGATGTTACATGTTCTTTATTCTTTATTCTCGATTTGTGATATGACAGACTAATCGTGTTACTGTGGGTAAGCATTTTCAAATTTTGTCTGAAATCGTCCAAAATATTGATTTCAAAAGTCGCAATGATACAGTAAGTCTATCAGTTCTGCGCTTCTTAACTGTTAACTTTATCCATTGCATGTTCATTTGCATATTCATTGCATTTTAATTACTCCATTGCTGGATTTAGGATAATTAGATAGTTGTTCCATTGCTTGCAGGAAACATGTAACCAGCTCATTTTGATGAAACTATTTGTAAGTCATGTGTCCGTCCACTTCAGCCATAAACTCCTTCTCCCAAAGTAGAGGGCTCAAGGAGCGTACTGGTCAACATTTAATACAATTACTGTAGATTCTTGCCAGCCAATTGGGACAACTTCTTCAATGCTAATACCACTCTATTCTAGCCACTCGTGTCATGCTTGAAAGCAGTAGCACTGACAGTATGAACAGTTTCTAATCTTTATGCAAATACAAAACATGATATTCATACTATTGTTGGCCTCACACTGTCAACACAGCTGCTGGTTGGGAAGCTGAAAAACATGAAAGTATAGTTTAGGAAGAAAAACTGTCCAAAATGGGTGTCCTTGCAATTATGCTACCATGTGTATAGATGTTTGTGTGCGTGTACATGTGTGTGCAAATTATCTATTCCAGCACACCTCTTTATTCACATTCCCCCTCCCCTCCCCTCCCCTCCCCTCCCCTCCCCTCCCCTCCCCTCCCCTCCCCTCCCCTCCCCTCCCCTCCCCTCCAAGACAGATCATTGTACATCATCTCAGGTTAAATGAATAGGATATAGAGGTGACCAGACAATCATATGTTAGACAATAAAGCTAAAGAACTCACATCAAGGGCAGTGGTTGAGGGGAAGGGGGGGGGGACACATGGTAGGTAATAAACAGGTTAAATGAATAGGAATGGAGGTGAACAGACAAACATGTTAGACAACAAAGCTAAAGAACACACATCAAGGGGTGTGGTAGAGGGGTAGGTGGGGGGACACATGGTAGGTAATAAACAGGTTAAATGAATAGGAATGGAGGTGACCAGACAAACATGTTAGACAATGAAGCTAAAGAACTCTCATCAAGGGGTGTGGTAGAGGGGGAGAGCGGGGAGGGGGGACACATGGTAGGTAATAAACAGGTTAAATGAATAGGATATAGAGGTGACCAGACAATCATATGTTAGACAATAAAGCTAAAGAACTCATATCAAGGGCAAGGGTAGAGGGGGAGGGGGGTTGGGGGCACATGGTAGGTAATAAACAGGTTAAATGGATAGGAATAGTGGTGACCAGACAAACATGAACTAGACAAAAAAGCTAAAGAACTCACATCAAGGGCAAGGGTAGAAGGGGTAAGGGGGGGGGGGACACATGGTAGGTAATAAACAGGTTAATTGGATAGGATATAGAGGTGACCAGACAAACATGTTAGACAACAAAGCTAAAGAACACACATCAAGGGGTGTGGTAGAGGGGGAGGGGGAGGGGGACATGGTAGGTAATAAACAGGTTAAATAAATAGGATATAGAGGTGACCAGACAAACATGTTAGACAACAAAGCTAAAGAACACACATCAAGGGGTGTGGTAGAGGGGGAGAGGGGGGGGGACACATGGTAGGTAATAAACAGGTTAAATGGATAGGAACAGAGGTGACCAGAAAAATATGTTAGACAACAAAGCTTATTACTTTATTCAGCTTTATGTATGTCTATTTCTCCTTTATTGTTTGTAAAATGGATTTGAGCAGACTTCGTGTTACTGTAGCATTTAAAATATGTGGCAGAATATTGATAATAGTAATAATGTTTGATCAACCCTCTTCTGCTGCCGGTACAATTGAACATCAGTTTTTCAATAACTAACAAATTTATTGTCACTTCTGTGTTAAATACATATAAGTTTCTATTGTGACTGGTTTTGATCTAAACTAGAAATACTTCGGAATGGAATTAGCATGTTATTCATGTGAAATAGCAAATTTTCCCAGCAAACCAAGAAAAATGTGTGAAATTGAGTGTGGGAATGGTACAGTAGGTGATGCGTATGCATTAATATAGCAGATTTATATATACAAGGTGGATCAGTCTGTATGGTAAATATTACACTGCTTACAGTAAGTGATTTGTATAAATATAACAGTCTGGTCTGATTGGCTATTGGGAGAGGAAGGAGAAGGAGGGGAGGGGGGATTGTTCAGAACAACTATGGAAAATTTCAAATGAATTAGTGACATGAAACAACATGAAAACAAAATGTGATAATTTTTATGATTTTAAGGGAAGGTCTTATATTTATTCATGTTAGAAGGTATACTAAAGTAGAGGGCAGCATATTCATAACAGAAATGAAGAAACTCAGGCACGGTTGCCAAAGGAAACTGTTGCCTAACCTCATGTTTGCATTAAACATTTTTTTTATGTTTCTCATAACTGTGACTGTTTCATCCATTTTTATCTTGCAGAAACGGTTCATGATGGCAGACGGATATAAGCGGCAGAAGAAGAATCTAAGCAGAACTTTTCATCTTTCATATTTATTCCTGTTAATCACTGAATTCCTAGTAACAACAACTCAAGAGTCAGCTTTTATTTTAGAGAAAGATAATTTCAAGTGGAACGCTGGCCCGTGGATGAAATGTCAAATCGAAGAAGAGGATAGCTGTACGCAGAAACGCAAAGTAGACTGTAGGAATGGCCTCGATCAAAGAGCGCCCCCAACTTTTTGTAAACCTTCGGATAGACCGGAGGATTCTAGGCCCTGTTCTCCATGTCCAGAAGCGTGCCTCCTTACAGCTTGGACGGCCTGGTCCGAGTGCAGCGCCACCTGTTCCCCGGCAGCCAATCGTATTCGTAGCAGAGAGGTCCTGAGGCCCGAGGTAAATCAAGGAGATGTTTGCGGAGAATTGTCCCAGTTTGAAGTTTGCGTTGAGTTACCGGACTGTGGGGATGACATGGTCCCCATCTATACATGGCGGACTGGGGAGTGGACCAGCTGTAGGAAGGTTAGTGGCAATATAAACTAAATGGAAGCCTAATGTAGGCTGGGGAGTGGACCAGCTGTAGGAAGGTTAGTGGCTGTATAAACTAAATGGAAGCCTAATGTATAGGCTGGGGAGTGGACCAGCTGTAGGAAGGTTAGTGGCAGTATAAACTAAATGGAAGCCTAATGTAGGCTGGGGAGTGGACCAGCTGTAGGAAGGTTAGTGGCAGTATAAACTAAATGGAAGCCTACTGTAGGCTGGGGAGTGGACCAGCTGTAGGAAGGTTAGAGGCAGTATAAATGTTAGCCTACTGTAGGATGGGGAGTGTCCCAGCTGTAGGAAGGTTAGTGACAGTATAAACTAAATGGAAGCCTAATGTAGGCTGGGGAGTGGACCAGCTGTAGGAAGGTTAGTGGCAGTATAAACTAAATGGAAGCCTACTGTAGGCTGGGGAGTGGACCAGCTGTAGGAAGGTTAGTGACAGTATAAACTAAATGGAAGCCTACTGTAGGCTGGGGAGTGGACCAGCTGTAGGAAGGTTAGTGGCAGTATAAACTAAATGGAAGCCTACTGTAGGCTGGGGAGTGGACCAGCTGTAGGAAGGTTAGTGGCAGTATCAACTAAATGGAAGCCTAATGTAGGCTGGGGAGTGGACCAGCTGTAGGAAGGTTAGTGGCAGTATAAACTAAATGGAAGCCTAATGTAGGCTGGGGAGTGGACCAGCTGTAGGAAGGTAAGTGGCTGTATAAACTAAATGGAAGCCTAATGTAGGCTGGGGAGTGGACCAGCTGTAGGAAGGTTAGTGGCAGTATAAACTAAATGGAAGCCTACTGTAGGCTGGGGAGTGGACCAGCTGTAGGAAGGTTAGTGGCAGTATCAACTAAATGGAAGCCTAATGTAGGCTGGGGAGTGGACCAGCTGTAGGAAGGTTAGTGGCAGTATAAACTAAATGGAAGCCTAATGTAGGCTGGGGAGTGGACCAGCTGTAGGAAGGTAAGTGGCTGTATAAACTAAATGGAAGCCTAATGTAGGCTGGGGAGTGGACCAGCTGTAGGAAGGTTAGTGGCAGTATAAACTAAATGGAAGCCTACTGTAGGCTGGGGAGTGGACCAGCTGTAGGAAGGTTAGTGGCAGTATCAACTAAATGGAAGCCTAATGTAGGCTGGGGAGTGGACCAGCTGTAGGAAGGTTAGTGGCAGTATAAACTAAATGGAAGCCTAATGTAGGCTGGGGAGTGGACCAGCTGTAGGAAGGTTAGTGGCAGTATCAACTAAATGGAAGCCTAATGTAGGCTGGGGAGTGGACCAGCTGTAGGAAGGTTAGTGGCAGTATAAACTAAATGGAAGCCTAATGTAGGCTGGGGAGTGGACCAGCTGTAGGAAGGTTAGTGGCAGTATAAACTAAATGGAAGCCTACTGTAGGCTGGGGAGTGGACCAGCAGGAAGGTTAGTGGCAGTATCAACTAAATGGAAGCCTAATGTAGGCTGGGGAGTGGACCAGCAGGAAGGTTAGTGGCAGTATAAACTAAATGGAAGCCTACTGTAGGCTGGGGAGTGGACCAGCTGTAGGAAGGTTAGTGACAGTATAAACTAAATTGAAGCCTAATGTAGGCTGGGGAGTGGACCAGCTGTAGGAAGGTTAGTGGCAGTATAAACTAAATGGAAGCCTAATGTAGGCTGGGGAGTGGACCAGCAGGAAGGTTAGTGACAGTATAAACTAAATGGAAGCCTAATGTAGGCTGGGGAGTGGACCAGCTGTAGGAAGGTTAGTGGCAGTATCAACTAAATGGAAGCCTAATGTAGGCTGGGGAGTGGATCAGCAGGAAGGTTAGTGGCAGTATCAACTAAATGGAAGCCTAATGTAGGCTGGGGAGTGGACCAGCTGTAGGAAGGTTAGTGACAGTATAAACTAAATTGAAGCCTAATGTAGGCTGGGGAGTGGACCAGCTGTAGGAAGGTTAGTGGCAGTATCAACTAAATGGAAGCCTAATGTAGGCTGGGGAGTGGACCAGCAGGAAGGTTAGTGGCAGTATAAACTAAATGGAAGCCTACTGTAGGCTGGGGAGTGGACCAGCTGTAGGAAGGTTAGTGACAGTATAAACTAAATTGAAGCCTAATGTAGGCTGGGGAGTGGACCAGCTGTAGGAAGGTTAGTGGCAGTATAAACTAAATGGAAGCCTAATGTAGGCTGGGGAGTGGACCAGCAGGAAGGTTAGTGACAGTATAAACTAAATTGAAGCCTAATGTAGGCTGGGGAGTGGACCAGCTGTAGGAAGGTTAGTGGCAGTATCAACTAAATGGAAGCCTAATGTAGGCTGGGGAGTGGATCAGCAGGAAGGTTAGTGGCAGTATCAACTAAATGGAAGCCTAATGTAGGCTGGGGAGTGGACCAGCTGTAGGAAGGTTAGTGGCAGTATAAACTAAATGGAAGCCTACTGTAGGCTGGGGAGTGGACCAGCAGGAAGGTTAGTGGCAGTATAAACTAAATGGAAGCCTAATGTAGGCTGGGGAGTGGACCAGCTGTAGGAAGGTTAGTGACAGTATAAACTAAATGGAAGCCTACTGTAGACTTGCTAATGACTCAAATGTAGGCCTAGCTACCATAACTGATTGGGGAATCTCATGTTTGTAATGTTTCTTAAAACACTAAAACTCAAATAATGACATCACCAAGCCATACAACAGTACTACTATTTTTTAATATTTTGCTTCATTCTTCACTGTTATGTACTTCTTAGACTGTTATGTACTTTTTAGGTAGAGTTGCCAGGTACAGTTTTCAAAGAGGTCAAAACATTACTGGCATGTGTTGTAATAACAATACTGTACATACCTGTACAAAGGTGGACTGTAACAACATATCATTCAAGATTTTTTGGGTTATTTTGTATAACATTGTTACCTTGTGATATTGGAATAAAGTTCTGTTCTCCACCAGCTGCACCTATCAATAGAAGAGGTGGAAGGGGACCCTCACCAATACATTTCTTTTGCAAGGTTCTAGCTCAAAATTTGCAGTACGCTTGCACTTTGTGTTGTCAATGAATGTATGTTTTAACAGTAAGGTGCTACATTGATTATAGGTCAATCGATCATGCTGATCGTGTTTACTTACACACTGAGTAATTGCTTTGTCATGGCAACCTAACCACAGCAACCCATGAACCTCACTCTAGGCATATCTATTTGTTAGTTTCTTTCACGGTTTTGTAATTAACTTAACTTAATATTCCAAGAGGTGACAAACTCTGATGCCAGTCTGACCTCTACCTTGTCTGAAAGCACATTGACCGTTTGATCCCATGTTAGTCAGATTTGCACAAATAATTTATGATTGTCATCCCAGAATTTAAGTGAGTGTTAAACTGTTGGTCAGACAAGAAACCAGCTGTGTTTGCTGCCCCTTGGGAAAATTCAAGCATTGGTTAGTTTTGAGAAATTTTAATATAAACGTCCATTGATTAAACCAAATGTTAACAGTACTGTACATGTATAAAAGTAAGTTGGCCTGACGTGCTTTTGTGTGATGCGTTGCTTGAAAAATCAATCTTTATTTCACTCCTCTCTTACCCTAAGTCTCCATTCTACATACAGTAATGCAATCAAATCAACCAGCTTATACAAATGTTGGTAAACATTTTAGCGCTGTGCACTGACTTACTTTCGGGGTCAAAGGATCAATGCTAGGGTCAACCACTTACCTTTATCAGGGGTCAACATTAGGTTCAGTGTAATTAAGTAACCATGGGTATGAAACTCATATTTACTGTAGTATGTGTATCAGATCCTCCTGCAAGCAGGAACTTGCGAAGAAGCCATCATTGGCTTATCAAAGCCGCAAGCTAATCTTGGAGTGACTCAAACTCAGGACCTTATGATTGGAAGGCACCAGCTTTAACCACTGAGCTACAGTAACACTCCACAATGCTCCACAAAGCTATTAAACACTCCTATGTGGATGTTCCATAAAGAGTAAAATGGAACCTGTTGTGTTCAGGAGTCGTCAAGGTTATTTGAGGTCAGTGAAAGACCTGTGTCAAAATGTGCCAATTCTTAAACATGATATTTCGGAATTAGGATTATATGAATGGATTTCATATAGTACTCAAGATTAAGTAGTACTGTAGGTCAAACACTTAAGCAACCAATGACAATATTTTTCAGCTGCATGGAACCTGCTCCATTTAATTGAAGTGACTCCATAACCCAGCCACAGTATAATCCTACATAAAAGTGGTCCTTCGGATCATATTCATTGTGAATATCATTTTGTTTGCAAAGTTTCTTTAATATCTTCGTCGTCGCCTCGGTGACTTTTCTTCAAGGTGAAGAGAATGATAGACAGAATGTCGCTCTGTGTCGTACACACAATAGCAAAGTGCCAAGTCAGTATTGTGTGGTTTACAAACATGTTGGCACCTTGACGACATTTCGTGGCCTAAAGCATTAAGCATTACTGTAGTACTATTAGTGTGCTTTCGACTGTAAACTAATTGGCATGTTTTTGTGGATGGATAATGTAAACAGCTATGACATAGAGACCACCCGCCGCCCGGTGGGAACAAATGCTAGAGGGCCTACTTGTCCTTTCAACTTTGGTTTCTAAAACTTTGAAGGATGATTGATCATCGATAAAGCAAAAAAAAGACAGCTGAACTGTTTGTAACTTCCTTGAAGTCTTAGTAATAATAAGAGATATGCAAACATATTTAGATGGTAAATTATATACTTTGCATGGTAAACTATATACTTACATGGTAAACTATATACTTTACATGGTAAACTTTATACTTTACATGGTAAACTTTATACTTTACATGGTAAACTTTATACTTTACATGGTAAACTAAATACTTAACATGGTAAACTATATACTTTACATGGTAAACGTGGTCACTGTCTTTCAACTTTTAGATACATCTTGTACAGTGGGTTGATTTTACGACCGTCTGAAATCTTTGACATTTGATCATTCTTTGGTTTGGTGAACGTCTACGGTCCTTTTGTTTCTATGTAAACACTATTACGTACGGTAAATTAGTGCAGTGACACCTAAAACCCTTTGATGCAGTCAGCCTGGAATTTTAAAAGGTCATCAATGATACTGCCCTCAAATTTTGGAACGTGCGACAGAATTGTCAAAACTTTTCCGATAGTCGTTTCCTAGTGCAGGTCGTGACCTTCCATATCATTTCAAAGAAAGATAAAACATCCCAGACCACAGGAAAAATACTTTGAGGGTGACCGTAAATCCCTGCTTGAAAGTTTTGAGCATTGAAACATTATACAACCATCGTTTTACCTTTCGGTTTTTACAGAGTAATGTTTATATAGAAACTGAATATGTTTAGATCGATGCAGACCAAAACCCATCTCTGTTGCAAAAATCAGCAGTGTAATACTGTATGTACTACAAATTGTATAGAGAGTTGTTAAACATTGTATGTGGGGGCTCAATGGTGTCGTACAAGTTTAGACTTGCTCAAGTCTCCAGCCTTGCGGTAACGGAACATTAATACTGTGGAAGGTTTTACTTTAAAGTAGCTGTTTGTGGAATCATTGATCGGTACTGCACATTCGATTGAACGGTACCGCACATTCTATTTAACAGTACCGCACATTCGATTGAACGGTACTGCTCATTCTATTTAACGGTACCGCACATTAGATTTAACGGTACCGCACATTCTATTTAACGGTACCACACATTCGATTGAATGATACAGCACATTCGATTGAACGGTACCGCACATTCTATTTAACGGTACAGCACATTCGATTGAACGGTACTGCTCATTTGAATGAACGGTACCGCACATTCGAATGAAGGGTACCACACATTCAAATTTTAAAAGTATATCATTAACATTCTTATGTGGCCATATACTCTTGGGCCTAATGGTATCTTTAAAAAAGGTATGAACTAAATCTTGGTTGAAGCATTGTATCATTTTTTTGAAAGACTTTCTCAAATATTTGATACAACTAGGGATTTCTGCAAGTACAGTAGGACTGTGGAAGGGGTCAGGGTTTAGGCTTGTATATTTCATGTCATGTTCAGGAATCTGTCTATAAAATAGATCTTGTTCCCTCCTGTTTTTCTGCTACAGATAGACTCGCTCATAAGTGGAGAGTGTGGTCTGGGGCAGAGGACCCGCAGTGTGGCTTGTCTCGACGAGACCGGGCGAAACGTACCGGAGGACGGCTGTCTGTATCGTAATCAAGGTATGCCATGGCAGGAATCTATTAATAGGACCATAGAAGAGGCAATCACCACAGGGTGGTGTCCATGATTCTGTATTTTTATATAAGGAAAGTAATTCTTACCATTTTGGATTGCAGATATACTGTAAGATGAGATGTTTGCTGTATTTTGTTCACTTAAGAATTAAAGAAGCATTCAAATTTATCTCTCTTTTTAATATCAGAAAGAAACGTTGCTATTTGGTATGCAAGTAATATGTATGTATCACTTACTCATTCAAAGGGCATATCATGTTGTTAAAATTTAAATCTCATTGGTATCAAAGGGATATGTATGTTACATATATTGTGATTTTGCTCTCACCTCAATGGAACTTGGTGGCAAGTTCACTTAGCAAATGTACTGCATAAGAATATCTGTGTATAAACCTAAGATGAAAAAAGTCATTTAAGCAGAACTTGCCAAAACTTAAAATTTCAAGGCTCTCATAAATATTGTGGCAGTTACTGTATGTGAAATGAATGCCTAATTGTTGAACAAGAGATCATGGGCATGAGTTAAACAGGGTCACAGGGACTACAGAAATCTGTTCAGACTAAACTCTGAGCAATAATCGATCTGGTTTATCAAGATGCTTGGAAGTCAGCTTTAGTGCACCAACTAATGACTGTTACGTAGAACGTGAATTCTCAATCGTGATTGCCTTCTAAAACCACATGCCAACTCTAGTATATATCAGTACAACAATATAAACAGACTTGGCTGTTTCATCTTGACAGCTTATAATGCAGTAATCAAAGACACGTAACTCTACTGCGAATTTTTTTGCCTGTTAAGTCGAAGTCCTTTAATGTGTATGTCTCTTTAATACTTAGAAGCAAATCTCCGTCAAAACGATGCTGTGTTCAGCTCTGTGTCCCTTCAATGAGCAATGGTGCATTATTACGCCCAAATTACGTTCCTGTTTTGAAATACTTCATATTTTTTAACGAGGCCGGCTATGGTTAGCAACTGTGTTTTGCTGCGGTTAAAGTAAAAACACGATTGATTTTGATATATCCTTTCTCACGTCCTCTAACTTGTTCCGTAGGACAAACTCAAAAATGGATCTTTGGTCATCATCCAAAATAAGATTTAGTCATTCCAGATGGTAAGAAAAGCATCGAAAATCAGTCCGGCAGGGATTAAGTTCTTGTTTCTTTTCGTCTCGTTCCAGGTCAAACGCCAGCAGACTTGGAGATTTGTTCAGTTCCTTGCGACTGCGTCTTGTCGGATTGGTCGGAATGGTCGCTATGCTCGCAGACTTGCTTAGATACGCTGGATCCCAGTAACCTAGGATACCAGACACGGAGCAGAGAGATACTCCGACTCCCTGATAAGGAAGGTCTACCGTGCGCTCACGTCAATGAGCAGAGGGAATGTGTGAACGGCAACCAAACGATACCAGAATGCCCGCTGTACCAGTGGCTTACCCAGGTACGTTCAGTGTGTGGCATAGAGACTTCTATGAAGTGTAGGTTTGTGTAGGTTTACTGTGTGCTCACATCAATGTACAGAGGGAATGTGTGAACGGCAACCAAACGATACTGGAATGCCCGCTGTACTAGTGGCTTACCCAGGTACATACAGTTTGTGTCATAGAGACTTCTATGAACTGAAGGTTCCTGTAGGTTCGGGTTGGTTCATGTAGGTTCGTGTAGGTTTACCCTGCGCTCACGTCAATGAGCAGAGGGAATGTGTGAACGGCAACGAAACGATACCGGAATGCCCGCTGTACCAGTGGCTTACCCAGGTACGTTCAGTGTGTGGCATAGAGACTTCTATGAAGTGTAGGTTCCTGTAGGTTGGTGTGGGTTTGTGTAGGTTCGGGTTGGTTCGTGTAGGTTCGGGTTGGTTCATGTAGGTTCAGGTTGGTTCGTGTGGGTTGGTGTGGGTTGGTGTGGGTTGGTGTGGGTTCGGGTTGGTTCGTGTGGGTTCTGGTTGGTTCGTGTGGGTTCGGGTTGGTTCGTGTGGGTTCGGGTTGGTTCATGTAGGTTCAGGTTGGTTCATGTGGGTTTGTGCGGGTTCGTGCGGGTTCGTGTAGGTCCGTGTAGGTTCGTGTAGGTTCATGAAGGTTTGTGTTGGTTGTGTTTTAACAATAGGCAATCTCCTTTATATACTTCAATATATACTAGAAACACATATCCATATAAGTCCTATCTAGTTCCACAAATATTGTTGCTTTGATTGTTAAATTCAGCAACAACCAGCAGTAGCATGGCGGTACAATGAGTTGATCACTAGAATTATGGACATTTATAGAATTATCGACAAGTTAAATTCAGCAACAACCAGCAGTAGCATGGCGGTACAATGAGTTGATCACTAGAATTATGGACATTTATAGAATTATCGACAAGTTAAATTCAGCAACAACCAGCAGTAGCTTGGCAGTACAATGAGTTGATCACTAGAATTATGGACATTTATAGAATTATCGACAAGTTAAATTCAGCAACAACCAGCAGTAGCATGGCAGTAACGTGAGTTGATCGCTAGAAGTATCCACAAGTTTGTCAGTAAATGTTTACAGAGATATCTTTTGAAACATGTGTCTGAAGTTTCAAGTGAAACTGTCAATCAGCCGACCACCCAGTGCTTCTATACATGTTTTTCACAGGATAGTGTGTTGAGATATGTGTAATCACCACCCCCCTCTAGTAGCCCCGTTATTTCTGCATCCAACTTGTAGTTATCTTGAAGATTGCCATGTTTGTTTATTTTATTTATTTTTAGGAGTGGCAAGGATGCATTCCTAGAGATGGTATTTGTGGCGGTGGCAAGGAATGGAGGCAGGTCTATTGTATAAAGGTTGGAGATACAACCAAACAACCAGTAGAAGAAAAGCATTGCCTGCAAACTGGTGAATATGCATTAATATGTTAATATATATCTACATATTCTCATACATATTCATATCATTGCAGTTATTGCCAAATCCACTGTTTAATACAGTGAGTGAAGTATTGACCGAATGGATAAATGTGTATTTTTTATGTGTTTATTTGTTTTGTTTTATGCGTTTCATGATATTTCTGGTGTGTTTGTGTCATCATCACACCTGCGTGGGTTTTTCTTTTCCCGCAGATAAGAAACCTCTCTCCCGGCGTGCGTGCTGGAGAGATTGTCCCGTCGACTGTCAGCTAGGGGAGTGGGAGAACTGGTCCCCCTGCTCCAGGAGCTGCGGGGACGGAGGGTTCCACGTACGCATGAGGGAGGTCCTGAGACCGCCCGCTCACGGAGGCCAGCCCTGTGACGCTCAGTATCAGACCAAGGAGTGTGAACCTGTGGAATGTGCTTGGTGGAGGACAGGTATACCTTCCCTTATTACTTCGGTTCTCTTTTACATTATTGAATGGAATGAATGATTTTTCAAGAGAACTATTCAGTGTATGATGTCAGACTTCTTTGTTTCTAAATGGAAATGGAAGGCTGGTGTGATTACATTGTAGAGAGATAGGTGATAACAGCAACAGTTGAGGCAGGTTGTATACATGTGAATCATGGTTGCAGGGTATGGTAGCAGTATTCAAACAGCTTTGTTTGTATCTGTCATGGTTTAAACTCACTTGCAGCTATATTAGTCAGATAATTACAGGATTTTTGAAATTTTGAGCATATTGTATGGCAAGGAATCACAAAGCTAAACTAGCTTCCTGGTTTACCATATGCGTAGATGAAACAATGAAATTGCCAAACTGTTGAGTAATGTCCCAGTCATTGAATGCTGTCTAGTCATTCTTGATTACAATGTGAGGAGTGTTAGCTCAGTGGTTAAGGTGTGGTAGGAGTGTTAGCTCAGTGGTTAACATGTGGTAGGAGTGTTAGCTCAGTGGTTAAGGTGTGGTAGGAGTGTTAGCTCAGTGGTTAACGCCTGTGCCTTTCAATCATAAGGTCCCCATTTCGAGTCACTCCCAGATTAATGTATGTCGTCCAGTTACAGAGTTGTTGACAATTGACAATTCGTAAACATGGACGTCAAATATGAATCTAAGAGACTGACTTCGGTCAGCTTGCGGCTTTGATAAGCCAATGAGGCTTCTTCGTGAGTTTATTTATTTATATTTTTATTTGTTTATTTTACAAAATTTTATAGCGCCTTATCCAATCAGAAATTGCTCTAAGGGGCTTTACAGTAAAAAGCATACAAACATGATATACAAATATATAAATCATTAATGTAAGGTATAAAAAGTGTAGAAAATTTGTATACAATCTGACAATAAATTGTATAAAAACTGCAAATGGGAAATCGAAAATTATACATACAAATTCTTAAAATTTAAAATATATATATATGTGTAAAATTAAAAATTTTAAAAGCGCTATAAATGCAAAATGGAAAATGCGTTGTAATAATGTGACAATATAAATAGTATAGAAAGCACGGTTAATGGAATGCAGATCTAAATAGGAAGGTTTTGACTAGTTTTTTAAATTCATCTATTTTTGGCACACTTAGCTTCCTCCGATAAACTGTTCCATAATGTCGCAGATGAGTAATCGAAACGTCTGTTTCCGTATGTACAAGTTTTATTGACAGGTTTGGTATTAGTAACTTGCAGGAGGATCTAAAATACATACATACATACATGTTGGCTCATGGTTGTTTAAATGTTACAGTCACATGCCATAGGAGCAACGGCTTTTGGTATGAAATGTTTTAGTTTTAGAGCCGGCCGTCGTTAAACATGATCTTGCTTAACTCTCTCCTCAGATTCTTGGAGTACCTGTTTTCTGGACAGTCGTGATTCGGCCTGTGGGAGGGGGCTCTGGTATCGGGTGGTGTATTGCATCAGCGCTCTAGACACAGAAGTGGACAGCTCTAACTGTGAAGGGATCACTAAGCCACTTTCCAGTGACCAGTGCAGTGTTCCCTGTCCAGAGGACTGCATCGTCTCCGAGTGGTCCAAATGGAGTCCCTGTTCGGTCACTTGTGGGAAACAGGGCGGCATTCAGATACGCTGGAGGGAAATACTGGGTGAGCAGAAGTTTGATTATTTTTGTGCTGTAATATTGTTTGGAGAGTAATGTTTATATGATTGAGTGTGCTCAGTTGCAAGCTGGTGCTATATTTTACAACTTTAATGTAATTTACGTCCACAAGTTTTTCCACTTCTTTTCAAGAAACATCGGCAATTTTTTTCCTTTACTTCAGAATCTTTTTTGGCGACCCTCCAATATGTTTTTGGGACCCTTAAGAAGGTCCTAACCCTAGTTTGAATAGCAGGGCCTTTAATAGCAGGTCCGTATGTTTGATGTAATATGTACAGATTGTAGTATTATATAATTATTGTTAAGTTATTTATTTCTGTAATTCTGAGGATGCAATATTTTTAGACTGTATTATTTTTAAGCTGTAATATATATATATTTTTTTTTTATAATTTAAATTTTTTTTTTTTTTTAAGGTTGTATTAATTTATGCGTTTCTGTGAAGCTGCTTTGAGATCATTCTTTTGATGTAAAGTGCTATATAAGAATAAATTATTAAAAAAAAATTATTGAAAAAAAAAAGTGCTATATAGAATATTATTAGTAGTGCTGTGTATTAAAGAAGAGCATAATAGAGTATATATGTTATTGTTTGCCAGCATATGGTGCCGACAGTGAGGACTGTCTTAGCGAGGACCAACTCGTACAAACCAACGTTTGTAACCTGCATGTCTCATGTGACGCCTACATCTGGCAAATCAGCCCCTGGGAGGTGTGTACAACTATGGAAAGTGTAGATGCCTGCGGTGAGGATGTCGGAGTCCAGAAGAGGAATGTCACCTGTGAGATCGACTCCGGTGAGAGCTGTTTTCAGGATAGGGGATTAATGTTTAATAGTCAGAACACAGATACTGTATGTATAATGCCATAGGGTACACCTGTCCCTTTTCCAAATTTGTCTGGTAGTTTTAACAGGTAAAAATCTGTTCCTTTAGAGGGCAAGAACAGAATCAAACCACAAAGGAAAGTAAACTTGAGTAGAGAATTCAGGGCAAAAGACTAGAACAAATTTAACACCTGCACAAGAATCCTCGGAAAATATGCCGTCACACCTTGACTTCCCCAGGATAGATTCTGCTATACGTTAGTTAAAACACTTGAACATTCGTAAAGCTTAAAAACCTGACAGTCGTGGTGAACTTAAGCAGTAAAAATCATATGTATGCAGGGCCTATGGAACATATAAAAGCAGAATGTTTTATGATGGGATGATGTGGATGGAAGGTTAAACCCCAGACCCTATATGATGGGATGAAGTGGATCGAAAGTTAAACCCCAGACCCTATATGATGGGATGAGGTGGATGGAAGGTTAAACCCCAGACCCTATATGATGGGATGAGGTGGATGGAAGGTTAAACCACAGACCTTATATGATGGGATGAGGTGGATGGAAGGTTAAACCCCAGACCCTATATGATGAGATGAGGTGAATGGAAGGTTAAACCCCAGACCCTATATGATGGGATGAGGTGGATGGAAGGTTAAACCCCAGACCCTATATGATGGGATGAGGTGGATGGAAGGTTAAACCCCAGACCCTATATGATGGGATGAGGTGGATCAAAAGTTAAACCCCAGACCCTATATGATGGGATGAGGTGGATGGAAGGTTAAACCCCAGACCCTATATGATGGGATGAGGTGGATGGAAGGTTAAACCACAGACCTTATATGATGGGATGCGGTGGATGGAAGGTTAAACCCCAGACCCTATATGATGAGATGAGGTGGATGGAAGGTTAAACCCCAGACCCTATATGATGGGATGAGGTGGATGGAAGGTTAAACCCCAGACCCTATATGATGGGATGATGTGGATGGAAGGTTAAACCCCAGACCCTATATGATGGGATGAGGTGGATCGAAAGTTAAACCCCAGACCCTATATGATGGGATGAGGTGGATAGAGGGTTTAACCCCAGACCCTGCATGATGGGATGAGGTGGATCGAAAGTTAAACCACAGACCCTATATGATGGGATGAGGTGGATGGAAGGTTAAACCCCAGACCCTATATGATGGGATGAGGTGGATGGGGAGGTTAAACCCTAGACCCTATATGATGGGATGAGGTGGATGGAAGGTTAAACCCCAGACCCTATATGATGGGATGAGGTGAATGGAAGGTTAAACCCCAGACCCTATATGATGGGATGAGGTGGATGGAAGGTTAAACCCCAGACCCTATATGATGGGATGAGGTGGATGGAAGGTTAAACCCCAGACCCTATATGATGGGATGAGGTGGATGGGGATGTTAAGCCCCAGACCCTATATGATGGGATGAGGTGGATGGAAGGTTAAAGCCCAGACCCTGTATGATGGGATGAGGTGGATGGAAGGTTAAACCCCAGACCCTATATGATGGGATGAGAGTGTATGGAAAGTTAAACCCCAGACCCTATATGATGGGATGAGGTGGATGGAAAGTTAAACCCCAGACCCTATGTGATGGGATGAGGTGGATGGAAGGTTAAACCCCAGACCCTACATGATGGAATGTGGTGGATGGAAGGTTAAACCCCAGATCCTATATGATGGGATAGGAGTGAGCTCGAGGAATGCACAATTTCAAGATCACTAGAAGTTTTAATCAAAGTCAAAAAGGGGTCCCTTTTTTGTATCAGGTTTGTTATTTTCTATCATGATTAGGATAATATGATTATGATATTAATAATCTCATTTTATAGTAATTTTTTCATCAGAAGTATGGTTTCTTTATCAATGACTGTATGCTACACAAGAAAGTAGTTACTTTGGCTATTAACCTCAAGTTTATCATTACTATGAGTTTTTAATTGGTAAAAATATAATTAAAATTTCTTTGCATTAATTTGTTTCTAATAGATACAACACAATCGGAAATTCCCCATTTTTGCCCTACAAGTTGTTAGTCGATATCAATCCACCGTCCATGCCATCTACATTGACTCTCTCTCGTGTCCCATATTTGCTCACGAGGGTCATTAAATGCTCAGATCATATTATCTTTTTCATGTGGATAATGTAGACATTGCACAACAAGTGATATGGTGAAGGATGGTTCAAATAATTACCCAGAATCCTTCAGCCGGATAGATCTTGAAGTTACAGATTATTAGAAGATTTGGATCGTAATTTTATTTTTTTCTTTGTTCAGGAGTCGCGGCCAACGAGACCTTATGTTCGTCCTCCGAGAAGCCCGATACTCATCAATCTTGTAGCATTCCATGTCCAGTGGATTGTGTGGTCAGTCAGTGGTCAGAGTGGTCTGGCTGTAACCAGACCTGTGGTCACGAGGCACATCAAGAGAGGTCAAGGGTCGTATTACTGCTTGAGGCGAACGGTGGGATTCCCTGCCCTGAAGGAGCTAACGAGGAGGGTGTCCTTCTTGAATCCAGAGCTTGCGATGGGGTTCCTCCATGTTACAGTTACCAGTGGCTGACCGGTAACTGGTCTCACTGTCTGGTAGCAAGGGATCAGTGCGGCCAGGGGCTTAGGGACCGACAGGTCTCGTGTGAAAGAAATGATGGGACCATTGTTGATCCAGGTGAGAAATCTTTCGGTTCTACATTATTGTTGAGTTTTAAAAACCAAGGTGTATTCTCATCGGCATTTTAACTAAAGGTCCAAATTTAGAATCAATTTATCTAGAGTGAAACTTTTGCACAAACAGTGTTGAACTCAGTGTTCTGCTGGGGGGGGTGGGGAATTGGGGATACAAAGGATACAAAGTTGAATGGAACATTCCATCTTTCAACTCATGAAATATTTGCACTATTGCACTCATAACCATTCATTATTTGTATACTATAGTTCATATATTTTCAGGTAGAGGAGGGTCCAGTACGTACTAGGATGTGCAGGGTCTTGTAGGTGCTAGGATGTGGAGGGTCCAGTAGGTACTAGGATGTGGAGGGTCCGGTAGGTGCTAGGATGTGGAGGAGCCAGTAGGTGCTAGGATATGGAGGGTCCAGTAATTGCTAGGGTGTGGAGGGGCCAGTAGGTACTAGGATGTGGAGGGTCCAGTAGGTACTATGATGTGGAGGGTCCGGTAGGTACTAGGATGTGGAGGGGCCAGTAGGTGCTAGGATATGGAGGGTCCAGTAATTGCTAGGGTGTGGAGGGTCCAGTAGGTACTAGGATGTGGAGGGTCCAATAGATGCTAGGATGTGGAGGCTCCAGTAGGTGCTAGGATGTGAAGGGTCCAGTAGGTGCTAGGATGTGGATGGTCCAGTGGGTGCTAGGATGTGGAGGGTCCAGTAGGTACTAGGATGTGGAGGGTCCAGTAGGTGCTAGGATATGGAGGGTCCAGTAATTGCTAGGGTGTGGAGGGGCCAGTAGGTACTAGGATGTGGAGGGTCCAGTAGGTACTATGATGTGGAGGGTCCGGTAGGTACTAGGATGTGGAGGGGCCAGTAGGTGCTAGGATATGGAGGGTCCAGTAATTGCTAGGGTGTGGAGGGTCCAGTAGGTACTAGGATGTGGAGGGTCCAATAGATGCTAGGATGTGGAGGCTCCAGTAGGTGCTAGGATGTGAAGGGTCCAGTAGGTGCTAGGATGTGGATGGTCCAGTGGGTGCTAGGATGTGGAGGGTCCAGTAGGTACTAGGATGTGGAGGGTCCAGTAGATGCTAGGATGTGGAGGGGCCAGTAGGTGCAAGGATGTGGAGGGTCCAGTAGGTACTAGGATGTGGAGGGTCCAGTGGGTGCTAGGATGTGGAGGGTCCAGTAGGTACTAGGATGTGGAGGGTCCAGTAGGTGCTAGGATGTGGAGGGTTTAGTAGGTACTAGGATGTGGAGGGTCCAGTAGGTACTAGGATGTGGAGGGTCCAGTGGGTGCTAGGATGTGGAGGGTCCAGTAGGTACTAGGATGTGGAGGGTCCAGTAGGTGCTAGGATGTGGAGGGTCCAGTAGATGCTAGGATGTGGAGGGACCAGTAGGTGCAAGGATGTGGAGGGTCCAGTAGGTACTAGGATGTGGAGGGTCCAGTGGGTGCTAGGATGTGGAGGGTCCAGTAGGTACTAGGATGTGGAGGGTCCAGTAGGTGCTAGGATGTGGAGGGTTTAGTAGGTACTAGGATGTGGAGGGTCCAGTAGGTACTAGGATGTGGAGGGTCCAGTGGGTGCTAGGATGTGGAGGGTCCAGTAGGTACTAGGCTGTGGAGGGTCCAGTAGGTGTTAGGATGTGGAGGTATTCAGTAGGTGCTAGGATGTGGGGGGTGGGGCCAGTAGGTACTAGGATATATTAGTGTTCAGTATAGTTTTGTACCCATATTGATCGATCAGTCAATCAATCAATCATCAAATAGCTAATGTGTACTAGCCATGATATATTAATTCACTGTTCTTGTTGTTGTTCTCTAAGAGATGTACTGTAAGTGTCTTGTTATTTACTTGACCAGGGTTCTGTGTGAGAGAGATCTTTGGACCGGTCCCACTCACTCACGAGCAATGCTACGTAGCCTGTGGAGGTGACTGCGAGCTCTCCGATTGGACACCGTACGGCCCGTGCGAGCACCACTGCGAACCCCTAGATCACGTCGGTTACTGCCGTCGCAGGTCCAGAGAACTATTAGTGGGTAAGACTTATCCCTGATTTGTTTTTTATGTTACACATTGTCATACAAGTTTTTACGTATGCATGCAGTTTGGTTTATATATCTATGCGACTCACTTTCTATGCAAACTCTGTTAACCTGTCTTTACATTGTTGCTTTAAATTAGTACATTAAACTCTCAGCTACGTTGGTTATAACCCTATGCTACTGTAGAGTTGATAACTAAATAGATTCGATACATTTTATTTTATTTCAGATCATCCAGAGGACATCTTTGCACTTTGTCCGCATCTCTCAGCCGATGAACTGTTGGAGGTGATGCCATGCACCAGTGAGACTCACAACTATACAGCTAACATAGGCCCCTGGAGTGACTGCATTCTGGGTGAGTTTGTCCTAATTTTTAACTGATCGAGTCGATCGTCTGAAATAGCAGTTTTCTATATTGTCTGTCTTAGACAGTATATAGAGCATATCACATTGTACTGTAAGGTCTTTGTTGGTGTATCAGGTTTTGCAGTTTGTGTATACAGCCAGGCGCGTAGCCAGGATTTTGCCAAGGGAGGGGCGAACCTGTAGACAAACTATCAGAGCCGTAGATTCTGCATTGAAAACTATCTAAGTGTAGCGCCACCATGAGTAACAAGAAAATTTTGGCTGAAAACGACTCCCAGATTGCTTGAAATTACTAGCGATATCATAAAAACATACAAAAATATATGCCCAACGGGGGCGGTTGCCCCCTTTGCCCGCCCCCCTTCCCCCTTGGCTATGCGCCTGTATAAAGCTGTCTGTTTTCACAAGCTCCCGTAGAGGTGACATCAATAAACAAGTACGTAAGGAAGGAAGGAATTTTATAATCATCAGGAGTTCCAAATCAGAACAGAAATCAAGGAACCAACCGAAAAGAATTTCATAAGCTAATTTATTCATAAGGTAACTTGATTTGGAAATGGAAGAAAAATACATCATTCTAGAACATTATTCCTCTGTTGTCTAGACCATTCACCTTTCTCTCCTTTTGGCCGTTATAAATCTGAATTCTCTCAGGATATACACCGATCCATCATTCTTTACCTCAGGGGTATGATGCGATGGCTAATATCAATATGTCTTATTATTATTAATTATTAAGGTATCATAGATATTTTTGTCCTCACGTTTATTTAATCTTTCTTTCTTCACTCCATCCCTTGTCTACTAATTCCCTTACATCTATCTCTTTTGTGTTCACCATACTCATTTCCCTGCCTGTATTCTGTGCGTGTTTTTGTCCCTTCTGTTACTGTTTACTTGTCATTTAGCCTTTGAAGAAGATCCTGCTAGGATCGAAACGTCAGGCCAACTTACTTTTACACATTCTCTTAATACACAGGCTCTTTAGTGGATAAGCAGTTTGCTAACAGTTTTATTTTATTTGGTATATTTTATGAAGACGGCGAATGCGGTCAAGGAAAGAGACTTCGGTCTGTGACCTGTCTTCGTGAGGACGGTCAGATGGTCCCAATCGGTTTCTGTCAGTCGGAGGACCTGGCCGAGGGGGAGGAGGACTGCTCGGTGGAATGTCCACAGGACTGTACGGTATCCAGCTGGCTGTCATGGTCCTCTTGTTCAGCACGGTGTGGAACAGGTGAGAGCAGACTAATAACCGTAGGAGAGTATTCAGTTTATCAGGAGAATTTAAATCCAATGTGTAGATTGTGAGAAGAAAAAAACAGAATCACGCATTGGTTTGCTTTTGCCGCTCTCCTATATGGTCTGTTGCCTAAATTAGGAGCTTTAAGTATTAGAGACGAGCACATATATATCAACAGTTGCCGTGGTGCAGCGGTTGTTCTCCCCACCCGCAGAGCGAGAGGTGTTTTGGTGCCTGGGTTCGATCCCCGGCCACGGCAGTTTTCTTTTGCATGGTTACCAAATTACGCTATTGAAGTATAGGAATTGGGTTTGCTTTGTAGTAACAATTTAAACCTGCCTCAGGTACAGACAGTTTGGATGTCTAGAGCGAGTGTACGATCATATGGCTAGAAAACAAACTAAATGGGATAGGCATCGGAGAGAGGTGGAAAACGAAGGAGTCGAAATACGCAATATGGGGAGGAGGAGGAGGGGGGCATGTTAAACCTATAGATGTCACCATCGCTAGTGTTAAAAGCATTGATTGTGAGTCGGCCATTTTAAACGGAACTACTTCAATATCTTCACATGTATCTATTAATGAGATGTGTGAGAGAGCCATTTGATCCGTGCTTTTGATCTGGCCTCTACAAAATATATGAAAAATGTAAAATGTAAATATATGAAATCATGGATCGTAGCCAACCTAGTAAAACTTTCTCTTTGGTCTACAGGCATTAAGGTAAGACAACGTGAGACAGTGATAGACAATAGTGCTGGTGGTAAGGTATGTCCTCATCTGACTGAATCCGTCCCCTGTCGTCTCGCCTCGTGCGATGACTTTGTGTGGGCTGTCGGTGACTGGAGTCCATGTTACATTACCAATACGAGTAGTAACTGTGGCCCGGGGTTGAGGAACAGGACGGTAGCATGTCCAGCCGGAGAGGAGTTTGGGGCAGACTGTGCTCAACGGAACCCTAAGCCACCCATCGTGACCCCTTGTGAACTGCCCTGCGTGGGTGAGTATTTAACCTTAGGCTAGCAATGGTACCATTTACTACACACATCCTATGCACTAGCAGGCCTGTATGTGTTCTGTCCAGCTTGTAATGTGGGTATAACTTAACAAATTTTCTGTGGAATATATATGTGTGGTATTCTGAAACTTTTTACAACGTTGAACATGGTATATGGTTGCTCAAAGAGAGCAAATTATGGTTAGCACCAGTGAGTGGAAGGGAGGAGGGGGGTGGGGGGGGTAACTATACAACTAAATGGGAAACGTTTCTAAGTTTGTGAAAATGGATTCAGTCAGAAAAAAAAGGAAATCGAGAATACAGACTTGTTGCTCTGTTAATGTCAATACCATTACTGAATGATTATTTGTATTGTAAAAACCACCTTGAACCTTGTAATGTATGAATCGTTGATTTCAGGTGATTGTGTGGTCAGTGAATGGTCAGAGTTCACCCCCTGTTCGTCAGATTGTGATCCCATAGGGTATAAGAACAGGAGTCGTACGGTCATTCGCGATCCGGCGGAGAATGGCCAACCATGTGGTGACCTCAGCGAGGTGGTCGACTGTGATGTAGAAAGCTGTCAAGCATCCAAGCACAGACTGGAGACGAGTGTATGGACCGAGTGCCAACCACACCACGGTGACTGTGGACCAGGTAGGAACATTTTAGGGTGGTTGTGAAGAACCGGCTTAAAGGAGCTTACCTCAGGACATAGTGTAGCTGGTGTTGCTGATACTTGCCATTTAGTTGAAATTGATTGAGATACACTATTTATGATCAAGTAATTCCATGGTTTCAGAAGAGAAGAGCTATGGGAATATTTTCAAAGAAATTATATTAAATATATATTATATATATTAATACCCTTTATTCATGTTTGTATGTTTGTATGTTGCAAGGCTTCCCCTGTGAGTGTAGATATCATTATTATCACATACTCTCCATCCACTAATGTTTCACAAACAGTATGCTTCAAGTTAAAGTTACAAGTTGAAACATGGGACACCGCATCTTGTAGGAGGGGTATGAGGGGAGGGAGTGTCCTCCCCCTCGCCCCTCCCCTCACCCAACCACCACTACTATTGAAGGCAAGGTTGGATTTTTGAATTGAACTGCATACCAAATGGCTTTTGTACAGCTTTATACAGAAGTAGAGTACAGTGTAAAGTTTTACTAAATATTTCAGTTTTTGCAGACTTTTTCTCAGCAAAAAGGTGAACATTGTGCTTCTAAACCAGTCATATAGAGGGATACATGCTACCTGTGTACTTTTTCCTCCCCTCCCCCACCCCCTCCCCCACCCCTCCCCCACCTCTCCCACCCCCCCACCCAGTCATATAGAGTGATGAATGCTACCTGTGTACTTTTCAAAGCTTGCGTATTATGGAAACTGTCATTTTTAATGTCACAAAGACCTTTAGACAGTCAGGACACAAAAGTTTGCCGGCGGGACAAAATAATTTTCGTTTGCAAAGATGGGACAATCCTGATTAATGGGGACATATGGTGACCATAAATGAAGTAGTATTGACCGATTAATGGGGACATATGGTGACCCTAAATGACTTAATGGGGACTTTTGGTGACCATAAATGAAGTAGTATTTACCGATTAATGGGGACATATGGTGACCATAAATGAAATAGAATAAATTTACCGATTAATGAAGACATATGATAACCCTAAATGAAGTAATATATATATCTAAGGCAACAATTTGATTGGATTTCTTAATTTGGTGCTATTTGTTCCTATTATTTGTTCCTTTCTGAATCTAGACAGTCTACACATTTTTGAAACATCTTCCGTTTTTTGTTTGTTTTTGAACATCTTTCCGTTTTTTTTTTAAAACATCTTCTGTTTTCTGTGTCGGTGTGTTTTCTGTCTATTAGGTGTACAGTGGCAGGTAATAAGTTGCATGAATGAGGTCACCGGTCTTCCAGTCAGTGTAGACTGGTGCAATCAGTCCCACGAGGTCCAAGAGCAAGCGTGCTTTATCCACTGCCCGATCGATTGTGAGTACGGTAGTCTTTCTCAATGGTCACCATGTACCCATCACTGCGGCATCGAAGGGGTACAGACCAGGTCCAGACAACTCCTGACAGAGGCCAAGTATGGGGGAAGGACCTGCGTTAGACAGCTTAATCAGGTATTTATTAAAGGCAACCCTGTTTATGGAATGGTACTTTATAACTCACAGGGTATGTAATCTCTCATTATATATAATATCATTTTTGGTTTACAGTCTTGTTCAGGGCCAAGGCCCTCTCACACGACTTTACAACTTAACCCTGGTCATTGGTAACTTGTCACACCTACACACCAAAGTGTGCACAATTCAATCAATCTCTCCTGGGGCACCACAGTGCACCTGCAACCACGTGTCCCCCGGGGGACTTCCCATAGGGTGCAGCCACAAACCGGCGCAAACAACTAACAACATTATAGCCGTTGGCGGCTGGTATCCGGTGCAAGTATGATAGGATTATGATATGATGATCATATTGTCAAGCATTAGCTCTTCATATAGTTTTTTTCATTTTACAGTAATCATTCATTTGATCATTTCATGGTTTTATTGTAATTAATACCCCTCTCAGACTACCATAGGCATGAAATCTAGCTTCTCTATATATATATTAGTTATGCACAATTTATACTACAGTATGAGAATGTCCTTGTGTTTGGTGTAGTATGGCATAGTGGAATGAACATGTTCAGTTACTGTTGTCATGGTTACTATTGTCATGGATATTATTGTTATGATTATTATTATTATGGTTACTTTGTAGTACAAGCATTAGTATGAAGGCCAGTTATAACACATAACCATTGTCCTTACTCAGCATGCTATAAGTTTGTTGTTGTTTAACTTTTCACAGAGTTGTCAGGTGTGACCAAACAGTGGCATAGTCTGTAAAAGGAAAAGCCCTTGGGTATGCTAGTTAAATTTTAAAAGTGGAATTGACAAATTCACCAAAATTCAAGTGTTCATACTGACACACAATTTGATATGATAGCAGTCTGTCTCTTTTTTCATATCGTGTAAAAGTAAATTGGCCTGACGTTTCGATCCTAGCAGGATCTTCTTCAAAGGCTAAATGACAAGTAACAGTTACAGAAGGGACAAAAACACACACAGAATACAGACAGGTTAATGAGCATGGTGAACACAAAGAGATAGATGTAAGGGGATTAGTAGACAAGGGCTGGAGAGAAGAATTTTCTGACACATGTACGTATTTGTTGTCTGAACTTGTCAAATGCGATGTCTGATGAATGTTATACTTTTCCACATAATTATTTGGAATGTATTTAACATTAAAACTTTGCTTTTACCTCTTCAGACTGGGCCTTGTAACATCAAACCCTGCTTCACCTATCAGTGGCTGAAAGAACCCTGGGGAGCTTGTCTCTTTGACAGTTTTACAGGGTGCGGTGTGGGTGTCGAGACACGCAGAGTGGAGTGTCTGAGGAGTGACGGGCTCAGCGTAGCCCTGGAATTCTGTATTTTACCAGGTATGAAATACAGGATGTATTAAGGGCAGCCCTATCAGGGAGTTGCACCAGGTATGATGTCATGATGACATCATACTCATTGTAAGCTCAATCAGTGGCTGGAAATGTATAACTTCCTCAGTGTTGTATTTGAACTGGCTATGACCAGTGATAACAGAAATTGTGGCTGAACGATTACGTGTTTACAAGATTATGGGAGAATAGTTAATACTTTCCACACATTCCCGTTCCAAGGACTACTTGTAATTGTACGTGACCATCTGAAGGGCTAGGGTGTATTGACCCCTAGCATCTGACCACTTTCTCAATTTCAAGGAAGTCATGGTGAATAAAGTTGCTTGAAAACCATTGGAAGAGGAGATCCAATCACCAGATTATACAAATCCATGAAACACTCAATGCTTATGTTAGAGCAGAATATACAAATCCATGAAACACTCAATGCTTATGTTAGAGCAGAATATACAAATCCATGAAACACTCAATGTTAATTTGTTAAGCAGAATATACAAATTCATGAAACACTCATTCTTAAAGCAGAATATACAAATTCATGAAACACTCAATGCTGATTTCAATTAAAGCAGAATATACTAAATTCATGAAACACTCAATGCTTATGATAAAGCAGAATACACAAATTAATGAAACACTCAATGCTGATTTCTTAAAGCAGAGTACACAAATCTGTGAAACACTCAATGCTGATTTCTTACAGTAGAATACACAAATCCATGATACACTCAATGCCTATGATAAAGCAGAATACACAAATCCATGATAAAAAGCACTTTCACAAGAAGGTGTTTTAATAATGAGAAGGAGTGTTGACACCATTATCTGTTGGGACCACAGCGATCTTGTTGGTTGATAATCACGGATAATCTAATTCATGTGAGTGGACACGCTGTGTAAACTATTTGTTCGAGTTAGAGGCATTCCTCCATGTTTGAACGGTACTGTGGTCGAGTGGATAAAGGCGGTGGCATTTGAAGCAATGAGGCTTAGCAATCGGGTGGTCCGGGGTTCGATAACCGGCCGGGTCATAGTAAGGTGGGTTTTTAATCCGAGAGCAATCTACGGTTTTCCCATCTGAAATGACTTTCTAATTTGAAAAGATTCCAAATTTGAGTTAAAATGTTGAATTGGAAGCCACCCGACGTGTAAGTTGTAATCCATAAGCCCTTGCAGGTTTCTCCCACATTTGTGGTCGCTTGAGTGTCGTAAAAATAACTGTTGATTATTATTTCTATTATTATTATTATTAATATTATTATGATTATTATTATTAATATTATTATTATTACTATTATTACTTGACCGATTCAGAGAGACAAAGCTATTCACTTACAATTGTGGGTTTCTCCCACATTTGTGGTTGCTTAAGCATCATAAAAATAACCTTTTGATTATTATTATTATTATTATTATTACTTGACCGATTCAGAGAGACAAAGCTATTCACCTACAATTGTCGAGGTGAACTCTCCTCCTTCCACTTTTTAATGAACTGTTTTTTTTTTATCTCTCATCTTCAGAGGATGCTGCAATAAGGTTGAGTAATGATGTTGTAAGAGAACTCAACATGTCATCTTTGGACGTGCTGTCATCTAGAACCTGTGAGAAACCCTGTCCTGGTGATTGTGTGGTAAGACTAAGTTACTACATCAGTTTTGGAAACTAAAGCAGGACATATTTGGTGTGTCATTTCTGAGAAACCTTGGGCCAGCTAGTGCTTACCCCTATGTAAAAGGACTGTGTGCAATCAGTGGTATGTACACCAGTGAACCTATCATACTTCTTGTCTTGTTAATACTTAAAGGCTCCTGAAGGCTCATGAATATTGACCAGTGTTTTTCAGAACAGTACCTACAACCCCCCTGGCATTTATTTACACCCATTTTACACATGTACAAAGAGGGAATTCTTTTACATAATTGAAAAGCCCATAGAATTATGCTATCCACTGCACTTACCCAATGATTATAAGTGCAAACTATCAAAAAAAGCAGAAAAAATCTTGATAAAAATATGAAAGGAAATGCTGAAATAAGCATATTAATTCATGAAAAGCTACCAGTCCTGTTTATAAACTCTTTCTCAGTCTGGTTACAAAACATTTTGGAGCTCTTTGAGAATAACTTATTTTGGTCAAGCAGTTTGCTCAAGGACGGTATTGTTGATTTCTTAAAGACAACAAAAGGAATCTATGCGATGGTGATGACGTGTGTATGTGTGTGTGCGTGTGAACATATATGACACCGTCTGGTAAACATGATGACTCACCAAGTGTACGGTGCATAAAATTTCAAACTTGGTATGTAGATTTAACCATTAGGTAATTGTTTGCTCCTTTTTGTTATTGAGCATGGTCAAATATCATTTGAGGTCACTAGTGGCAGAAATATGAAAACCTTGTAAACAAGCTTACTGAACATCTGTAGTTTTGGTGAATGTCATACTGGGGTGGTAGGTGCCGCTTTAATACTGAATGCTACAAGTTAAGCAGTTTTGACCAAGGTTAAAAGGTCATTTGAGATCAACAGGAGGGAAACTCTGAAAATCATGTCTCAATCGATAACATTAGCTTTGGTGAATTGCATACGTACTATGTGGGTGCCCCTTAGTTATTGGGGAAAGTCAATAGATGACAAAATCTGAAATTCTTGTTAACTTGATAACTTAAGAGGTAAAGCTACAATGAACCTAATACTCAGAAGGCACATCCACCTTGAAGTGAATACAAGAACTGTGGTGTTCTTTGAAAAGGTCAAAGGTCACTATAGGTCAAAGTCTGAAAACATTGTTAATGTGATAACTATAAGTTAACCTTAGATGAAACTCACACTTTGGTGTGAGAGTACCCTACAGTGAAGTTCTCAGTTAATTGTTTAGAGTTTCTTTTGGCTCACAATATCTGAAAAGATCTTGAACAATGCATATATAGTCAGTCGAAAGGTGAAATCTAGTCTTGAGACTTCATACTCTTCTTCTTTTGTTGTGTGAATTAAACACACTTAGCCCTCCTCAGGTGTCACACTCTTGAGCTTCAAGGGATGAACAGGTTATTTGAAATGGCTACAGAAGTGGCCTTGTTCTCTGTGATAGATGGGTATAGGGATGGTTTTTGTCAAAATTATTTCAGAGGGAATAAACAATGCCATAACAATCATTCGTTAAATAACGATTGTTAAAAGGTGGTTGGTGGCAGAGCTGAAATGTTAGATCTGGTTAAAAAAAAAAAAAAAAAAAAAAAAGGGTTCATGTGGTCATAGAGCAGCTATGTGACTGTATTCAACATAATAAGACTGTTCTTTCTGGATATTGAAACATTTTGGCATAAAAGTTGTACATTAGAAAATTCTTATAAGTTGCTCAATAATTTATTTGATGCCCACATGTGATTATTACAAGATGTAGTGCTCTTGGGTAGTGGCGTAGCTAAGGGGGTTCAAGGGAGGGCACGTGCCCCGGGCTTAGGGGGGTGCTGAAATGGGAGAATGAGAGTAAAAAAAATGAGCACTTTTTAGAAAAACATGACGAAGTTGATGTATGTCGTCAGGCATGAATATTTCCAGTTACTAATAAGAATCTGAACTGAATGTAGTTGTTTTTATTAGCAAATTTATAGATTGTGATTTCTTTTCAGTCCATTTCGACCGTTTTCTCTTTTTAAAATTTTTTTATTCTGTTCTGTATTCTGTCATGACTACATGTCACGGAAATTTCGGGTATTTCAGTATACAGTTCCAAGGCAGTAGATTTCGAAAGGTGGAAATATCATAGGCGTAGGAGCAGAATTTGATTTAGGGGGGGGGGAGGGCTGTAACGACTTGCAGGAAAAATATAACCAACAATTTTTGCGTGCTATGCGCGCCATTTCATTTTCTTTCAGTAGTGGGGGGGGGGCGCAATTTTCTACTCTTGTACATGGGCGCCAAAACCTCTAGCTACGCCTCTGCTCTTGGGACTTAAAAAGGATGTTTAAATTTCTGTTCTTCTGATTCTCACCTAATTCTTGGACCAATTTCAACTCAACTTGATCTACATATAGTCAGATAAATAAGTGGAATACGAAGAGTCAAGTAAAGGGAGTCACAAAGCTTTCTGAGTTTTCATCTGTATCAAGTATTACCATGTTGCTATGGTTTTTCTCTGTTTCCTGGGACATAAATGGTGGTGGGTATAATGCCACTTGGTTCATCTGTTGACAGGATAGTGTGTGTTCTGGTATAAATGATATTGTTTTATTTGATTGCATCTATTTCCTAGGTCTCTGATTGGTCCGAGTTTTCATCTTGCTTTGGGAGTTGTTTTGATTCATCCATTCCTGGTAATCAGACCAGATCCAGACATATTGTTGCCATGCCATCACCTGATGGATTCCAGTGTCCAAAGGATACCATAGAGTCCAAGTAAGTCAAAGAATTACCTCTCTGATATTACCTTCCATGGTCCTATAGATACCCAAGCAAAATGCTCCAACCCTGAGACAATCCTCTGTCTGTTATACCAAGATATATATACATATATATATTTATAAGTATATACAGTAAGTTTCTTAAGTTTTTGCTGCTTCTTTTGAATGATTCCTGTTAACATATATTTATTTATTTATGCTTGAAGCAGCCCTGTTACATTTGGTTGGTGGTTGTTATACTGACCAAACCTGTCACATTTGGTCCGTGGTTGTTATACTGACCAAGCCTGTTACATTTGGTCCGTGGTTGTAATACTTCCACCAAGCCTAATACATTTGGGTCGTGGTTGTAATACTGTGTCCAAGCCTGTAACATTGGCCGTTGTTGTAATACTGGGACCAAGCCTGTTACATTTGGTCCGTGATTGTAATACTTCAACCATGCCTGTGACATCTGGACCATGGTTGTAAAACTTCCATATATAGAGCTTGTGTTTCCAGCAGTTTTCAGTAAAATAATTTGCATATTTATTTAGATTGTTAGATTCAGAGAAAGATGAATCTTTCATTTAGTATTCTCCCATATCTTGTATTATTGCTTCAACAGGCCCTGTAACTCCAAACATTGTCCAGAGTTTAGTTGGATGTCCGGACCCTGGAATATGGAAGAAGGCGTTAGAGACGTCTGGTGTCAAATGAAAGGTTAGCAAAATGAAAAATAATAATCAAACTGCGGTTTTGTAGTTCATCTTAAAGATATCTGTTTACTGAGCTCTGTGAAATAATTGCTTTCCATAAATGGACTAATAGAAAACATTATGGTATGTTATTGTGTTTATTTATTTGGATGTCTGGTATCTTGGATATTGTGTCATTTCTTTGAAGAATTATCTCTTTCAGTGTTTTATGCTTCTCTTAGTAAGAGCACACAGGAAGAAGTAATAATAATGTGTGTATGTATGTATGTAATTTAGATCCTCCTGCAAGCAGGAACTCGCAAAGAAGCCTCATTGGCTTATCAAAGCCGCAAGCTGACCGAAGTCAGTCTCTTAGATGCATATTTAACGTCCATGATTATGAATTGTCAATTGTCAACGACTCTGTAACTGGACGACATACATTAATCTTGGAGTAATAATACCAGTGAAAGATATTTATAAAAACACAGACCTTGTTAGTTGCAACCTTTGTTATTGTATCGCTCTTTCCTCAGGTTCCTCAGTGTCTAATGTTACAGGAGGGTGCATCGAGGGTAAGAGACCGCCCTCCTCTCAGCGGTGCCGTGACCCCCGGTGTGCTGCCCATGGCAGTGTCTGTGATGCTGGCTATTGTAAATGTCAAGAGGGCTTTGAAGGTAGTCCTGATTCTCATTTTTGACCCATGATATTAAACATCCTTAAATAATAGTCTGGTGGAATGGTGGAATCATTAACATTAATAATAGTCTGCTTGGTGGAATCATTAATGTTAATAATAGTCTGGTGGAATGGTGGAATCATTAACGTAAATAATAATCACATCATCTGAGTTGTCAATTTTAGACTGGCTCAAAGTCTTCAGTCTTGTAAATGTAGAATCAGATAAAAAAAATTGGAACTGTTTCAGGGAGTTGAACTTTGTGAGCAATTGTATAATAGCATGCTTGTCTCTGAATGGTGTTAGAATTGAAAGTTTATTCCATTGTTTTCCTGTTAGCTTGTGTTTGTGAAGCATGCTGCCCTCTAAGGAATGCTAAATCAAAAACTTGCATCCATATATAAGGCCAAAAGTTTTATTTTTAATTATTATTTTTTTAATTATTTTTATTAAATTAATTTTTTTTTTTTTTTAATTTTATTTTTTTGTTTGTTTTATTTTTTTAAGGTGATGGCTTAGTTTGTTACCCTCTGGAAGGATGCAGGGACAACGCAGACTGTCTTGAAGTCCTGGAGGAGACCTACTGCGCCAAGGGTGGAGTCTGTCGCTGTGAGAGGACCTATGACCTCAGAGAAGGAACTTGTCGGGTGCCATATGCCAGGCGACACACAAACAGTATGTTCTATCTGCACCAATTTGTTGGGGGGGGGGGGGATGGGAATAAATGAAATATATTGTCACCTTAGGAAAAGCATATCAGCATTTTTGAGCATGGATGATGATAACATTAATAGTAATCATAATAATAATAATAAAATAACAATAATGCCTTGATAGTCCAATACATTAGAGGATTTTAACCATCATTCTGTCAGAGAACATTAAAGGTATTGAAGACTCGCCCCAAACTGCTTGCCGCCCTCCGAAAAAAGTTAACTTTCCGTTGCTTGCAAGTGATGTTTTCTTTTTGTCGCTACAAAATGCAGACAGTAATGAAACGTGATACCTTGTTATCTTTTATCTAGACCTGAGATGTCCATCGCTGCTATGTACACTGTGTTATGGGCATTGACCGTAGCTGTATGTACTGACTGTACACTAGTGTCTAATTACCGACGGTAGCAAGCTGTGTGTGTATTTTCTGGGATCGATAGTGGTGTGTAACACTTCTGTTACACCTCATTTCAAACTAGGTCAGATTAGTGGCATCTGACGTTTCTTTGTGCGCGAGTCTTCACTCCCTTTAAGTCACACCTTGCTTCCACAATTATATCATGAACATTCTCTCAACAGAAACATGGGTATGGTTTGTTATAGCTGGCTGCTGCCTGGTAGCACTGCTGATACTGATGGCTGCAATCTACTGTGTATCAAGGTCTGTCATTTCACATTCTGTGGTTTTAAAGAGATCGGTTTAAGGGTCCAATGTTAGCTAATTTAAAATTCTTTTAAAGCAGGGATGTTTTTTCACTTGGTTGTCAACTATTATTACTCTTCCCCAAATCTGCAGAAAGTTACTCAGAGTGGGTGGGACTGTAATTTATGAGACCAGGTCAAACACTTCACCCACTGTTCAATCACATGAATGTTATGTAGAAACATTCCATTTGATGTTAAACATTTCTTGAATATCTTGTGAAATGAAAAAATGAAAAATATTCAAATATTAGACTCTGTCTTTATGCTTACTTGAAATACAATTTAACTGGTCAAGCTAAATGAAATGTATTGTTTTTAAAGTTAAGTATTTTATAACATCAGCAATTTAAATCCAATTGCTTAATTATGGTGCAATTAATTACTCGTGAAAGACACTGGTTACAAGTTGTTGATAATTCGACCATAATATGTCTTAATTGTTTGAAACCTTTCAAGGAAAATATTTCCAATTTTCTGTATTTGATTTACAGAGCTGAAAAAGGAGGTTTCGAGCCGTTGTCACAGAATGGCGCTGAAGGAGGACCACTACCTGCTGATAATGACCCAGAATTTATAAAGATGTCAATGTTAGAAAACCAGCTAGGAGATTCCTGAAGATGCCAATGTTAGATAATACCAGCTAGGAGATTCCTGAAGATGCCAATGTTAGATAATACCAGCTAGGAGATTCCTGAAGATGCCAATGTTAGATAATACCAGCTAGGAGATTCCTGAAGATGCCAATGGTAGATAATACCAGCTAGGAGATTCCTGAAGATACCAATGTTAGATAATACCAGCTAGGAGATTCCTGAAGATACTAATGTTAGATAATACCAGCTAGGAGATTCCTGAAGATAACAATGTTAGATAATACCAGGTAGGAGATTCCTGAAGATACTAATGTTAGATAATAGCAGGTAGGGGATTCCTAAAGATACCAATGTTAGATAATACCAGCTAGGAGAGTCCTGAAGATGTTAATGTTAGATAATACCAGCTAGGAGATTCCCGAAGATACCAATGTTAGATAATACCAGCTAGGAGATTCCTGGAGATACCAATGTTAGATAATACCAGCTAGGAGATTCCCGAAGATACCAATGTAAGATAATACCAGATAGGAGATTCCTGAAGATACCAATGTTTAATACCAGCCGAGATTCCTGAAGATAATAATGTTAGATAATACCAGCTAGGAGATTCCTGAAGATACTAATGTTAGATAATACCAGCTATGAGAGTCCTGAAGATACTAATGTGAGATAATACCAGCTAGGAGAGTCCTGAAGATACCACTGTTAGACAATACCAGCTAGGAGATTCCTGAAGATACCAATGTTAGATAATACCAGCTAGGAGATTCCTGAAGATGCCAATGTTAGATACCAGCTAGGAGATTCCTGAAGATGCCAATGTTAGATAATACCAGCTAGGAGATTCCTGAAGATACCAATGTTAGATAATACCAGCCGAGATTCCTGAAGATACTAATGTTAGATAGTACCAGCTAGGAGATTCCTAAAGATACCAATGTTAGATAATACCAGCTAGGAGAGTCCTGAAGATGTTAATGTTAGATAATACCAGCTAGGAGATTCCTGAAGATACCAATGTTAGATAATACCAGCTAGGAGATTCCTGGAGATACCAATGTTAGATAATACCAGCTAGGAGATTCCCGAAGATACCAATGTAAGATAATACCAGATAGGAGATTCCTGAAGATACCAATGTTTAATACCAGCCGAGATTCCTGAAGATAATAATGTTAGATAATACCAGCTAGGAGATTCCTGAAGATACTAATGTTAGATAATACCAGCTAGGAGATTCCTGAAGATACCAATGTTAGATAATACCAGCTAGGAGATTCCTGAAGATACCATTGTTAGATAATACCAGAGAGGAGATTCCTGAAGATACCAATGTTAGATAATACCAGCTAGGAGATTCCTGAAGATACTAATGTTAGATAATACCAGCTAGGAGATTCCTGAAGATACCAATGTTAGATAATACCAGCTAGGAGTTTCCTGAAGATACCATTGTTAGATAATACCAGAGAGGAGATTCCTGAAGATACCAATGTTAGATAATACAAGCTAGGAGATTCCTGAAGATAATAATGTTAGAGAATACCAGCTAGGAGATTCCTGAAGATACCAATGTTAGATAATACCAGCTAGGAGAGTCCTGAAGATACTAATGGAAGATAATACCAGCTAGGAGAGTCCTGAAGATGTTAATGTTAGATAATACCAGCTAGGAGATTCCTGAAGATACCAATGTTAGATAATACCAGCTAGGAGATTCCTGGAGATACCAATGTTAGATAATACCAGCTAGGAGAGTCCCGAAGATACCAATGTAAGATAATACCAGATAGGAGATTCCTGAAGATACCAATGTTTAATACCAGCCGAGATTCCTGAAGATAATAATGTTAGATAATACCAGCTAGGAGATTCCTGAAGATACTAATGTTAGATAATACCAGCTATGAGAGTCCTGAAGATACTAATGTTAGATAATACCAGCTAGGAGAGTCCTGAAGATGCTAATGTTAGATAATACCAGCTAGGAGAGTCCCGAATATACCAATGTTAGAGAATACCAGCTAGGAGAGTCCCGAAGATAATAATGTTAGATAATACCAGCTAGGAGAGTCCCGAAGATACCAATGTTAGACAATACCAGCTAGGAGAGTCCCGAAGATACCAATGTTAGATAATACCAGCTAGGAGAGTCCTGAAGATACTAATGTTAGATAATACCAGCTAGGAGATTCCTGAAGATACCAATGTTAGATACTACAAGCTAGGAGATTCCTGAAGATACCAATGTTAGATAATACCAGCTAGGAGATTCCTGAAGATACCAAAGTTAGATAATACCAGCTAGGAGAGTCCTGAAGATACCAATGTTAGAGAATACCAGCTAGGATAGCCCTCAAGATACTAATGTTAGATAATACCAGCTAGGAGATTCCTGAAGATACTAATGTTAGAGAATACCAGCTAGGAGAGTCCTGAAGATACTCATGTTAGATAATACCAGCTAGGAGAGTCCTGAAGATACCATTGTTAGATAATACCAGCTAGGAGATTCCTGAAGAAACCAATGTTAGATAATACCAGCTAGGAGAGTCCTGAAGATACCAATGCTAGATAATACCAGCTAGGAGATTCCTGAAGATACTAATGTTAGATAATACCAGCTAGGAGAGTCCTGAAGATGCCAATGTTAGATAATACCAGCTAGGAGATTCCTGAAGATGCCAATGTTAGAGAATACCAGCTAGGAGAGTCCTGAAGATGCCAATGTTAGATAATACCAGCTAGGAGAGTCCTGAAGATGCCACTGTTAGAGAATACCAGCTAGGAGATTCCTGAAGATACTAATGGTGGATCATACCAGCTAGGAGATTCCTGAAGATACTAATGTTAGATAATACCAGCTAGGAGATTCCTGAAGATACTAATGTTAGATAATACCAGCTAGGAGATTCCTGAAGATACCAATGTTAGATAATACCAGCTAGGAGAGTCCTGAAGATACTAATGTTAGATAATACCAGCTAGGAGAGTCCTGAAGATGCCAATGTTAGATAATACCAGCTAGGAGATTCCTGAAGATACCACTGTTAGAGAATACCAGCTAGGAGATTCCTGAAGATACTCATGTTAGAGAATACCAGCTAGGAGATTCCTGAAGATACTAATGTTAGATAATACCAGCTAGGAGATTCCTGAAGATACTAATATTGGATAATACCAGCTAGGAGATTCCTGAAGATACTAATGTTTGAGAATACCAGTTCACTTGATAGCTGGTACTAATAATAATTTAATGTTACCTAATCTGGGGAAATCCATGTTTGTGCTGTCAGTAGGCCAGGGTTGAGAAGATATGAACAAGCTGATAACAATTATTATCTATGGAAAATTGACTAACTGGTACCAAAATTTAAAAAAAGATTTAAATGGCATAATGGGAATTTGTAATTGAATTTAGAGATCTGATGTAACAGGGTAGAGTTACCATGGTGATAAGATTGATGTGAATGTAAAAATAATTTTTTGTTCTGTTAAAGTGACCAGTTGTTGTTTATACTGGGTAAATCCTGCCATCATCAAAGTGGTTGAATAAAAGCCTACTTTATAGTTAGTTTATTGTGATGAATTGATGATGTCTCATACAATTAATGTGTAAAGTCTAAAGGGCTGGTAATAATCAACATATCCCCTTAGACCTACCAAACATTCATAGTAGATGTACATAGCCTAAACTAATTTACATATTTAAATCAGGGCTAAAGTTAGAAATGTCATTATTATTATTATTAACTTGTATTATGGATTATAATTAATACAGTCAGCTGATCAGCCCGTAACCCTAACAGCAAGTAACCTCAACTTTAGTATGTGTGGACACGTTTATTTCTTATGATGGAAGTATTGTGCAAAAACACCAAGTTAACAATACATTAGTTGTGTTCACAACAAATAGCCTTGATAAAAAACACATGTACATCTATGCAACTCCTTCCCTGTATATACAACATATACCCTGTATATGCATTGTACAGTACACAGTATATACAACATATAGGCTACCCTGTATATACAATGTACAGTGTATGTACAACATATACCCTGTATAAGAATTGTGTGCAGTGTATGTACAACATATACCCTGTATATGCATTGCACACAGTGTATGTACAACATATACCCTGTATATGCATTGTACAGTGTATGTATGTACAAACACTGTACAATGCATATGCAATGTACACAGTGTATGTGCAACATATACCCTGTATATGCAATGTACACAGTGTATGTACAACATAAACCCTATACTGCAATAATACGCAAAGTATATACAATATTATATGTGCCAACCATATTTTTAACTAATAATGTCCTACTACTTTATGTACATAACCTTTTTCCACATTCACCTTGCATCATCAAGGCTGACACATACTTTTGGTAACTTTCCTTCCCGTTTTAAAATGATTTTAACCTTTAATTAGCCTTAGCCATAAATGCATTATTAAAGTATTTTATCCATTTATGTTTTTTAAGTATTTTGTAACTATTTGGTGCTTAGGTTTATGAGCCACGTCTGGTCACGTGATCACTGGTGCTGTAGTTTTTAGATAATTAATTGTTTCATTATTATGTAAACAGCTCTAAATTCCTGGAATTTATACCCCTTAATACAACTTAGGCTTCAATGTAGCCATCTCAACTGCTACAGTATGATCTTAATCTAAATTTAATATTTATAGATGCAATGATATGAAAATATTTGAAATCATGTTTTCCATTTTTTAAAATTTTATTTTAACAATCAAATGAATTGTTGCTGAGGGCCACTGCTGATTAAGTTGTCTTTAGACCCATATGTCATTCAGGATGTGTGCTATGTTCATGTTTAGTTATTGTTAGTAAGTATGTAGTTTTGTTCTCAGGTATAAACTCATTTGTCAGAATTTGTAGTTCATTGTATCGTAGGGGGCATTGATAAGAGAACATGTTATACACTTTCATAAAGTATAAAATAAATAAATTTGATAAAGATATTAAACTCCATGGTTTTCATCTTTCACTGTTTTTAATTACTATGTCAATTAGCCAGCAGCAACCGGCCTTTACAGATGGAAACTGACAACATAGCTGATGAGCTTTTTATCAAAGTTGTTATTCAGTCTTTACCTTTAAAGGCATTGAAGACTTCGCCAAACTGCATGCATGCTGCCCTCTGAAAAAAGTTAACTTTCCGTTGCTTGAAAGTGACGTCTTGTTCTTGTCGCTCCAAAATGCAGACAGTAATGAAACGTTATCTTTAGATGGACCTGAGATGTCCATCGCTGTATTGTTTGTACACTGTGCTGTGGGTATTGACCGTAGCTGCATGTATTGACTGTACGCTAGTGTCTAATTACCGACCGTAGCAAGCTGTGTGTGTATTTTCTGGGATCGATGGTGGTGTCTAGCACTTCTGTTACACCTCGTTCGAAACTAGGTCAGATTACCGGCATTAGACGCTTCTTTTTGCGAGAGTCTTCACACTCTTTTAACATCACACTAAAACAAGACCAGTGCTTAAATTGTAATGAAGAATGAAGCACTGCAACTCTCAAAGTAATTTGTTCCTCACTCTGACAATAACTGTGTTTTAATGGTTTATCTGGCTGCTGAAGTCCCATGGGAGTAAACTGATACCTCTTGTTAATATGAGGATTTTCTGGTAGCTGAAACTGACATCGGGAAAACCTTACCTTCTGGACAATAATAGACTTATGCATTTTCACGCGCCATCGCCGCTTAACTCACAGAAAAAAAAATATATCACCGACTAATACCGTAGCCTGCTAAGGACAGCCGGTCTAGCCAGTTACATCTGGCCTGATCCGGTGCCTTGGTCTGGTCATTCTTTTCCTGTGACTTGCACTGCTACAAGCAAGTCAACATTTTTGTGCATGCCCCACTAACCATGTGGGGATAGTTGATGACTTTCTGATCTTTAGGCAAACAGCACACTCTCATAGCATTTAATATCATGAAAATCTCAACAATCTGGCAACAGTAGAGAGAATTATATCATCAGGGCACTTCGGCTGAAAATGTCTGGGTTTGGCTTTTAAAATTGGCCAATCATTTATACACAGATGAAAAGATATTTTTACATATAGGTCCAGGGGCCTGTCTAAGGGCCCTGCTGGGGTCCAGGGGCAAAGGCCCACCAGGGGACCAAGGCAGGGAGGTTGGGCTCACATCTTGAAATCTTCATGTTTGCTTCTGTTTTGTCCCTGAACTGATATGTCAGTCATAAACATATTTTAACAAAAGTCACATCTGACAAGTGATTAGACTTAAATTAAGATTGACAACTTATCTGTTTAACATCCAGGTTTAACTTAGGGCCTTAATCATGATTAATCAAACTCACATTATCGTAGGCCTACTTTCATTTAGGGAGTGGAAATCTCAGGAGGAAGCTACCCCCCCCCCCTCCCCTGCAGAGTACAGCACTGTACTTGGCATCAGTTTAACTTATTCACAAATAAAACATTTTGTGAACATATGTACATACCTACTAAACTAGAACTTGAGATATTAGTGAGTAATATGGTTAAAACGACAACATGACTAGCAGTTTAGCATCCAGGCTTAGCAGATATAGTCTCAGCGGTGTATGGGCACGGTTTCTCATTTAATTTATGCTATAAGTGAAATCCGTAATTACCTATTTCAACTCATTTGAAATGTTCTATTTTTCATCAGGGGTTGAGCAGATGATAATGAAACATTAATAACTACTAATCTCATAGCACAATTATGTTTGAGCTCCCTTTATGAGATACAAGAGTCATTATGAGCCTGGTAGGCCTAGCGCCTACACCAGTCAGTCACTAAACCTGGGAATGGGGGGGGGGGGAGGAGGGGTTGGGACATTTGATATTTTGGGTGGGGACCTTTCAGAAAGTGCCCCCTCGCCCATGATCGATGACCCTGTCAAGGATACATCAACAAGAAGATTTTATGGCCTAAGTAAAGCTTTTTGAGAGCATTTGTCCAGATGACATCACAGACACCCCAAATGTGATCCAACTTCCTGGAGTAGTTGAATGTTTAGCCAGTCAAACAATGTTGCATTCAAAGCAACCAATATCTCGAGTTAGGGGTAAGCTATTGAGATTGAGTTTTCAACTACCAGTGGGGGAATATTTTTCCCTCATTTCACATTTCACATTATTTCTCACCAGAAAATCCTTTTTAAGAAACTTGAACCAGGAAAACAAAAAGGTGGTTCTGATGCCTAAACATATTCATATCGTGGTAATCGTTACATGTTAATATTCATGAACTAGTGCACGCCATGATGAAGAGGATTATCTATTGACTAATGCAGCAACATATAAAGGAAGGTACCAGGAATCGGTTATCATATTGACAAAGTCTATTTCGAGAAAGTATAAACAGGTACATGCATGAATATTAATGAGGTCATGTTTTATGATCTCATAAGCATGTATCTATTACTTAAATTTTAATATCCAAGTACATGTTAAAAGCTAATTAGACTACACCATTTCAGAGATATCTGATTAAGAATTTCATGTTCCACTGATTAATATTCATGATATAACCACAAAACACTACACGATTGTGTTTCAATGTAGTGTAACAAACCTAATATGACAAAGATGAAAAATGTGGAACATTTAGTTCTTGTCTTGTGTTTATAAGCCAATTTCTTGCAAGTTAATGAATTTAATATTAATGACAAAGTTGGAGACATCATGAAAATGTGCTTATTATGTACCAACATCACCCTACCAGGTACCTTAAGCCATGCCCACTCATTAATATTCATGATATTAGAACCAATAGGGCACATCTACTCATTGGGCATCTATCGACCAAATATAACATGAATTCAACTTGTGTTTGTTTCAGATATCGTGTTTACCAGCTGTTTTGGACAATTTCCCATTAAGCCCCATCTCCACTCATGAATATTAATGAAGTTAAAGTTGTTGTCGCAGAGAAACACACTACAAATAAGAACTCAACAGCCAGTACAAGACTTCCTTTAGCAAAACATCTCTTGGTTTCAAAGTAGAAAAAATCTATTCATGATTTTATTTCAAAAACATTATTCTGAACCCAATTTTGTTTATTTCAGCTGATATTTTCATATTAAACCATCACTTATATCTGCATATTATATATATGAGTCATAACACCAATTTAAAACTCATAATAGTGAAATAAACCATTATGAGATCATGGTTTTTTTTGAGAAACAAATTTTCGTCTGATTCTCTGAACAACTTGCCAATGAGCATTGAGGAGGTAATATACAGTGCATACATCAACAACCAAGGGCTTGATTAGAAACACATGAATCCCCTGTAACACATACGAGTCCAGAAGCAATCTGAGTAAAATGTTTGTTCGTATCATTCATGTTATACAGGGATGAGCCCGGGGTAAATAAAAAATCACGGAACTTTTCAAAAATTGCGGTATAGGCTCCAGTTTCCGTATGCTACAGTGTGTTAGGATAATAGTTTTTGTCCTCGAGGTAGAAAAGAGATCACAGATATTCCACGAATTCGCGGAAAAAGCTCATGTCTGGTTATAGGCTTCTAGTACTAAAAGGCTTAACCTGTGAGGATGAATGCAATATCTAATAGTAGCCACATCAAAACAAACAAACTCTGAATTATCTCAGTAAATTTAATTCAAATAACAAGTGTTGGTATTGGAAATATCATGGTACATGCACATTAATATCAGTTATTGGACAGTTGCATCATTTCATCTGGCCAATTTACAGTCCTTACGGTAAGCTAAGGCTACAATAAACCATTGATCAACCTTCCCTTTCCCTACGCCCCACCCCATCATTACTTCTCTCTCTCCCACCCCATCCTTCCTTAACCCACCCCTCCCTCCCCCACCCCCATACCTAATTAGCTTCCTCCTGAATTACTGAAAACCTGAGCAGAACTAAACAAGACCTGCCAATGAAGCTGAAGGATTATAAATCCATCTTAGTATCTCTTTGCTCCTAAAGGCTTGTCTATTGCCATCTGGTGTGTACAGTATTAACAGCCTAAAAATAACATAATAATCTGCGATACAACATGTCTATGACTTGATATGCAGCTGTACACACCAGGTGTCTGATTTGCAGTTAAAATATAAAATAAACTGATTCAACATCTTTATGAAACCAATTTCATTATTCCATAGTATAGACAATACTCTGCTGCTATGATAAACAGCCTTGGCAAGACTGGGATCATTGTTGTATGTAGCTAGACGGCCTGCTAGTCATATGGTCCATTGGATGTACCAGAGGGCCTACTAGTCATATGGTCCATGCTCACACCAGAGGGCCTGCTAGTCATATGGTTCATTGGTTGTACCAGAGGGCCTACTAGTCATATGGTCCATGCTTGTACCAGAGGGCCTGCTAGTCATATGGTCCATGGTTGTACCAGAGGGCCTGCTAGTCATATGGTCCATGGTTGTAGCAGAGGGCCTGCCAGTCATATGGTCCATTGGTTGTACCAGAAGGCCTGCTAGCCATATGGTCCATTGGTTGTACCAGAGGGCCTGCTAGTCATATGGTCCATGGTTGCACCAGAGGGCCTGCTAGTCATATGGTTCATTGGTTGTACCAGAGGGCCTACTAGTCATATGGTCCATGCTCACACCAGAGGGCCTGCTAGTCATATGGTTCATTGGTTGTACCAGAGGGCCTACTAGTCATATGGTCCATGCTTACACCAGAGGGCCTGCTAGTCATATGGTCCATTGGTTGTACCAGAGGGCCTGCTAGTGATATGGTCCATGGTTGTACCAGAGGGCCTGCTAGTCATATTGTCCATGGTTGTACCAGAGGGCCTGCTAGTCATATGGTCCATGGTGGTACCACAGGGCCTGCTATTGGAGAATGGTCCAACCATCCTTCTGACTGGTCTCATTTTCTGGGCCAATCAAAGACACAGATTGAATCTGAGAATCACTACCAAGATACCTGAAGGAAAAAAAACCAATGTTATCACTCATAGTCATAGTACAATATGATAATATGATCTACTCTACATTAGTTATGGCAGAGGAAATTGCAACTGTTTAAAAACCCTTTCTTGTTTAATCTCAGTACTGTATCCAGGGACTACAATGTCAACGTCTGTGCCATTTCTCTCATCGCGGTGTTTACACTATGTAATATGAAACCAAACCTATGCATGGTCAGAGTGAAAGTCCAGTTCAAGCCGTGCAAGGCACAGCTTCTGCAGGTTGATTGGAACTTTTTTGTCTTTTTGTTTGGGAAAAGCAGACAATCGAGCAAATTTAAAGTAACAAATTAAGTGGAAGACAAGCAGTACAAAAATTTCGAAGCTTTAGAAGAGTGAAGGAAACTACTTAGGAAAAATAATGGGAGGTCGCCTCTGACCTGGCGGGATGTACCCTTATGCTCAGAAAAATAAATAACAAAATTAAAAATAGTTCCCGGTGAATGGACTGTTCCCCAGAGGAGGACAATTTCGATGGGGTTTTACTTACAAGTCCTGGGTTCCTAAACAAGGGCCCCTCCTCCCTCTGCCAGGGCTAAAGCCTCCTGCCAGTTTGAAAAAATCTAAGGTATCTAGGGAACTTTTCAAGTGATTTTTAGCATAGGTTTTGTGAACTAAGTGTTTAATTAAGAGGTCATGGGTTAGGGGATCAAGAAGAAGGGTGTTTTTTAAGGATTTTTTGGTTGAGATAATTGGTTGTTCAAAAAGTGGTTAAGAGTTTGCTGCTTCAAGGAGCTTACTAAGTGGCGATGTAGCTAGGGATATTAAGGCAAATTCTAAGGGCTTTATTATTAATAATGTTTAATTCGGAAACTTGAGATTTATTACAACTAAGGAGGCAGATACTGCCATAAGTAATAATTGGTTTAATTTTCGAGTTATAATTTTTTAATCAAGTATGTGGGGATAGGTATTTTAGATTACTTAGGCTTTTACGTGAGTTTAGGATCCTCCAAGCTTTACCGATAGTGATATTAATGTGTTTCTTAAAATTTAGTTTTATTGTCTAGGGTGATTCCTATGTAAACAGCTTCTTTGCTGGGTGTGATGTCAGTCGTAAAAAGATTAATACTGTAGCCCTCGGTCGAGTCTTTAGAATCAGGGTACTTAAAGATTACAAGCTTAGATTTATTCCGATTAAATTTCACTCTCCATTTTCTACACCAGGAGCTTAGGGTGTTGAAGAATCTTTGTAGTGCACTGATGCATAGGGAAATTCTTTTACTTGTATGCCAAATAGCGAGATTGACTTCAATGTGTGGAGTGAAGCTTATCATAAGGGAGATTTTAACGTAGATGTTGTATAAAAGTGGTCTTAGCACTGAGTCTTGTGCAGTTCCAGCTTTGAGTTCAAAGATAGGAAGAGAAAAGTCTGATGATAAGATTTGGGAGATTATACTTTAACAGTTTGAATCGTAGGCCATTGTGCCAGGTTTTATCAAAGGCCTTTTCACAGGCTAGAAAAATAGCTGCCGAGTGGAGTCTGTTTTGGAATCCGATTTTGTCTTTTCGTTAATCTGAAAAGGGGATTTATAGTAGACTTGTTAGCTCTAAAGCCTGCCTGATACGGAGAGCATTTATTAGTGTTCTCGAGGAAGCAACTAATTCGACCATTAAGGATTTTTTTCAAAGACTTTTCCTAAAACTGGGTGTAGACTGATTGGTCTATAATTGCTTGGATTCGAGTGGGATTTTTTTGCTTTTGGAATGAGAACAGCGCTAGCCATTTTCCAGGGAGAAGGGAAATAGCCTATTTTTATGAGTAGGTTGAAAAGTTTAATGGCATTATCTGTGAGGCTAGCTGGGCAGATGTTGAGCATTAGATAGGGAACACCGTGGTGACCCGGAGAGGAATAGTTATTTGTTTTAGCAAGAGCTAGTTTCCACTACATGGTTATTATAATAAAAATAATAATTAACAGTTCTTATATAGCGCAACTTACAATAAAGTCTCGCCGCTCTGTACTTAACCCTGGTCATTGGCAACATGTCTCACCTACACACCAAAGTGTGCACAATTCAAACAATCTCTCCTGGGGCACCACAGTGCACCACAGCCACGTGTCCCCTGGGGACTTCCCATAGGGTGCAGCCACAAACCGGCGCATGCAACTATATTTACAAGTCACCTGGCAAGTCCCCATTTATACACCTGGGTGAAGAGAGGCAATGGAGATAAAGTGCCTTGCCCAAGGACACAAAGCAATGATCTGGCCAGGGCTCGAACCTGTAATCCTTAGATCACAAGTCCACTGCCTTAACCACTTGACCACAACGCTGTTATGGGTCGGTAATTTCGTTTTCCTGGTTATTATCAGTAGTGACGTTAAAGTTAGGGGTGAACTGGTTTAAGTTAGCGTTGATAAAGTTATCAATGTACATAAGCTTTTTGGTGGGCAGCTATGACATAACAGGCCTTAGAGATTGGGGAAAAAAACTTAGAAGCTTCCAAATAAATGAGTGCTTGTCGTACCTTAGAAGATCGGCAGGTTCTCCAGCCGAAAAACAAAATAAAAATTGTAGCGTTTAAAAACACTTTTAGTCTTCCCCTCAGGAAGAGGAAAACTTAAACTGCTATTCTAACAGAAAGGCTGAAACAAGTTCTGTGATACGGTTCGAACAGAGTTACACATTCCATGCATTCCAAACAACCATGACAATGTCATGAAAAGCATTTAACAAACCTATTTGATGCATGAAACAAATATATCATGTGACACTGTCAACAGAGGGCAAGACTTTGTTGGTACTATAGACAACAGCATTGACCAATGAGAGAGAGCCTTACAGGTTTCTCTCTTTTGGGGGTTGGGAGCAGGCACTGTAAGCTTAGCAGAAAATTGATTCTTAATTCCTAATTCTTAATTCCTAATTCTTAAGTCTTAATTGTTAAGCTTTTAAGCTTTATGGAAGACTTACCTCCACTTTGTACTTTTGTGGCAAAACAAATAAATCAATAAATAAATTCTTAATTCCACTCTATTAGACTGTCATTTACAGAAACGAAGAGAGGTCAAAGTACGACTATGTATTATTATTATTATTAAATGTATATTTTGTATGAGACATAGGTAAGTAGACCAATAAGGTGAAGCAGGTAAATTACAAATAAAAGTGAGTCTTGTATCTCTGATCTGGTGTCATTCAGACAAACTACTGACCTCTGTGCCACATCTACGACATCTTCCCTAGTAACGGCAAAGAGTCGGTCCCTCTGAATCTGCCTGTCATCATCGGTGACTCCGTTCAGGAAGGTAGACACCCCTCGTGACCCTGGAGCAATGGGTGCGTCGACCTACCGGAGAGGAGGGAACAGAGCCAGTCACTGCCTCTACATCATAATTTCAACTCCTATTCTTGAAATTTATTCCCAGCACTACATGCTAAACACTAGTGTCTCAACCAATTATATTGCTGCGCATTACATAGTAGTATTTAAATAACAAAAGGGCATGTTTTAGCTACTATAATGGAAAAGGGATACTATTTTATAACAAATCGAAGCACTTCCAACAAACAAGGGTACTTCAGGATTTTCTGAAAAGTTGGGGGAGGGGAACACATCATTCTCTTTCCCCTCCTCCCCTCCCCTTCCCCCTCCCCCTCTCCTCCCCCTCCCAAATTAAATGGCAAGTCTTTCCTATGCTCAATTTCGTGCAGTGACATGAAGTACAAACTCATAGCATTGGACTGTATCTGAATTGTTAGCCCCTGTCCAGAGACCTTTGGGAGTTTTGTCCCTTCACCGTGCCAAAGTTAATAATGATGTGTGGGATTTAAAATGCATATTTGCTCCACAGACTCTTAGACAAATACAGGGATGTGCCTACGCTGGGCGGCACTGGCTGGCCCCGCCCAGCATGAAAAATTACTGCCCAGCACTGTCTTAAAACTTGTGAATCCCGCCCAGCACGATTTTGATCTAAAATCCTGACATTCCTAACAATATATTCAACATAAATTGGGCCTAGCCTATGCCAAAATCATACAGACTAATAATGCATCAGTTACGCATGCGAGAAACATTACTTACGGCTCTCAATCGGTCCCTTGTAAAATCTCTTTGAAACAAACTAATAACTTTTACCAGGTACGTAATATATTTCACTAAAAAATATTTAAAAATGTAAATTTATAGCATTTGGCATTCTGAGCACCTTAACACCCCCTCACTCTTAGACCCCTCCCCCAGGATGGCGATCAGTATACCTGGCACTCAGGAAATCCTGGGCACATCCCTGCAAATGCTTAGACAACTACTACAAAAATTATCGGTGCAAATGTGTGGCCAATAATCAGGCTACCTCCACCAAAATCTAAGAAATAACTGGTAGAAAAGTCATTTCTAACCTTCAATAAAACTGTTTTTTGCAATACTGCTCATAAATCAGTCAGAGGATAAATGGACCCAAAAGTTGAGAAGTTAACAATGAAAGTAAATTGGTTGTATTAAACTGAAGCCAATGTGGAATGCAACCCCAAATATGTCCCTGTAAGAAACACCACACCATCACCACTGGGATTGAACGATGAAGGCTTCCAGCAAACCCACACATGAAATAATATGATAGATACTTTAACAAATGTGCTAGAAGGCCTCTCTATAAATACCATAAACATAGCATAACTACAAATACCAGACTCACAAATACCAAACATCTTGACTCACATTTGAGAATAAAGCTATTTTAGCTTCATCTAGGTCTTGATTAGTAAAGTTTTGAGACTGAATCCAGGGCAGTGACTGATGAAAGACATCCAGGGTCTCCGTAGAACGAGGATCCCTGGAAGACAATTAATAATGTAAGTTCGACTCAATGGTATTCTTTAATGCCAGAAATTAACTGTATTAACCAATATATATATTTGGCATCAGAGACAAAAACTTCATCATAACAGGACATGAACTTCGGGTGGTATTTTATTGGAAACATCTTGCCAGCAAAATGTGAAGATATCACCATGGCAGATCGGGAAAGGAATCAGCATGGTGGCCAATTGGCTAAGGCGTCGGACTTGTGATCCAAGGATTGCTGGTTCGATTCCTGCCTAGTTCATTACGCTGTGTCCTTGGGCAAGATGCTTTATCTCACTTGCCTCTCTCCACCCAGAGGTTAAATGGGTACCTGTGAGATAACTTGTCATTGGGCGCAGTATATAACTGCTGCAGACTCGAGGGATTGTCTCTGGGACAAGGTTATCATTGACCAGGGGTAATATAACGTCTGTAAAGTGCTTTGGGACCTATTGCTGGTATAAAGCGCTATAAAAAAAAAAAGCAAAGCCAAAAATTGATCATCTTCAAAATGTATAACCGCTTAATAAATACTGTGAGTATTATGTTTATGGAGGAGGATGGTACAGTAAGGAAAAGATTAACAACAAGATTGTACACACTAAATATATATATATAGCTATTCCTACCTATAATTCAAGATCTGTCAACATATATAGGCAAGTGCTCACACCCATCATATTAAACCTGTAACCTTTGAAGTGAAACCTGACATTGTCAATCACAGAGTAAACTATTGAGGAGAATACCAGAACGAGAGGTCCATCAACGTACTGAGATTTATTCATCAACGGAATTCAGAAATGCAACATTCCATCTCACCTGTAAGAATAGAATTTAAACGTCCCGTCGTTGCTCATGGTGGCCCCGCTTCCGTAAGCTCCACCTTTCTCCCTGTGAATGATCAGATATACTGTAAGTTGAGGTGTGGGGTGGGATGATGTGGGGGAGAAGTGGGTATGAGGATGTGAAAATCTAAGAATGCTTCAACAAGTGTGCTATTAAAGTCCTTCCAAATTTTGACTTGCAGGGTTCATCTATCAGCTTTCTACATTTTATGCAGAGGTGTAAAAGAGGTTTACTTCTGATTAGTAGGAAAGAAAAACATGATATGATGTGGTGAATGGGAGCTGCCAAGAGGGCAGGGCCCCTAGCAGGGAATACAGGGCTTATAAGATGCAGCATTTTACAGACATTTCTTATTCTCTAAGAGTGATTTCCAAGCACAAGAAAATGAGATATTACTGCGACACTTCTTTTAATGGAGTGTGTCTCCTTTCTCTTCCAGATATTTGGAAAGGATAAAAACTCTCTGTAGCCTACACCTCCCCCCCCCAACCTCTCCCTATCTCTCCCTCTCTCTTGGTCCCAAGTGGGCTGAGAGACATCAATATCTAATTGTTCATAATGACAAGACTGAGGACCCCATTTGTTTTTCACACATACACACAGTTTTGTTGCTACTAACTCTGATAACATGAGCTTCATGATGTTATTCATTGTTATAGTTGGCACACAACTCTTAGCAATAGGCTGTACACAGCAGACACAATTAATACAACAGAGATTTAATGGATCAAAAGAAAGATTGACTTCATACCTGATTTCCTTGTGAAGGAATTTAGCTGACAGGAGTCTTGCCAAAACTACCAACCTGCCAGAGACAGGTAAATAAAAGGAATAGGTTGGTACAGAGGTGGGTAAGGTTGGTAAAAAGGTGGGTAATGTTGCACAAAGATGGGTACCGTGGTACAAAGATGGGTACCATGGCACAAAGGTGGGTAGCATTATACAAAGGTGGATAGCATGGTAAGAGGTGGATAACATGGTACAAAGGTGGGTACCATGTATAATGATGGGTACCATGGCACAAAGATGGGTAACATTGTGCAAAGGTGGGTAGCATTGCAAAGAGGTGGATACCATGGCACAGTGGTGGGTAATGTGACACGGGGTAGGTAACATGGCACAGAGGTGGGTAACATGGCAGAGGTGGGTAACAAGACACAGAGGTGGATAACATTGTACAAAGGTGGGTACCATGGTACAAAGATACCAGGGGTACGGCATGAAGTATGATATCAAGGTAACACACTGAGGTATGCTAATGTGGTGTGAATGGCTAGTACAGAGACTCTTTCTGTCGTCTGCAAGAACATACATGGATTGAATCAATAGGCTGAGCAGTCTCAACAGAAGGAATAGAGATGGCCTAGCTATTCTTGAGTTTATATTGAAGTCTCAACTATAACAGTTCTGTAGTTACTTAATGGATGACTGCAATATCAAGTACCAAGTGATTTCATGAAAAAAAAAGAAAAAAAAAAACCTTTGTGGGGAATGACTTAAGTTATTTACCTATGAAGCCTAATTTATATTCACTATAATGTATATATGGTAGGATGCACAACAAAGCCTAAGGTCAAACTGCACATACTTTGCAAAATCTTCATGCTTGTAAGGCACTGCTGTCGTTCCCATGGAAACATAGTTTACTGGAAATGGAAGCTGGAAATGCCTGCGAGATGACACTGCGGAGAAGTCTTCATCCTTTTGCAATTATAAAATAAGAAATGATCCGATAAATAAGACTCCCGTATGTCAGGGATTGGATCCAGATGATATACACAAACGGCCCTCCATGAAATTAAAGATCATTGACCAACATATATACATACAGAAACTAAATGGAGTGATTTTCAAGAGAGCCCATTTCCCCCTTTTTTTGTCTACAAAACTTTCAAAGAATCAATTAATACTATAATAGTCTGTACAATATCAATCTTGCTCAGATATACTAAAGGTTTGACTCCTCTCTCTCCCATATGACAATGCTGGTCGATGCAAATATTACTTTAGGAGTATATTACGACAACTGTTAAATGCACCGAAATCCTTGAAAAGTATTGTAATATAATATGTTTTTGCTGTAACTGTAATGTTCTGTTTCAAGCATTCTGGAACACTTTAGAAAATGCCCAGCCACCTCCATATGTCGGTTAAAGTCTAATAGTTTTTCATATTTACATTAATCACAGACTTGGATATCACAACAGAATGTACTCCTAAAGCTATACTATTTGGATAAGATATTTACTATCTAAATAGATAAGATTCAATGATTATAATAAGCACACTAACTTTAGTAACACTTATTGCATCTTCCAATGTGGAGACCAGGCTCTCACATCGCCCTGGCAACTTGGTCAGAAATGAATCCAGGGCTTGGACAGCAGGTGACATACCACTGGGGGCAGCATTCAAGCAGAACCTGAAAGAAGACCAAAACAAAACTCTCTTTCCTTAAGAATAATTTCTTAAAGGTTTTATTCTTCAGAGTGTTTTTGTTTAATAATCTGATTTTACATTCTGTTTCTCCAAAAACTTAATATTTGATAGTCTGATTTGCTCACCTCATGTTCGATCTGTTGAGGAGGACGGATGATAACTGCGTTAGTTTACTCACGACATCTGAGAGATCTTCCAGCTCGGCGATCTGCTTCATCAGATTGACCTAGGTCAAATAAAACAGAAAGTAAGAAGAGCATATCTAAAAAGTTGCTGCTTTACACTTGTTATTTGTGAGCCCTCTGCACCCATCCCAACCACCCCCCTCCCACCCTCCATTCTGATTTGCATAAAGGGGATGTATGAGCACCACTTCATACACTCTAGCTAGCATTAACAGTAGTGGACTACGATCAGGGATGAGCCTGGGTAAAAAAATCATGGTATTTTGCAAAAATTGCGGTATAGGCTCCAGTTTGCATATGCTACAGTGTGTTAGGATAATAGTTTTTGTCCCCAAGGTAGAAAAGAAATCACGGATATTCCGCGAATTCGCGGAAAAAACTCATGTCTGTACGATAGTTTGCCTGTTTGCATATTCATGACTTACCTGTCCCTCCTGTTACCTCTCCAATCTGTCCTATAGGAGAGAGACTACTAGCCGCAACCCTCATTGCATATTCATGACTTACCTGTGACATCCCTCCTGTTGCCTCTCCAATCTGTCCTACAGGAGAGAGGCAACTGGCCGCACCCCTCATTGTATATGCATGACCTTACCTGTGACATCCCTCCTGTTACCTCTCCAATCTGTCCTACAGGAGAGAGACTACTAGCCACACCCCTCATTGCATATGCATGACCCATGAAGGACACTGAATTAGCCATCTCTGCTGCCTCCATCCTGATTAAGGTGGTCAACCTCTCCTGATCTGTAAGGGTAACACTGGAAGTAGAAAAAAAAATTGAATCCAAAAAAAAAAAATTAAAAAATGGCACAGAGAAAAAGAACTGAGGCATCACACTTTCAGAATGTTTAACAGCTAAATACAAACTAAAGCATCTTGAGTTTGAGAAGCATTTCATTATATTTCATATTATAATATTTTATGATATCTTCTTCAAAGTGACCGAGTTTGCTTCAGACTATTATCATAACTCTTCAAATTATGAGATAAAGAGGTAGTTAGTAAATTACTACTCATCCAATATATATTATGAAAATACTAATGCAATAGAGTTTCCAACTCACAGGTATTGAAACATTATTTAAAATATGCAAAGCTAAAACAAAGACAACTCTCTAATGAGGCAACTTAGGATATGATTGTTGGAAACGACTTGCCTCAATCAATGAGGCTTGTTGTCAATACAGCGAGTATTAGCAACCTGTAGGATAATTATTTATGTTCCATTTAGGGATCATCAAAGTTATGGTTTGATAATATCACTACTCCTCCTTACCTCTGAAATATATCCTGCCACAAACCAAACATTTCATGAAGATTTCTCTCAAGACAATGAGATGAGAGTGCCACACCCTGAAAGTAAGAGTAGACCGATGAGTAGAAAAACAAACTATCAAAACTAATTCAAGAAATATTCAAGAAATCTGAGTCAATTAAAACTTTATTCAGAGAGTCTTCCCCCTTGACAAATAATGACTGTTGATAAACATAACGTCTTGCTGCAAAGTTTTGGTATTACTGGGTGAGCACAGCTGGACATTATGTTTCAAAGACAGAATGTGTACACTGTAAAGTATGACATACACACATATATGCATAGAAGGCGGTTAGATGGGGGCAGGGGGGGGGGCTGCAGCCCCCCAACCAAATATTTATGTGAACATTTGGGCAATATGCTGAAAAATTCTCGGGCACCTACTGAAAGAAATATAATTTGCAATATGTTTTCAATGGTTAAACTTATATTATTATTATCATTATTATCGAACGACTTGCCCAATAATTCAAACTAATATGGAAGGGTAATAACACGGAAAGTGATTTTTTGTTATTGGCATGCGATATTATAACCGATGCACGCCTATATGATATGCACATATTGCAGAAAAATTTTGGTTATATTTTTCGGGCAAGTCTTTACGACCCCCTGTATCAAACTGGGCTCCTATGCATGTGCATACACATCCCGACATTATGTTTCATAGACAGAACGTGTACACTGTAAAGTAAGACATACCCTTGCCAAGTATCTGAAACAATCACAAGGGCTTCCTTTTTGTCTCATATTGTGCAAATATCTTATCAGCAGGTGTGAATGGGAACTTTTTTGAAAACCGAAGTGAATCTCCCAAATCTGTTACATATAGTACATTGATTGTTAACATAACACAGGTATGCAAAACAAAGAGAACATAAGTGTATTATCCTACTAGCCTACTAGACCTAGCTTCTTACCACTTCATAAGATGTTGTGTCTTCTGGCCGTTGGATAATGTGAGGACCGACACCAAGCCCACCTGTTCTTAACTCTTCTTCTTTTGCAAGTTCCCGGAAGCTCATGTTCTTAGTTCCCATTCTGAAAAAGCACAGAGACAATGGTTCAGTTACAACAATTAAAAAATATCTGAAGAATAACACGGTCCCACTATTAAAATATTTGTAACTTGATATATGTTTAAAATTTACTAAAGTGAAGGATTTCATTATTTAGTTTTACCTTCTCTGCACATTACCAACAAAGAGTATCAAATCACACATTAAAACCAAACTAAAAGAAATACTTCTTTTCTCTGCTAACAATATTCAGCTTAACAGGGAATTACTTAAAGGAACCATTATCCACTAATTAGCTCATGGGTCAAATTATTACTTCAGTGAAAGACATTCAATGTAATTGTCATTTAAATACTGTTTTTGTTATTGTCTTTCCTAAATGACTTACAGAAGACTGCACCTTTGACTGGTTTCCATTTTACCCTCAACTGTTATAGGCTGTGTGTGCTATTAACTTGGAATCTAATGAAATAAGTAATGTGATCAGCAACACAATGTATGGTAAGTGTATTGTCTGTTTGTCAGGGATAAGCCTGGGGTAAAAAAAAAAAACGCGGAACTTTGCAAAAATTGCGGTATAGGCTCCAGTTTGCATATGCTACAGTGTGTTAGGATAATAGTTTTTGTCCCTGAGGTAGAAAAGAAATCATTGATATTGCGCGAATTCGCGGGAAAAGCTCATGCCTGGTTTGTGTATATATACTTACTGTGTAATAACATTGCAAAACAGTGGAAGGTACTGGACAAGTTCCTGGTCTGCTGGTCCCAACGGACTGACAGCTTTGAAATAGGTCACGCCATTTGTGGGCTGTTCGTGAAGCTGGACGTAACTACCATCTGAAACCAGTAAAACAAATATCTACTAAAGCAGGCTTTATGTTACATTCTTAAAATAGCTGAACAAATGTCTTCTGAGGGATACATCAACGTTGATGAATTTTTGTTTGCCTCTCTGATTTCAGCATCCTCTCTTGTCAGTGAGTAATAATGGAGACAACCTATATGTTCATTATTGAGATAATTTAATGTCGCAAAAGCAGAGAAGGGTTTTCCTATCTCAAAATTACCCACATCCTATAGTCTGAATCTACCAAACATTCAAAGCATGTTTATTTAGCAATAGACTATTTTGCATATAAGGCTGAGGCTGTAATTATCATTAAGTTACAACTACAGAATATTACAAGGGGGTCTGTGAGTGATATGTCCATCTCTGTTTATTCTCATTAACTGTTGAGGATAATTACCAGTATGGTTACAACTAGAGAATATTACAAGGGGGTCTGTGAGTGATGTGTCCATCTCTGTTCATTATCATTAACTGTTTAGGATAATTACCAGTATGGTTACAACTACAGAATATTACAAGGGGGCCAGTGAGTGATTTGTCCATCTCTTTTCATTATCATTAACTGTTGATGATAATTACCAGTATGGTTACAACTACAGAATATTACAAGGGGGCCAGTGAGTGATTTGTCCATCTCTGTTCATTATCATTAACTGTTTAGGATAATTACCAGAATGGTTAAAACTACAGAATATGACAAGGGGTATGTGAGTGATTTGTCTATCCCAGCTTTGACTAGTGTTACCTTTTTTTTTTTTTATCTTTTATGGATTTTGAAGAGGACAACTAAGGTTATGAGGTTAATTTGCTGCCATCATATTGTGTGTGTTGAAAACAATTTCATCATGCTCCTGAACAGTCACGTATAACAATAGGTACAACATGTGCACTACCTTTAGTGTGCGTATCATTCAAACCTGTGACATTTTTAGATTATCAGCACACGTTAGCTAGTGTGACAATATGTTGCGGTTGCAAAAACAGGACAATCCTGATAAATTGTACATATATGGTAACCCTAGCTTTGACTATATACACATTAATAATAATAATAATAATACACAGTTCTTATAAGGAGCAAATATACACTAAAGTCTCTATGCGCTGATGAAACAATGTGCAGCGCACAATAACGCACAATAATGCACAACAAGCGCACAATAATGCACAACAAGCGCACAGTAATGCACAACAACACACAATAATGAAACAATGTGCAGCAGTTATACCAAACAAAAAAATGCACAGGGTATGAACACACTTACCCAGACATTCAGTTTTAATATCTGTTCTCCTGGTATTAGGATTGATATCTCCTACGGTTACCGTCGGTAAGCAGCTGACATCCACCTCCTGGTTTTGAGATTCAGCCAGTTCTATTCCTAGATCAACAAAACCCCATCAAATATATAAAAAGCAGTAATGAATAAAAAGTATATAAAAAAGGTTTCTTGCCAGTTTTGAGAACATTTCTTAAAATTTCTCCTGACGTTGTTGATGCAATTTGCTACTTTGAATCACTTTCAGCAACTTAGAAAAGACTGATAAAAAGTCTTAACATAAATTCTGATTGAATTAGTTATTTGAAATAATATTTAATGTTTATCTGGTGGTTTTGAGATGGCTTAAGTTTTGGGTTGAACAATTGAAGCCCCTCCTAGAGGTGTATTACTCAACACTCAGTCATACTTTACATTACATGTTAATGATGAACTATTCTGACCACCTTAGAAGAGAGTCCAGATCAATCAATGAACTACTACTATATTCAGCACAAATGTAGCAAATAAAGTCTTCATGTAACAAACATGAATGTTGTGCACCTATGACATTCACAACATACCAATGTCATAGACCAATGTATCTGACAAGTCTTTTGGTTACCTATCCACCACACCTGTTATACAGACCTGTCCATCATACTTATTACATAGACCTATCCACCATACCTGTTACATAGACCTATCTACCACACCTGCTACAAAGACTTATCCACCATCCATGTTATGAAGACCTATCCACCATACCTGCTACATAGACTTTTCCACCATACCAGTTACATAGACCTATCCACCATCCCTGATACATAGACCAATATAAAATACCTGCTACATAGACCTATCCACCATACCTGCTACATAGACTTTTCCACCATACCTGTTGCATACAGAGGACATATCCACCACACCTTTTACAAAGACCTATCCACCATACCTGTTACATACATAGGACCTATCTACCATACCAGTTACATAGACCTATCCACCATCCCTGATACATAGACCAATATAAAATACCGGCTACATAGACCTATTCACAATACCTGCTACATAGACCTATCCACCATACCTGCTACAGAGACCTTTCCACCATACCTGCTACATAGACCTATCCACCATACCTGTTACACAGACCTATCCACCATCCCTGATACATACAGAGACCCTATCCGCCATACCTGATTGATAGATCTGTTCCTTTGTGTCTTTATCTAATGCCTGTACAATGTTATTTAGTTTATCCATCTCTGCTACATAGACCTATCCACCATACCTGTTACATACAGAAGACCTATCTACCAAACCTGTTACATAGACCTATCCACCATACCAGTTACACAGACCTATCCACCACACCTGCTACAGAGACCTTTCCACCATACCTGTTACATAGACCTATCCACCATCCCTGATACATAGACCAATATAAAATACCAGCTACATAGACCTATTCACAATACCTGCTACATAGACCTATCCACCATACCTGCTACAGAGACCTTTCCACCATACCTGTTACATAGACCTATCCACCATACCTGTTACATAGACCTATCCACCATACCTGTTACATACAGAAGACCTATCTACCAAACCTGTTACATAGACCTATCCACCATACCTGCTACATAGACCTTTCCACCATACCAGTTACATAGACCTATCCACCATCCCTGATACATAGACCAATATAACATACCTGCTACATAGACCTATCCACCATACCTGTTACACAGACCTATCCACCACACCTGCTACATACAGAGGACCCATCCACCATACCTGATTGATAGATCTGTTCCTTTGTGTCTTTATCTAATGCCTGTACTATTGTATTTAGTTTATCCATCTCTGCCTTCTCCTGGTTGGTGTTGTAGTTGTCATCGGCTGTCATTCTCAGCCAGAGCTGGTGCTGGTTGTTCACCAGGTACTTCTGGACCAGATCTTGTAGGTACCTGGGATTATCAGCAATCTTCTGCTTAAAGGATGACACCAACTGATCTAGCTGCATAGAACTGATGGGATCACCATCCTGATTCCAAACGGACATTAAAGACTGTAAATGAATGAACAGTAAGAATAATATTAAAAGTGATAACAACTTTCAAAGTACTTCCTGGGAGATTCTGATCCTACAGACTATTCATTGACAATGAGGAGTGTTAAAGTATACAATGAGATGTTTTAGGAATGTTATAGTCGACAATGAGATGTCTTAGAAATGCCAAAGTAGACACTGAGATGTCTTAGGTATGTTAATGTTAACAATGAGATGTCTTAGGAATGTTAAAATAAACAATGAGAAGTCTTAGGAATGTTAAAATAAACAATGAGAAGTCTTAGAAATGTTGAAGTAGACAATGAGATGTCTTAGGATGTTAAAGTCTACAATGAGATGTCTTAGGAATGTTTAAGTATACAATGAGATGTCTTAGGAATATTTAAGTATACAATGAGATGTCTTAGGAATGTTAAAGTAAACAATGAGATGTCTAAGGATGTTAAAGTCTACAATGAGATGTCTTAGGAATGTTTAAGTAAACAATGAGATGTCTTAGGAATGTTTAAGTATACAATGAGATGTCTTAGGAATGTTAAAGTAAACAATGAGATGTCTAATGAATGTTAAAGTAGACAATGAGATGTCTTAGGATGTTAAAGTCTACAATGAGATGTCTTAGGAATGTTTAAGTATACAATGAGATGTCTTAGGAATGTTTAAGTATACAATGAGATGTCTTAGGAATGTTAAAGTAAACAATGAGATGTCTAATGAATGTTAAAGTAGACAATGAGAAGTCTTAGAAATGTTGAAGTAGACAATGAGATGTCTTAGGATGTTAAAGTCTACAATGAGATGTCTTAGGAATGTTTAAGTATACAATGAGATGTCTTAGGAATGTTTAAGTATACAATGAGATGTCTTAGGAATGTTAAAGTAAACAATGAGATGTCTAATGAATGTTAAAGTAGACAATGAGATGTCTTAGGAATGTTAAAGTAGACAATGAGATGTCTTAGGAATGTTAAAGTAGACAATGAGATGTCTTAGGAATGTTAAAGTAGACAATGAGAAGTCTTAGAAATGTTGAAGTAGACAATGAGATGTCTTAGGTATGTTAAAGTTAACAATGAGATGTCTTAGGAATGTTAAAATAAACAATGAGAAGTCTTAGGAATGTTAAAATAAACAATGAGAAGTCTTAGAAATGTTGAAGTAGACAATGAGATGTCTTAGGATGTTAAAGTCTACAATGAGATGTCTTAGGAATGTTTAAGTATAGAATGAGATGTCTTAGGAATGTTTAAGTATACAATGAGATGTCTTAGGAATGTTAAAGTAAACAATGAGATGTCTTACGAATGTTAAAGTAGACAATGAGATGTCTTAGGAATGTTAAAATAAATAATGAGATGTCTTAGGAGTGTTAAAGTAGACAATGATATGTCTTAGGAGTGTTAAAGTAGACAATGAAATGTCTTAAGAGTGCTAAAGTAGACAATGAGATGTCTTAGGTTTGTTGAAGTAGACAATGAGATGTCTTAGGAATGTTAAAGTAGACAATGAGATGTCTTAGGGATGTTAAAGAAAACAATGAGATGTCTTACGAATGTTAAAGTAGACAATGAGATGTCTTAGGAATGTTAAAATAAATAATGAGATGTCTTAGGAGTGTTAAAGTAGACAATGATATGTCTTAGGAGTGTTAAAGTAGACAATGAAATGTCTTAGGAGTGTTAAAGTAGACAATGAGATGTCTTAGGTTTGTTGAAGTAGACAATGAGATGTCTTAGGAATGTTAAAGTAGACAATAAGATGTCTTAGGAATGTTAAAGTAGACAATGAGATGTCTAATGAATGTTAAAGTAGACAATGAGATGTCTTAGGAATGTTAAAGAAAACAATGAGATGTCTTACAAATGTTAAAGTAGACAATGAGATGTCTTAGGGATGTTAAAGAAAACAATGAGATGTCTTACGAATGTTAAAGTAGACAATGAGATGTCAAGTGTTTCAGTAGACAATGAGATGTCTTAGGAATGTTAAAGTAGACAATGAGATGTCTTAGGAATGTTAAAGTAGACAATGAGATGTCTTAGGAGTGTTAAAGTAGACAATGAGATGTCTTAGGTTTGTTGAAGTAGACAATGAGATGTCTTAGGAATGTTAAAGTAGACAATAAGATGTCTTAGGAATGTTAAAGTAGACAATGAGATGTCTTAGGAGTGTTAAAGTAGTCAATGAGATGTCTCAGGAATGTTAAAGTAGACAATGAGATGTCTTAGGAGTGTTAAAGTAGACAATGAGATGTCTTAGGTTTGTCGAAGTAGACAATGAGATGTCTTAGGAATGTTAAAGTAGACAATAAGATGTCTTAGGAATGTTAAAGTAGACAATGAGATGTCTTAGGAGTGTTTAAGTAGACAATGAAATGTCTTAGGAGTGTTAAAGTAGACAATGAGATGTCTTAGGAGTGTTAAAGTAGACAATGAGATGTCTCAGGAATGTTAAAGTAGACAATGAAATGTCTTAGGAGTGTTAAAGTAGACAATGAGATGTCTTAGGTTTGTTGAAGTAGACAATGAGATGTCTTAGGAATGTTAAAGTGGACAATGAGATGTCTTAGGAGTGTTAAAGTAGACAATGAAATGTCTTAGGAGTGTTAAAGTAGACAATGAGATGTCTTAGGTTTGTTGAAGTAGACAATGAGATGTCTTAGGAATGCTAAAGTAGACAATAAGATGTCTTAGGAATGTTAAAGTAGACAATGAGATGTCTTTGAGAGGGAAGATGGTTTCATCAATGTATGTATGTTGTCTAAATCAATACTTCATTCACTGTTTCCCACAATAAGATGAATGGTCATATTTCCACTCACAGCCAACAATTAATATCCTACTCACCATTATAAGGCCAAGACCAAATGATGTAGTTTGGTGTTTCTGAGCAAGCTCTACTGAATGCAAGACTGCCTCGATACGATCAGCTTCAAATCCTTCCCTAAAAATAGGAGATAAAATTATGACATTAAAGCGGAGAACAAAGTGAATGACATTTAGTATTTGCTGCCAATATTTGACATCACTATATAACTGGTACTGCAGCACAGAAGCCTCATGATATAAAGAAAAAAAACATTAATTACAATCATGTCATTCCAGGAATGATATATAGAATTACATATGAAACAAAAACGTTAATTACAATCATGGGATTCAAGGAATGATATATAGAATTACATGACATAAAAGAAATGATATATAGAAATACATGATATAGAAAACAAACAGTCAGAAACATGGGATTTGAGGAATGTTTTACTTAATGAGCCTCAGATGGTGAATGGTTAATTTCTCAAAGGTAAAATTTGTACAGAAATACAACCTGTTATAAAGCAGTGATATTGTCTTCAAACATATCAACATTAATTTTGTGCAGAAAAATCTACCTTCAAGGTGAGAGACTTACTTGGTAACTTTCTCCAGCGTTGATTGGATGATCTCCTTGACTTTGTCTTCATCTTCTGCTAATATTCCTTGCAATCCAACTGAGAAGGAAGCTTCCCTCGTAGAGCCATCATACCTGCAAACCAGAGAAGACGTTACTGTAATAAATACCACAAATGTTGCCGTTTGTTCTGGATACCCCCATGATTTTGGTTTTTTTTAGGTTTATAGTCTTGTTCAGGGCCATGGCCCTCTCACACGACTTTACAACTTAACCCTAGTCATTGGTAACTTGTCACACCTACACACCAAAGTGTACACAATTCAATCAATCTCTCCTGGGGCACCACAGTGCACCACAACCATGTATCCCCCGGGGACTTCCCATAGGGTGCAGCCACAAACCGATGCACGCAACTATAGTTACAAGTTAACTCGCAAGTTGAAGAGAGGGTGAAGAGAGGCAATGGAGATAAAGTGCCTTGCCCAAAGGACACAACGTAATGAACTGGCCAGGACTCGAACCTGTTATCCTTAGATCACAAGTCCACTTACTTAAAACCACTTGACCACAATGCCCTCTCGTACATAAGATCTTCACAAAGATAACTGACATAGGTTTGGTATTGAGATGTAGAAAGTACATTTACCCACACACTGGAGAATATCCAGCACCGATATTAGCATCCAACAAGGATTGGTAGAAAGGTGAGGTCGGTCCTGAAGTCAGAAGGGATGCTAGTAAACTCATTTCAAAGCTCTCGTGCACCTCAGTGATCCTGCAAGAACATTGTATCACATTAAAATATTAGGACCAAAGACTTTAAAGGGTGTGAAGACTCGCGCAAAAAAGAAACGTCAAATGCTAATAATCTGACCTAGTTTCTAGTGAGGTGTAACAGAAGTGTAAGACACCACCATCGATCCCAGAAAATATGCACACAGCTTGCTACCGTAGGTAATTAGACACTAATGTACAGTCAGTACATACAGCTGTAGTCAATACCCACATCACAGTATACAAACAATACAGCGATGGACATCTCAGGTCCAGCTAAAGATAACAATTGAGGTATCACGTTTCATTTCTGTCTGCATTTTGTAGCAACACGAACAAAACGTCACTTGCAAGCAACAGAAAGTTAACTTTTTCATATGGCCACACGCGGTTTGGGGCGAGCCTTCAATGCCTTTAATGATATTGAACGAACAATGTATTTCTTTCAAATGTATGAAGAACAATATATATTCCTTGGTAATGTTAGAAGGAATCAATACATTAACTACTCCTGTATGCAAACAATAACCAGTTTATATACCTGTCAATATCTATGTATAATTTCAGGTATTACAAAAGACAGTTTCAAAGTGATATGTAAATGATACATCAACATAACTTGTTAAAGAATAGAGTTTTACAAGGAAGTTGACACCAGTTTTTGTAGAATTTTGTAAGATGTTTTATTCCAGCATTGTGATTGGTTGTCTTACCTTGGCAACAGGTAACTGACACTCACTGTTGTTTGTTTGTCTGGGTCAGGACTCATGACATCAGGTGGACAATGGACAACAGCTGATCTCTGATAAAAAAAAGCAAGAAAAATATGTTTCAATATATAAGATATGACATCTCACAACTCTTATTGTCTTATATTAAAACATATTATACACACACAACTGCATTTACTGTTGAATTCAACTGGTGTAGCCTAAACACTCTCTATAATGTAATCTTGTAATGAAAGCAGCTGTTTGTCTTTTGCATTCGTCAAATGCCATCAGTTGAACCAACCTACAGAGCATTGGCTAAAAATAAGAATGAAACATAAAATGAAGTACTTAGCAAGTACTTAATAAATACATCTAATTGCAGAATACCAGACATATCATAATATATATGTATCAGCCACTTCTACACAACACATGATGAAATTAATTTCAAAATTTCAAAATAATTCAAAACATTTCAAAATTTCAAAAAAATTAAAGAAAAATTTCAAAATTCTGCTTCTTTATTACATTTTAAAACACAAAAATTCAAGTAAATAGAATTGAACAATAAATACCAAATGCTGCTATGTATAAATCTGAATTCAACATTTGAGTTTGGTATTAAAATCTGGTGAAAGATTTGAAATATTATTTAAATAGTCATCAAAATTTCAAAAGCTTCTCACAAGTCCATGAAACCAGAAAAAATTTATGTCAACTAAAAATATGAAATACTTTATATCAAAACTAACCACTATGAACAACTACTATGTACATACAACACTTGACTAATAAATACTGGTATGACTGGAAGCAGCCAGCTGCCCATTAAGTGGAGTGTTAGCTCAGTGGTTAACGCCGGTGCCTTCCAATCATAAGGTCCCGAGTTCGAGTCACTCCAAGATTAATGTACGTCATCCAGTTACAGAGTTGTCGACAATTGACAATTCATAATCATGGACGTTAAATATGAATGTAAGAGACTGGCTTCGGTCAGCTTGCGGCTTTGATAGGCAAATGATGGCTTCTTCGCGAGTTCCTGCTTGCAGTAGGACCTAAAATACATACAAACTTATATACATACACCCATACATATAAATATACATAATGTGTTTCTTACCTTTTCTGTCCATCTTGTTTCATTGGGGATACTCGTACCAGGTTCAATCTTGTGGAATCTATCTAGCGCTAGGCTGTTTATCTGCTCCAAGTGACTTTCCAGAGGTAGGTCGCCGTATGTATAGAACCTTGAACGTACAAAACAATGTAGTTGCATCGTTAAACTGAATTAAATCTCTTATGTATGGAATTGGATTTCATAACATAAAAATTAAATAAGACTATGAGGATATCAACAAAGTGAGTTGCCACATGTACAAAAATGTCTAAGATGCTACAGTTTTACCTTTTCAGGAAAGTGTGCCTTATCATCTCTGGAACAGCCTGTGTACCTGTCGCAACTTCTCTTGCCATATATTCCAACTCACACACTTCGTTCTTCCAACAAACTGTATTTAACTGTTCCTATACCACGCTTGAAGACCTATCGTTACAGAAGCTTCGAATACTCTGGCTCTTATCTCTGGAAAAATTTACCAAATCACATTCGAACTTGCTCTAAACTTTCTACATTCAAAAGTCTACTTAAGACCCATCTTTTCACTTGTATGTATGTATGTATGTATGTATTTTAGATCCTCCTGCAAGCAGGAACTTGGGAACTTGTTCTTTCGTAAACTAATCTGCTTTCTTTGTAAAGCGCCTTGAGCAGTGACTTTTATCTACTGATTTGGCACTCTATAAGTCTCATTTATTATTATATTATATTATTAAAGTCATCCACTATAGGAACCCTGGGATGTGAAAGACCAAACTACTTCTCTAGTCCACTATCAACCCAGTCAGTCCCCTTGCATCGAGACTGTGACTGTGTGATCGTTACGATGTTATGTCAAATGTGTACCAAGAGTCCCTCAGAAAGTGAATAGATAACTATACATGATCTAAGTCTGGGGTGGGCAACCTACGCCCCGCTGGCCACATGCGGCCCGCCAGTGATTTGTTTGCGGGCTGCGAGATGTCTCAAGAAAAAGAAAAATAATCAATCTATTTTACATCATCACAAAAAACCAGCTAGCTGCTTAAATTTATCGGCACTAATGATGCTGTCAGGTAGGCCTATTGTCCCCATTAATTATCAACTGACTGTACTGTATTGACATTATGTTTTTATGAATACAGATAAGTACACACACCTATTGCTTGAAAGTCTTCAGAATCAAAGGTGTGAAATCAAACGGCAGGTCATTGGTTAGGTGCGGCCCGAGCCAATTTTTCACTCCTTATATCTGGCCCATTCATTCAAAAAGGTTGCCCATCCCTGATTTAAGTCAATAAATTCTACAGATATTACAATGCCCATTAAGTATCATCCAATTGACACCTGCTCACAGTTGAATGAGAACCTTTGCCTTCATACACTTTCTCCTTTCGGTAAGAAAACACAGTTTGAGCTATCCGATTTTCCACAAAACGTTTCTGTTCCATGATAAATAATGTTTTGATAAATCTCACCCAAAGGGTAGGATATAAACAGTACTACTGACCTGGCATTACTAGGGTGATAATGGGTGGCATGGAACTCTCTCAGCTGTTCGTGAGTCAAATTAAGAATGTCGTTCGGGTTGCCACCACTGTTGTATGAATATGTATGAGATGGGAGGAGCATGTTCTGACAGTGAACAGCATATAATTGGTCTGGTGAAGACTGAGAAATAGAAATAAGAAGAAGAGTATTTAAGCATTCCTCTGTTTTTCACAACACAATATCTATAATCACCATTAAATCTATATTGAATTATTGGTATTTATGATCATAATAGTCCATGTGATACCTGGCAAGGAAGAGCGACATAGTAGCCGATTAGGTTCAAAGTCCTTCTCCTTGTGTTCAAGTGCCAGAACAACACGGCACCTCCATACCTGAAAAATCTGATCCGTCTTTATCAGCCAACAAGAGCCCTACGGTCTGCTGGTCAGAGTCGTCTGGAGGTGCCGATCACCAAGACAAACAGCTATGGGAACAGAGCATTTTGCGTGGCTGGGCCATGCCTCTGAAATGAGCTACCAGCCGAACTCAGAACTGTTTTCTAGTCTTACAACATTCAAGTCAAAGCTGAAAACCTACCTTTTTAGACAGCATTAACTGTGATATTTAAACTGCGTATTAAATTCTATTCATGTGCAATAGAATTGCTTTTCATGTGCAATAGAATGTGCTTTTTATTCTTCATACTCTTTTATATTGTATTTTATTCTGCATTTTTACTACATATTTTGTGCCATATATTTTTTATTTACTGTATGTATAGCGTTTTAGAGCACTTTTGTTGAATTTACGCTTTTTAAAATAAATGATTAGATTAGCAAAATAATATGCGAGTTGAAAACAGAAATGGTTCTCGTCTATCTAACAGGGCCATCAACTCATAGATCATACATCAAACTGACCCATACATTACAACCCTACCAGCCATACAATCACAACACACTCAAGGTAGACAGCTAAATGTGTTGTAAAAACACGTCTACAGTTCACACATCAGCTACTTACTCAAATTTCCAGTGCATTAATATCTACAACCTAAAACCAAATTCCCACTTGTCTTTTTCCTTGAATTAAACAAAAGCGACATTTTTTTTCATAATTTGAACTTGCCGGAAAATTGCGTTTCTTACATCTTTTTGCAAATGATGAAACCCACTGGCAATTTAGCCAGTAAATAGACTGAATTGTGTGGCATGGTAAAAGTATAGACACTGAATGTAATAAGAGTTACAGCCCTCTATACAGGAAAGTCCAAACAGCTGTGAAGCAGTGGCATAGCCAGAGGGGGGCCAGGGGGGGTGCAATGCCCCCCAAATTTACTTGCTACAGTCTTGCCCCCCCCCCCCAATGAAATCCAGTGATGTATTCAAAATACTTCTTTTTTACATTTTTTCGAGTTCTAATCACAAGTATTCATACCTCAGGGCTCATGTTCGTACTTCATTTAAGGTCAGAACTTGGTAATCAGAACGAGATATTACACACTTTGGGCCTTCATCATACCCACATACGGAGACCTTTGATCAATGTCGTCCTACAGAATAAGCGCCAATAATTTGGCCGGTTGTATAACCATTACAAACTAGCGCTAGCAACCCATGTGCATTTTTAGCGACCAATGATGCCAATCGTGGCATATTATATATTTCTTGGTAATTCCTACCATCAACCATCATCTGGTTGCCCCCCTTAAGAAAAATCTTGCCCCCCTAACGATAGAATGCTGGCTACGCCACTGTTGTGAAGTGATGACATCACACTTACCATGGCTCCTTTCATTTCATTAAAGACAACCCCCTTGAAGGTAATGGGAGAACCCTTGTCTTCATTTGAATCATGTTCAAGTCTCCAACCTTCCTGCCTAAAAAATACAGAACAGACAATAAAATAATCGTTAAGATATGACAATCCCTTCCATAACCAAAACAAATGCTTTGATATTTCATACAGTCACAAAACAATAATTCACATTATTACGAACGAGTGGGTATCATCAGCACTTTAGGAATTTATTACTTCTGTTTGTGAAGGAGTTGAAAGTTTCACGACGTTTCCGAGATTATTTGATTATTTTTTACTGCATGTTATGAGATGGGAGTTACCATTAGTACTTAGGTATAATCGGCTGTACATGATCTAAGGTAGAAGAGTACAACCGAATGTATGTATGTATGCATATTTATGTATATTAGATCCTCCTGCGAGCAGGAACTCGCGAAGAAGCTCCTACCACACGTTAACCACTGAGCTAACACTCCTACCACACGTTAACCACTGAGCTAACACTCCTACCACACGTTAACCACTGAGCTAACACTCCTACCACACGTAAACCACTGAGCTAACACTCCTACCACACGTTAACCACTGAGCTAACACTCCTACCACACGTTAACCACCGAGCTAACACTCCTACCACACGTTAACCACTGAGCTAATACTCCTACCACACGTTAACCACCGAGCTAACACTCCTACCACACGTAACCACTGAGCTAACACTCCTACCACACGTTAACCACCGAGCTAACACACCTACCACACGTTAACCACTGAGCTAACACTCCTACCACACGTTAACCACCGAGCTAACACTCCTACCACACGTTCACCACTGAGCTAACACTCCTACCACACGTTAACCACCGAGCTAACACTCCTACCACACGTTCACCACTGAGCTAACACACCTACCACACGTTAACCACCGAGCTAACACTCCTACCACACGTTCACCACTGAGCTAACACACCTACCACACGTTAACCACCGAGCTAACACTCCTACCACACGTTCACCACTGAGCTAACACACCTACCACACGTTCACCACCGAGCTAACACTCCTACCACACGTTCACCACTGAGCTAACACACCTACCACACGTTAACCACCGAGCTAACACTCCTACCACACGTTCACCACTGAGCTAACACACCTACCACACGTTCACCACCGAGCTAACACTCCTACCACACGTTCACCACTGAGCTAACACACCTACCACACGTTCACCACTGAGCTAACACTCCTACCACACGTTCACCACTGAGCTAACACTCCTACCACACGTTAACCACTGAGCTAACACTCCTACTACACGTTAACCACTGAGCTAACACTCCTACCACACGTTAACCACTGAGCTAACACTCCTATCACACGTTAACCACTGAGACAACACTCCGAATGGACGCAAGACAACTTACAGGAAATCAAGATGATTTAGATTCGGGAAGAAGACAGCATCTAGATAGACGGACAGAAGATTCTGGAAATCCTTTGAATTCTGAGTTGAAAATGGATACATTGTATAATCACTAGCTGCAAAGAAAAGGAAGAAAAGTTAAGGTTAATCCAGGCTTCTTGGCAACACTATCATTACTATTATCTATATGTATGTATTTAGATCCTCCTGCAAGTAGGAACTCGCGAAGAAGCCATCATTGGCTTATCAAAGCCGCAAGTTGACCGAAGTCAGTCTCTTACATTCATATTTAACGACCATGATTAAGAATTGTCAACAACTCTATAACTGGACGACATACATTAATCTTGAAGTGACTCGAACCGGGGACCTTATGATTAGTGTTGCGCCGATATCACCAATATCGGTTTTGGCCGATATCCGATATTATCATCCCAATATCGGTCCGATACCGATACGATACCGATATTTTTTATCAGACAAAATAAAGGCAAAATGGTACTTTTAGTCATGCATACATTCACAAATAAATCTTCAAGTAAACAACAAAATATGGTGTTTTGTTTTCCTTTCGTCCTAAGTTGAAAAGAATGGCTTTTTTCCTGATTTTGAAAAAGAGAATGGTAATTGAAATCCAACCGGAACATTTTTCACTGCAGCGCTGCATACGATAATAAAATGGACGTAGTAAATATGAGCCTCAACATTGTAAAGACTTACAAGTATAGCTACAGTGTTAAGGTATGCTTGAAAATTGCATCTTTATTAGGTTACGAACTGTCGATCACAATGTAAAAGTTATAATTTATTGAATTTATACTCAATGTACAACTTATTCACTTGACCGTATAGAGAAAAAAAAACTGAAAATCAGTAGAGAAATGACCAATTGTGTACGGAAAGTAAGGTGGTACACCTTTCAAATATTACAAAAGATCGAGCAAAACACTTTCGAAAAATTCAGGCAAAACTGGCATATCGTACTAAATGCAACTAATGTCATGTAAACAAGGCTCTATTACATCCATTTATGAATATACCGTAAGACCACGGCTGTTGTTAAGCGGGGGGAAAAGAAAGTATTTTCTAGAATTTTCAAAAATACGGAAAAATAATATCCTACCATAGTTAAGTGTATAGCAAATAGCCTAACCACCTCGACGGTTACGGATCTCACGTAACTAAAAAGTTCCTTGGCAACGTGCCAAAAATGTTAACAAACAGGTGTTACACGTGGGATGAGCTCGCAGTTGTTTGGGAAGGTACCTGGGTAAATTTGTAGCACATGCACCCTGGTAGTTGGGTATAGGGTTAAAAACTGCAGCTGTAAAAATGTACGCATAGTGCACGCTATTCATTGTTAGGCAGTCTAGAAACAGGGCTTTGCTGAACGTTGTTTGATTCATAATATCGGAAGTTTTTTAAGTTGCACTTTTTAAAGATTGAAAGACAGATTAAATCTCTTTTCATTTTATAACATAATATAGCTATTCTAACTTGTCATTTCAAAATTCTCATCAGTTTCGTGACAATTTAAATAAAAAAAGATGTCAGTATTTTGCATCCTCAATTGCGGATTTTTTCATCACCAGACACGCAAAAAATGCCAAATTTTTTGGGGGGGATTTCGCCCCCCAGGATTCCCACGAGGGGTTCTACCCCATGACCCCACCAAGGCCCTAAGGCGGGCCCCTGGACACCACGCCTTTATGCTTGCACGCTACGCGTGCTCGGCGCGTTCGCTGGGCGAACACCGGCGGGACATCGGCAGTGTGTTCGCGGGAAATTAAACACGGTTTTAAACACTACTGAACTGTGCAGTTATGCATCATGTTCAAGGTTTTCACGGAGGCCTTTGAGCAAATGAATGGTTAGTACAGTGTATATATGCTGCACTAATGCTGTGTGTAGGCCAAGGTTCACGAAGGTCATTGGTTATATTCGCGCGACGTAGACGTGTTTTAGAGGTTACGGAGGGTCAGGTTTCCATGGATATTAATCGAAAATTAATCTGAGTTTAACTGACGCTAAAGTAATGGATTGTCTTGGGCAGAGTAACAAATCATTGCAAGTATAAAGAAGTAGCTCTGCTGTTAAAAAGAAAAGTTCAATATCGGTTTGCTGTTATCGGCAACTAGGCAAAATTTTACCGATACCGATATGCTGCCGATATTGCAAATATCGGCCGATACCGATATTGAAAACGATTATCGTAGCAACACTACTTATGATTGGAAGGCACCGGCGTTAACCACTGAGCTAACACTCCACATTATACTTCTTGTCCCAACATATATATATATATATATATGGAATAAAAAAAATGAAGAAATGAAAAAATCCTCTACCATAATATTATACACTCTCCATCCTCCACCATGTCAAACATGTGAGTTTAACTAATTGTCATAAATGTGTAACGTCAGTATTTAACTACACAAGGAGTAATTTCAATTACCGGTAAAAGCATTCATGAATGTTGACAGAGATCTGTTGAGCATCTTGAAGAATGGATCCCTACAGGGAAACCTCTGAGATCCACAGAGGACAGTGTGCTCCAAGATGTGAGATACTCCGCTGTTGTCCATAGGGGTAGTTCGAAACCCAACACTGACCATGAATAAGAAGAATTCATCATTCAAATTAGTAAACTATGTTAAAGAAGGATCAAACACAACAAACACCTACATCTTATATCATGGCTAATATTTGTTTCATTAGACATATTGCTTGGTTTCCTTTACTTTGATATATAGGAGGGCGGCCATTTTGTCAATGGGTGATGTCATTGTGCCATAAGGAAGTGAAATATCTTAGTTTCTCTTGAATATATTTAAACATTTTCATGTTGAAAGTTAATACAGTGTTGGAGTAATGTTGCAAACTTTACTTCATATTAAAACCAACATGTGTAAACACTACCTCCATCTCATAAAATAAATTAAGTAAAAAACTGAGAAAGATTTGCACTTGCAAAGCACCAGTGGTTCTATTATATATAGCATATATTTTTGTCACTGTAACACCTTCTTTTTTGGGGGGCTTCAGTCTAACATATGATAGAAACTTCACGACCTAACAGTTCCTGAAAGAAGTCAAATTATTCTTTGCTGTTTTATGAGTTGATCACCACCAGCATCTATATCAGACTAAAAATTACCACCAGGTTTTAATTTGCTTCTCCTGGTGCAGCAACAAAAGTCACATGCAAACATTAGTAATTTTAAGGGTTCTTAACCCTTCCAAGGTCTCCAGCTTTCTGTAGTCTAAGTAACTTCAGTTGTAATATTTACAGTTCTCAGGGCAAGGAACTTAAACAGAGATATTTTATTAAAACAAAGCTACTGTACTGTATCAACAGACAAATATTATCTATAATATTTATAAACAATAACCAAGCTTATCAATATCAAGCATTATTTAGCCTTTGAAGAAGGCTCAATTTAGCCTTTGAACTTATTTAGCCTTTGAACTTGTCATTTAGCCTTTGAAGAAGATCCTGCTAGGATCAAAACCTCAGGCCAACTTACTTTTACACAATATCAAGCATGTCAACTTTACTGATTTAAATACTCTGTTTTGACTTGAGGTGCTTCAAAACAAGCACTCAGCAGATTGGCTTAAATTAATAGCTCAATTCTTAATCAGATCTCTCAATTGCGCAGCAGTTGAAGCTCTCCTTTCCAGAACATAAGAAAAGCTGCAACATGCATACAGAATCTATGACAGCTATGGCATGTCTCTCAAAGCCGGAGTTGAAACTGCTGGACAAGTGAGAGTCATGCTGTATCTCTCACCTAAAGACATTATTGGTATCATCTCTAGCAATGTGGAGATGTTCAGCACCAGTTTGGAGATGATTCAGTTTAATTGCTGTCAGATAAAGCTCTGGGACTTCTGTGACCTGGCAATGAAGAATTTACATTCAGTTAGTCTAGAGTTCTGTGTGAGGCTTTGTAAAACAATACTGGATCATTAATAAAGTAAAATATATACAAGACTTTTGAAGAGCTATAATAAAAACTCATCATACAAATGGCCCACAAAATGGTTTCCAAAGTATCTGATTGGAATATCATTTTTGCAAATGGTGCACTGCACATGGCAGATGGTTCATCGGGGCTAATCATGCTGTATGTGAAATTTGGTATTACAGTACTGCAAAGTTTGGACAACAAAGTTTGTGCAGTATCAATATTGCATCAAGGTATTCAATGATTCATAGAGCTCTCTTATCTGCACATTATATTAAATTAATCAAAGTAAAAAAGCATTGCCATTTAGGCCTACATATTAACTTTATTATATATCCATACAAGAAGGTCAAGTGGGATAAACAATATTTCATATCTTATGGATATCTTCTTCGGCATCATTTTTTACATTACCAACATATTTCTTGTTCAAAGTATACAAGAACTTCTCTTTTAGTCTTTACCTTCTCAATCTGATATCCATGGAGCACAGTTCCAGGCTTGTAGTTTTGCAGAGCTTCCTTCGGTAATGCTGAATACCTTCGTATACAATTTGTACCATACCTGAAGACAGACAATACCCACAGTTAACATGAAAATGTTACTATATAGTAATCATTTAACAACAGCTAGGCCTATATGCACATAACTTAATTAAGATTAGCATTAGAGTAGTATTTAGACCTTGCCTTAGTAAAAGTTTAAAGGGGAAAATGTGTCACAAACTAGACAAAAGCAGAAAGTTGTCATAAAGAAGCAAACTGATGGGACATTGTCTAAGTCAAGTCATGCAATCATGTTGACGTAGGCTGAATTATGGTTACTTATTTTTACTGCAATTGTGTTAAGTTAAATTAGTCGCAGGCCTAGCCTAATTTAGGACTGGGCCTATCACAGTGTCAGGATATTGTAATGTATGCCAAAGGCTGAAACTGTAGTCGGACATGGCGCCAGGTGTTAGTGTCGCTACAGTACCTGACTGAAAGCGCCCTTCCATAGCACGGAACTCTTAATATGGTGTTCATCATGTTCTCCTCTTTAACTTTAGATTTAGAAACCAGCAAAATTGGTTATTGGTACTCAGTCATTCAATAGGCCATCCTACCCATCGGCGTAATTCGATGGTCCTAACTTAAACGTCTGCGAAGAACCTGTTGTGCGAATGAATCCAAACTGAAATTTCTGAACGTTGAAAAGCGAAATTATGATTGTAACGACAAGATATGGACTGGGTTGAACCTATCCAGCTTCAATCGCAGCTACCGTAACGATATCATAAACACTAGAAAATGATATAAAATGTTACATTCCTGTCGGATAAGCTGATCTATGTTTGGAATTGGATATTTATGCAATGATCAAATAAATTGCACACATGTGTGCGGTAACGGTCAAAGGTCATTTAGAATGCAAAGTTACGCAATATTACCCAACATTGTTCGTTCTGTTTACACTGTTACACTTCAGTAATTTTGTGACAACTCCCTGCATATATTCAGAAGAAGTTGGGAAGAGGAGAAGTTTACACAAACCCTAGTGTAAGCTTTATGTTCAAGATTAAAAGCTGAACTGTGGAATAGTGTCCGGTTATTAGCGACTTTCACAAACCGTTGTTTTACTGAGGCGAATTGATACATATCTGGGATTTACTACTAACGTTAGGCCTACTGTACGGTGTACCACCACTAAGTTAATACTAACACTTGACTAACAGTAACATATTTTATATCGCAGTGTGCACATGTCGTAGGTTACAGCAGTGTTTTTATGTACATCCCTAAACAACTAATGTCATTCATTGTACTTTACAATATTACTATGGTATTTTTTACCTCGCATTGTGTTTGTTAACATATCTCACATATTCATTGCTAATTTAGAAATGAGAAGATTTGATTCTTTCTTCACTAAGTGGTTGTATTTAATGAGGAATATTGGTTGCACTTTTATTTGTTTTGTTTTTTTTTGTTTTCCTTTGCTGGGGTTTTCTGTGGTTGGGCCTTCCATGGGCATGTGCCCTTCTTGGTCCTTGAACATGTTATGTTATGTATTCCTTCACTGGCAGTAAACACGAGTAGTAAACAAAAGGCCTCCACCTTTTTGCTGCATCATTAGTCTACATTTAAGTTAATATGACAATGGTTGAACCACATTGATACAACTATTGAGGAAACATTGCTTGAACTTGAACCTGGCTTCTGTTTCATAAAAATAAAAGATTGATTCCTGATTTGTTGTACAGCAGGGCTCTCTATATAGGCAGCCTGTAGGCCAAACCTAGTCATTTACAATAGTGCAATCATTTGTAGAATTTTCTTAGTATTTTTGGAGAGAGTCGATTTGCAAATTGTACTGAACAGGTTTAGGTAAATTATTTCAAGTAGATTTTTCTAGCTGGTTGTTATTACTAATTTTTGAGAAAGGTGACAAAAGAGATATCTGATGATACATGTGACTCCATGTACACAAAAACAAAAGGTAATAACAAAGAAATACTAATGACAAATAAATACAATCTATCACGATTAATTATTAGTTAGATGACACTGGCGATGACAAATAATTCAAAAATCTGAAACAGTTTGGATATTAACAAAAGAATGACACTTTTTCCATCTTGGTTAACAGGACTTCGTCTCAGGTCGTAGGACTCCAGATGCACCTTGTAAAGTTCTGTTTGACCTGCTTGAGAATCCTGCACAAGTCCTTTTTCATCTGAACTCCATGAGTTGATTATTTTCGGTGGTTTTTCACTTTGGTGAGCATAGCATTATCTTGCTTGGTTAGATCCTCGTTTATGACGATCTTAATGTTTAGTTTCTGTCAAACGCTTCCTGGTTCAACATTACCTGGCTACCTTTAGAAGTTAGATATTAATTGTTTCTTTTGTGGCAAGAAGAGAAAATCAATTTATAAGCCTTAACAGAATTCTAATTTTGAGTCAACCAAGGAATATTTCCAATTACATGTTATGTTAATTGTATTGCTTTGTTTTGTGGACCCCGTTGCCACTCTGGTTAAAGTAATGATGGGTTTTGTATCACCCAAATTCAACTGCAGGCTTTGAGCATAAAGCAATAAAAGTATGTACCTATTAAGTATTTATAAACTTTCAATATTTAGGAAATGTTTTCATGCATGAACATTGTGCCATTGTTTTGCCAATGTGTCACCTATTTATCATTGAAAGGAATACCTTTGTCTATATAGGCACTAAGATATAGGCAGTAGGTTGCACTTGTGCTGTTTTTAAGTGCTTCGATCTGGGACTTAAAAATGTGATGGCAATGGCGATGGGCAAACAACAATAACTTCACATTTTAGTTAGCGACCATAATCTTGGCAGCGCTAGGAAGTCATAGAAATGCATGCAGGGCAAATATATAATGGTAATCTGAGACACCCAAATTTGTGTCAGGCAACCTTAAATCAAATTCCATTATACTTCCGTGCCTTTCAATCATAAGGTCCCGAGTTTGAGTCACTCCAAGATTAATGTATGTCGTCCAGTTACAGAGTTGTTGACAATTGACAATAAATAAATCATGGACGTTAAATATGAATCTAAGAGACTGACTTCGGTCAGCTTGCAGCTTTGATATTAAAGCCAATGGTATACAGTATATACAATATGTATTTACACTGACTGACCAGTGTGTTGATTATTGTGTTTCATTTTATCTATAGGATGTAAAATGAGTCAGTATCCAGGACAGGGCGCATATCCTCCTCCTCCAGCAGGTACCCAGCCTTACCCTAATGCTGCACCTAGTGGGTACCCACCAGTAAACCCTGCTTATCCAGGTCCACCAGGCCAAAGTGGTTACTCTGGTGTGCCAGTGAGTATAGTGCAACTCTTTTAGAGCAGGGTTTCCTTCACTTTATCGCCCTACAAACCCCCTGTGGATGTCAGAGTTGTCCACGAATCCCCAACTTTTTGAGACACGATCTGAATCATAATTATTATACTATGATTAATATATTAATTATACTTTAATTATTATAGTATAATAATAACAGTGCTTCATAAAAGATAAAGATCATTGTGTAATCATTGTACGTTCATGCGTACACCAACTTCACCAAAGTCATGTGATGCGGCCTGTCTCTGTTTGATAATTCAGTTTTTTATCACATGCACGGTACAGTACTACTATGGCAATACATGCGTATGGAACGCGAAAAGTGTTTGTCGATAGGCACGACTTTTGTACATTACTAAATTATATGATATATCTGATTTTAGTTCAACAAAAAGTACTCTAGTTTTGACTTTCAGAAACGTCTCACAGATCCCCTGGGATGGACTCACCCACCCCCTGGGGGTTCATGCACCCCAGTTAGGGAACTCCTGTTTTAGAAGAACAAGACATAAGATTCATCAGTTCACCATGTCGCTCCTCTTCTGAACAGAAGAATGGTACCACACAGATGTGTGATTTGATGTTAATATCATCATTCATATACAAACCCTACATATTATAAGTAAAGGCTACTAGGCTATTATGAAAGATATGCAAAGCTTCCATCTTATAATAAATTTGATGATGAGGATGAAATTTAAGTCTTGATTGTATATTAAATTTACTTGTGAAAGTAAGCAATTGTGTGATTTTGTTTATTTTATTTTCCTTTAAAGCCAGCTCCAGTATACCAACCTCCTGGAGCAACCCAAGGGTACCCGATGCCACCCTCTCAGGGGTACCCGATGCAACCCTCACAGGGGTATCCTAGTGGACTACCACCAGGATATCCAGGACAGGGATATCCAGGAGGAGTGAATGTTCACCAGGTAAGACATAAATGTATAAACTCAGTAGCTGAGTATCGTAGTATTATTACCACCAAAGTCTCTGATGTTCATTTGACAGTAAGAATTCCACCACTATTTCTCTTTAAGAGAAAGATTAGATTTTAAGCCACGTTGGTGCAAATACTATGTGAAGAGTGGACATGCCCCCCCCCCCAAAAAAAAAAAAAATTGTTGAGCTGTGGAAAACTTCACACAAAATATTCCCTACCCCCTCGCTCCCCACTTTTCAGGCCTCTACTTAGGAAAAAAATAACCATCTTGCAAATCCACATGTAAAAAGAAAAAGGTAAGTCTGAATATTCAGTAGTTGGCAATATCGTCCAATGTCTCATGAATACTGTTGATGTGACAGAGGCTGTTGATGAGAGTCACAAGAATAAATCAAAACTGACTTGACCATATTCAGGGTATCTGGGTGTTGATAACAGCAACGATGTATTGTAGTATAACAACATCCTGCTTCCAATGTGAAGTCATCTTCGATTTTCCGACTGGTTTCGCCCCCCCCCACACCACCCCCTCCCACCTCAGAAAAGCTATCATGATATTTCAAAAAGGGAACCTTCAGATATCAGATTCTTAAAAGATGCAACTAATAACATCATTGAATCCTCAAAATTTGGCATTTTTGGTTTATCTGCTAACAGTCTCTGTAATCTGTTCAACATTACCGATGGAAAAGAGAAAAGAAATTTGACTTGCATGTAATTGTAAACAGTTACTGCATGGTTTCAGTCCCTACATTCTTCCTAATAAGCTATCCAGCCCCTTAGTTGGTGGTGATCCCTATAAAACCATTTCTTTGCTTGGGTTACCAGTCTGAGGCCACGTTACCGTAGTTGGTGGTGATTCCTTTATAACCATTTCCCTGCTGGGGGTACCAGTCTGAAGCTACAGTACCTTAGTTGGTGGTGATTCCTTCATAAACATTTCTTTGCTGGGGGTACCAGTCTGAAGCTACAGTACCTTAGTTGGTGGTGATTCCTTCATAAACATTTCTTTGCTGTGGGTACCAGTCTGAAGCCACAGTACCTTAGTTGGTGGTGATCCCTATGTAACCATTTCTTTGCTGGGGGTACCAGTCTGAAGCCACATTACCTTAGTTGGTGGTGATCCCTATATAAACATTTCTTTGCCGGGGGCACCAGTCAGAACCCATAGTATCTTGCATACCATGTAGACCAGGGACCACACATCAGTTTCAGTGGCAGAACATTTACAGATGTTAGTGTTCTTACTTTGAATAAACTTTTAACATGTCATGATTACTCTGTCTTACAGCCAGGAGTAAACCAGAAGAAGAATAAGAAGGAGATGAAAAAGATGAAGAAAAAAATGAAGAAACGTTCATCTTCCTCCTCCTCCTCCTCCTCAAGTAGCTCCAGCAGTTCTTCCTCTTCTTCAAGTAGCAGTGACTCAGACTCGGGATGCAAAGTGAAGAAACACAAGAAGAAGAAGAAAGAGAAGAAAAATAAGATGAAGTACTAATTACTGAATGGGTGATAGATAATGAAGTAGTGATTGTTAATTAATCATTAATTGTCATTAATTAATATGGGTGCTGTTTCTTTTTTTATTTTGAAGAGGTTGCTTGTTAAAGGCATTGATGGCTCGCCCCAAACTGCATGCAGCCCTCTGAAGAAAGTTAACTCTCCGTTTTCTTCTTACAAAATGCAGACAGTAATGAAATGTGATACCTTGTTATCTTTTATCTAGACCTGAGATGTCCATCGCTGCTATGTACACTGTGTTGTGGGTATTGACCCTAACAGCATGTACAGTGTTGACTGTATGTACACTAGTGTCTATTACCGACGATAGCAAACTGTGTATGTATTTTCTGGGAATCGATGGTGGTGTCTAACACTTCCGTTACAACTCATTCGAAACTAGGTCAGATTACCGGCATCGGATGTTTCTTTGTGCGCGAGTCTTCTCTCCCTTTAAGGCTTTTTTTCCATTTGATTAACAAAATAATGACAAAACTGCTCCAGGAATGTTCTTTCAATAACTAATGTTGTGCTGATATTTAGAAGCTGAAAAGAAGATGGGTTTTAAAATTTGACTAGAACCATTGGCTTTTGGACAGGGGCACTCAATTCTGCCAAGACCGGAGAGAAATATCGGTCGGAGCAAAGGGCCGGAGAGAACACAAATATCAAAGTACGTAGCAACAGTTTGTGTTGAGGGTAAGGCCAGTAGCTGGGTGTTTATGCGTGAGATCTTAAATGGCCTCGTATCCGTTTAGGGCAAGATTGCTGAATGATTATTTTTGCTACTGGTTTGGGTAGAAATATTTTGCAGACTGCATTTGGCCATCAAAGTGAGGTCTTAAATGACCTTACACCAGCTAAGGGCAAGATTACTGAATGATTTTTTTTCCTGCTAGTTGGGTAGAAATATTTTGCAGACTGCATTTGGCCATCAAAGTGCCTATTGAGGACCCCTGCGTTAGGAGTGTCAAGAAATCACAGGTTTCATATTATTTGGCTTTTGAAAAATCGTAATTTGTGCAATAATTGTTTTATAATCAATCTGTAGTATCATTTCAATACATACGATCAATCGTGTGGTTTGAATCTGTTTGAGGTGACACATACTCACCTGTGAAATTCTTTCTCATGAAAAGATTTTTTTTTTATTTGCTTTAGTTTATATATATATATATTAGTGTTTACACGGGTCCAAAAATCAGGAACCGGGTACCCGAGAGCCGTTACCCGTCGGGTATCCGGGTACCCGGGAAAAAATTGTTTACCCCGTGTATCACGATTTTCAAGAAATTGCATATCAAATGCTATAATAAGCTAATTATATTCTCTCCTGACAATGTTTTTATGTTCAAAAACGTATGTGTAAGGTAAGGTATAAAACCTTCCTCAATAATATCTATTTGCTTTTTTTTTCTGTCATAAACTTGTTAATTACTTAAAATAATTAACATTACTACTAATTAGTAGTAATGTTGTTAACATCGCATTGCCGCCGCTGTTTATGCTTCCTCTTCATGTCTATTGGATCAGACCATAAAATATCCCTTTACTTTAGCTCAGTTGTTAGTTGTTACTACTACTATCTATTATGCAGGCCCAGGGTTCGCATTAGCCGCGAGATCACGCGATTCGCGCAATTTGATCGCATTTGGAATACACGATTAGAAAAAAGCCACTTGCGATTATTATTTTTTAGTTATCCCATCTATAATCCATAAACATGTCGTAAAATTCCTTGTCAGCTTTTCCTTCTATGAAATAAACGAATGATTAAATAATAATTTCTTCCACATGGTAGCCTAACACCACACTAAGTCAATGAGAGCTAAGCCTAACCATATGTTTATTCGCTAAAATTGTGACGCAGTTATAAGATATCCATGGAACACATTTATTATTGCTGTTACGTTCGACACAGGGTTGCCTAACACCACACTAAGGCAATGGGGTAATCTAGCATAGCCATTTGTTTATTAGCTGAAATTGTGACGCAGTTATAAGATATCCATGGAATACTTTCGTTAATGCTGTTATCTTCAGCCACATGGTAGCCTAACACCACACTAAGTCAATGGGAAATCTGCCTACCCATCGGTTGGATTTTTTTTTATTTAAATCACACTTTGCGTAGGATTCAAGTAATAAATTAGGAACCGGGTAGTATCTCGTCGGGCGGGTACCTTCGTTATTGCTGTTATCTTCGACCAAATATTTTAGCCTAACACCGCACTAAGTCAATGGGAAATCTGCCTAACGGTAAACCGTAGATTTGCATTTTTTTTTTTTTAAATCACACTTTGCGTAGGATTCGGGTAATAAATTAGGAACCGGGTAGTATTGCGTCGGGCGGTTACCCGGATAACCCGTGCAAACACTAATATATATCTATATATTAAAAGGATAAAATGTTTGTAATAATCTATTCATAGCTAAGATGAGGTCAAAGTTCATAAAGGATATGTTTAGGTAGCATATGTAGTATTGCTTATAATGCAAAGGTTCTATCATTAGGGTTACTATATTTTATCTGAAGTTTTAAGGAAGGGCAAGTTGTACAGTGTGAGGATCGATCTTATTTAGTGGGTGCCCCTCACCTTTGTGGGGAAAAAATATGGACTTTAGAAGGTACAAACTGTATGTTCATGTATGTCATACATGAACATGGTCCAGAGTTTGAGCTGAGATTGGTTGACAGACTGTTGCTTGACTCTTTGTGCTTATACTTAAAAGAGTATGTAGATGCCTTGGTCAAATCACCATCAAAAACAGTTTTTCCACTTGGTTACAACTTTGTCAGAGCTACTGTACCTAACAATCCTGAATTTTCTTCAATTTGGTAAAAACACCTGGACGGTCATGGCAAGAATATAAGAATCTTGGAATGTTATTATGTGTGTGTGCGTGTGTGTATGTTTGTATGTATTGGAGCGTCAGCTCAGTGGTTAACGGCAGTGCCTTCCAATCATAAGGTCCCCAGTTCGAGTCACTCCAAGATTAATGTAAACATGTCGTCCAGTTACAGAGTTGTTGGCAATTCATAATCATGGACGTTACAATATGAATGTAAGAGACTGACTTCGGTCAGCTTGCGGCTTTGATAAACCAATGATGGCTTCATCGCGAGTTCCTGCTTGCAGGAGGATCTAAAATACATACATACATACATATATATATATATATATATACTGTGTATAATATAGATGTCACTTCTGTATGTATGCTGACACCTATGCATCGTCCTTGTGACTCACTGCCTGTGAAAGATCATGTAATATCTGAAAGAACAGTAAATACTTGTAAAAAAATTAGCATAATTCAATGACTCTCTACTAGATATATCCCCATTGGTTGTCTGAGTGATTATAATCAATGATGTTGAGTGCGATTGAGTCACCTCACTTGAGGTGGTGGTGGAAAGTACAAACAATTAGTGAAGTATTAGTCTTTATTCATCTTGAGTTTATAGGTCTGTAAATCATGTCAAGTTTATTCCAAAGCAGTTTTTTTTCCCTTGTTTCCTTTTTTTGACAAGAGGCTTCCACGTTTTGCTTCAACACCATCAGTACTGAGAGATACTGTATACTGGCTGCATGCTAAGTCTTTAACTAGATGATGTCCAGGAAATTATTCTGGAAATTTAGGTTATACAGACCTGGAAACAAAAATCAAATATGATAATATTGTATGGTTTATTATAATTGTTTGATGAAATGCATTCGCAGTTGCCAAATATGTTTGTTTTGGTGCGGTAGTTTCCTGATGAAAAAATATATCAGTTAAAATATTAATGACAATATTGTACGCATTGTTTATTTCATGTGTTACTGCATGCTTTTCTTGTATTATTTCCATGTTAAATCACTTTTCACACAATTCTTTTTAATATCTTTGGCCATGGGGACAGGACTCTTGTCTCCACAAGCAGTACTGTATGTGCTAACGACTAGATGTGCATGTTACATATTTGTTTAGGCATACTGCCCTCTAATCATTTTCACCTTTCGCACCAGAATCACAGCTAACCATCCTGTTCAATTTCACCCATCAGTCCATCCATTAAAAGCATCCCTACGTGTCTTATTGAGAACAGGGTGTGGGGAGGGGGTGGTAAATGATAAAGCAGATATATTTAACAGGCCACCTTGTACACTACTGCATGTGACATAGATAATGGGAAACATTAGTATTTTATTTACTTAAGGAGATAAAAACCGACTAGGGAATTAGACTTATATTCAGGGGGGGGGGGGGTAGGAAGCTTCCAAAAAGTGGGGGAGGGGCACTTTCTCATTCCACAACCTCCACTTGTTATGCTATAAACCGATACACACCGGCCATATCACTTAAATATATATATGATGCGTTAGTATGCTATCAATACTATTTGTTGAGATTGTTTATCGTTAACCGTGCTACAAAAAGATATGGGATGCCATTTCAAAAATAGCATGTACTTGACTAAAAATAAATAATTAAAATAAAATATTAAAAATTAACAAAGGCTTAAGATATCCAAAACACAGTTCTTCATCAAAGGGGCACATTTTATTTGCCAGTAGGGCACATTTGCTATTTTGGAAACAAAGTGGGGGGGGAGGGGTAATGTGCTCCCAGGGCTCCTACCCCTATGCTTATTGTTCAACAATACCATACATACTTGGAATAGCAACAGAGGGAACTCCAAGCTGATAGAGCCCATTATAACTGAAATAATGAGCTTTCTCATCTCTGAATGATGGCCACTAAATAATAATGTATTCCCAGAAATCTTGTAAGCATTGATACATCACTACTCTGAGGTATCAATCTCTTCTAGACCATCATCCACACGCTCACTTCACTCTAATTCATCGCTGATGTTACTCATCCCTAGAGTAAAAACACAGACTTACGGCTTGAGAACGTTTACATCCAGTGCACCGTGCCTGTGGAACTCACTTCCAGAACATGTAAAAATGTGCAATACTGTGAACGGTTTTCAGATCAGCTCTCAAAATGTATCTATTCACCAAAGCATATATGTTATAATTGTTATTATTATGTTAAGCACTACGAGAACTATTTCATAGTTTGTTTGGCGCTATATAAAAATTATGTATTATGATTATGTATTATAATGTACAAGACAAAGAAAAAAAAACAGTTTGAAATATTTTTACAAAAGCAACCTAAGTTTTTATTCTCAGAATATTTACAATTTTACTTTAAAAAGTCGCACATGACATCTGTGTATCATGGACAAGGAATGAATGTTACCACGCCAACATGTAAACAAACCCACAACAAACCCATGCTATCACTAAATACAAAACCATACTTAACAACGACTCTGAAAGTAATAATAACCAAAATGGCAAACACAGAACAGCAAGGATGAAATTTCATTAACATCATCATGTAAACTAAAGCCCTGTTTGAAAAGTGGTGTTCTTATTAAAAAACAGAAATTTACAAAAAAAAGAATAAGGACACCTTTATTCTAGAACATTTTTAACAATCGCAAGAGTTACCCTGCCTGTGTGAGATAAAACTAAGACATACTGTATCTTTGAAGTAATAGCAGTACGGTTTCAAACATTGGACATTACACTATATAACAAGTATCATGTGCATAGCTAAGGCACTATACTCCATATTGTAAAAAAAAATGATACAAAAACTGAAATAACAGAGCACCACAATGAAGCTCCAAAAAACAAAAGAAGTACATTTTATGAAGCAGCATTTATCTCAAGAATATCGAGTAACAAGAAACAGAAATTTGTGTATAAGTGAAGGGATTGCACAAACATTTCGACAAAATAATAGCCAGTGCTAGTAAAATGATAAATGGATGGATAATCACATTGCAGTAATGTGAACAAGGAACATCACATGCCCAATGATGACAGAAGGATCTGTTTCAGCATAGAATATAGTTCAGAGGTACTTTAAAGGGTGTGAAGACTCGTGCAAAAAAAAAAACATCTAATGCCGGTAATCTGACCTAGTTTCGAATGAGGTGTAACAGAAGTGTTAGACACCACCATCGATCCCAGAAAATACACACACTGTCTGCATTTTGTAGCGACACAAACAAAACGTCACTTTCAAGCAACATAAAGTTAACTTTTTCAAATGGCCACACACGGTTTGGGGCGAGTCTTCAAAGCCTTTAAGCTTTTGCATCATTGTCGACTGACATCATGAATAGAACATTTTAGTATAAACAAGTTATGTTACCAAGACATTCTGAAAGACTGTAAAAGTTCTCATTTCAGAGTTTTCTGCATTTATAGGTGCTAGAATGGATGAACGATTCATATTTTACCAGAAAATGAGGCCAAATATCAGATCTATGTATTGATGCAATAGATGCTTACAAGCAGGTGCAGAATATGAAAACAAACTTTAGGAGAAATGAAATTAACCAAGGTATAAAGAAAATGGGATACTGCCCTAGAAAGATAAGAGAACAAATAAAGAAGGCTGTTACAGGGATACTACTGTAGTAGAAATTGCTACACTAAATATCTAAGTGTATATGAATATAAAATTACAAAGAAAGTACTAATGTAACTAGTAAAGCATTGTACCAGTAGCTTGCAGCTGTGAATGACACATGTATGATCACATCTGAATACATAAATCTCTTATATATATCTGACTTTTCAAGTGTACCATAGAAGTGTGCTAAAAAATCTCTCTAGGGGTATATATCTATACAGTAAACCCAGCTAAACCATAGCTAGTCACTCAAAGAGGTAACTGAAATACTTTTTTACCAACTAACTACAGACTCAAACCTAGAAAGTTAACTTGGACATCATCTGAGTACAAATATATTTTGTTTTATGACAAGAGGGGCTCTCCGGCGGTTACCATAGAGGGCGCTGTCACATGGGTACAGAGGGCGCTGTCACATGGGTACAGAGGGCGCTGTAACATCGATATAGAGGGCGCTGTAGCACCGGTATAGAGGGCGCTGTAGCACCGGTATAGAGGGCGCTGTAGCACCGGTATAGAGGGCGCTGTAACACCGGTATAGAGGGCGCTGTAACACCGGTATAGAGGGCGCTGTAACACCGGCATAGAGGGCGCTGTCACATCGGTCCGAATGTGATCTGTACTTCTTACAGATCTCTGAATCAGAGAACAGTAACATGATTTGTGGGAGCTGGCAAGCCCCTACTCTCTGAGGACACTCCAAAATGAACTTGCATACAGAGGCACTGAGTGATTCGACTTGTTCAGAGTTCCACGAGTGCAGTTTGGCCTAATGAAAAAACTGCTTGCGATCACACTAGTTAAAGGGAGTGAAGACTCGCGCACAAAGAAACCTCTGGTGCCGGTAATCTGACCTAGTTTTCAAATGGGGTGTAACAGAAGTGTTAAACACCACCATCGATCCCAGAAAATACACACTCACTTGCTACCGTCGGTAATTAGACACTAGGGTACAGTGAATACATACAGCTATGGTCAATACCCACAGCACAGTGTACATAGAAGCGTGGACATCTCAGGTCCAGATAAAAGATAACAAGGTATTAGTTTCATTACTGTCTGCATTTTGTAGCGACAAGAAAAAAACTTCACTTGCAAGCAACGGAAAGTTAACTATTTTCAGAGGGTGGCACACGGTTTGAGGCGAGTATTCAATGCCTTTAAGGTTCTTAAACCAATTATTTTGATTTGAAAGTTCCAAAATAGGATTCAAAAATATCTGCTGCTTAATTATTACAAATGAAATGGTAGATACTAATAGTGATGGACTCATGGTACTGTTACGATCTGCAGTCAGAAACTAGATCGGACCCAATATGACAGACCCCTCTGTTTAACTTATCTTGGACCTAGCTGGGGAGCCCCATTGTCAATATTTACTTTTAAAACAAATAAAAATGAACTATAAATCTATATGAAAAGCCAACATTATAAATATATTTGCTATAACCATAAAAAAGATTGTCATTCTGTAGCACTGGGTTCCAGTCCGAGGAGGAATGTTTCATCAGCCTCCATAGATAGGTTTGAAGCAAAAATTGTCGGAAGAGCTACCATTGGCAGAGTCCATGAAGTCGATCATGCCTTAAGAAAAATAGGAAAATTTGAAAAGAACAAAAGCAACTTGTGTTTTAGTACCATATGTACCACATCTTTCTCCTTTCCTTAAAAAATGTTATCAAACGACAAAATGAGAAACATCTCGTCAGAGTAAGAGAGTACTTGGATATGATGGTCAATCTCAATTTCACTATTTTATACAAGACACAAATTGAAGTGCTAGATACATGTCTGTCTGTCTGTCTGTCCGTCCGTCCGTCTATCTATCTATCTACCAATGTGTTACAGTATGTGTGATACTTTCAGCATACAACTTACAACTAAATATGTGAGATTGCTGTTCTTTTTAATGATTTCCATTTTGCGATCACCATACATCATGTGTTATTTTCAACTTCCTGGTATTATACGTTAGGTAAATTCCTCAGGGTCAGCCCGATATCCATAAGGACCATTAGTCATAAGGGTCATTGTTCATAAGGTTTGTTATTCATAACGTGCGTTTTTGCGTAAAAAAGGTTTGTTATCCATAATTGGTTATTCGTAACAAAAAGGGGTCATTGTTCATATGGTCCGTTATTCATAATCGGAAAAAAGGTTCGATATTCATATAGCAAAAAAGGTCTGTTAAATTGGAAAAAAGGTTCGATATTCATATAGCAAAAAAGGTCTGTTAAATTGGAAAAAAGGTTCGATATTCATTATAGCGAAAAAGGTCTGTTATTCATAATCGAAAACATGAATGACATACCTTTTTTTCAATTATGAATAACAAACCTTTTTTTCGATTAATGAATAACAAACTTTTTTTCAATTATTAATAACGAACCTTTTTACCAATTATGAATTACGAACCTTTTTTGCAATTATGAATAATGATCGTTATGACTGAAGAACCGTTTTTCTAATTATGGATAACGAACCTTACAACTAACGAACCTTATGACCAATGAACCTTATGAGTAACGGACCTTATGAATATCGAGCTGCTCCCAATTCCTCTACCTGTCTCTTACATTGTTGCTTGTTTGAAGCCTGTATTGGTTGGCATTGGGTACATAGTCTGTTTCCATGGCAATACGTGCATTCTCTAACTCCTCCTCCATCGAATATGCTGTTGGTACGGCCCAGTAATCGTTACTGGAGATGTCATGTTCCTAAAGAAGGTAAGAATACCAAGATCATAAGAAGAGAGTAAACCTTTCTGGCAGAGTATGTAGTTGTACATGGGTATGTATCACAGGTGGTCTACTTTAAATACTTTTTTGTTTAAGATCAATGACAGCAAAATACTTGCATGAATGTGGAATTACATCATATCAAGTATACATTATGCAGTCTTGATTGAGGCCAAGACCCCTCACACGACTTAACAACTTAACCATTGGTAACTTGTCACACCCACACATCAAAGCATGCACAATTCAATCAATCCCTCCTGGGGCACTACAATGCACTACATCTACGTGTCCCCTGGGGGTTCTTCCCAGAGGGTGCAGCCACAAACCAGCGCGCGCAACTATATTTACAAGTTACCTCCCAAGTCCCCATTTATACACCTGGGTGAAGAGAGGCAATGGAGATAAAGTGTCTTGCCCAAGGACACAACGTAATGATCTGATCAGGACTCGAAGCTGCAACCCTTAGATCGCAAGTCCACTGACTCAACCACATCACTCTCTTATTGTAGTTTGACAGATAGAGTGACAGTAATTTAATGTGTCTCGTTGTCGGAAGCTCTACCTGTAGTATTTTAGGGAGGAATTTTTATACCTGATATGGTTTTGATTTGAGACCTTATCAACTCTAAAAATGTTCTCTATCGATCGAACTTAATGGACAAAGACAATATCATAATCGTAAAACACTTTCTACAAAATATTTCAATCGACAAAAAAGATGTCGCAATTGAGATTTGGTATTGAATTAACACGTTAAGGTGTTCAGGTGTAATGCTACCTGTAGTTTCTAGTCTAGGTACAACTCATGAAGGTTACTCCAGCCTCAAGGTGATGGTCACAGATGTGAAAAATCCATAATTTGTAGACAATAGCCAATACCTGGATCTGAACAGTGACCTTGAAACCTACCACAGAACTGACAAGTACATTAGGATACTCAGAGCATGACAAGACTGGCTTAAATTCACATGACAGCTCTCTGCACAGTGCTGCTTAATATCTGTCTGGCACAGTGAATTCATTTATTTTTGTGAACCACTTCCAGAATTGTCCTCTAGAGTTGTTACATTTTTTGGGTAAACAGGGATGAGCCTGGGGTACAAAAAAAAAATCACGGAACTTTGCAAACAATTTTGGTATAGGCTCCAGTTTGCGTATGCTACAGTGTGTTAGGATAATAGTTTTTGTCCCCGAGGTAGAAAAGAAATCACAGGTATTATGCGAATTCGAGGGGAACAGCTCATGCCTGGGTAAAAGCTACTGCACATGAATTATGATGACAGTATGAGACAATTAACCTCTACAATTTAAGACTGTATCTTTGAAAAAAAATGAACTACCTTGCCCACCTAGTTACTGTAGCTATGTAGTTGCAGTGCTATGACTGTTGGGACGGGATATATGATAGTTTAAGGAAACTTTATTTAAGAAGGCTTTCATACAACTGTCTGTCATTTGTGATCTGACATGCAGCAATTTTCACCCATTCAAATAATTGCTTGTACCCTTGATACGAAAACCTGAATCGAACATCTTCTTTGAAAAAGGTGCATTCTGCAGATACTTATACCTTCTCCTAAGCATGGTTATTTTAAATCTACAGTACTTAATGGAAAAATGTCACGCATGAAGTACCTTCATAAACTGCAAAGTATTTGCAAGTTTTTCCGCCCTTTTCCGTAGAGACTCTTTATTTTCCATGGCCTGCTCCTCACTTCCTGTTTCGTGCCTAGCAACAGCTTGAGAGCTGCTGTCATCGATGTCCATATCATCGGTGACCCTTGACCTGTGTATCTCAGATGAGAAATCCTCTGTGTTTTTAAAAGCAGAAGGCTGATCAGTTATTATAGGATCAGCCTCGGAATAAGAGTCATGCAGTAGAGAGTCATGGCCGCATGAAACCGGCTGAAAGTCAATGATAGTGTTTGGTTGTCGTGGTAACTCTCTTTCTGATTGGTCGATTGATTTGACTGGACTAACAGTGTCCTGTTTCACGGCTGGAAACAAATCTGAGGATGGGAAACACCGTCTCTTTGCTGTACTTTGGATGTTCTGCAAGATAATAGGATATTAAAGAATACTGTACATTTTAGAAAGTTACAGATGTGATAGTTAAATTACTGCAACATTGCTGCACAAATTCAAAGATATATACTGTAATAGCAGTATTTTTGCATGGAAAACCTTAGTATTTGCACCACTTATGCTAAAGGACAATCATTCTACACAGAATTGTTATGATTCAAAATGAAAAAACAAATAAATCTGGATAATTGTAAACTAGTAAAGCTCTGCTGAAGCCAATCAAAAGAGTTTGATCGATGCTGTTAAGTTTCCAACACCAGACACCTATGCTGGCATACTGTAATTCTTATTGTAGTGCACTCTTATGTTTGGCCTAGCTTTAAAATAACCAGCATATAATTGAAAAATAAGACCTTGTACCAAACACTAAATTAGAAATCACAGGATCACTCCAGACAAACTGTTCTTGTTGCCAAGTTTACAGGAAAGTAGTTCAAGATCATATATCAATATGAAGAAGTGTTCGTATGAGGATTGTTCCTCATTATGACAGATGAAACTCTCTCATGACCCTAAAAGGGAACTTTCTCCTTTTCCCTACTTTTCCCAAACTGCATGGGAAACAATGCATTGTGATATTTGACAAATTTCAACACTTTTTATAAACATTTTAACAATTAAAAGAATACTATAAATTAAAAGAATTTGGTTACATAATAGTATTAGTGACGTCACTTTCCTGTGTATTACATCTAACAAATGGAACAAGTTATATATTTAAGAAGAATAGGACCATGATTAGGATTCCTTTTGATTTCTCTGTGTTACATATTTTATAATCTAAGCTTTGGTATCCCTCTAATCATTTAATATTTGAAGAAAGTTGTACCATTTCCAGAGTCTTACCTGAAATTCCGAGGGCTTCCTCTTCTTCAATTTATATAAATTGTGAGGCAAAGACAGTGAGTGGCTCCAAGGAGACAGACAGGGTCCGTCGGGTGTGGCCATGATGTTCAAGGATTAGGCCTGTACCTGTAATGAACTAAATAAAGTATATACACTAATAAACAAATGAAAACCATTTAATCTTCTTTTTCAGTAACAGTATCATATATCAAATATTGCAAACACTGTGGCGAAAGATGTTGGTATCATTTCTAAGTTGAATCGTGCTCTATGGATATGGAATTCTCTTACTGAGCTTCAGTACTATCAAATTTAAACCATCTAAAGTAACATTTAGAATAACTCTAAAAAAAGAAGTATTTCTCAGTATTGATACAACGTTTATATTGCATCTTAATTTATTCCTGATTAAGACATTAATTATAATTTTATTTATGTATCTAGACTTCTTTTTCTCTGGGAGTCCTTTACTTTGTTAAGGCTGTATTGGCTTTTTAAAGGACTTCCATCCACATTTATATATTTATTATGGAAAATAAAACATTTATAAACAAACAAGCAAACAGCTAATACTGTAGGTACTGTAGTCTAATGTATCCTAAACAATCACATAATCCTCATGAGGTTCAAATTTGTCTTCATGGCAAAGGATGACTATATATTTATAAATTTGACAATTTGTGTTGTCTTTGTTTTTAAACTATCTGACAAACAATCTGAATAGAAATTTATTTCTTTAGGACAATAATTAGTGTATGTTTCACATTCCTTATTAATACTAATGACAGCACTATTGATACACTGGACTTATACACAGAAATTTGAACATAGCCTCTGCAAATGCAAGGAAGGCCAACCATTCATGGTTCATTTTATAACATCTACTACTATCTAGACATGAATCCACTTTTCAACAGCATTATATAATAAACTTCAAGAAAACCTGTGTCTATATTTGACTTTCTCATGGCATTTGTTGCTGGCAAAGTACACTATGACAAGTATACCACATAATGCATACTTTTTTTAAGAGGTCACCCAGGAAAGAACCTGGGCACGAAAACCAAACTACCGAACGACTGATCCGCTCTCAACCCCAGTCCCCTTGCATCGGGACTGTGACTGTGTGATCATCGTCGGGTGTGCATCACTATTCCCCTCGAAAGGGAACAGATACTACACATGATCTTAGCCAAAAGGCCGAGAAGCGAAAGTACAGTAGATAATGGGTTGAACTATATACCACCACAATCTACTGTACAGAGGCTATTGTAAAGATTAGACAGATAAGACATAGCAAGATAGACTGCAGAGAGCCACACAATAAATCAACGTATCTAGCCAATTTGCTACCAGTGTTTTATGCCAATTGAAAATGATTTCTGTAGTTGGCCACACAAATTCAACACAGTTTATGATTTCCATCTGATAATGTTAATCTTGACTCTGTAAAGTAATTAATTAGGCCTAGAATGAACTGCTGGCAATAAGTGAGCACTTACTATAGAATGACAGGGTCAGAATGATGCAGACAAATGGTGGCAGGTTGATTGTCACATTTAGTCTTGAGAATTAAATCTGAAATTTCGAATGTAAATTTTTGCCAAACATTTGTTAGTGGTGTTTGAGTTCCATTTAAATAATTTCAATTACAAGGAAGGCCGTGGCTATTCTTACGACTAGTCGTAACAATTATTTATAAACTATTCTTACGACATCGGCGAATTCATGCGAATTCAAAGTAAATAAACAACTGCGCATGTAGTAGGGGTAACCCTAACCCTAACTCTTAACCTCAATCCAACCCTTACCCTAAACCTAACCGGAAATTATTATTTCTCCTGGTCGTAAAAATAGTACTCCTAGTCGTAAAGATAGCAACTGCGCATCGCAAAAGGGTATTATTGTTACGACTAGTCGTAAGAATAGCCACTTTGTACAAGGAAATGTGTGTCAGTATCCTGGTGAATTAACATGCATACATTAAAGGCCGTGGCTATTCTTACGACTAGTCATAACAATTATTTATAAACTATTCTTATGACATCGGCGAATTCATGCGCAGTTAAGTATATAAAGCAACTGCGCATGTAGTAGGGGTAACCCTAACCCTCACCTACAGGTATCCCTGACCCTAACCCAACCCCTAACCGGAAAATATTGTTACTCTAGTCATAAAAATAGTACGCCTAGTCGTAAAAATAGCCACGTTAAAGCAACTGTGCATGCGTAAAAGGGAATTATTGTTACAACTAGTCGTAAGAATAGCCACTTTGAACATTAAAAATTGTTATATAAATGTTTGTTTACCAGGCAGCAGCTTTTGGACAGAGTTAGAACATTTCAGGATGAGTCACAGGTGTCATTTATTTTGTATGTTTGGTGGGATATGGATAATTCTTTCTGACTCACTGAGATTTCGACTGAAACAACAAATTGACAATTCCCAATCCCATTACTGAACCCATATGTTAGTGTTACCTTCCTGTGTATCTCACAACTGTAGTGTAGGCCTAGCTAACGTTTGTAACCTCTTCAACAAATTCAGACCTACTCCCCAGGCAACAACTTTGTTAGTCATACAACCGTACTAGCCTAGGCCTAGAACTACTTGCCATTACTGGCTGACCGTACTGATCAATGCAAATTCAGTGCTGTTTCTGTATCGTAATTTGTACTCGACTTAGTATTACTTAGGCCTAGCCTACAGTACAGGCTAGGCCTCAGTTATTGCACATGTAACGTTATTATACATTTCCTAGTAACTTTAGTCACAGTAAAATCAACAATGACTGAGAAGTCGATAACTCTCCATAAATCACGTCAAGTTATTGACACACAGCAGATTGACTTGTCAAGAACTCACTTTCAATGCAATAAATCGTTACCTGTTGATACGAATTTACTTGCGCTAACCTTTTCACAAATTTTCAATGCGACCCATTTGAAATTATTGTTTAATCACACTTGTGATATGTATTCGCCAATGAAATGCCGAAATTACTATGGTGTGCCGAATGTGCAAAAAATAAAGCGATAAACATAAGCTTCATCTATCAGATTGAACATGCATTCAGTTCCTACATGCAGCTTTTGAAACAATGTTGAACCAGAAGATAAACTTGAAAATGGCACTTGAGACATCATAGAAAACAGTTTTCTCTTTAAATATAACATTCAGATTGCTTCTTCAAAATTGGGATCCATCCCAATATGGATACACCCCATTTAGGCCTATTGTTTTATTGCTAACTTCACATCCATTTAAGGTTAATTTGGAACCCTATCCAATGTAGAGAGTCACCCGTTCATTGAAACTATACCTTTGACATATACCAATACCATACTGCCTATATATCATAATATTATACATTTTTATTATGCATTATTATACATTCTACATGGTGCAAATATTTCCACAACAAAATCGGTCATTCTATCAAGGTGTTTACTGTTTTCCCTTTTCAGTCCCAGGCCAGGTTATCAATTTAAAAGTGAAAAGTGTAGATTAGTAGTGGAAATTTGGAAAAGGAAAGTTCAAATTATTTGTTTCCCATTTTTTTAATATTTAAATTCAGAGCTAGTGACACATTTGACCCATTACACATTTTAAAACGCCTAAAGTGATAGGTTATGTAATTTCACTAAGTGGACTACGTGGATAAGCCAAGGCTCTTTCTTTACCTAGAGGACCTTCATTTGTTCCTATCCACCCTTTATAATTGGCAGCCCTGCACTATTGCATGAATTGAAAAAAACTTAGAACCGGATCCCAAGATGAGAACTTGCATACTTATCATACCATTTGAATCTCTCATATGCTGGACAAGTCACTGGTAAGAGAACCATAATGGGGTAGGGTGCAGGGACTGTCTTTAATCCATGTTTATAGATTTTGATGGTTCAAATCATTTTAAGTTTACTTAATTCGATTAAATTCTTCCTTTCTTTGTTCAGTGTTCGCAAATAGCTTATTTAGGGTACAAACTTATAGGAATAAAAAATCACACAAAATAAAGTAACAAGGTTGCTTGAATGATATCAAAGGATACAGAGGGGGGGGGGGGGGAGGAAGCTTCCAAAAAGTTGGGGCACCACATCAGAGGGGCACTTTCTCATTCCAAAACCGCCACTTGTTATGCTATAAACTGATACACACCCTCCATATCACTCAAATATATATAATGTGTTAGTATATGCTTTCATTACTATTTTTTGAAAAAAAAAAAGATATGGGATGCCATTTTTAAAAATAGCATGTACAGACTAAAAATAAATATTAAAATATAATATTAAAATTAACAAAGGCTTAAGATTTCCAAAAGACAGTTCTTCATCAAAGGGGCACATTTTATTTGGAAAAATTGGGGGTGGGAGCATGTGCCCCAAGTGTCCCCCCGGTTCCTTTACCCTCCTGAAAGCATCACTCAATTGTAGATGTTAAACATTAAAAGAAGGCAACCGATATAAAAAAAATATAACTGAAGAAAAAAAACTTACACATAAGCGAAGTTAGAATACCAAATCTTTGCGAAATTCACAAAACTTAGCTTAACTGGTTTGGGAAAATTATGAGCAACCTGCATACCTTCTGCCTCAAGAAATACCCGTACTATCGTAACTATAGCATCTGGCAATACATTTATCAGTAGAGTGCACCGGGCCCCTTTCTTCAGTAATTAAATGTAGATTATAATGTGTTTGTTGTGTAAATAATGATATGTGTTAAATTCCATCTCTGCAATTTCTTGAAAATATATATGTTCATTATAAGTTACAAAAGATCGCCGACCATTTCGTATATTGATCGAAGCACCCTCATAATATATACACAGATTTCCACCGAATCACACAATCTAGTGCGATATAAGTCAAGGTAAAGTCGATCGAATGGTATTATCAAAGCCCCTTTCATATTCCATTTAATTATTTATTGCATTGTAATTCTGAAATTTTAAGATACACGTACAGTGTCAACCAAGCTAGACATTTGGTTTGGTGACGACATTCAAACCGATTCGTATAACTTTCAACCAATCCCGAGCTCGAATACAAAAAGCAGAGCTGATAAGCAACAGCGTTACAGAATCACAGCTGTTATACAGAGATACGGCTCTGAACATAATATCATAATAGCGCCACTTTAGTACTACATCTGAAAGTTGATAACTTTTCTTCTCACTGAGCATTTGCAGTAGGTTGTGTTGACAGAAATTAATTTCTGTTGGTTGTGTTACATGCACCGCACTAAGAGGTTTACTCGCGCAGGCTTACGGACGTGAACATGTGAGCATTGTGCATTGTGAGCGTTCTCATCCTTCTTTTCATCTACGGATAACGGAGTGGTGCTGTTGAAACCAATAAATCTAATTTGATTTTGATTTGAAATGTTCGATTAAATTTTGTTTTCATATAAATATATACGGGTGGACAATCGGTGTCGTTTTACTAGAATGAGTTCAGGAATAACTCGTACTGCGAGTACACGAAGCGCTCGTCCATCCGGTCGAATCTCCGAAGATAAACCGATTACGGGAAGTCATAAAAAATGGCATGCTACTGGAACAACCGCTGTCGACCTCGCGTTCATAGGTAAGTTAATAAATCAGATCACTTTTCTGTTCAACTTCAATGCACATACTTTATGTGGCTACCATTTTTGTTTCGCAGAAGCAGAACAATTAAATGTTGTAATGGGATAAATGGAACGTACGATCGAACTTCTGTAGGCCTAGTCAGGCCTATCATTTAATTATGAACAGTTATAGCGATGTTTAGCCTTGTAAGTTGTAACTGATCAACGTGTGCGAAGAACATAGGCTCAACTTGCTCGGTATCACAACACTGACTTGCATCTGTAGGCTGCTTCATTGTGGCAAATCCCCGCAAAAAATGCACTAAATCCAAGATTTCTCAGTTGTCAAGCATGAGTTTTATTTACAAAATTGTTCTCTTATGGAACACTGTAGAAATGAAGAAGGGAAGAAGACTGAAGCATTTCATTAGGGGGATGAGCTAAGTAACATAAACTGGTTCTCATCTCAGGCTAGCCTGAGCCTACAAATATAGGCCTAAGTTTTAGGCCTATAGTCAGGCCTAACACTAACAGTTAGCAATGTTTAGCCTTCTGAGTTGTAAACTGGTCAAAGTGTGCAAAGAACATTGGCTCAACTTGCTCTGCATCACAACACTGACTCACTGATGGCTGCTTAACTGTGGCAAATCCCATCAAAAATTGCACTAAATCCAAGATTTCTCTGTTGTCAAGCATTACAATTTTCTCTTATGGAGCACTGTAGAAATGAATAATGGAAGAAAACTGGAGCATTTCATTGGGGAAATGAGCTACAAAAATCCTGAAAAAACACATGTCAACTTCTAAAGTAAGAGGAAATTTTGAATTAGAATAAAAAAGGCTTTCCTATAGTGAGTGCAGAAATAATCCTTCTGAAAGTTCCATTACAATAGAAGATATTATAGGACCTGCATGTATACTTGTATAGACTGGGTTATTCAGTTTCGTGTGCCAGAGTGAATAGGGCTCTAGTAAATTTAAGGAATATATATTGCAAGTTTAAGAAGATGGTCGCTTTGTGTTCAACTCAGTTACATAATTTACCTTTGTGGCATAAAATGTTTTATAACATTTCCCAATAAAATCTTCAAAGGGATTGTGTATAAAATACATATATCCAGCTTTTTATTGTATTAAATGTATATGCTTTCAATGGTTGAAGTTACAATCATTGGTACATATAGTCTCTTTCGACGTGAACGCTTGTGGTTATATTGTTACCTAATTGTTGTAGTAGTGCGACAAAGATATTTAAAACCTCAAGTATAGTTTGTTATCCACCATAAAAGAGTGTGTTCTGCTGAAGGAAATTGACACTTTTAGTAGATCTGTCTTTAACTCTGCCTACAGTAGGCCTATGTGCTATATATGCTAGCCTAGGTCACATCTGCAAAAAGAATCTGGGCAGACTTTAATTTCATGAAACAGTTATCATGACAAGAATTAGTCCATTAACAATAGGTTGCATTTTTCAGCTCTCTTGACCTCAACTTACTGAAACTTTATCTCTTCTGCAAAACAGACTGGTTAGTTTGGAAGAGTTGATTTGTTCACAGCTTGCCATGTCTGCCTTGATCTGATAGTGATTTAGCTATTAGCTGTGTGATGAGTTGCATAATAGATGAATAGGCAGCTCAACTAAGGTGTGAAAAGATGGGACTGATCACTCAGCTAACCAGTTCAGTTCAGTTAACGAGTTCAGTACAAATGGCAGGTTTTTGGATGCAACCTATAGCTAATGGACACTTTCGTGGCATGTGATCATTCATTGAACCATATTAGAGGACAAATATACCTGACATTATATTAATATTATTAAAGGATGTTGTGCTTGATCAGTGAGTGATACAGACCTGTAAAAACTGAAAATGTGCAGAATTCTCAATGTGTTTATGATGTTTTCCCTGCTTTGATAACCTCTGACCATCATAATGGAGGATATTATAAAATCATAAAAGGTCACAGAAAAATTTTCCTTCATTTTCAATATTGCCCTAAGTACTGCCAAATTTGGTACATATAGTTGGAGTGTTAGCTCAGTGGTTAACGCCGGTGCCTTCCAATCATAAGGTCCCAGGTTCCAGTCACTCCAAGATTAATGTATGTCGTCCAGTTGCAGAGTTGTTGACAATTGACAATTCATAATTATGGACGTTAACTATGAATGTAAGAGACTGACTTCAGTCAGCTTGCGGCTTTGATAAACCAATGAGGCTTTTTCGCAAGTTCCTGCATGCAATAACGATTGATATTGGGATTCCAGGGGATTGGAAATACTGCAAAAGTATAGTTTTGATCTTGAATAATCTTTTAAAGCAAACAAATTGAAATATCCAACGATTCATTTAGTTAATTAAGACCAAATTAATTAGTAGAAGATGCATGAAACCATGACAACATGTTATATTTGATCTTTAAGGCCACACATGACTCTGTAAATAACTCTGGTAACAACATGTCAGTGTTTAATTAGGTCCAGTGCAGTTAAGAGGCACTTTCATGTTGCCAACTGGGGCAATAAAAGTCATTGGCGAAGCAGCCATAGAGTCAGAGGGGGCAGATGCCCCCACCCCCTGACGAACTCAAATGGACTGCTGGCGCCCTTTTCAGCTTTTCACCACTTTTTATTTATTCGCGATTATTGACTTTTTTATTGCGCTCTCATCTACCTATTGACATTTGTCACATTTTGTTGGTGTAATTTTCTGACAAAATGGCAATGACACCTATTTATTCTTCATTTATCTGCAAATTAGCAAGGCCCTGAAAGGGTCATTTCCGGCGATCTAGGGACTATCGTTACTCAACAAATGTCTGTACACTCTGCGCCAATCTGTGGTGGGGCTCCGCTTAGATAGTGTCGAAAGCGCCCCTACAGAACTTTCTCGCCCCCCCTGACCAATACCCCTAGCTCCCCCACTGATAAAAGTAGTCCCTTGAGATTAGTTATGCGGTTTGTCAGATCCAACAGGATAACTGTTTCCCAACGGTCAGTCATAATTTACAGCCTTCATCATATATGGTCAAAGACATTAAAGACTCGCTCCAAACCGCATGCTGCCCTCTGAAAAAGTTAACTTTCCGTTGCTTGCAAGTGAAGTTTTCTGCTTGTGGCTACAAAATGCAGACAGTAATGAAATGTGATACCTTGTTATCTTTTATCTAGACCTGAGATGTCCATCGCTGCTATGTACACTGTGCTGTAGATATTGACCACATAGCTGTATGTTTTGACTGTACACTAGTGTCTAATTACCGACGGTAGCAAGCTGTGTGTGTAATATCTGGGATCGATGGTGGTGTCTAACATTTCTGTTACACCTCATTCGAAACTAGGTCAGATAACTGGCATCAGACGTTTCTTTGTGCGCGAGTCTTCACTCCCTTTAATTGTGTCCATGATAGTATTGTGTGTTCCCCTAACTTTGCATGCATAGCAGTACTTGTGTATAAATACTGTAAATATCTGACTGTACCGATATATATACTCTGTATGGTTGCCATGTTTGGAAGTCAAATTGTTACAAGAGCTTTTGCAATTTAATCGTCAAAGCCCAATTATAAGACCAACAATAACTGCTATACAGTATGTCTGTCAGTGAAACAAGGAAATGTCAGTTTTGTATAATTATTAGGCACTAGCAGGAATTCCTTCACCCATGCATGTACCCGAAATTATACAGTTAACTTCACTGCGTAAAGTCAGGCAAAAATTTTTGCCTTGCCTCGGGCAGTTTGACTCCCGACATTTACAGATATAATTCTGTCAATTTCTGGCGGAATATTCTGATCAAACTGTCGATGAAATCGCTATAGTTGAATGATAGGACTTCAAAAAGTCTACAATGTGCAGCATATGAGATGAGATCATCATTACCACTGTCCTCTCAAAGACACAGTGATAAATTATGTTAGTATCGCAACCGTACCATCCCGACAGTGGTGCGCACAGGTGTAGGAGGTGGGGCTGGGGGGGGAGGCGGGGGAGCTGTAGCCCCCCAGCCAAAAATTTTTGTGAAAATTCGGGCAATATGATGAGAATTTTTCGGGCACCTACTGTACTGAAAGAAAAATAATTTGCAATGTGTTTTTCAATGGTTAAACTGTTATTATTATGATCATTATTATTGTAACGACTTCCCCAATAATTATTATAACCAATAAGGAAGGGTAATAACACGGCAAAGGATTGTATGTTATTGGCATGCGATATAATAACCGATTCATATATCTATTTGATATGCACATTAACACTTTGAAGGCACATGGAAGTGTGCCAAAATTTTGGTTATATTTTTCGGGCAACTGGTTACAGCCCCCCCCCCCACCCAAATCAAATTGGGCTCCTACGCCTATGGTGGTGCGTACCTACGTCTGTTATTAATAATAGCAGATTTGTAGCGTCGGGAGTTTATAGACAGGGACTCAAACAGGAATGCAATGTTTGTATGTACAGTGAAGAGAATAAATCATCCAAGTGCATCATCTGATCTTCGCTAACTAAATAATCTGGACATAAGGATTGTATGGTACATTGATCATGGATCTACTCATACATAAATCAACAGGCAACAAGTGGAAACAGTTTTTGAGGGACTTTTTTAGAATCATCTATATGGCTACCCTAGGAACACAAAATTACATTACCGTTTTGACACGGTTGAAGTTTGTCAAGAAGACCTGGGGGCCTGACTTGATTTTTCAGGTTCTCGATAAAACAGATGTCAGGAAGAAAATATGTTGATCATAAAGTGATTATGCCCCTGTGGGATTGGTACTAGAATGTTAATAAAGAAGGTGGAAATATGATTCTTATACCAGGAATATGACAACATTAGCTGATTACATCATGTTGAAATGTTACTAAAGACTGAGAGCAAACTGGAGCTATTGAACTGGATATGTTTAGATCATAGGTTCTGATTGATATAATAATAATAATAATAATAGTAATAGTAATAATAATAATAATAATGATAATAATACATAATTTTTAAAAGCGCCAATCAAACTATGAAATAATTTTCGTAGCGCTTAACAAATAAAAACAATTAAATAACAGAGATACTTGTATGCTTTGGTGAAAAGATACGTTTTGAGAGCTGAATTGAAACCGTTCACAGTTTTGCACATTTTTACATAATCTAAGTGAGTTCCACAGGCACGGTGCACTGGATGTGACCGTTCTAAAGCCGTAAGTATGTGTTTTTACTCTAGGGATGAGTAACATCAGTGATGAATAAGAGCGAAGTGAGCATATGTGGATGATGGTCAGAGCTGAAACAAGTTGGTGAGGTAGCTTGGTCCTACATTGTGCATACATTTGAACACCATCAGAAGTAGTTTGTAGTTGATTCGTTCACGTATCGGGAGCCAGTGCAGTTCGAACCTGGTAGGGGTTATGTGATCATACTTCCGAGTTCTAGTAACGGGACGTGCGGCAGTGTTAAGTACGCGTTGCAGCCTGTCAAGTTTATATCTGTTTAACACTAGCTGTTCTTAGTAACCCAACAAGCAGTACTGCAATTGTGCAGTTAACATCAAACCGTTGGCAGTCTACCAAGATTTACATTACTTAGCAACATGTATGGGAACAACTATACTGCATGCCAAGGAAATTCTTGGTTTACAGCCTCTTGTAAGTGACTTTAGACTGGTGAAGAGGTACTGGCTATATATACAATGGTGAGGCTGACTTAATGTTGGCTGTGATTGAGTTTTAATTTATATCTCTAGACCTCCTCAATATAAGTTACTGGTGAAAATAAACATTTAGACATTACAACAATATACCAAACTTAGAAGAGAAGAAAAAAGATGAATGTTAGAGCAACAGACTAAGTGCTGCTTGGGCAATTAAAACTACAACCTACGAGAACAGTATTGATTGATGAAACTAGGTATATATGATCATTACCAACTTGTGTTAAAAACTCTGATAGACACACACAAAATATGTATATATATTGCCCGGGTAAACAATTCGTAACTGGGGTGTTAGGAGCAGCTCAATGAACATGTTTACTTTTAACCACTTAAATCTCTTAGTTATGTTAATTAATATTCAATTATATATATGCAGATATCACATGGTTTGCTCAGAATGTTCGAATTTAAAAGGTACATCCCGATGCAAATACATAAATCAATCAAATTAACAAGTCCAATACATCTCACTTTAATTGCAGGTTGTTGAAAATGAGTCACCGTAAACAACAAATTGCAAAAATAAAGTGCACAAGTATTCAAGATGATAAATGTCTCATAATTGCATTCATTTCAGATAATCACCTAAGTTCATTTTTTTTATAGGTTTTGGTCTGTTTTATAGTCTTCTGGTGTTTTTAGAATTTTTGTGTTTGTATTTTAACATACTGTTTAAATTTCGTTTAAATGTATTTTCTAGACTTTTTATTCCTTTGATTTCTCTGACTTTTTATTTGTTTTAGGTTTTGTAAAGCACCTAGAGGCCTTTAGGTATTTGGCGCTATATTAAGAACTTATTTATTATTATTATTATTAATTGGCTTAATTTGACCTTTGACCTTTCATTCTGACATTCAGGAAGACATCCATATTTTGTGTCTGATATATGAGAAATTACATCATTGATACTATTTATATTGTAAGTGAATTCAATTTGTATTATTACCAATTACTCCTGTGTGCAGTTTGTTTTAAGTGGTCTTATGTACTACAGTATTTGTGTCAATCCTGCACACTAATTGTTAACATTTTAAGTCTGTGATACCGTCTCTGATCTATTAAATGACTCCAAAATAAACCAAGCATCTATTGGCATCTTTAGGTTTAACTACATCCTCAGAGCAATTTTTTTTTGTTAAAAGATACAAATTTGTCAAATTTTGAGGTATTTACGGAAGCTCAAAAGTGCCATCAACATAAGAAAACTTTGAGCCAATAAGTCAACATTTTTTCAGTATATAACAAGATAATATCTTATCAAAATCAGACAAAAATATTGGATTACTCAGTTGCTTTAACTGAGCGATTGAACATTTTTCTGCAAAAATGTTAACTTATGGGACAAAGTTTTTCTTATGTTGATGGAACTTTTAAGCTTCCGTAGGTATTTCTCAATTTATATATTTCTGGCAACAGCAAAGTAAAAGATCTATGTCATCACTTCATCACTCCAAAGTAGTTGAATATTTTGTTTCTGATTTTCTTTATAATATTTTACCCATTTATTCAGAGACGAAAAATAATATAACTACAAAAACTGTTGCATAATGACGATGAAATTCTAAATTCAGGGATCCTTGGAACCTCTAGGCAAACATTACAAATGTTTTAGGTTTCCAAGGATAATTCAAGAAGAAGATTATTAAATATAGGAAAGTAAGGTTTTTGCTTAGATAAGAATATTTGCTGTTTTGACATCAAAGACTACCCACTGTGATCCCTTTAAGGGAAGATTTGAGGGTTTAGCCTGCAGCCAAAAGAGGTTATGTACCATATCTTGAGTTAGGAGTAACATCTTGAAATTTAGTCTTCAACTAGTAGTTTGAAATATTTCACTTCTCCATTTAAAGGCATTGAAGACTCGCCCCAAACCGTGTGCGACCATCTGAAAAAGTTAACTTTCTGTTGCTTGCAAGTGACGTTTTGTTTGTGTCAGCTACAAAATGCAGACAGTAATGAAACGTGATACCTTGTTATCTTTAGCTGGACCTGAGATGTCCATCGCTGTATTGTACATATACTGTGCTGTGGGTATTGACCGCAGCTGTATGTACTGACTGTACACTAGTGTCTAATTACGGACAATAGCAATTAAGCTGTGTGTGTATTTCTGGGCTCGATGGTGGTGTTTAACCCCTCTGTTACACCTCATTCCAAACTAGGTCAAATTACCGGCATTAGACGTTTCTTTTTAGGGGGTGAGTCTTCACACACTTTAAGTGTCCAAATGCCTGCTACCAGAATATCCTAATGAATAGCGCAGTCTCTTATGAAGTTTGGGAAAATGTTAATTTTGTTCATCTGTGGATGGTTATTCCTCCATTTCTCAGAGGAAAGAAAGCTGTCAATTTTTGTTATTTCCTGGCGTCATCATCCAGTTAGGTTGCTAATTGCATCATTGATACAGTATCTATTTTTTTTAATTCAATACACACAATGTTATGTCCTATGGATCCATTAATGTTTTATTCTTTATTTACAAAGTTTATAAATAATTTCAAATAATGGTTGTTTCCTATAATTGTTTCAGACTGCACCTGTGGTACTAGCTGTAGGCCTGCTGGCCATGTAGCATTGCCAGTTCGGCATTTTAAACGCTCAAAAATAAATCAGATCTTTCTCAAATCTCAGAAGAAAATAACGGTCCGGCCAAGCAACATTTTGGTGTTTGTTGGACATTTCTTCTCATGGCCTAAACAATTTGAGAGAAATAGTACCTGAAAAATGTGAAATTCCCCAAAGAACCTTGATTTCAACAATTTAACGTTGTTCATTTAGTGTCTCATGATTGTACAGTACGCCTACACATAGGAATGTTACATACAGTAGACCTACACTTTGGGATATTTTAACCACAATTTCACTCCCTAATGTTCATCTGAGACCCCAATTGCAACGAATAGCAGTACCAAGTTCTTAAATTTTAACAACCTTTGTTACTGTCTCTGAGTATTAGTTACATCCTATTTCAGCATTATTGGGAGTTAAAAGCCAGCCAATTATCCAAACCATCGTTAGGACATATCCGTAGGAAGGATATACGTGTAGGATACATGTGTATGATACATGTGTAGGATACATACGTGTAAGATATATGTGTAGGCAGTGTTCGACTTATGGGCAAAAAATTGCATAGCAACAAATTTCGACAATTGCTATACAATATTTTTGTTGCATAGCAGTTCTCCAATATTGAATAGCAGTTTTGAAATTACCACAAAACGGACCAAATGTTGGCGATCAATGTATTAACTAGAAAATGTTTGTTTATTATTATTATTTATACTAGTGTTGCTACGATAATCGTTTTCAATATCGGTATCGGCCGATATTTGCAATATCGGCAGCATATCGGTATCGGTAAAATTTTGCCTAATTGCCGATAACAGCAAACCGATATTGAACTTTTCTTTTTAACAGCAGAGCGACCTGTACTTATTTATACTTGCAATGATTTGTTAATCTGCCCAAGACGATCCATTTCTTTAGCGTCAGTTAAACTCAGATTCATTTTCGATTAATATCCATGGAAACGTGACTCTTCGTAACATCTAAAAACACGTCTACGGCTCGCGAATATAACCAATGACCTTCGTGAACCTTGGCCTACACACAGCATTAGTGCAGCATATATACACTGTACTAACCATTCATTTCCTCAAAGGCCTCCGTGAAAACCTTGAACATGATGCATACAGTAACTGCACAGTTCAGTGTTGGAAAACCTTGTTCAATTTCCCGCGAACACACTGCCGATTTCCCGCCGGTGTTCGCCTGCCTAGCACGCGTAACGTGCGAGCATAAAGGCGTGGTGTCCAGGGGCCCGTCTTAGGGCTATGGAGGGGTCATGGGGTAGAACCCCTCGTGGGGATCCTGGGGCCGAAAGCCCCCGAAAATTGTTGTCATTTTTTGCGATGTCTGGCGATGGAAAAATTCGCAGTTGAGGATGCAAAATACTGACAACTTTTTTTTATTTAAATTGTCACGAAACTGATGAAAATTTTAAAATGACAAGTTAAAGTAGCTATATTATGTTATAAAATGAAAAGAGATTTAATCTGTCTTTCAATCTTTAAAAAGTGCAACTTACAAAACTTCCGATATTATGAAACAAACAACGTTCAGCAAAACCCCATTTCTAGACTGCCTAACAATGAATAGCGTGCACTATGAGTACATTTTTACAACTGCAGTGTTTAACCCTATACCCAACTACTGTACCACGGTACATGTGCTGCGAATTTGCCCAGGTACCTTCCCAACAACTGTGAGCTCATCCCATGTGTAACACCTGTTTGTTAACATTTTTTTGGCACGTTGCCAGGGAACCTTTTAGTTACGTGAGATCCGTAGCCGCCGAGGTGGTTAGGCTATTTGCTTTACACTTAACTATGGTAGGATATTATTTTTTCAGTTTTTTTTTTTTTCGCTAAACGGTCAAGTGAATAAGTTGAACATTGAGTATAAACTCAATAAATTATAACTTCTACATTGTGATCGACAGTTCGTAAGTTAAGGTTTGAGTGTTTGCTCCCAATCTGACTAGGAATTTGTATCGCACAAATCGGCACAATGTGCGATGCTGATTTGGAAACGTCTCGCAAGTTTGTCGTTTTGGATCGCATTTTGCGATGCGATACCGGAAAAATCGAACACTGTGTGTAGGGTACATGTGTAGCTCGGGTATGTGTAGGATATATGTGTAGGATATGTGTGTAGGATATGTTTAGGATATGTGTGTAGGATATATTGTAGGATATATGTGTAGGATACATAGTGTGTCAAGATATATGTGTAGGATACATGTGTAGGATATATGTGTAGGATATGTGTAGGATATATGTAGGATATATGTGTAGGATATGAAGGATGCATGTGTAGGATACTTTCTGCTAGACATCCTTTAACATTTAAGCCTAACTAATATGTAATGTAATAATACTAGCTGTACATGCCCTGTCTCGATCATTGGAGGCGAAACACGACTTAGCTTTTAAATCCTGCAAACCATCAAATTGCCATGGTTACTCATCAATTAACATTTACAGCATCAATGCACTGACTATTTACTCGAACTTAATTAAGCAGAATATAAACAGATCAGACGATACACTAAACTACGCACAATTTCCTATTTTTTTTTTTAAATATTGAAAAAAAAAAAAATTGTGTGTTTTTTTAGTCAGTCTATTCAGATTATTACCGTATGGCACATTTAAACTGACAGAACCAGACAACCAGGAAATTGAGACAGAATATATTACTTTATGCGTGACTGTTCACTCGGAGGGATCAAATATTAATTCTTTTACCTTCTGCGTTTATTTCATCGACTTATCCAATAGAATCTCACGTTAACACATACAACGTAATGTTTAATTACTGAGCTCTGAATAACTGAGGGAAACATTCATGGGAGAGCTTTCTAATTGTTAGTCTTTGAAGCCCGAAAGCTATAAGAAAAACAAGTTGCTGGAGTATTGTAATGTGATGGTTTGTGAGACTCACGTATTGAATTGATAAATATTTTAATGTATCTCTTCTGATTAAAAAAATGACATGATGGAATTGGCATATAATTAATGCATTTTGAATTTTAAATGATAAGTTTGTAGCAGGGTTCGCAGGTTTCTTCCGGGGGTGGAAAAAACCGCGGAATAAACCGCGGTTTTTTCCACTCGGAAGAAATAGGTTTCTTCCAGTTTCTTCCGGACAAAATGGAAGAAACTCATTTTGGGGGGAAAAACTGTTGATAAAGTTTCATAACAACCTGCAATGATTTCTAACTATGTAGTAAATGGACAAGAAGCACTATAGTGTCATCTAGGTATTCTATATCTAGGTTTGGAGCACATGACCTGCTTCCAGCATATACTGTACACAATATAGTACTAGGCTACTAGCATCAGACAATTCAGGGAACAACTATGGGCAAGCAATATTTTGCAGACCAGAATGGTCCTGATTATAGCCCAGTTCTTAGTTAAAAACTAGTTTCTGAGTGGAGGGGCAAGTGTTCCCTGGAAACTACAGGCCTACTACAATGCACACTCATTACTACGATTACATTGACCACTATGGACATATTTTGTGGAGATTGAACTCAAGACATGAGACTGGAAGTTGTAGTGCGAAATGAGGGCTGGCTCGTGGCCAGCTGTATTTAAAGGGTGTGAAGACTCGCACAAAAAGAAACGTCTAATGCCGGTAATCTGACCTAGTTTTGAATGAGGTGTAACAGAAATGTTAGACACCACCATCGATCGCAGAAAATACACACACAGCTTGCTACCATCGGTACTTATACACTAGTATAGTCAGTACATACAGCTGCGGTCAATACCCACAGCACAGTCTATACAAACAATGCAGCGATGGACATCTCAGGTCCAGCTAAAGATAACAAGGTATCACGTTTCATTACTGTACTGTATGCATTTTGTAGCGACATGAACAAAACGTCACTTTCAAGCAACAGAAAGTTAACTTTTTCAGATGGCCGCACACGGTTTGGGGCGAGTCTTCAATGCCTTTAATTGTGGATGTTTGTTCTTTTTGCTGTTGGGATGACAAGTCCTCCTGTTAACTACAAGTTGCAATTTAGGGAGTTGCAGAAATTAAACTGTTGCCTAAATCAACAGATATTGTTTGGCTATTTCTTGGTGTTCATTGTATTAAATCCTCAGTGCATGGGCCAATCCAGGTTAATCATTCATACAGTATGGCCAGTTATGCAATTCTGGTTGATGGGGGGATCGCGAGATGATAAGTAGTCTTTCAATATTGTTATTTATAAGCAAACATCTTTTGGGAAAGAAACACAACCCAAAATTATAATCAAAACAAAAATATCATATTTTGATGGTTTCAATGGTATGCATTTCAGTCAGATGGTTGTGAACTATTTGTCTCTTTATCATGTATGTGGGTTGTGCTGCATATACGCCAATTTTCACAGTTTCTTCCGGTTTCTTCCAGTTTCTTCCGGAAGAAACTGGAAGAAACCTGGAAGAAACAGGTTTCTTCCAGTTTCTTCCACGTCCCCGGAAGAAATAGGTTTCTTCCGGAAAAAACCGAACCCTGGTTTGTAGTGATAACAATATATGGATGCTCAGTTCAAATTAAAGAGAGTTTTTACTGTTAAATTAATTATTGCAGCTATGAGAGAGAGCTATATATGACATGATCACCAGCTTGCATGAACAGAAAGATGGATTTTTAAGTTTAACATGTCAAAGGAATTCTCACTGGCATTCTCCTAAGATGACATTTAGGTACGACATAAATATGTTTTGATTGAACATTATACAGTTTTTATACAGTTATTTGATATCTTCAGCATGATCAAGTAGTTTCTTATCATGTGGGGTATTCAATGTAACTAATGTACTCAGCCGCGTAGCGAGGAATTTACCAAGGGAGGGGCGAAACTGTAGGCAAAAACTATCAGAGCCGTATAAATATGGTATTGCAAATTATCTAAGCGTAGCGCCACCATGGGTTGGCACAAAGCGTACAAGAAAAGTTCGGCTGAAAATGCCTCCCAGATCGCTGAAATTGGCACTTCCCAGGCCTTGTAAGTTGCATTTTAGCATTTCTCTTTGAAATTACTAGCGATATCATAAAAACATACAAAAAAAATATGACATTTAGGAAGGGGGGTGGCTGCCCCCTTGGCACCCCGCCCCCCTTGGCTACGCACAAGAATGTACTGGATAAATTGCAGTCTAAATAGATTTGACCCTGAGACAAATCCATCAGCTGTGAACTGCTTGAGGCTCACAATTTGCATGTAGCAATCCAGTCACTCGGGATATGGACTACATCTGGAACTTTAATAGAATGCGTTTATATACATGACTCACCCGGGATATAGACTGCATTCAAACTTGAATAGAATGCATTTATATACACGACTCACCCGTGATATGGACTGCATTTAAACTTTAATACAATGCGTTTATATATACATGACTCACCCGGGATATAGACTGCATTCAAACTTGAATAGAATGCAATTATATACACGACTCACCCGGGATATGGACTGCATTTAAACTTTATTAGTATGCGTTTATATACATGACTCACCCGGGATATAGACTGCATTCAAACTTGAATAGAATGCATTTATATACACGACTCACTCGGGATATGGACTGCATTTAAACTTTCATAGAATGCGTTTCACTGGGCACCAAGCACCAATATGTTCCCTTACAGTAATCTAGGCCCCATGTCATAGGACATAGTCCTAATTTTCTTGTCCAATAATTTTTTCTGCTTTAACTCATTATGCCTTTATCCTTATATAACATTGCCACCACTCCCATAACATATGATGGGTAGTAATTAGCTGGACAGTTTGTGGTCCATCATCTCAGTCTAGTTCCAGGCCTCGTTGTCGAACCAGGTCAATTATTTGATGGGGTTCAGACAAATATTTCTCCAAGAGGTCTTGTCCTTCATGTTACTGTTGTATGTAAATTATCTAGGAATGTAGGCCAGTATCAATGAGAACTATATATGCTCAGGTCATGAAGTAATCGAATATTTGAGGGGAAAAACGAAGCCTCTAAAAATATGTGTGACATATTTTTCACAACGGAGGCCTCCAACTAAAATGAATTTCACAAAGCTTGCATAGCCTTGAGAATTCATGCTGTGCGATTCTTTGTTTCTTCTATTCTCTGAGTATGTTTTTGAAAATATCCCGATGATCGACATTCGTTCATCCACGAGAGAACCAATAAATTGGATATTTCAGCCGATCTGTACCCAAAGAACTAACATGTTTCCATTGTCAATGAAACATCAAGACTAAGGATGAAGTGGAGAATATAGATTGATTTCCTTCTATTGATTGCAAAAATTCTTTGTCATAATATATTCCTTTATTGTTTATACAACAACAGGAATGCATGCGATGCTGATGGCATATATCATTGTGTATGTGTGCGTGTGTATGTGTGTGTGAATGTAAAGCCTTGACGTTACATACATGTTTGGTTACTCAACTAGCACACTTAAGTTCAGTTTTAAACTAGGTTTGACAATCCCAGGTTACTGACTAAATGAATACTGTTGTTTTTGTAGAGGTCAAAGGTCTTTTGAAGTCACCAGAGGTCAAATTTTGAAAACTTGTTAGAGAGGACTGATACCTCCAATAGTATAACTTGGATAAACTTCTTACTTAGTACTTGGATCCACCTTGGTGATTTTTCAAGAACAATTGTTTTTGTACAGGGTTAAAGGTCAAAAGGGGTCAAAGTGGGGGGAAAGATTGGAATTACAATAACTCCAAAAGTGAACCTTGGATGGAATTCATAGTGGATCATATATACAGTAGATCCAGTGGGGGAGCGTCCATGTAGTCAGAGGGGGGCGGATGCCCCCCCTGACGGACTCAAATTGACTGCTGGCGCCCTTTTCAGCTTTTTACCACTCTTTACTTATTCGCGATTATTGACTTTTTTATTGCGCTCTCATCTACCTATTGACATTTGTCACATTTTGTTGGTGTAATTACCTGACAAAATGCTCAAATCGCTATTTATTCTTCGTTTATCTGCAAATTAGCAAGGCCCGGAAAGGGTAATTTCCGGTGATCTAGGGAGTATACTCAAAAAAATTATGTACGCTCCGCGCCAACCTGTGGTGGCGCTCCGCTTAGATAGTGTCCAAAGCGCCCCTACAGACCAATCTCGCCCCTCTGACCAATACCTCTAGCTTCACCACTGAGTAGATCCACAGTAGTTGTACTCCAAAGCTTTGAATTTTAGGCAGATCTCTGAAGTCAACAGTTATCCAAACTGTCTGAAAACCCTTGTCAACATGAACCCCCCAAAAAATATCTGATGACATAGTTGTTATACAGATTCACTGTAATGAGTACAACAACACCTTAGATATTTGTGGAGGTCAAATGTCATTTGAGATCACCCTACAGAGGTCAAAGTCTGAAACCTTATAATCACAATTTAATCACTTCATTTTCTATTTTCAATCAGGGTAAAATTGGATTGTTGACCCTATATTTCGCGTAGCTCGATTTTCACAAATGTCGAAGACGAAAGGCCACATTTAAACCAATGAAACTAGTCGTTTAAACGTTTTGATCATTAAACGTAAATGCACAGCCCTGACACACATGCCATCCAATCCCATTTTCCTGGTGTACCGAAGCATGTGTTTCGAAATCTTCAACAGGTGCTGTGTTGTATTCTGTACCTACCCTACCCCCATCCCCTCCCCTATCCGTAGGTAGACTGTTCCAAATCAACGTGTGTAAATATACACCTTCTGGGCTCGTGATTGGCTGATTAGGCTTAAACCATTTTTGAAGGTGAAAACGCAAGAAACATATCTGTGTCCCTCCGTTGACCTTTTGCTCGGTACAGTACAAGCAACAGATGCAAGGGCTAAGATTGTGCAGCAACAATGTTTACAGTTTAGGACTACGGGGAGTAGTAAGGTATATGTACACGATTAACAGTAGCAGCGGGAATATCGCTATCCTCAAGTCTGCATGTACTGTCTGGGTCGGTGTTTTAACAAGGTATTATTTTTACCAGGTATTCAAGGTTGTTTCGGATATACCTGGTATTTACGGTATATTTGTTGATGACAGCCTTCAATACCGTGAGTATGGGTATGAATGAAAAAACCGGTACTGTATGTCCCGGCATGATGGATAAACGGACGCATGGGTAAACGGACGCACCCCTATAGGTCATCACGCACTGTTCACCATGCATGCACATCAGTGTTTACTAAAAATACCAAATATTCGGTTCCTAGCTAGCACTAGATCTATCTGAGCTAATTAGCTAGAATTAATAATGAATTAATAAAAGTAATTAACAAAACTGCATGACTGACTTGATTGTGCTGGTATGGCACTGGTATTTATGCAACATAATATCTCTATAACTCTATATCTGTTGTATTACCTCTACCATATTAAGTATGGGACAATAACTTGGACTCTAACAATTTAGGGGCAGAATTGTTATCCACCATTCTTGGAAAATATTGAGTTGTTACTTCTCCACTGTCCATTTCCCAAGACCCACCCCCCCCCCCCCTTTCCCACATCCCATCTCATATGAACACAGCCAGGTCTTAATAAAAGCAGGCATTAGATACAGTCTCTGTATACTTTGGTAAAACTATGTCAAATAAAAGGTTCCATCATCTCGATCCTGCTGTGACAGGCTGAGCTCTGTGTATAAAGTGCTCCTCATTGCAGAAAGAGTTGATAGCATTTGACAATCTAATAAGAGCTACAGTTTGTTAGGGTTTCAACAGTATGCAAATTTCTATATCAATATCGTTGACAAACTCAAAACAGTATCGCAATATATCAGTAATATGAAATCTTAATTGACAGATGTCGCATGCTCCGGTTGGTCGGTTATGTAGACGATGGTTTCGGTATTCGGTTTCGATACTTTTGGTATTAACACTACCAGTGGCGTAGCCAGCATTCTATTGTTATAACCTGTGATGGTTGATGGTAGGAATTACCAAAAAATATATGTATTAACGGGCACCTCGTCTGCACAAATACACATCTAATGGTTCAGTGGAACATGTTTCACAAGGCCTATTGGGCATATACGTGCAGTGAAAATTCTCCACGATTGGCATCATTGGTCACTGAAAATGCACATGGGTTGCTAGCGCTAGTTTGTAATGGTTATATAACCAGCCAAATTATTGGCGCTTATTCTGTAGGGACGATATTGATCAACGGTCTCCGTATGTGGGTATGATGAAGGCCCAAAATGTGTAATATCTCAGTCTGATTACCAAGTTCTGACCCAAAGTATGAACATGAGCCCTGAGGTATGAATACTTGTGATTAGAACTTGAAAAAATGTAAAAAAGAAGTATATTTTAAATACATCACTGGATTTCATTTGGGGGGAGGGGGGCAATACTGTAGCGCAAAAGTACATTTGGGGGCATTGCCCCCCCCCAGCCCCCCTCTGGCTATGCCACGGTACACTACGTTGCTCATATTGAGCCTTATAGTTACACTAATCAGCATCTAGGCCCGATTGTGAATGTAGCTAATCAGCAATTTGCCACTTTCTGATTATAACACACTCGGTCAAATATTAACTTTCAGGCGATATTGTTTGGTGAGATTTTCAAACAATATTGTATGCTACCGTTCATATCAATATCTATACAAATGATATCATGATATCATTGCTGCAACAGTATACAGTTTGTCATTTGTGTATTAACCAACAATTAAAAGTGAATAGTTGAACAAGAAATGTATATTAATATCTGGTTTGTAGTCCTTGATTCACAGCCAACAAATACAGACAACATGCTTGCACCGTAGAGAGAAATGAAGAAGAAATTAAACAAGATTTCCATTTTACGAGTGCAATAAAGGCTTGCGTCCCTGCATCGTTTAAAGTTAGTGTCTGTATGAAAAGCTAATTATATTCAAAGCTTGTCAATTAAAGTGCCTTCACAGTCTCTTCTCTATACAATTACTGCCAAACATCTGCTTGACTGCTGCTGTGTGTCTTTCCATGAAACCCTTTCCAAGTTCTCTTTTCCATTCTACATACTGAGTCACAATTAACTATATGAATATAAAATACAGGATATATTTCATCCACAAATGGTAGATTTGGAGATTATAATTACATCAATTGTTACATATGGCAGTAAAGTGTCTAGATGTTTATTCATTTGAAGATATATATATCTGTACATATGTACAGTGTGTATTTAATTCCATCTTGTGTACGTTGATATCAATTACAGTACTGAATATACATACCTTCAGTATACAGTTCCCTGTGGGGTTAAGGGAGGCCTTGTGCAGGGTTGGTCAAATGCTAATGACCTCTCCTAGCTCCTCGTCAAGCCTGTCACCGAGACAAATGTCATGTCTCCTCACATCTGACATTTTAGCCTATTCCACATTTACTTGGATGATAATTACTGGCCTCTCCAACGTGGCTACCATACGTAATGCATGTTAGTCTCTGGCAGTCTACAGTACTGTTTGAATGCCCTATTTAATCCTCCCATGTATTATTATTATCATTATTATTATTATTATTATTGTTATTATTATTATTATTGTTGTTATTATTATTATTATTATTATTATTATTATTATTACTATTACTATTATTATTACTACTATTATTATTACTACTATTATTATTACTATTATTATTATTATTATTATTATTATTATCATTATTTGGCTTAATTCCAGAGTCATAGAGAGAGCCGAGCTACCTGTCTGAGTTGCTGAGTTGATCTCTGCTACCTTTTTGCCAATCTTTTAAACATCATCTTTTATTTAAGATCAAATTTCGTGAAAAAAAATAACCTAGTACTAAATAACCATCTGGCAATATGTTGTCAAGGTAACAGAAAATGGTAATCTGAGGACCTGTCATAGTGCTATGTGCACACAATCAAACATCCGAGAATGGCAAAGACTAAAAATTTAATTTGGGGCCGTGCATGCTTGAATTTGAACTTTTCAATCAAAAATGTAGTGAAAAGGCAAAGCTATAGACTTTAATATCAAGTTAAGGGCGGTTGTACGTAGCTTGTGCGCAGTTTTGTTGGAAGATTTTGAAATTGATGGGAATGATAATATTTTAGATGTTTTGGTGTGACTATGTACAGTTTATAAAGCAAAATTGCCATTGATGCAAAACTAGCAGTTAGTATTGATCTTTACTAATCGGCCGACATGGCAAGGTTTGAAGTGACGTTCATTAAAACTATCCTCATCACATTTTGCATCACATAATGAAGCTTTGAATCTTTAGAAAATTTTCTCACACCTTGTATTTATTTAGATATAAAAATGTGAAGGGGACAAACGTTTAATCAACATTTAGATCAATAAGTACTTGCAACTTGAGGTTTGTGAATTTGATCAAACACAAATCATTTATGAGCAGCACTAGCTCCGTAGGAATCTCAAATTTGACGTCCAAGTGCAAGCAACTAAACGTGACATCACTCGGAAGTTGCAAAGATTCCTTCATAAATACAAATTGCTTTCAACATGGGTATCAACTAAAATGCATATATCTGTGAGGGTTCATGTTAATTAACACTGGACAATTTCTTCAATGTCAGTAGGATTTATAAATGCTGATATCCTTACTGTCATCATGTAACCTATATACAAGATAACTTTCACTGAATGAAAGGTCAGAGATCAAATATGTAATACTGCTGTTTAATATAGGTACCATGTAACATAATACTGTTGTTGTACCATGTAACAATACTTTTGTTACAGGTACCATGTAACATATATGTTGTTACACTGCTACCATGTAACATATACAGTATAGAACTTTACAGGTACTGTGTAACATATATAATACTGTTGTTTTAGGTACCATAAATCAATGCCTGTACCATGTAACATATGATAATGATGTTGTTGGTACCATGTACTGTAACATTCATACTGTTGTTATAGGTACCATGCAACATATAATACTATTGTTATTGGTAACATGCATGTAACATGTACTTATAATACTGTATAGGTACCACTTAGTAACAATTAGTGTTTACACGGGTCCAAAAATCGGGAACCGGGTACCCGAGAGCTGTTACCCGTCGGGTATCCGGGAAAAAATTGTTTACCCTCGTGTATCACGATTTTTAAGAAATTACATATTAAATGCTATAATAAATGAAATATATTCTCTACTGACAATGTTTTCATGTTCAAAAACGTATGTATAGGTAAGGTATACCTTTCTCAATAATTTCTATTTGTTTTTTTCTGTCAATAAACTTGTTAATTACTTAATATAATTAACATAACTACTAATTGGTAGTAATGTTGTTAACATCGCACTGCCACCGCTGCTTATGCTTGCTCTCCACGTCTATTGGATCAGACCATAAAATATCCCTTTAGCTCAGTTGTTACTGCTACTATCTATTATGCAAGCCCAAGGTTAGCATTAGCCGCGAGATTATGCGATTCGCGCAATTTGATCGCATTTGGTATACACGATTAGTAAAAAGCCACTTGCGATTATTATTTTTTAGTTATCCCGTCTATAATCCATTTAACATGTCGTAAAATTCCTTGTCAGCCTTTCCTTCTATGAAATAAACGAATGAATAAATAATAATTTCTTCCACATGATATAGCCTAACACCACACTAAGTCAATGCATGAGAAATATAGCTAAGCCTAACCATTTGTTTATTCGCTGAAATTATGACGCAGTTATAAGATATCCATGAAACACATTGATTATTGTTGTTACGTTCATCCACATCATTGCCGAACACCACACTAAGTCAATGGAGAATCTGCCTAACCGTAGATTTGCAATTTTTTTTTTTTTTTTTAAATCACACTTTGCATAGGATTCGGGTAATAAATTAGGAACCGGGTAGTATTGCGTCGGGCGGGTACCCGGGTACCCGGATAACCCGTGCAAACACTAGTAACAATATTGTTGTTATAGGTACCATGTAACGTATAATACTGTTGTTATTGGTACCATGCATGTAACATGTATTTATAATACTGTATATATAGGTACCACTTAGTAACAATATTGTTGTTATAGGTACCATGTAACATAATACTGTTGTTACACTGGTACCAACTAACATTGTTACGCTGGTACTACTATGTAACATACATCTGAACATTGTTATATACTGTACCATGTAACATGTACTGTTTTTATAGGTACCATGTAACATATAATACCATTGTTATAGGTACCATGAACATAGTATTACTATTGTTATGGTACCATGTAACATATAATACTATTGTTATAGGTACCATGAGCATAGTACTATTGTTATGGTACCATGTAACATATAATACTATTGTTATATGTACCATGTAACATATATGTTGTTAAAGACTGTACAATGTAACAGACTGTTGTTATAGACTGTACCACATAACATACTGTTGTCACAGTACCAACTTGTGACATAATACTGTACATAGCTATCATGTAACTTATTGTTTCAATTACCATGTCACTTGCATGTCTATATTTCTGTGATACCAAGACCATGCTCAGTTGATATTTGTTTACTTTTGTTACATTTTGTAAACAAAGCTGGAACTTTGGATTATCATTGGCTGAAATTTTGATGACATCATTTTGTTCAGGACTTTGGATGTTAAAGTGAAAGTTTTAATTCTCCTGTTTACATCTCTTAAATTACCTCTATATGTTGTATGTATGTATGTATGTATGTATGCTTCAGAATACACATGAGCACACATATGGTGTGTCTAACGGTGTGGTTCGGTTTGATCTAGTTCGTTTCACCCATCGCCGTGGAGATTGATGATGCGGCATCCAGGGTGATATTTCATGGCTACTCTATTGATTCTGTTGAAATAAGCAGACAGATGTAAGCTTCCTGCCATCCTTCAACTGCCGGTGGCAACCATAACAGCATATTGATCGCTGTGCAGCACAATCAATTTACCACAAGTGCCTTTCCGACAAAGTGCAAAATTAGCGGGCATTCTTTCTGTCAGTAATTAAAAATAGAAATCTGATTATTTTTGAAGCACTTTATACGATTAAGAGAGAGCTCCCATTAATTCTTACGAGTTTTGACAAATTATCGGAGATTTATTTACAATGCCTTTGTCATGACAAGTTTGATGATCTGGCCGCTCCTTGAGTAATTTCTAGGAATGTCTGCTATTTGAACTATGACCTCTATCTCTCTGTATCTTTGGTAAGTGTGCAGTAACCAGGGGTTTAGGAGCTGTGGGGGCATGTGCCCCCCTCCCCCACACATTTTTCCAAAATAGCAGTACTGGCAAATATAATGTGCACCTTTGATGAAGAACTGTGTTTTGGATATCTCAAGCCTTTGTTAATTTTAACATTTTATTTTAATTATTCACTTCAACGTAATAGTATTTGATTTGATTTATTTATTTGATTTTCCACAGATAATAAATATATACACATGTTTTTATGTGGAGGGAAGTCCTCTAAAAAGCCAATTCAGGCTTAACAAGGTCAAGGACTCCCAAGAAAGAAAGAAAAAAATACATACATAAATGAAAATATAATTAATGTCTTAATAAGGAATCATTAATAACATACAATATAAACGATGTATCAATACTGAGAAATTACTTCTTTATTGATAGCATACTAACACATCATTAAGGCGGAGTGTATAGCCTAGTGGTTAACGCCGGCGTCTCCCAGTCATGAGATCCCCGGTTCGATTCCCCGCCGACAGCAAGGTGTGTCGTCTGGCAAGGGTGTTGTTCAATTACAACTTCCCGACATGGACGTTAAATGGATGTGTGCCGAGAGATTGGCTTCGGTCAGCTTGCGAGTCTATAAGCCTCCATGGCTTCTTTCGCGAGTTCCTGCTTGCGGGAAGATCACATATACATACATACATACATACATACATCATATTTAAGTGATATGGCCGGTGTGTATCGGTCTGTAGCAGAACGAGTGGTGGTTGTGGAATGGGAAAGTGCCCCTCTGATGTTTTACCCCCCCCCACACATTTTGGAAGCTTCCTACCCCCCTGGCAGTAACTAGCTGGTCAACGTAGAAGTGATTGTTCCTGAAAGTAACTTTGTGGAGTGTTAGCTCAGTGGTTAACGCCAGTGCCTTCCAATCATAAGGTCCCCGGTTCGAGTCACTCCAAAATTGATGTATGTCGTCCAGTTACAGAGTTGTTGACAATTGACAATTCATAATCATGGACGTTAAATATGAATCTAAGAGACTGACTTCGGTCAGCTTGCGGCTTTGATAAGCCATTGAGGCTTCTTTGCGAGTTCCTGCTTGCAGGAGGATCTAAAATACATACAGTACATTCATACATACTTCCTGAAAATAAAAGATTGTTATCATATGACACCCCTATCTGATGATGTAACAAACGGCCACCAGAGGTTTGCAAGGTCATTTCATTGATCTCAGAAATCAGACGTCGTACTTTACGGAGTGGAGAAAATTTTGGAATTGTGATTGCTTTTTTTCATAATTTCCCATTAGAGCTTTAAAAGTACAAATTGGAGGCATTTTGAGAAGAGGTTTTAAACTGATGAATCTTTTCAGCAGAAAAGGAGAGACAATTCTTTTGGTAGTTGTTGCTGAGCAAATACTTTCTTTATAATTTGTACTTGTAAGCTTCACACTTACTAATAATTGAGCAGGCTAAACACCTTTATAACTGTAGTACAGGCTTCCACAATTACTAATAAATGAAGACGCTAAACACCTTTCAAAGGTGACAATACTTTATAATACTCACTCTGGATTGCTGATAGACCTCGGTAAAAGCACTTTGTAGAGCTGATAAAAATATAGTTATAACATGGAGGTAAAAAACAGATGTTATCTAAGGCTCTGGTTGTTACTTTAATGATTAAGCCTGACTACAATAAATGAACCATGATGTGATGTTAAGACTAATAACAGAATTGCACATTGTGTGTGGTTTATTACTCCTGCTGGAGTCTTCCAAGAAATTAGCATCATTGAATGTTGAACCAATGATATCTGATCAGGTATTTATACCCAAGGGCAAAAGTGAAAGAAATACAACTGCAAACAGTTATATTACATAAGAGATCAATCCACACTTCTACCTGTGGAAGAATCAAGAATATATGCCAAGATCAATCTTAATATCTGTGGAGTGTTAGCACAGTGGTTAAGGACGGTGCCTTTCAATAATAAGGTCCCCGGTTCGAGTCACTCCCAGATTAATGTATGTCGTCCAGTGACAGAGTTGTTGACAATTAACAATTCATAATCATGGACGTTAAATATGAATCTAAGAGACTGACTTCGGTCAGCTTGCGGCTTTGATAAGCCAATTAGGCTTCTTCGCGAGTTCCTGCTTGCAGGAGGATCTAATATAAATACATACAAATACATACAATATCTGCAGTACTCAAAGTATATACTGTACTGTTTAGGAGTATAACAACAGATCACGCATGAATGTATAAAAGAATGCCGTTCATAGCAATATATATATAAGGCATTTATATAGCGCCATAAGTAAGAAGATATTCTATGGGGCTTTACAAGGAAAAAATAAAACAAATGAACAAAAACAGCAAGAAGACAGAATAAAAAAGGATTACTTAAAGGCAAAACATCGAAGGAAGCTTAACAGCTTAAAAGACCAGAGGGATCGTTTATACACTGTGCTGTGGGTATTGACCGCAGCTGTATGTACTGACTGTACACTAACTAGTGTCTAATTACCGACGGTAGCAAGCTGTGTGTCTATTTTCTGGGATCGATGGTGGTGTGTAACACTTCTGTTTCACCTCATTCGAAACTAGGTCAGATTACCGACATTAGAGGTTTGTTTTTGTCCGAGTCTTCACACCCTTTAATCCCACAGTACATTACACTACTAGATTAAGAGCTCTCCTGAAAATTCTAGAATAAAAAGCCAACGATTGGCTCATTAATTAGGTGTACGGGTAATTAATTTTTATGGTTGGTAAAATTTTTGACATCATCTGTTAAGACTATCACATTTATAAGTGAGAAATCATTGTAGTTTGGCAAGTAAATTTCATTATCTATACTATGCTGGGAAACACTTTCACTCAGGCTGCAATCACAGGTATATGGTTTTGTTGAAGACACACAGAGCTCTCTTTAAAGAGAGTGAAGACTCACGCAAAAAGAAACGTCTGTCGGTAATCTGACCTAGTTTCAAATGAGGTGTAACAGAAGTGTTAGACACCACCATCGATCCCAGAAAATACACACACAGCTTGCTACCTTCTGTAATTAGACACTAGTGTACAGTCAGTACATACAGCTGCCATCAGTACCCACAGCACAGTGTATAAACGATACAGCGATGGACATCTCAGGTCCAGCTAAAGATAACAAGGTATCACTTTTCATTACTGTCTGCATTTTGCACCGACACAAACAAAACGTCACTTGCAAGCAACAGAAAGTTAACTTTTCAGATGGCCGCACACGGTTTGGGGTGAGTCTTCAATGCCTTTAAAACTGTAGTGCCAAATTTTTAATTATCATGCAGAGCTTTGTTTATAAATTTGTTATCATCAGAAGAACCTTTGGCTTTCTGAAAACATTTCTTAAAGATGTAAAAACAAGACAGTTCTTCATTAAAAGGAAAAACCAACTAACATTAATGCAATAAGACCAGCGCATGAAAGATAAAATAGGAAGTGTTGGATATATTCCTGGCACAGGCGCATAGCAAGGGTGGGGGGGGGGGCGACCAACCCCTCCTTGAGCAAATTTTTCATTATGATATCGCTAGTAATTTCGAAATAGAAAATGCTTAGATGCAACTTACATGGCCTGGGAAGTACGGTCATTTCCAGCGATCTGGGAGGCATTTTTCGGATGAAATTTTCTTGGACATACGCTTCGCGCCAACCTATGGTGGCGCTACGCTTAGATAGTTTGCCTACAGGCTTGGCCCTCCCTTGGCAATTTCCTCGCTACCCGCCTGTCCTGGCACGGGCAGAATATATCCTATACTTTTAATGGTCAACATGATGACAAAAAATGACTAACATTAAAGAAGGAAAACGCCCACGTTATAAAGCAAAGCTAACTGAAAATTGGATTATTAGATACTGACCGATTATGAAAGTCAACTGCCCGGCATTATAAGATAAACAATGGCTACCATCATGGAAAACAATTGACAAACACTCGAACATTTGAACAAGTACTGATTGATATTAAAGAGAGAGATATTAAGATTATAATAAATAAATTGATCGGCAGTGTTGACTTGAGTGCTCAGGTATATACTGCATAGATAGGTATCAAGATTAATTCAGTGCACCCTGACAGAGCACCCCCTCTCCTCCCCCCCCCCCCCCCTTGGAAGAACCAGTTTCTGATAATTAAACCAGCAAGATTCTGACATCTAGTGATTTCTCCTTTGGCCGTAATTTCATATTCTACGTACAGCAGAGGGAATGGTCATCAAATATAGACTCCTATGAAATATTTAATTTTTGCCAAGACTATTGGGAAATAAGTGTCAATTATAGAAGGTTGCATGGTGCTCAGGATCGGACATAAAACTGATTAAAATGCAGAAAGAGATAAGAGGTGAGATGATCCCACACACTCAAGTGAATAGAGCTAGTCTGAAGTGTGTGATTGTGTCTGAGATAATAATAAAACTCTGATCTCTGCAATGTAAAGGATTAGAAAGTGTTAGGTGGGCTTTCTTATAATTTGTAGGAATAAACTGGTATGAAACGTTAAATTTGTCAATTCACAGTTTAGGGATTATGATTTTGATTGGAAATCTGTCCACTTGCCAGTAATTAACAGTCAAATGTTGTTTAGCCCTTGAAGAGCTGTCAAACTATCAAGGATGGTTTCGGTTCTTAAAGCAGCAATTTGCGTTGCTTCTCGAGATTTTCTAATACTAGGATACTATATATATACCAATGACATAAACTACAGTAAGCTAACTGTAAAGTTTCAACTCCAACTATTCCCGAAAAGTGCAAAAAAATAATTAATTAAGTACTTGCTAATTAACGTTCGCTGTGGGGAAAAAAAGTATGAGAAAGTCTTAGTTTTGTCTTTTGGTGATTGTATTATGATAAAAACTTGATAGACACAGAAAGATTGAGAAAAAACGGCAACTCAAAGCAAAATGCTGAGCACTTTAAGCCACTCAATTAGATGTACTCTTTCAGAACCCTACCAGTGGGGTAGGGTGGGGGTGGGGTGTGGGGGGTTAATTGGGAGAATCACTACTTGACTACTACTCAGTCACTTAAGCCTCTGCTTGAGTGCTAGCTGCCAATACCTCCATGAACTGTTTACTGTTCTTGACAAAATCCATTCACAATTTTCACAATGTTCAGATTGTGAAATCTTTTCAAAATCTCTTGAAAAGTTGGCTTTTTAAACTACAAGATTGTGAACAGAATTGCCTTTCAGGAGTGTGGAGTAGCTGGCGTTATATTTACATTCATTCATTAGTGTATTGATGGCTGTGTGCTAGATGCATTAATACATGATCATGACTGTCAGATAAGTATATATCCAAATGAGTTTTTTTATGATTATTAATATCACAAACATTTCTCAGAATCAAATAAAATGCAGAAAAGTACATTTGGGTGTTTCATTCTAATTGTAGCTGAGTGGATGCTGATAAAGCTGCTTTGAGTGAAATGTTGTCTCTAAAGTGCTATGACAAATAAGTTGAATGTTTGCCTAGTTACGCTTGATTATAGAGCTCTATAACTCACTCTGTCAAAGAATATGTTGGTCAAAAGCATGGACACTGAGATATTAAATTCTTTTATATCATCTGGAATACCAAAGCTGAAGAGAAAGTAATCCCTTACATGTGGTGATTATTTGTACATGTGAAATGAAATGGGGGTGTAGGCGGTTTTACACTATCTAACGCAACGTAGTGGCCAAGAACTTGAAGTATTTTTAAGGGAGGGCCCGGGGAACATGAACTTATAGCATGAAATGGGGGTGTAGGCGGTTTTAGACTATCTAACGCAACGTAATGGCCAAGAACTTGAAGTATTTTTAAGGGAGGGCCCGAGGAACATGAACTTATAGCATGAAATGGGGTGTAGGCGGTTTTACACTATCTAACGCAACGTAGTGGCCAAGAACCTGAAGTATTTTTAAGGGAGGGCCAGAGGAACATGAACTTATAGCATGCTCCTCACGGTGAAACATAATTGCACCTATTAGGTGAATTGAGTGTACTTTTAATAGTAGGAAAGACTAGCGTAGGTACTTATGACCATGCACTAGACCGGTTGGTCACTACGTTCTTGGCCACTATGTTGCGTTAGATAGTGTAAAACTGACTACACCCCCATTTCATATGTATTAATCATATACTCTGATGATCAGATGATGGAGGTAGCTATAGAGACTAGATGGGATGAATGTTAAATACCAGTGCATCACCTCCCCAAAGAAGCCATCGGCGTATACGATTAACCTGGACAGACTATATCAGTGAGGAGAAGTGCTATTAAACAAAGTAGCAACCATGGAGGGTCATGTGACATGCACCCTTGTGGCACTCAACTCTTATAGTACTCCTTAAGACAGTGAAGACTCGCCCCAAACCGCGTGCCACGCTCTGAAAAAGTTCACTTTCCATTGCTTGCAAATTACGTTTTCTTCTTGTCGCTACAAAATGCAGACAGTAATGAAATGTGATATCTTTTTATCTTTTATCTGGACCTGAGATGTCCATCGCTGCTATGTACACTGTGTTGTGGGGATTGAGAGTAGCTGTATGTATTGACTGTACACTAGTGTCTAATTACCGACCGTAGCAAGCTGTGTACATTTTCTGGGATTGATCGTGGTGTCTAACACTTCTGTTACACCTCAATCGAAACTTGGTCAGATTACCGGCATGAGACGTTTCTTTGTGCGCGAGTCTTCACACCCTTTAAATGTGTATATATATTCCATAAACAACTAATGTCATGATCCCATAGCAACCACATTGTAGTGAAGCTACACAATCAAAGGAATCTATTTAAGCTGACCAGTACATTTTTCAATGTTTACAGTACCACAGTTTTCAAATCCAAAAGTGATATATATTTTGAGTGTTTTCTTTCAAACAGTCAAACTGAAACTGGCCGGGAACTCATGTAGCTTTAATATCAGGACTGAACACAGTGTATACATAAGCAAGAGAAGCAGATGACAAGATTTGTTGTTCCTTAGCAACACAAGTCTCCTTGCCGTTTTTGCTCATAAAAAAGTGTGTGTAACATGATGGGAGTATTAAACCACTGTAAGTAATCTATAAAACTCTAACAGTTGATGTTCAAACAAGAAGTAGCCAGGTCCCATGCATTTCTGAGACAGAGAAAGTAAATCTTGACATCGTTATCACCAGTGGCGTAGCCAAGGGGGGGCGTGGGGGGCAACAGCCCCCCATGAAAGCTTGTCGCCCCGCACTGGGATTTTGGGTGTCGAAAAAAATTACATGTGCGAAAAATATATCATTGGTCTGAATGGTTCGAATTTCCATGATAACCACTCATTAACGACCCTTCGACCGCGGACCGGCAGTAGGCTATAGTTGCTGAAAAATCGGACGTGACATAGCGCAAAGGCTGGGTTTTCACTTCTGGGACGTAACCTGATGCTCTTAAAACCACTAAAAAACCAAATTTTCAAGAAAGGAGACAATACTTATATATCGCTGAGAATCAGTCTATCACCCTAATAATGTTTCAGACGCAATCTTTAATCATATCAGTTTGACATATAGTTTGGTCATTCATTATGTTACTTGGCTGAAAGCCCAGTCAATCTTTCCTTATTTTCCATGCGCAATTTGCGGATTTGTGGAAAAATGTCAATGCCGGTGTCAAGCCCCCCCAGCGCCCCCCACTGACAAAATCCTGGCTACGCCACTGGTTATCACCTAAAACCTGTGCAATTATTTTCAATTTTGCCATAAATGCCTGTGACAGTGGCATTCTGCTCGATCTACGAAATGCTCTCTCTTCGAAGTGACAAAGTTTATAAATAATACGTGCTAGCAGCACCTGGGACCTTCCATTGGTTGGTACATTTTTCTACTGTGAAGTGATCACTCACAGATTGTGTATATTTTGATGTTCAAACCACGCTATTTGTGTCTCATTTATTTACACCCTGTATGACCCCTTTAGACATATTGGAAGTCCAGATGTCCAGCAGTTTGGCAGGTTTGAAATGATTAACAGGATCCTGCACTCATATATCAGGTCAAATTATTAATTTAGTACCTCACTGCCATTGTTTATGAAATCTGAAACCCCTGCAGGTATCAGGTTTGAGAATGTTTTATGACTATGGTTAGGTTCGTACATTGAACTTGTAATTAATTATATACCTTAATTGCTAATATAATATTGTCTAGTATATAAATAATTACTGTGTACGTACAGCGAGATTTCCATCTCTTGACTATATTGTGATACATGTGTAAATGAACAGAAACGCAGTTGAGTCTTAAAGGATTGGTTCAGTTGTCATACATGTTTATGTTTTATGAAAGAGGACAATAAAAGAAACATAATGGTGAAAATACTATTCAAATATCTTTTTCGGTTAAAGAGATATATATATTCAAGTGTAAAATTTTATCAGATTGTGTAGAAATTTGCTGAAATCTGACTAGTTGTGATGTCACATCCTCACATTCCTGAAAAGTCTTTGTTTTTGTTCTCTAAATATTTTGTGAGATTTCATGACTTTCAACCAAAAGATATGTCAGGAGATCTCATATTTGTCAAAGGAAGTATTTGAGATTAAACATCTGAAGAATTTTTGATTATATTATTTTCAAATGTGTTAAATAATGTAAATAATTTTTAAAGAAATATATTCACAAATGTTAAGGAAGTGAGGATGTGACATCACACCATCACAGTTAGTCTTTCTACACTGGTCAGTCGTTTTCAAAGAAATTTTGATATCTTCAAAGTGTCATATATATCTCCTTAACAGAGCATGCTATTATGGTAGTTTCTTCGCTGTTCTTTTTGTTTTATTTTGCTCTTTCATACAAAATAGACATGTATGTCAAACACCTGAACCAATCCTTTAATTAGATGGTTTTCATATTAGACTGAAGTTAAGTACCTGAGGGAGTACAGTGTCATTTGAGGAACTGAACCAGATGTGATTTAAGATTTAACTGTTCTCTGTGGATGATACCATCAGCCTCATTGGACATTTAGTTGATATTGTTACGAAGTACAGTAATGGTAATACAGTAGGTAGTCCATGGGATGGAGATAATTAGAAAGTGTTGGTACTTGGTAGACGAACATGTAAATGTGCATTAAAGGGTGTGAAGACTCGCGCAAAAAGAAACGTATAATGCCAGTAATCTGACCTAGTTTCGAATGAGGTGTAACAGAAGTGTTAGACACTACAATCGATCCCTGAAAATACACACACAGCTTCAGTGCCTTTAACATGAATATGTACTGATGCAAGAAGTCTCACGTTTGCAGATTTCAAGTGTGACTGGGTACATCACAGATCAGAGTTAATGGGCTTTAATATTGGTTGTCCCACGGAATATTGCACATAATGAAAGTTTTACAAGCTTTACAAGAAGCTACAAGTTTCACAAGCACTCCAAGATTAATGTATGTCTTCCAGTTACAGAGTTGTTGACAATTCATAATCATGGACGTTAAATATGAATCCAAGAGACTGACTTCGGTCAGCTTGAGGCTTTGATAAGCCAATGATGGCTTCTTCGCAAGTTCCTGCTTGCAGGAGGATCTAAGATACATACATACATACATACATACAATGTTGTGCCTGTTTTTAATCCTTAATTGTGATTCGCAACTGACAATTAAAAATATTCACAAACAGGAATCGGTAGGTTTCAATCTTACAGCTTCACATTTACACATTTTTGAGGAACTGCTGCTTTAAACACTGGAGGCTAGTCTATCGAATAAAAGTAAAAAATAATATAAAAATAAAAGATAAATTGGCAAAAAAACAACAGGTTTACCATGAATGGAAATCAACAGGAAAATAAAACTCTTGAGTGGTCATATGAGCTAAAACTAGTTTGAATAAAAAATATTCCAAAAAGATATGAAATAATTGTTATTAATTACTAAACAATGATGGCTTCTTCGCGAGTTCCTGCTCGCAGGAGGATCTAAAATACATGTATAACATACATACATACATACATACACACATACATACACACATACACACAAGCAGATTGGTTGTCTGATCAGATACAAATGAAAAATTAATGAAAAGTAGGACCAACTGCTTCATTATATAACTGGATAAATTTGCCTGTTCTCTGAGAATTTAGCGGTCTTAGCTAGGTCCGGGGATACACATGCAAGGTTGTCAGTGTTATCCACAAATATGCTAGGAAGTCTAATATTGGTCACTCATTTGGATGGTCCACATACTGTATATGCTAGGAAGTATAATATTGCTCACTCTTTTGTGTTGTTCACATGCTAGGAAGTCCATTATTGGTTACTCGTTTGTATTGTCCACATATATGCTAGGAAGTATAATATTGCTCACTCATTTGTCTTGTCCACCTATATGCTAGGAAGTATAATATTGCTCACTCATTTGTGTTGTTCACATGCTAGGAAAACCAATACTGGTCACTCATTTGTGATGTTCACATATGCTAAGGAGTCTAATATTGGTCACTCATTTGTGTTATCCACAAATATGCTAGGAAGTCCAATATTGTTCACTCATTTGTGTTGTTCACATATATGCTAGGGAGTCTTATATTGGTCACTCATTTGTGTTATCCACAAATATGCTAGGAAGTCCAATATTGGTCACTCATTTGGATTGTCCACATATATGCCAGGAAGTATAATATTGCTCACTCATTTGTGTTGTTCACATATATGCTAGGAAGTCCAATATTGGTCACTCATTTGGATTGTCCACATATATGCCAGGAAGTATAATATTGCTCACTCATTTGTGTTGTTCACATATATGCTAGGAAGTCCAATATTGGTCACTCATTTGGATTGTCCACATATATGCCAGGAAGTATAATATTGTTCACTCATTTGTGTTGTTCACATATATGCTAGGGAGTCTTATATTGGTCACTCATTTGTGTTATCCACAAATATGCTAGGAAGTCCAATATTGGTCACTCATTTGGATTGTCCACATATATGCCAGGAAGTATAATATTGCTCACTCATTTGTGTTGTTCACATATATGCTAGGAAGTCCAATATTGGTCAATTTACTTCGCTCCTCGCTTACCTGTCTCCTCACAACCTTAGCACCTCATTCTACCGTGCCTATAAAGTCCTGGTAAAATAATAACACTGTGCGCCCTCTATGACCGAACCCCCCCCTCGGTCACTCCTCACTACTCATTCTACCATTAAAAGTGTCTTCACGTGAATTTCTTGTGGATATATTTCCCTTGGATTTCGTCTTGGTTTTCTTTAGCGATCTTTGGAAGTTTCTTTCCTCGGATTCTTAGGAGTATTGCAGTCCTTTCCAGCCCGATAAGTATCCTTTTTTGTTGAAAGGGAGGGTTTTGGGGACTGTTTTTATTCCTAGTGCGTTTCCGCCCTTAGGTTTTTTGCGGGGGTAGCAGTTCCGCGAACTGCCTAGGTTTCCCGCCATTTTCCCTTCCCCACGCTATAGGCGTGTCGTTGTATTTTCATGTTCATAGCATGTCTACTTTGTATTTCTATTCACGATTTCTTCTTCTATATTTCGCTCTCTCATGTTCCTTTTCAGCTTGTGTTGATTTTGTTAGGCCACTTCGTAGCGTTTTTCGTATTTTGCCGTTGCTAGGTTACGCTACGTACCTCTACTCACCGTTATGTACCTCCCGTTATCTCCCGTTCTCTTGTTAGTTTGCATTTTTCCGTAAGCTTAAGAGTTAGTCTTTCCTTAATTCGAGCGTTTTAGTTTGTCTCGTAACCAGCTAAAGCTTTTTAACTACTCGATGTTTCGGCCAGGCAGAACCTGGTTCGAACACGATTTGTGTCCTAAGTGTAGAACCTACACCAGACGGGACCCACGCCTGGTCTGCATAAATTTTTCGCCAGCCCAGTGGCACTAGATAGACCAGTGGCTTACGAGTCTAAGAAGCAAGCTTTAGGGCAGGCTGGACTTGATTCCTTAGGCCATCGGTGCCCCAGAAAAAGATATAGGAGAGACAAGAGAGAGAGAGAGAGAGGAGGAGGGAGAAGTGGTGAGAGAGGTGGAGGAAAGTGGCCAGGAGAGGGCCGAAGGAGAGGTGGAGAGAGAGAGAAAGAGTACCCCTAACGGTCCCGGCGACGTCCGGTTGATTACGGCCAGAGGGAAGGGCAGGAGCAAGGCTCCTGCCAAGAAAAGACCTCTTGAGAAGAGGCACGGCTCGGCCGGGCTAGAGGCAACGTCTCAGTCCGGGTCGCAGCAAAGAGTACCCCTAATGGTCCCGGCGACGTCCGGTTGATTACGGCCAGAGGGAAGGGCAGGAGCAAGGCTCCCGCCAAGAAAAGACCTCTTGAGAAGAGGCACGGCTCGGCCGGGCTAGAGGCAACGTCTCAGTCCGGGTCGCAGCAAGAGAGACCCATAGAGCGCGGGCTACAGGCCACGGAGAGCTCGGGTCCGAGAGAGAGAGTACGACCGAGGGGTCGCTGAAACGGAGCCGGTCCCATAGCAGGCTCCGGGAGCCCGGGTCCGGCGAGAAAAAAAAAAAAAAAAAAAAAAATCCCACCGGAAAGGACAGAATGTCCGGGTCGAGGAGTACCGGCGTGGTGGTACCCGGCGTGGTACGCACACAGAGACGGGCTCCGGGAGCCTGGGTCCGGCGAGGCCCCGGGTCCGGCGAGACCCCGGGTCCGGCGAGACTCGAAGGGAAGGCAGAACCGAAGTTTCACTCCAGATCCGAGACCGCCCCCGGAGCCGGGAACCAGAGCTATACAATCGACTGCTGGGTCCTCAGAGATTGGCTCCGGAGGGCCCGGGCCCGACGAGAACGGGGGCGCAGGGGCAGAAGCCCGGTCCGCAGATCTCCAAACGGGATCCAAAACTGGTACCGAAGTCGGGAGCCTACGAGAGTAACAAACATTTACAACTACAACAACATTTACAACGAGATTAACAACTGCTAGGCCCCCAGAACGGGATAGCAGGTGCAGAAGCCCGGCCCGCAGACCCCCTAACCGGAGCCGCGGCCGGTCCTGAGGCCGGGAACCGATGAGATTACCAATGCCGGGCCCCCAGAACGGGGTAGCAGGGGCAAGCGCCCAATCCGAAAAGAGAACCAGCCCCGAGCCAGGTTCCCACGACCTGGTTTGCAGAGCGTCGGGCAACCTGTCCGGCCTAGACGACGAGGTCGACCCCTAGATTTCGGGGTTACAGAGGACGGTTACTCCCGCTTCCCAGAATAGGGGGAGTGTCCCCCCCCCCCCCGGAACTAGCAGCTTGAGCGGCGACGACAGGTTCGAATCATTTGCGGGAAAACACCGCTACCACTACACATCCCAAATGTGTGTTTATTTATCGAGTACCTGCAGACACTCAGGGGTCATATTCTCCTCGCTAATTATACTCCTCTCTAATCATAATTCATTGCCATTTGCCTAGGTTAAAATCTTACTTGTGTTTAAAAACACTGTCGTTTAAAACACTGGTGAACCCACTTCCAGAACATGTTAAAATGCGTAAGACTGAGGGGTTTCAAATCGGTTCTCATGACGTACAGTATTCCGTAACTGCTAGGAAGAGAACTTTCTCGAGACTTGGCAAAGTGCCAGGAAACATATCGCTCATAGATCCTTGGCAAACTGCCAGAAAAAAAAAAAAAAAAAGGTACAACGTGGCACATTTGTTAAGAGAGGAGGGGGGGCCAAGCAGCCACCTGGCTTGACACGTGTAAGCTCAACTTTTACCGCAACGAGCTATCGACTACGTGAGCGATCCTATGGAATAAGCCTTTCTTCCTATTTCTTTGGTGAATTACCAAGACAAACGCGTTAGTAAGTTGAAAAAGGGGTAGGATACAACCCCAGCAAGTTACAAGCGCTAACACGCTCCGAACATACAGCATGCGCTTCATGAGCAATGTTCGATGTTCCGACATCTTAAGCAGAGTTGCATTTCGTAGCACCTGATGGCCTAGTCTTGACTAGCCTAGGCGCTAGGTGGTTTCAATAGGAAGCTGGAAACCTTTACTGCACTACGAAATGGACACATCTCGACAGGAAGAGATTTGAGAAGTAACGGGTACGTTATCATAACATTCAATACGTGTTTATTACGTTAAATGTGGTGTTGATAAAACGTTGACATAAGATGTCTATGAGATATTACGTTATATTAATGTTATATTAATGTCTTAACGGAAATTGTTTTGAAATAATAGCCCCTAAAGGGTTTCGGTAACATATTTCTTACACCTCTAATAACGCTATCATAGCAAAAGACTAAACATTTAGTAACGCCTTTGTGTTTGCTGAGTAACTCCCTGGACTCCGTTAAACAGCCAGGATTTATGAGGTGGAATTTCTACAAACCCACCCTACACATCCCCTGTTGGGAGTTTGTTCCCGGTGAGTAGGGCTGTAGCTTAGTTAGCTCAGTGGTTAAACCCGGTGCCTTCCAATCAAAAGGTGCCCGGTTCAAGTCACCCCAAGATTAATGTATGTTGTCCAGTTACAGAGCTGTTGACAATTCATAGTCATGGACATTAAATATGAATGTACGAGACTGACTTTGGTCAGCTTGCGGCTTTGATAAGCCAATGAGGCTTCTTCACAAGTTCCTACTTGCAGGATGATCTAAATTACATACACAAATACATACATATACTGTAGTTGTAAAAGCCACATAGCAGCTGTAGCATTGATTAAGACTCTCATGAAGCAAACTATCCATTCAGTACTCAATTTTTGGAGAGAACTGTGGTCAAGCGGTTTAGGCAGTGTACTGGTGATCTAAGGCTTGCAGGTTTTAGTCCTGGCCAGATCATTCTGTTGTTTCCTTGGGCAAGGCACTTTATCTCCATTGCGTCTTTCCATCCAGGAGGGATTTCTCTCTGTTTAACAGGTTATTTTTGAGAAGGGTAATATTGCTAGCGCCTCTGGCTTCGTTATCGATAGATAGGCCGGCGCAGTTCAACCCTCAATATTATTATTAATATTATTTTTCATGGAAAGAACCTCCATGAAACCTCCCTACAGGGTACAGCTTAGGTCTACATCATCAAGGCAGTACTTTTCTTCAGAGGTTTTCTGATTGCAACTGGTTGATAACTAAAGGGGTCATCAGCGGTACTGTGGTACTGCAAGCAGTACTGCGAGTGCTGCTGTATTGCAGGCGCTAACAAGGTCATCATACAGGCCACTGTCCTTGACTTCTTTAGCAGCATAAACAGAGAAACCACTTTCCTGCACCACAGTGGCGTCAGCAGGGCAAAGGATCGGCCCCAACACCCTATTTGCAAAGATAACCAGGTTTCATGTACTTCCGCCTCGCTCTCAGGACTGTGGGGTTGGGGCTCTCTGGAGTCCTCCCAAGCCCAAGTACAGGGCACTTTGATCACCATCCTCTCAGACAACACGATGGTGGTGGCATACTGTACAGTAGCTACATCAATAGACAGGGTGGCACCAGGGCAGAGGGACTGTGCCGTCTGGCATGGGAGACCCTCACCACAGCTGCAGAATCTGGCACGGCCCTATGGGTCTCCCATATAGCCAGAAAGGAGAGTGTGAGGGCCGATGCTCTGCCCAGGGGACAACTCGACCCCGACGAGTGAACCCTTCGCAAGGAATATGCGGTAGGTTGTTCCACATGTTCGGCATACCTCTGATAGACCTGCTTACGACAACAGGCGGTCCCACCTGCAGCCTTCCACATAGCGCCAGGTCCCTGCCTTGAGACGGACCAGAGGTTTAAATTCTTCCCCCCCCTTTTGGCATGATCAGCCAGATACTGAGGAAGATTCGCAGCTCCAAGGGTAAATTCATCCTAGTGGCTCCCTCCGGACCCCGGGTCCCAGGCCGCAGGTCCCACACGCAGGCCCCAGACGGGGACGTCTGGTTTTCCAGACGGCTCCACGCTGGGCATTAGCCCAGACATTGACCAGCTCACCAAAGGCATGGCTAATCGCCGTCCACGAGTCAGACAGTTAGCCCCCTCTGCGGGGCTCTCAGCAGTGCTGCATGCCCTGGCAGGGCCGCTGTACGAATCAACGGGGAACGCTTCCCTGGCTGCTCTTACAAAGAAAACACTCTTCGTCATTGCGGTAGCGTCAGCGTGAAGGAGTTACCTCCAAGCCCTAACAACCAAACAGAACCACATCAGATTCGAGGGCCATGGGGCGAGGACGGTTCCAGACCCGTCCCTTATTGCCAAGAACCGGGCCTTGACTTTCTTGCCCGGGGACATTTTCTTTTCGGAAATCAAAACCCTTTCATCAGTGGCTGAGGACAAGCGATGGTGCCCAGTCAGGGCACTGAAGTGGTACTTAAACAGGACAGAGAAGTTGAGACAAACAACCTCCCTTTTCATCCTGCCACGACCACCTTAAACAGCAGCCGCCAAGGATACTCTATCCCGATGGCTAGTAGAGATGATCCACCCGTTCACGATGGGGGGATACCCGGCCAAGAGATCACAACATCAGTGGGGCCTCGGCTTCCACAGCTCTCTCTGCCGGTATCCCGATACAGGACATCCTCAAGGTGGCAGCGTGGAAAACACAAACTACGTTCGTCGCCTGTTACTTATCTGACACTCTACACGCCGGGGCAGCTTTTGGTAGCTCGGCGATGCGAGGTCCGGTTGGTACTTGGTCCCACCCCTCGGGCCTCCCACCATCGGGCAGTGCCACTCGGTGCTAAGGTTGTGAGGAGACAGGTAAGCGAGGAGCGAAGTAAATATTCCAAAACTTACTGGTTTGGATATTTACGAGTGACGAGCTTACCTGTCTCCATTCCCGCCTCCCTCCCCCGAGGGGGTGGGACACAGCCGGACGGGGGAGCAGTCGTTCGACTAGGCTCACGACTCCAAGCACAACACCAGATAGACAGAGCCAACAACTACTAAGAGTCACCGGCCAGGTCTATCGGTGAGGGTAACTTTGCACCCTGTGTTTTTCATATGCGTACTCACCTAAGTCGTCTTAGGGTTAGCAAATGTTGGGCCTTTACAGGATGAGGCTCCTTGTTAGGAAAAAGGGGTAGTTTCGCCTGCAGGGCTCAGGAGAGTGTCCCCCCCTTACCCGCTGCGGCGGGGAGGATTACACTCTCCCTGCTAGGAAGGCATCAGTGCCTTTTGTTAAGGGCTCACCTTTGAGAAGTTTAGTCGACGGGAGTCCTTGGGGTGGCCAGAGGATTCTGGCCACCCCTATTTCGGTGACCGTGAGGCCACTTTTAAGGAGTGGTCTCATGAGTAGTGAGGAGTGACCGAGGGGGGGGTTCGGTCATAGAGGGCGCACAGTGTTATTATTTTACCAGGACTTTATAGGCACGGTAGAATGAGGTGCTAAGGTTGTGAGGAGACAGGTAAGCTCGTCACTCGTAAATATCCAAACCAGTAAGTTTTGGAATCTCATTTGGATTGTCCACATATATGCCAGGAAGTATAATATTGTTCACTCATTTGTGTTGTTCACTTATATGCTAGGGAGTCTAATATTGGTCACTCATTTGTGTTATATCCACAAATATACTAGGAAGTCCAATATTGGTCACTCATTTGTATTGTCCACATATATGCTAGGGAGTCTAATATTGGTCACTCATTTGTGTTATCCACAAATATGCTAGGAAGTCCAATATTGGTCACTCATTTGTGTTGTACAGAAATATGCTAGGAAGTCCAATAGTGGTCACTCATTTGCGATGTCCACATATATGCTAGGAAGTCTAATATTGGTCATTCATTTGTATTGCCCACAGTATATGCTTGGGAGTCTAATATTTGTCTTTCATGTTCAGACTTCATTATGTAGTTTTGTGTCATCTTCCAAATACTGAGACATCTTATTGCTTCATTAAAGAATCTATGAATATATACTCTAGACCAGGGGTTCCCTAACTGGGGTGCATGAGCCCCCAGGGGGTGCGTGAGTCCATCCCAGGGGGGTTGGTGAGCCGTTTCTGAAAGTCAAAACCAGAGTACTTTTTGTTGAACCTTAATCTGCTATATCATATAATTTAGCAATGTACAAAAGTCGTACCTATCGACAAACACTTTTTCGCGTTCCATACGCATATATGTTGCCATAGTAGTACCGTACCGTGCATGTGATAAAAAAAACATTAGCTTCTGTCTCATTGTGTGTGATGGGTGATTGATGCGTGATACAATTCGTGATCTGATCTTGAAGTTTCCAAATAAATAATGGTTCAATATGCATGAATCATCCCTGATTTTACTTGAGAGAACAGATCAAAGTTATATACTTCAAACTTGAAACTGCTTCTGGGAAACATATTGAAATTTAAGCAGATCTAAGAGATTTGCTGCAGGTAGCACTTAATATTAAAATGTCAAGTATATATGTATTATACTCTAGTTAAATGTTAAATGTGTGTAGTACCCTGCAGTGGTTCATCATATTCTCATTTTTAGTCCCAGGCACATATTGTCTTTGCAATATATGAGTATTTTGTTATATTTGTTAAATATGAGAGCTTGTGTGATGCTTTCTCTCCTGGGACATGATGAGGTGAGGAGTAATATGAGCTGGTGAGGGTCATGGAGGGGGGCTCTGGGAGAATATTTATATTATTGCTGCTTGGCCATGTCACTATATACAGTCTCATTCAAAGTTCAAAACTATTTTTCAAACTTGATTTTTTTTTAATTGCAAAGCTTTAGTTTTGTGTTTTTCCTTCTACAGAATGCATACAAATATATGGCAGTAGGAGATTCAGTTTAATTGTTTGAATTTAACTGATCGATCAATATTTCATTTATTTGATGGATAATTTACAACTTTGCTAAATTTTATGCAGCAGAAAAATATAAAGAGTTAATATTAAATGGAATGTGTATTATGAATTATATAACTGTTCATGTAGAATGTGCAGTTGTAGGAATCTTTACACATTTAATTTGTTCATATCGTAAATATTGAATGGATAAATATACATATTTAAGCTCACCCTCCTCCTCTTGTTTTCTACAGTTGCAGATTTTTTCCATCAGTTAAGTCTTCTCCAGAGGCGATTTGCAGAGGATATGGATAACTTGGTGCTAACATTTCAAGAGAGAACCCAGACATTTGCTGATCGGTAAATATTTATCCTTTTTGGTTTCGATGAAAATTGTAACCTTATCATTGATAGTGGCGTAGGCGTGTGTGTGTGCGATTTCGACGACCAGCTTGTAAACACGATATCTGTAGAAGGGAAATTCAGACCAATTTCATATTTGGTGTGTAGAAGTAGGACATTGAGTGCAAGAAGCCTATTGTTTCTTTTGTGGGGGTTAAAGGTCATTTGGGGTCACCAGGGGCAATTGAGAAAACCTTGTAAACACGATATCTAAAGAAGGTAAGCTTGGGCAAATCACATACTTTATATGTATATGAAACACATTGAGTACAAGATGCCTGTATTTTTTGGTGGCGGTCAAAGATCATTTGGGGGTCATCAGAAACATGATATCTCAATATTGGAAGCTTGGGCAGATCTTATAACTGGTACGAAGGTGTGTAACACTGAATAAAAGAAGCCTGTTGATTTTGGTGGAGGTCAAAGGTCATTTTGGTAACAACATGGGTGGTTACAGGCTTGTAGGATATGTGTTCATATTCAAGAAGTGCCAGCCCTGAAACAGCCACATTATGGCCTACTGCTCTTCAAAACCTAAAAAAGGCTTGTTTTTGGTTCCCATTTCATGAATATTAATGAGTGGGCATGGCCTACCATAAAATCTTCAAAATGTCAACATTAAATACATGTTCCTTTTCCCTGTTCCCTGTCTCATTTTAAGAAAGTAAGGGAGGCCAAGAGAGGTTTTAGATTTACACTAAATAGAAAGAAATTTACTCTTGATTCTACCAGGATTTTATTGCCTGCAGCTTCAAGACATTGTAATGCAAATTATATGTACTGTTACAGGTTAGTATCGGTTATGATTCAAATATGGCTTAATTATATCACTAATTATAAGATTTGAGAATAATTTGAATTATCAATCTGGAATGCCAGGAAATCCATCAAATATTTCTTTTTGAGCATGTTAAAATTTAAAAAAAAACTGATTTTGATTTAAATAATGCTGATCATACTGGCCTGTTTCAGTACTAAATTATACTATTTGCTGACAATTTTCACTTGGTCTTCTTGTCATGAATTACGGAGGAAAACATTTGAATGTTACAAATCTGATAATCTTCTCATTTAAATGAGAGTGAGGCATCGTAGCTTAGTAACGAGTGTCTTTTGAATCCCTGCCAGCGCTGTACAAGTTTTTGCCTGAGGCAATTCAGCTAATAACAGGACTCCTGACAGGAATGCAATGTAATTTGATGCAGCATTTACAACTTCTTCCCTTGTGAATTTAGCTACTGAATGACAAGCTTCGAAACATGAGAAAATGGTTGAATGCAATCATTGTCAGAAGCTGACATTCTGACATTTCGTTGATAGAAGGACAGTTGGCAGAGAACGGCTTAATATTGCTAAATGAAGAAAAGAAATCAACAAGCTGTATAAAGTGTCCTTGAAGTTGCTTTATTTTTTATGATTTTTCCAAGCACTATGTATGTGTGTATGGGGTGTATGTATGTATGTATCTTAGATCCTCCTGCAAGCAGGAACTCGCGAAGAAACCATCATTGGCTTATCAAAGCTGCAAGCTGACCGAAGCCTAGTCTCTTAGATTCATATTTAACGTCCATGATTCAGAATTGTCACTTGTCCACAACTCTGTACTATCCAATCCTATTACAATAACTGTACCAATTATATCAAACTCTACTATCCAATCCCAAATTGCAATAACTCTAGTACCAATTATATCAAACTCTACTATCCATTTAAGAAGTTCAATATAATGGAAAATTATTCAATAAAGTTAAAACCAGTCTTTTTATGGACACAAGTTATATTTCAATTGGGTGAAAGGCTTTTTTTTTCTAACTACTGTAAACGTAGATGTTGGCTAGAATGTGAGAGGCCTTTTCGTACAGGAAATTAACCTGTTATGCCGAAGTGTAATGCATTCTTCATTGATTTAGTAAACAGAAGGAGAACCTCCTTGGGACATGTCAACATTTTGTTCTACTCGTATCAAGAACGGGGGTTCTCTTAGGGCCTCATTGGTCGCTAAGAATAACTCCAAGCTGAAGCACGCTACTACTCCGGAAATCGCTCAAAGCAACTTCCAAGTTTTTTTCAATTTTTTCTTACAATTTTAAGCAACTTTAGTACCAAGGTTTTTGATGATATTTATTTGTTTGTTTTTATTGAACTTTCTACAACTGTTCAAGTTTTGGTCAAATAGTAAAATTGATGATTGTACAATTGGCCCCAAGAAAATTTGTGCTGACATTAACAATGACCTTCTGTACTATGAATGATGAAGAAACTTTAATATAGTACAGTGAAGAGTGTTCTGAATAACACACAATTCAGAGTGTTCTCATATATGAACACTGAGCCTGAGTGTTCTGAATTTATAAACATTGCAGCGTTCTGTTACAAGAACACTGCTGAATGTTTTAAATCATAAACACTGCAGAATCTTCTGATACAAGAACATTGCTGAGTGACCTCCACTGAATGTTCTAAATCATAAACATTGCAGAGTGTTCAGCTGATACAAGAACATTGCTGAGTGTTCTGATGCAAGAACACTGCAGAATGTTCTGATATAACACCTCCACTGATCAATGTTCTAGATCACAAACATTGCGGAGTGTCGTTCTGATACAAGAACATTGCAGAGTGTTCTGATATAAGACCTCTACTGAATGTTCTAAATCATAAACATTGCAGAGTGTTCTGATACAAGAACACTGCTGGGTGTTCTGATTCAAGAACACTGCAGAATGTTCTGATATAACACCTCCACTGATCAATGTTCTAGATCACGGACATTGCAGAGTGTTCTGATATACTAGAACACTGCTGAGTGTTCTAAATCACAAACATTGCGGAGTGTTCTGATACTAAAACACTGCTGGGTGTTCTGAATTCAAGAACACTGCAGAATGTTTTGATATAAGACCCCCACTGAATGTGCTAAATCACAAACATTGCAGAGTGTTGTTCTGATACAAGAACACTGCAATGTTCTGATACAAGAACACTGCAGAATGTTCTGATACAAGAACACTGCTGAGTGTTCTAAATCATAAACACTGCAGATTCTTCTGATATAAGAACATTGCAGAATCTTCTGATATAACACCTATACTGATCAATGTTCTAGATCACGAACATTGCAGTGTTCTGATATGTCAAGAACACTGCTGAGTGTTCTAAATCAAAATTATTGCAGAGTGTTCTGATACATGAACACTGCTGAGTGTTCTGAACCCACAAATCTCGAAATCATCTCTAGAGGTTGTGTTTGGCATAATAGTGATTTGTTTTAGCCTCTTATGCTAATCAAGACAGACAGCATAACTGTATAGTGTGTTAAAACAGAAAGCATTAACTCAGTCTCAGGATAACATGTGTTGTTTATGCTTAATGAATTAACATAATCCTCTCCTTCCCCTCAAGGGATTTGTCAAATTATTCCTGAATAGTACTGAAATGTTAAACAATGTCCTGTGGAAATCCAGCATTACTTGGTTGTATTAGATCAGGTTATATTAATTACGCTCCGTGCATGATTAGTACACTACTGATATCAAACTCTATTTCAGCTACATTAGCTGGTATTTCTCCTCTGATTTTAGCTCTGGGCATGATTGATAAACTACTTATATAATCTATTTTTCAGCTAAATTAGCTGGTATTTCTGATTTTATCAAGCAGGCAGACAAGTTCATCTTGGAAAGGATGAAATTTTGCCATTTTCATTTCAAAGGATTGAAAGTAATTTATCAAATTGAAGATTTAATTGTAATGAATGAGGACGTCTTCTGTTGCATTCATATTCGGGTCAGTAAAAAAGAGTAATTACAACTGACAAGTCCTGTCATAGTAATCGTGATGAGAGCAGGAATTCGGTCAAGGGGGGTCAAAACGTGCACACAGGCACACAGCTAATTAATAGTAATAAGTTCAAGGATGTTTCACTAATTGACTGGCTTAGTGTTTACAGATTCATTTGTCATGCCCCTGATGTGATCCCTCGACCTAAATTAATATTAAATTTTTTTTCATATTCTGTGTAGTTTCAAATATTGCTACGAGAGCAGATCTAAATTTCACAAATGAATCGGGTTTAAAACTCAAAGATACAATGAATATTAAAGGATCACTTAAAACACACGCTGTTCTATGTAGCTTTATTGTTCTATGTAGAAATATGGTCAAGACTGATCATGAAATGAAAGAAAGAAAAACCCACTACTCTTTCAGTTTCCCAATTTGTCTCAGATGTTCGCACATTCTGTTTTCCTCATTGCATTTCCAGTTTTGCTTCTTTTTTCCCCCGTTTACATACAGAAAGCAAAACGACTCCTTTTACAAAGCTTTTTATGCAATACTAACGATATTGATGCAGTTAATTTTTTTATTTTGCAATAATAATACATTTCAAGTTTCTGCTGGGTAAATTCATGAACGGTCAAATGCACACACTGTAAAGATGATTTATTTTGATCAGTATTTTAACAAGAGAGAAGGTTGCAATAGAAGTTTAAAAACTAATTCCTCATTGTTGATTTCTTTGAATTTAACATAGACATAGAGTCTTGCAGTTGATTAAAAGGTGTTGAAAGAAAATAGTAAATAAAAAACAAAGTACTAGTGATCTTGAAAGTTATCATTGAGACTGAATGTTTTGTATAAATCTCACTTATCACTCTTGATATTTGAAAAGATATCAAGAAGCAATGTTTTGAACCTCTTAAGAATTAAATACATTCATCAGACGATCATCAAATCAATGTTTGTTTCTCATTAAGTATGTAACCCCTCTCTTTTTACCCCATAGCAACTGAAGGTCAAAGTTGAAAAATTTAGTATAGAATAATGACATACCTTTCCTGAAGGCACTCTTGAACTTTAGTGTGTTAGTAAAGCATGCAGTCAGCTGAGCCTATACCATGGTATGAATTCTACAGCAAATTAAATTATGATATTTACTCTCCTAGTTTAGTTTTCTCTGCCTCTCTTGTTCCTCTCTGGTTACCATTGTACTGGAATATTGACCATTGAGGTCATTAGATTATTTATTGCTGTTGGCATAACAGTACAGCAAACCTGGTTGTAAACTATATCAAGAAGATAACAAATTAACCTTTAATTTGAAGGGTATACGAAAGACATTTAAATGTCAATTTGTTATAATGCGACATCACGAGTCATTGTGCAACCTGCCTGTATCAAACAAATTACATTGGATCTTAGTGTTGCAATTTACAATGTGGAAGATGTCATGCATGATCCAAGTACTTATGAGTCTTGTTTCATGTTTGTTAAACATACAGTCAATTCTGTTCATAGCAGCCATTTTTTTAAAGATTTGAGGTTTTACATACAGTGAAATTGTTAATTTCAATAATGTTACAATGGTAGCAAATAATGAAGAATAAACGGTCACAATGTCAGGAAATGAGTAGTTTTAATATTCAGTGGTAATAATATTAACAGGAAATAATTAATGATCATCTTTACAGTATATATATTGTTAATAGGAAATAATTAATGATAATCTTCCATGATATTGTTAAAAGGTAATTATATACTACAGGTAATGATCGATCTTCCATTAAATTGCTAATGGGGGATTAAATTAAACTTCCATAAAGTTTGACAGGTTTGCAGCTGACAAGTTTGTCAACATGAGTATATATTGAGCACACATCAACCTCAGTGAACACTTACTTAACATGTGTACAGTAGCAGGTTTAATGGTTGACAATTTTGGTTGTTTGGAATGAATCTTTGATCAGGTATGTTTTGTTAAATATAATAATGTACAATATATGTCAGTATAATCTATCATAAGACTGGGGTATGCTGAACACAAGTGTTATATTAAGAGGTTGCAATATACTACTGCTATCAAGACTGGGGAATTGGTGAACACAAGTGTTATATTTAGAGGTTGCATATATTATCGCTATCAAGACTGGGGAATAGGTGAACACACAAGTGTTATATTAAAAAGTTGAAATATATTTTTGCTATCAAGACTGGAGAATATGTGAACACAAGTGTTATATTTAGAGGTTGCAATATATTATCGCTATCAAGACTTGGGAATAGGTGAACACAAGTTTTTATATATTTAGAGGTTGCAATATATTATCGCAATCAAGACTGGGGAATAGGTGAACACAAGTGTTATATTTAGAGGTTGCAATATATATTATCACTATAAAAACTGGGAAATAGGTGAACACAAATGTTATATTAAGAGGTCGCATATATATTATCGCTATCAAGACTGGGGAATAGGTGAACACACAAGTGTTATATTAAAAGTTGAAATATATTTTTGCTATCAAGACTGGGGAATTGGTGAACACAAGTGTTATACTTAGAGGTTGCATATATATTATCGCTATCAAGACTTGGGAATAGGTGAACACACAAGTGTTATATTAAAAGTTGAAATATATTTTTGCTATCAAGACTGGTGAATAGGTGAACACAAGTGTTATATTTAGAGGTTGCAATATATATTATTGTTATAAGGACTGGTGAATAGGTGAACACAAGTGTTATATTTAGAGGTTGCAATATATTATCACTATCAAGACAGGAGAATATGTGAACACAAGTGTTATATTTAGAGGTTGCAATATATATTATCACTATAAAAACTGGGAAATAGGTGAACACAAGTGTTATATTAAGAGGTCGCAATATATTATCGCTATCAAGACTGGGGAATAGGTGAACACACGAGTGTTATATTAAAAAGTTGAAATATATTTTTACTATCAAGACTGGTGAATAGTGTTATATCGCTGACTGGGGAATAGGTGAACACACGAGTGTTATATTAAAAAGTTGAAATATATTTTTACTATCAAGACTGGTGAATAGTGTTATATCGCTATCAAGACTGGGGAATAGGTGAACACACAAGTGTTATATTAAAAAGTTGAAATATATTTTTGCTATCAAGACTGGAGAATATGTGAACACAAGTGTTATATTTAGAGGTTGCAATATATTATCGGTATCAAGACTTGGGAATAGGTGAACACAAGTTTTTATATATTTAGAGGTTGCAATATATTATCGCAATCAAGACTGGGGAATAGGTGAACACAAGTGTTATATTTAGAGATTGCAATATATATTATCACTATAAAAACTGGGAAATAGGTGAACACAAATGTTATATTAAGAGGTCGCATATATATTATCGCTATCAAGACTGGGGAATAGGTGAACACACAAGTGTTATATTAAAAGTTGAAATATATTTTTGCTATCAAGACTGGGGAATTGGTGAACACAAGTGTTATACTTAGAGGTTGCATATATATTATCGCTATCAAGACTGGGGAATAGGTGAACACACAAGTGTTATATTAAAAGTTGAAATATATTTTTGCTATCAAGACTGGTGAATAGGTGAACACAAGTGTTATATTTAGAGGTTGCAATATATATTATTGTTATAAGGACTGGTGAATAGGTGAACACAAGTGTTATATTTAGAGGTTGCAATATATTATCACTATCAAGACAGGAGAATATGTGAACACAAGTGTTATATTTAGAGGTTGCAATATATATTATCACTATAAAAACTGGGAAATAGGTGAACACAAGTGTTATATTAAGAGGTCGCAATATATTATCGCTATCAAGACTGGGGAATAGGTGAACACACGAGTGTTATATTAAAAAGTTGAAATATATTTTTACTATCAAGACTGGTGAATAGTGTTATATCGCTATCAAGACTGGGGAATAGGTGAACACACAAGTGTTATATTAAAAGTTGAAATATATTTTTGCTATCAAGACTGGTGAATAGGTGAACACACAAGTGTTATATTTAGAGGTTGCAATATATTATTGTTATAAGGACTGGTGAATAGGTGAACACAAGTGTTATATTTAGAGGTTGCAATATATTATCACTATCAAGACTGGGGAATAGGTGAACACAAGTGTTATATTTAGAGGTTGCAATATATTATCACTATCAAACTGGCAAATGCAGGTGAACACAAGTGTTATATTAAGAGGTTGCAATATATTATCACTAGATCAAGACTGGTGAATAGGTGAACACAAGTGTTATATTTAAAGGTTGCAATATATTATCGCTATCACGCTTCATCTTCAAAACATAAGTAATCTAATCTCTTAGATATATCTTCATCACTTGATTTATCACATGGCAAAGATGTTCCCCATAAATGACTTTTTTTGTCAAAGTTAATCTTTGGGCAATCTTTAATACTCCTGTTGCCATGGTAATATATCAGACTTCAATTTTATTTCCATAGTAATCAGTTATTCTTTAAATCCAAATCTAGCACCCTGCGGGTCATTTCTGTAGGAATGCCCTGCTAACTGTTAATGGTTCGTGCGTATGAATTTATCTTGTAGAAAAAATTATATATTTATTTCGGACTGCGTTTATGCCTCTGTTGTTAAATTGTTGCCTTCTGGAAGTACGCTGCATAGTCCGCAATGCTGCCTAAGAGCATATATTGTACTCGCTTTCAATAAGTAATTACTGTGCAAACCGTTCTAAAGAAGTTGATTGCTTCTACTTGTTGCTGGGCACGCTCTGTTGAGTTTATGTTCTGATTCGATAAGATTACATGATCAAACATATATTTCATCTAAGTAAACAGGATCACTTTTCATTCAAAGAAGAGATTTGAATTGGAAGTGATGATTCTGATGATCGTTGCACATGTGGTAATTGCAATAACAGTAGGCTGCATTGATATATATGGCTGACAGTCACTCTAGGAAGACATGTTACTCTATGGTCATTCAAACTACAATGCTGATGGGTACTAAGAAGAGAAATGATCAGCCTAGAGGAATGTTTTCCTGTCTTCATGGTTGATAATGTTGTAAAATGTCATCTTGGCTTTAGCAATGTTAAGGATGAGTTAAGTCTCTGTTCCTCCAGCTGCACATATATATCCCACAAATAAAGTTAATCAATTTAAAGCTATGAGGCCCAAATAATTTATTTTAAAATAGTTATTAAACCTGAATGGTTGGAATGTTAGATGGCCTTTGGTGATCTGGGTATAGATATGAGCACTCATGATGGAAACCTCCCAAAAAAACCAACCTCGGTTCTGAATTAATGCCACAGGCCCAAACAGGCTTCACAATGTTAACCATAGTGAAGAGGAATGTACAGGAAAAGAGTTTAAAAATATGAAGAAATAAAAGCTTAGCCAATGATTACAGAGATTGTAGGAACACGCACGAGATGCAAGAATGAGAAGTGCTTATATTAGATAAAATCCATTGTCTGGCTGGCTTACTCAATTCCGTGTGACATTAAAAAATCATTGGCAACTCATGTTCTTTTTCAGTGATAATGGTTCCCATGGAAACAGTTCAATTCCAAATCCACAGGTGAGAAGTGCTGGAAGCTAGCGTTTGATAATTTTTAAAGTGCTGCGACCGTTTTAGCAAGGCTAGCAACTATCGCAGAGTCGGTCGTTTATTTATGCCTGTTAAAATAGCAGATACAGAGACATGGCTTCGTTAGTACACACGTGTATCATGCTATGGTCTTTATTATAAGACCAATTAGTCCATAATTGTTAACGGTATTAGTTGATTGCACACAGTACAAGTTGAGTGTTCTGGTAGGTCTGCCAAATGTATGACTATAGTAGTTGATTGCTGTACGTATAGTATATATACATGTATATCCTTGTAAAATAAATTATAGGAATTAGAAACATTTATACAAAACTTGTGTAATCTACATATAATTTACATACATACTTAAATACATTAAACAGTCTAAGATGAAACTAGAGATATTGTTGGAACTGTAATTTTATCCATAAATAGAAGAAAATCTACTTTAGGGAGAGATTATGATAAAGAAATATGGAGTATGCAGCTTATAATGTCAACTTATTTCTTCTTTGTATAAAAAAATATCTAAATATCTGGAATGTTTAATATTATAAGGTGAAATTCAACATGAACACTTCATTTCAATGCCAATTTATTGTTTAGTAATTAATAACAATTATTTCATATCTTTTTGGAATATTTTTTATTCAAACTAATTTTAGGTCATGTGACCACTCAAGTGTTTTATTTTCCTGTTGATTTCCAATCATGGTAAACCTGTTGTTTTTTTGACAATTTATCTTTTTAAATATTATTTTTTACTTTTATTCGATAGACTAGCCTCGAGTGTTTAAAGCAGCAGTGCCTCAAAAATTTGTAAGATTGAAACCTACCGATTCCTGTTTGTGAATATTTTTAATTGTAAGTCACGAATCACAATGAAGGATTAAAAACAGGCACAACGTTGTATGCATGTATGTATTTTAGATCCTCCTGCAAGCAGGAACTTGCGAAGAAGCCATCATTGGCTTATCAAAGCCGCAAGCTGGCCGAAGTCAGTCTCTCACATTCATATTTAACGTCCATGATTATGAATTGTCAATTGTCAACAACTCTGTAACTGGACGATATACATTAATCGGAAGCAGGTCACTTCGCCCAACAACCATTTCGCCCAACCAGCCTGGTCATTTCGCCCAACCTTACCATTTCGCCCAACCAGAACTAGTGAAATAGAAACGGTGATATTATTCCACACCGATTCCCTTTGTTTGTATAATAATATAACTTCCATTGTATGCGTAACCGCCTAAAGTAGTGTAATCCTCCCATTATACCCGAAATAACTGCTTAGACTCCGATCGATATCGAGCGGACCTCACTTTATTTACCTACCACGAAGTAACAATTATAACCCCAAATCAATCAAATTGAACTAGTGAAATAGAAAAAGTAATATAATTCTGACTGAAAATTAGTGAAAAAAAGGTTGGGCGAAATGACCAGGCTGGTTGAGCGAAATGACCAGGCTGGTTGGGAGAAATGGCAGTTGGGCGAAATGGTTGTTGAGCGAAGTGACCAGAAAGCCATTAATCTTGGAGTGACTCGAACTCGGGACCTTATGATTGGAAGGCACCGGCTTTAACCAATGAGCTACCTCTCCGCATTAAGTTTGATGTGTTGTATAACTATGAATTACACATTCATTTTTGTTTGGGGGGAGGGGGGTTTACCACATTTAATGTATGAGAAATGTCCCTTTAATCTCATGAATGCAAGTGACTGGAACACTTTAATTTACTGAGCTACTCACTATATTCTTATCCTGACACTACCATGTACTTCCGATTCTACTAGTCGTGAAGTTATAACACCCTATTCCTCAAACCTAGCAATACAAAACTCAATAGCAAAATGATCTCCTCGTAGAACCAGTTATAAGGTATTAAAACTCTGTCAAGGGCAATGACAATAAATGTCATGCAAGGGTGCCCAGTCGTTCATATAGAGAACATGTTTTGGTTCATTTGTTACGACTAATTATAAAACAACGGTCTGACCTAGAGTACGTCTGCGCCAAGAGCCAACATCATTTTAGCCTTGAAGAAGAAGCGTTCCACAGATATTATGATATATTTTTAAGTAAGGCTGAATAGCTATTGGAATATTACAAACACTCAAATATTTCTTTTGTCTTGAACTATGACAATTAGACTATAAAATATCGCTTAAAGTCATCCTCATATCTTTCGGCCTTCATTTCCATGTAGTAATTTTTCATTCTTGGTCTCAATATTTTGTTTAATGAATGTTCGGCTAGTATGCAATGACTATGCAGACAGATTGGCTAAAGTTTGTTGAAGTTTGTTTGGCTGAGAGATCTGTGGTTGTGTGTAAATGCACTTGATTATATGACAAACTTGGTAAGTACTCAAGCCTAGCTAATTTACTGAACCACCAGTCTACTTTCAACGTCGGTCGGGACAGCCATGTGTGACGATCTTCATGGCGTTGGTGCTTTCTTAATTAAAACCCAAAATTGTGTTAAAGTTCGAGGAGTGTTTAGCTCTCAAGGAGTTTAAGCTCAGTGGTTAATGCCAGTGCCTTTCAATCATAAGGTCCCCGGTTCGAGTCACTCCCAGACTAATGTATGTTGTCCAGTTACAGAGTTGTTGACAAGTAACAATTCATAATTATGGACCTTAAATATGATTGTAAGAGACTGACTTCGGTCGGCTTGTGGCTTTGATAAGCCAATGAGGCTTCTTCGCGAGTTCCTGCTTGCAGGAGGATCTAAAATACATACATACATACAAGTTGTTACATCCTGCCAGTAAAAAATAACAAATCATGATTGGAAATGTAGGTTTACCTGTACTCATAATATTTAATTTACTAAATTTTTGCAACAGGAACAATGGAGTATTAAAGATATAAAGATTAAAGCTTCAAAAAAGGTACTGAAAAAAATAGTAGAAAAATTTATGGGACACAGCATGCTCTGTTCAAGGTGCTAATGCTGAGCAGTTTATCGATTATTATCACATCTAGACCTCTTAATTGGTTTAATTAATCAGATGCGTCAAGGAAATTGACGACTGGAGACGGATCTACAAACCAAGAGGGCAGCGTTACCATGCAGCTCATGTATACCAACTGATAGCAATATATTTACTGTAGTGAAATGTACAGTAGCTGAAGATAGCATGTAATAAGAAGCAGTAATAATAATACCGTGAGAAGTCCAAGAGTAATAAAAAAGCCATCATTAATTACCTAGATGCATGATATGGTTCCCTACTGTTTCTATGATGAACAGATGGCAAACATTGATAATGTTTGCTCAAGATGCGGTGACATCTTGCTGGGCAGCATGTTGTGTAATTTCGAAAGGGGAGATGTTCACAATACTCGATACTTTGTGAATAATACATTGTGAGCTCAAAAGCTGAGTATTTTAATAAGTCAGTAGTGAAGTTTGTTGTACATACATATATATGAGATGATGAGTGCAATGATTTAGAGATAAAGCAAACCACAAATGGAACGAGATCAGATTATGTTCAATATTATAGAAACTTTGCTGCTTTAGGACTGGAGGTTTTTTTACACCTTGCATGTATTATTAAAGCTTCTTAACACAGTCTTTAACGTTTCGCATGTTGTGAGTGTTCTTTGTATAACACGTGTCCATTCAAAACATATCTTTATACATCTGTGAGTAGAACTAATATGTTGGTTGATTGTACCCTGGTTGAGTATTCAGCAGCCATTGTATAATAATTTAGAAACCTATTGTATGTTCAATGAATACTGTTTCCATGGTAACTCCATAGAAGTATTACCCTCATCAGACTGTCTAAAGAACAAACTGTTAGACAAATTCAAGATAATGTAGCTATAACCAGAGGTTTCCAAAAAAGCAAAGTGTAGGTGATGAAAACTGAGAGATGATTCAGAACTCGATCACACAATGTTCACTGCATGAACATGAACGAGAGAAGTTAGAAAGGTACAAGATACATTTACAGGATGACAAAGTGAACAGCACTGATCAATCTAGTCATCACTCTAGTAGTCACTCTAGTAGTCACTCTAGTAGTCACACTAATGGTCACTCTAGTAGTCACTCTAATGGTCACTCTAGTAGTCACTCCAATGGTCACTCTAAATGGCCACTCTAAGTGGTCATTCTATAATCACTCTAGTAGTCACTCTTGTAGTCACTCTTGTCATTACTCTAGTAGTTACTCCAATGGTCACTCTAAATGGTCATTCTATAATCATTCTAGTAGTCACTCTTGTAGTCACTCTTGTCATTACTCTAGTAGTTACTCCAATGGTCACTCTAAATGGTCATTCTATAATCACTCTAGTAGTCACTCCAATGGTCACTCTAAATGGTCACTCTAAATGGTCACTCTAAATGGTCAATCCAAATGGTCATTCTATAATCACTCTAGTAGTCACTCTAAATGGTCACTCTAAATGGTCATTCTATAATGACTCTAGTAGTCACTCTTGGCCTGTCACTCTTGTCATTATTCTAGTAGTCACTCCAATGGTCACTCTAAATGGTCACTCTAAGTGGTCATTCTATCATCACTCTAGTAGTCACTCTAATGGTCACTCTAAATGGTCATTCTAAATGGTCACTTTAAATGGTCACTCTAGTAGTCACTATAGTATCACTAATGGTCACTCTGATAGTCACTCTAGTAGTCACTATAGTATCACTAATGGTCACTCTAATAGTCACTCTAGTAGTCACTCTAGTCATCACTCTAGTCATCACTCCAGTAGTCACTCTAGTCATCACTCTAGTCATCACTCTAGTCATCACTCTAGTCATCACTCCAGTAGTCACTCTAGTCATCACTCTAGTCATCACTCTAGTCATCACTCTAGTCATCACTCCAGTAGTCACTCTAGTCATCACTCTAGTCATCACTCTAGTCATCACTCTAGTCATCACTCCAGTAGTCACTCTAGTAGTTACTCTTGTCATCACTCTATTATTCACTTTAGTAGTCATCACTCTAGTCATCACTCTAGTAGTCACTCTAGTCATCACTCTGGTTGTCACTCTAGTCATCACTCTAGTCATCCCTATATTAGTCACCCTAGTCATCACTCTAGTATTCACTATTGTCAACACTCTAGTCATCCCTATAGAAGTCATCACTCTAGTATTCACTCTAATAATCACCCTAGTAGTCACTCTAGTCATCACTATAGTAGTCACTCTTATCATCACTCTAGAGTCAGTCTTGTCATCACTCTAGTAGTCACTTTTATGTTCACTCTAGTAGTCACTCTAGTAGTCACTCTAATGGTCACTATAGTCAACCTACTGTATGGTTACTAATCCTCAAGAGTCTGTGCTTGTCCAAGTTTGAAATTACTTAAGAGAATTACATTATGTCAAATTAAATCTATTTATTATTACCTGCATGCAATATTTCAATAGCTGTACAAGTAACTTCTTTTCAGTAAGACTAACTCAATTACATACTTTCTGTCAAATGCTGGTGCTTGAATCAGGGTTAGGGTTCATGCATGCATATGGATGAATTGTCAGCAAATTGAGCTTAAATTATTATCTCAGCACTGTGAGTATTCAGTGAGTCACTACTGTACTGGTAACTAAATATCGAGAGCAACAACCCTTATTTATAGGTGAGTGTCCACAGAAGATTGATAATGGATGATTGGATACAACAATTAACATAATAAAAAACACTAATTCAATATATTATCAGTTATTGCTTATTAAGTTATTCATGAATGAGGATGGACTGCATAGTTTATGACCTAGAACAGAACAGAAGACAGATATAGGTAAGACTTTTGGTGGCTTAAAATGGCAAAACAACAAAATAATTATGACTATTATAAAATTGTGCTAGATTCCATTCCTGGATGGTCTATTTGTGATGTATACAAAACATTGCTCATAAAATTGGTAGAGTTTTACAAAATAATGGATGAAACTTAACAATTTGAAGGGTCTATAAAACAGCTCCTATCCTCAACAGCTTTGAAAGGGAATTTAAGACTTACCCTGTCCTCAAGAGCATGTTCTTGGCTCTAAACGCCACTGAACAGTGTTTGACTTTGGATATTAGGTGCTCTTCGATTAATCGCAAATGATGTTTGACTTGAAGAAACTGAGCAGACTATCTCAAACCTATCTCAAAGTCAATCGGTCTACCACGGTCGAATGACAAGTAGTCATAATCTGGACTCATGGTTTCCTATTTTGATGGTTTTTAACATATCAACACGTAAGTGTATGGTCACATGATGTAAGCCAATCCTGTTTTATATTTTGGGTCATATTTAATGCCACTGCTGAAGTTAAAATGTCGGATTTAAAGAGGCCAGGACACGAAAAATCCAACTCATCGAGAGTAACTTCCTCTGAATCTATGAGAAAATCTATGTTCAAAACTATCCTCAACACCTTGAAAACCTCAAGGACTAATTAGTAATTAACGTTTTAATATTCGCATCCGAAAATAGATATCTGAGAATGCGATTTCACAACAAGACAATGATGACGTCATGTTAGGAACACACGTGCAAAGCTCAGGCATGTATCGGATGCGCGACGATCATACCGTTCCATATACAGTACACGCACATTTACACTGAGAGAACAACCACTGTATTACGCTATATCGTTAGAAATTTCAAGTTTGTTTTACAACTGTTGTAAACTATCCGAGAGAAATGCCGGTCCGTTGTGTTGTTGGGGCTGCATAAATATCATTACCCATGCAATTAGCCTTCATCCATGGCTGAAGGACGAAAAAAAACACGGCGATTATGACCAAGTTAGTGCACAACACCAGCGCCGATTTCACTGGGCCTAGCCAGTATGCAGCTCCGAATGAAGCGAACACTTCACGGAAGCATACTACGATCCCTCCTTTTTGTTATGAAATAAAACAAATGGACTTTAACGGTTCGACATAAAAGAGTCATTCTTCTGTCAAGTAATCCACAAAAAACTACTCTGAAGACCAGATCGGGGAACAGGAAACCTCCAATGGGGCAAGTGGCGATCCTTAGGAGGTAGCGCGCCGAGCACTAGTAGTACTATAGTATTAGCGTTACTACACTGAAGTCGCAATAGACGAAGAGATTTTACTGTATCATCTAAATTAACACCCCCTTCATTGCTCTATTGTATACTAATAAGCTATGAGGTTAGCTTCAAAAGCGATGGGTTACATCTTCTTGTGAACAAATCTCAGTGCCCCAATTTATTTCTGGAATATGCTGGATCAGTTAATTATAGCAATAATTTCTTATTCCTATTCCAGGAAAACCATTTATTATGTTGTGGAGGGAGTGGGGGTAATGGGGATGGGTCAAAATAGGTAGGTAAAAAGATTTTATTCCAAAGGTTGTTTAATTAAATCTCAAAGCGATTTATTTTAAAGTCACAGAGCCAAAAATTCACACAACATAGTTCAAGTGTTAAATCATTGAACAAAATTTATTCAATATCAGTTCTAGACAGTCATTCTGGACAATCTGAACTAACATTAACAACAATCATTGTATTATATGACATAAAAGTAAAACTGTACTTTCCATAAACATTATCATTCTTAAATTACACTAATGTAATTTGTGACATCAAAGGAGGTTAAAAGAAAACAACTTACATGAATTTTTTGCTTTAAGCCTACAAAGCAGTTGCATGTCCATCGCTATCAATCGTTGTTGTGACAAATTAATTAGAATAATCCAGAAGCAAATACAATACAGGGTTATTTAAACCAAGAAACACTGCACGACGCAACTCACATGCAAAAATGTTACCCACGCACGACGACACGTACAACACTGATGGGCAATGTGAAACACAGCATCACACGCATTAAAACAATCGAAGACCATTAACAGGGTGTACTGCTGAGTTTTTGAAGAAAGACTACAAAACGAACCAACTGCTGCTGAAGAAACAGTCTAAACATTCAAGAGTTCTGCTGCCTCCATTGGTCTTTATTATGACTTTTCTGGCAATATCATTGGTGATATGGATATTTTGGCTTCCAGATTAAAGGTACGAATCAAACGAGGTAAATGCCCCTAAAAAGGTCAATGCCCGTTCCCTTATGCACATTTTATATGACATCACGGTCACGCCAATACTTGTGTCCAAATGCTTCAAAACATGCCTTTTCTTTTATTGTTGATGTTGGGTCTGGAAAATAACCTTTTCATCCTGAATTAAAAGTCTTGAATTTCAATATATCAACACTGAGGGAACCCTGACGGATTGATAATCCAACACAATCGTAGTTTAGAAAGGCTCCCTATACAATGAGTTTTCTCCTGGCAACTTGAATCCAGTGTAATGACCATTGGCTGGAAAATCACTTCTGATCCTTTGGACTGCACATGATGGTAGCACAACCCTGACGTGTCTTGCTAGGAACCCCAAGTATCATTGAACCTGTTGACCGTAGGCTATGTATCTGTACTGCCTGGGAAAAAATTTATGAAAGTTCAAAATGTATCAATGTTGGCCATGATGTCCACAATAACAAGCAGGCACACAATGTACAGTTATGGTTACATTTGTTGTGATTTTACACCTTCCATGTATCATGAAACATTCTTTTGTTTCAGAAAATTGATTTGCAAAACTCCAGGCCAAAGTACTAGCCAAGTAATAATGAGTATGAAATAACACATATGCCTACCTAGCATGGCTGCATAATGCAACTTACATCCCCGAGCCAAACTTTCAGTATGCAACCAACCCTACTAGTACTACACACTCTACATATGGGTTGTAAGTTACCGTAACACAACGCACAATACGGTTTAGGGTGTTCCGCGAATTCCAACAACACATGCACAAAATGGACTGGATTTTGTTTTTAAATGCTTCGTTAATAAATTCTTACCACGTTGTATGTTCCTTGCAATGGTTTCGAACGGATTTCTTCTTCGATATGTTGTGGAGCTTCAATTTCGGCTCGTTTAACAGGCTCGAACTGATACGGTTCTAACACCTCCGCTCCACCCTCAGCGTTCGGTTCAATATTGGAATGATCATCGCCTTCACTCTCTGCTTCGAATATGAGAAAGGGCACTCTAATTATAGCCCAATTTCACTGCCTAGTGAAGAACCATTATCACTTTGAACTTCGGTTGCCGCATTTGGCTCTGGATCCGCCATTTCACAGGAAATTTTGATTTGATATCGCACTTGTGATCGGTGTTTTGTTTAGTAACTACTAGTGGTATGTGTACTTGTCTACTGTGTACGTGAATGGTACCGTAGCAGCGACAACAAATATGTGTTCAAAACGTGACGTCACATGACGTCATGCGAATCGGAAAATTTTCGAGTAAACAAAGTTTCAAACGCCGAAAAGGGTAAATTCATTCTCAATTTTCGACTTGAAAAATCAAGTTTTAAACTGGCAGATTGGTTGATACATGTTTTAGAGAACATTCTTTGATGGATCCCAAAAATATAGGACTTTGAAATTTTCGTGTCATGGCCACTTTAAGCAGTATCATTTTGATAGGAAGGGTGAACACAGCAAAAGTTTGAAAATTAATTCAACTCTGATGCTGAATATTTTCTTGCTAAGGAAGTTATGGTGACTTAAGTTTAAAGTAACACTTATTGAGCATTTTCCTCAGCATATAGAATGCAGCCACTTCTACAAAAGTGACATACCTCTCTGCTCTCTTGGAGGGGGCAATCTACTGTTAGCAGTAGCATCGTTATGAACTAATTATCTGTTTCTGTCTAGCAGTCACAAACTCATCTCTAGGAGGTTTCTATTTCAGGTGTTACCTGCAAATAGTAACTTTATTCATGCATTGAGTTTAAATCATGTAGACTTAAACCAGAAGGTTCAGACTATATGCTTTCAGACTCCAAAGGTTGTCTTTTCCCTCTGTTTTCCACCCGTTTTTTTCTTTTAATTTGTAAACTGTTTAGGTGGGATCCTCCGGTGAAATGTATCAATATATATGTCAATAAATGTTATAGATGTAACATCATGAATGAGAGAAGTGTTGAAATATTTCTGTGTTTTGAAGATCAATAGTATTGTATATATGTATGTCTGAGTATGTTTATATACTACAGGTTGTGTCCGAATATGCCTAAGTAGTCATTTGTTAATACAGAGCATTCAATGCCTATTAAGTTATTTGTGAATATATGCATCTGACAATTGTTTCACTCCTATTAATAGATCATGCATCATTTGTACACTCCTGTTTGAAATTGAAAACACTGGAATAAATATTCTGTCTCCAGTTAGAATCATTGATATTGGTAACATTCAAATGTTTATTGTATACATATAATTCTTACCTATCAAACTGCATGAGAAGAATCACACTTTGACAACAATTTTAGAACAGCCAGTGTTTGATTGGTCTTTGTACCATGACAATACTTCAAATCTTTGATTTATGCAATAATTAAGCAAATTTATTGCTTATTGTTTAACACTAGGTACGGATGTGCACTGATGCATTCATTATTTGGTATGGTATAGCAAGATTCCTGTTGAACTTGTACAAGCTAAGGTGACTTTCAGAGAAGTCATTTATGGAACATTTATACACCTGATACAGTGCACGTCATGGTTTGAGTCTCTCCTTACAATGGATGTATGGAGCAGGTTCACTGGTATCCAGGGAATAATGTCCCTGGTTGTATGTCCCCATAATAATGTCCTCATAAGCTTCCTGGTTCGAGTCACTCCAAGATCAATGTATGTCGTCCAGTTACAGAGTTGTTGACAATTCAATTCATAATCATGGACGTTAAATATGAATGTAAGAGACTGACTTGGGTCAGCTTGCGGCTTTGGTAAGCCAATGAGGCTTCTTCGCGAGTTCTTGCTTGCAGGAGGATAAAAAATACATCCATATAAACAAGTAGCTGTATTGCATCACAAAATCGATAAATTGCTACACAAGTGCAAAGATGTTTAACAGTATTTGTACACAGAAATGTAGTGTTTTTTTCTGAGAGTCTCCAAAACTTGCCATACAAAACTTGAACACTAAATTGCTTTGGTTATGTGGGTCCAATATTTATAATAATGAATCCAGAGAAATCCGACTACGTTCGGCCAGCGGCCATGATGTAATTCCACAGTGAGGAACGCCAAAAGTGACTTTAATACATAACACCCTGGTATCAACTTTTTTCTCTCTTTTATTTGGGGTTGTAGATGTTCTGAAGACTGCAGCTGTGTCCAACGTGCCTGGCTGGCTCTGTTGAAGAATTGTTCCGCAACAAAGCAAGTAAGTGTGATAGTAGTAAAACCAATGCGACCTTCCTGAAACTATCACAGGACTGTCACGAGTGTTTCTAATATTTCTGTTGTTCAATACTTGGCCTTGAGTCAAAACAAAGGTATAAAGTCAATTTCATGTGGCTATCAGTTTCTTAAAGGCATTGAAGACTCGCCCCAAACCGTGTGCAGCCATCTGAAAAAGTTAACTTTCCATTGCTTGCAAGTGACGTTTTGTTCGTGTCGCTACAAAATGCAGACAGTAATGATACATGATACAGTACATTGTTATCTTTAGCTGGACCTGAGATGTCCATCGCTGTATCGTTTGTATACTGTGCTGTGGGTATTGACCGCATCTGTATGTACTGACTGTACACTAGTGTCTAATTTCCGACCGTAGCAAGCTGTGTGTGTATTTTCTGGGATCAATGGTGGCATTTAACACTTCTGTTACACCTCATTCAAAACTAGGTAAAATTACCTGCATTAGACGTTTCTTTTTGCGCGAGTCATCACACCCTTTAAGGCAGGGATAAGTAGATTGGGCTCAAGATGCATAGCTCTTGGTAATGACATTATGTTTAACCTGATGATAATATTTGTTAAACTTATCCCTTTCTGTTGTTTTCTAATGGTTATTTGAGACAGACTTTTCTCTAAAGCCTTGTTCCACTCTGAGAATGCAAAGGGGAGCTGATACCTGCAGGACTGCATTTTCAACTTTGTATTGTGAATGCTCAGGATTAGACACCTCAATTGTGATCTCCCTCATGGAGATGATCCTGCCTTCAAAAGGGCAATTTAAGATTGAATACTATTGGGATTACAGGACCCAGCATCTCAGATTGTAGTGTGAATACTATTGGGATTACAGGGCCCAGCATCTCAGATTGTAGTTTGTATACTATTGGGATTACAGGACCCAGCATCTCAAATTGTAGTTTGAATACTATTGGGATTACAGGATCCAACATCCCAGATTGTAGTGTTTATACCATTGTGATTACAGGCCCAGCATATCAGATTGTAGTTTGAATAATATTGTGATTACAGGCCCCAGCATCTCAGATTGCAGTGTGAATACTATTGGGATTACAGGACCCAGCATCTCAGATTGTGGTGTGAATACTATTGGGAACACAGGACCCAGCCTCTCAGATTGTAGTGTGAATACTATTGGGATTTCAGGACCCAGCATCTCAGATTGTAGTGTGAATACTATTGGGATTACAGGACCCAGCATCTCATATTGTAGTTTGTGTACTATTGGGATTACAGGACCCAGCATCTCAAATTGTAGTTTGAATACTATTGGGATTACAGGACCCAACATCTCAGATTGTAGTTTGTATACTATTGGGATTACAGGACCCAGCATCTCAAATTGTAGTTTGAATACTATTGGGATTATAGGATCCAACATCCCAGATTGTAGTGTTTATACCATTGTGATTACAGGCCCAGCATATCAGATTGTAGTTTGAATAATATTGGGATTACAAGTCCCAGCATCTCAGATTGCAGTGTGAATACTATTGGGATTACCAGACCCAGCATCTCAAACTGTGGTGTGAATACTATTGGGAATACAGGACCCAGCTTCTCAGATTGTAGTTTGAACACTATTGGGATTACAGGACCCAGCATATCAGATTGCAGTGTGAATACTATTGGGATTACAGGACCCAACATCTCAGATTGTAGTTTGAATACTATTGGGATTACAGGACCCATCATCTCAGTTTGCAGTGTTAATACTTTTGGGATTATAGGACCCAGCCTCTCAGATTGTAGTGTGAATACTATTGGGATTTCAGGACCCAGCATCTCAGATTGTAGTTTAAATTCTATTGGGATTACAGGACTCAGCCTCTGAGATTGTAGTGTGAATACTATTGGGATTTCAAGACTCAGGGTCACAGATTGCAGTGTGAATGCTATTGGGATTACAGGACCCAGCGTCTCATGTTGTAGTGTGAATTCTATTGGGATTACAGGACCCAGCATATCAGATTGCAGTGTGAATACTATTGAGATTACAGGACACAGCATCTCAGAGTGCAGTTTGAATACTACTTGGGATTACAGGGCCCAGCATCTCCAGTAACTTGTCCTTCACTTCCTCATAAGTACTTCAGCATAAGTACTACAACTACCTATGTGATATGTAAACAATCATTGTGACATTTTCCCGCTTTTATGCTTGTTCGTCAGACATCGATCTTTCACTAGTTCTCGAGTGTGAACCGGTTCAGGTCTGCTTTATTACCTCCCTAAGGCAAAACAAGATTCTGATCCCCTCTGCATTCTCCAATGTGGACAAGGCCTGCGGCCATCTTCCTCTTCCAGATTTAGTTCTGTTGGAGTCAAGTTTCAGTGTACTAGGAGATATATTTGCCAGACCGAATCCAGCTACTTACGAGATAATCCGCTCAAAACATCACCCACTCGTGGTACAATGTTTTACATTGAACATCGGATTGCTTTTGCACATGATAACGGTTAATACTCATGCCTATGAAGTTTGTTAATATCCACCATCTGTGGGTGATATTTTACAGATTACAGCATAAGAATAATACAAAGAAATAAATGTATGTTGCCATGACAACAGTGCTCTGGAAATTATGTCGATTCTTTAGAATTAGGATATAATGCTCCCATAATTTTTTTTAATATTTTTTTTAAGTACAAGCTATTTCAAATGACTCTGTGAAATGATTCGGTCTATTTTCATGATCAAGCTAAGTCTTAATTTGGTCGAGTATTGTGCGATTACTTAGAGCAAGCAATGGATTGATTGAACTAGACAAATGAAAAGGAGTGCTGAGTGTCTGATTGTTAATATTCAGAGAGAGTGTACATACACAGTGTTACTGAAGATGGCTGGCCTACTTCTAATTCTAATTCTAATTCTAATTAATCCTTTATCCCAGATGGTCTTCCTTAATTAACTTATATGTCAGTTAAGAGAACTGCAAGATATGGTTACCACACATCTGCTGCTGCTGATGATGAAAACCCAACACTATGTGGTAACCTAACAAGCTGATTCAATACATATAGGCTAATAACTTTCAGCATGAGTGTGGTGCAGATGAACTGAGAAGTACGTAAATTGGGCGCCAAAAAAAAAACAAAGGTTCTCTGTTAATATCAGTGTCTGAAAATAAAACAAAGGTTCTCTATTAATATCAGTGTCTGAGAATAAAACACAGGTTCTCTGTTAATACCAGCGACTGAGAATAAAACAAAGGTACAGTACTTTGTTATTACCAGTGACTGAGAATAAAACAAAAGGTTCTCCATTAATACCAGTGACTGAGAATAAAACAAAGGGTCTTTGTTAATATCAGTGACTGAGAATAAAACAAAGGTTCTCTATTAATATCAGTGACTGATAATAAAACAAAGGTACTCTGTTTATATCAGTGACTGAGAATAAAACAAAGGTTCTCTGTTTATATCAGAGACTGAAAATAAAACAAAGGTTCTCTATTAATATCAGTGACTGAGAATACAACACAGGTTCTCTATTAATATCAGTGACTGATAATAAAACAAAGGTACTCTGTTTATATCAGTGACTGAGAATAAAACAAAGGTTCTCTGTTTATATCAGAGACTGAAAATAAAACAAAGGTTCTCTGTTTATATCAGAGACTGAAAATAAAACAAAGGTTCTCTATTAATATCAGTGACTGAGAATAAAACAAAGGTTCTCTATTAATATCAGTGACTGATAATAAAACAAAGGTACTCTGTTTATATCAGTGACTGAGAATAAAACAAAGGTTCTCTGTTTATATCAGTGACTGAGAATAAAACAAAGGTTCTCTGTTTATATCAGAGACTGAAAATAAAACAAAGGTTCTCTGTTATTATCAGTGACTGAGAATAAAACAAAGGTTCTCTATTAATATCAGTGACTGATAATAAAACAAAGGTACTCTGTTTATATCAGAGACTGAAAATAAAACAAAGGTTCTCTGTTGATGTCAGTGACTGAGAATAAAACAAAGGTTCTCTGTTAATACCAGTGACTGAGAATAAAACAAAGGTTCTCTGTTAATACCAGTGACTGAGAATAAAACAAAGGTTTTCTGTTAATACCAGTGACTGAGAATAAAACAAAGGTTCTCTGTTAATACCAGTGACTGAGAATAAAACAAAGGTTCTCTGTTATTATCAGTGAAAGAGAATAAAACAAAGGTTCTCTGTTTATACCAGTGACTGAGAATAAAACAAAGGTTCTCTGTTTATACCAGTGACTGAGAATAAAACAAAGGGTCTCTGTTAATACCAGTGTCTGAGAATAAAACAAAGGTTCTCTGTTAATATCAGTGACAAGTTTAAATTTTGTCTTTTCTATTTATAAATTCCTTGAAATTTCTACTTGGAAAGAAACTGAATTATTAATGTTTTCTGTTTAACATGCAACCATAACAGTGTTGTGCAACAATTATAATCATTTGTTTAGCCTATCTGGGAGGTGTTACTTTAATTTGTAATACACCTTAACCATGTGGTTTGTTTTGTACTCTTGTACTTCTTAAAAATGTTTTAAATTTGTTTCCCCTTCAGCCATGATTACTAAGGCTAAGAGAATAAATATCTCAACTTCTTCTCTTACAGGAAACATTAGAGTTATCGAATGTTACGGAGAATAGCATTTCACCGCAATTGGAGGATATTGCTAAATATAGAAAGGACTTATTGACAGAAGTGATGTCTTACCATAATACATTCATTAAAGAACTAGAAGATGCAAGAAAACAGCTTAGCAAGGTAAGTCCTTCAGTCAATGTCAGGGACCTTAATGTACCTACCAATCATCAAATTGCCCCCCTCCTCCCCTTAATGTACCTACTAATCATCAAATGCCCCCCTCTCCTCCCCTAATTGTACCTACAAATCATCAAATGTCCCCCTCTCCTCCCCCTAAATGTACCTACTAATCATCAAATGTCCCCTTCTCCTCCCCTAATTGTATCTACCAATCATCAAATGTCCCCCTCTCCTCCCCTAAATGTACCTACTAATCATCAAATGTCCCCTTCTCCTCCCCTAATTGTATCTACCAATCATCAAATGTCCCCCTCTCCTCCCCTAATTGTACCTACCAATCATCAAATGTTCCCCTCTCCTCCCCTAAATGTACCTACCAATCATCAAATGTCCCCCTCTCCTCCCCTAAATGTACCTACCAATCATCAAATGTCCCCCTCTCCTCCCCTTATTGTACCTACTGTACCAATCATCAAATGTTCCCCCCTCCTCCCCTAAATGTACCTACCAATCATCAAATGTCCCCCTCTCCTCCCCTAAATGTACCTACCAATCATCACATGTCCCCCTCTCCTCCCCCCCCCCCTATTATCCTCAACTACAGTACTATTTGGTCATTTTTTTTGCCTTAATTCACATACAGTTTAAAATCTCTAACCTTGAATGGTTTTAATATATAGCAGAAAAATGTTATAATTCAACTTTAATAATGCAACACATAATTGCAATCCCAGCGTAATTAATGTCAGCAGTGTCTGTTATCCATTAGCTGTTCACTCTTCCGTGAGATATCATCTCAACGGTTGTCAGCAGGAGTGGTCCCTGTAGCCATCTGGCAGCAGAAGGGGGGCGGGGGGGGGAGGGGTCCTTGCAGCCATCAGAAGAGAAGGCCACCCTTGAGGAAATTTATTATTTCAGCCATGTACCATGACTCTTCATCAAGTGAAAACACTCATTTCTTTTCCGATCAGAATCTTCAGTCAGCTCACATGAAAAACTGCTCACAACCTTGCTTTTAATGTCAAATAAATGAATGCATTAATATCACAGAGATTAAAAGAAAATGGAAAACAGCTCCGTGAACTTTAGCATTTTCCTGTTTATCGTCGGCAGTTTGATTTAAATTTTGATGGCTGTGTAAGTTTCTTGCCGTAGGAAGATATTTTGAGTACTGTGGTACTCTGCTGGCATCCTCTTTCAATTTATAAATATTGGAAGTTATATCTCTTACAACAGCTGATAGGTTGCTCATTTTATCATCACCGACTGGGAGGCAGACAATATATATTTAGTCGATGTCGGAGCAATTCTGTATAAGACGAAGGAGACATTATTTTTTACTAGCACAAGGCAGTAGTGTGTTCCTGTGTTTGTGGCAGACCAGTGTGTAATACCAAGTCTATCAAAGTAGTCCCGAAGACTGTAAACTGGGCGATTTAGGGTGCTTAACTTTTTTTATTTTTTTTATTTTATTTTTTTTATTAAAGCTAGAGTGAACAATAGCCCATGAAGATTGACATAAGTCAAGAGCTAATATATAGGCTGTGAGGTACTATATAAGAGAAATCCACATGGGCCAATCAGTGGTTCACAGCAGCTTAGGAACTACTGACGGGTGGGGGGTTGCTGGCCATCTCACCCCAGAAGCACACCTAAGCAGTGCGGTGGGAGGTGTGCACTATACATGACCTAAACTGAAAGCATCCAACTTCTATATTAACTGTACTGAAATAAATTACTAAATCTTGGAATTATGAAAACAGTTGGGAGATGTATTCTACCTTCCTTTATAGCTCCTTTTGTGAGCTTAGCTGTTTCTATTATTTTAGGTACCATGTGTGGTTGAATAGTAAGTAATGGATTAGCAACTGGTTATACCCCTTCCCCCACCCCATTCACTTTAATACACCAAAGGCAGTCCCTTTTGATCAACCTTTTATGTGTACCTGTGTCTCATTTATGAAAAGAATTTGCACTTCTGAATTAATGTACTTACTTATTAGACCATATAATAACCATATATGCAGGAGCATTGGTTAATTTGTAGAACTCCTACACACTTACAGTACCTATAGATTCATGCTTGGTCTCTAAATAACTACAGCTACTAACACCACACCACTGAGCACATTGTAACTAGAAAATGTACATAAATCAAACAGCAATAAAAGCACTTATTGTATATGACACATGTATTCATGTACAGACATTATTACCCCCTTACCTCCCCCTCACCCCCACCCCCATTCCAACCTATCCACATCACAAGCATACACGGTTTTGCCTTTATTACATACTTAGCTGTTTCTATAGGGTTTTATGACTGTATCATCATTTTTTCCTTTCTTTTCCATATTCTCAAATCCTGAATTTGAATTACAGATTTCATTGACAACTGTCTGTTCATTTTGATTTTTAAATGCCTTATTTCTGTAAATGGTCTGTTATCCACCCAATTAGTGGGACATTTTCATTCTATGCTATACTGTAATACACATGATTCAGATCGCACTCAAAGTGTCAGTATGAGCAGTATGAATGTCATGGTTCCATCAGATTATAAAGGTTAGAAACTGTTCATACTGTCAGTAGGAGTGCTTTGAAGCATGATATAGGAGGACAGTTTAGAGAGGTAATAGCATGAGAAAACAGTCCCCACTGGCTGCTGTTATCAGAATGGGGTATTCATCCGTTTGTGATGATAACCTTATATCTGGTGATAAAGTTGTTTAGTTGTGTGCAGTATCATTTTTGTTAACATTAACAATTTCGAGGAAGCAATTAACCTTGCACAAGATCGTGATCTACGTGGCGGAGGTTTATCACTGAGCATGTCGGATAGACAAGACTTAACTTACAACTACTAGTATCATTTTAATGGTACTAATGTATGGCTTTGTTTGCCTGTTGTCAAATTGTAGTAGCCTAGCTCAGTTGTTATGATACCTTCCTAACATATTCCAAATAAAGCATATAAGTTGGTATATTCTTGCCGATATGATCAGGCTTAGCAGTTAATATAGTCATTATACTTGTTTGGACAGTTTACAAGACTCTGAGTTCTTTAACAGTGCATATATATTTCCTGTTCTATAATGATAGTTCCTTTCACAACAAATTTTACTAAAGTCTTCCTCTAATTAATAATTATTCAGCATGAGATTAGCTATCTCCACAGGTATCAAATGATCCATAATTTCATTCACCTGTCACCTGCTCTGAGTGTTAAGGCTAACACCTCTAGTATATATACCAATGTTGCCTCCAGCAGCTGAATAGTTGACTATCCACTTGTATTCATAGAGCCATTATATTCATCTGATAGTGGTGTATACTGCAGGCATGATATATATTCAATAGTTATAGTCTTCATGGTTTGTGGAGGACTGTAGTAGACTGTTATAAAGGTATCATTAACTAAGATATTCCCTGTCGTCGGTGCGTGGGTTAACCAGTTTTATCACGATACGGTGAGTGACCGTATCACAAACTCTCTCTTCACGGTCCGTAAACTCACGGCATTTCATCAACGACGATCGGAGTCCTCGAACACCGAAAGGGAGAGGAAATCGAAGGGATGGTTTTGAAACTAAGATCATTCTTTCTGCTTGGAGATCTCAATTTATTTAAATGTCATCGGTGTAGGTCCTGAATCTGCTGGAAGGGTTATAATATCAATCATGCTTATAAATGCAAGCCTTCAAACGCCAGCCAGTCTTCAAATCGTTTTCCTGCATTGACTATTTGAATCGTACCGGAGAATCTGGGAATAATTCAAAGGGTAAAAATCTCCAGAAAAGTACTTTTGTGGACTTGACGTTAAATTTTCATGAACATTCTACTGTCAGGCATGAGACTCTTCCGCGGTTACGCGGATTTCCGATGTTTTTTTTTTTTCATTTTCGCGTTTTTTCTCATAATTCGCGTTTTTTATTATTTTTTATTATTTTTTTGATATAATTTTTTTTTTTTTTTTTGCCGAACATGCTGGACTGTGAAGGGAAGGAACACCGAATTTGACCAGTGGTGGAATCAAGTAGCAACAAAGCAAGCAAAAAAGCCTTTTTTTTGGTTCAAAAAAGCTAATGGATAAATTATACAAGCAGAAATTCCACACTTTTTTGGCGAATTACGTGATGTGATAGATTCCATCTAGAGTCCACCATTTTGCATCTAAGCCCTCCTTACCTGACAAAAAATTTCTAAAGGGGAGGGGGACACCCCCTCCCCTTAAACCCCTCCCCTAGGACGGCGACCGATAAATTTCATTTTTTTTCCCCGGCTCAGTCTCATCCCTGTACTGTGCAGTGGTTGTTATTTAAACAGTAATCTCTATTTGATGCATGAATAATAGAGTCTTTAAAACTGTTTGAAATAAATGTGTTGTAAACTTGACAAACTAACCAAGCGTAAACATATCACTTTCGACATCTTCTTTAATTTTCCTGCTGGGAATTGAAAGCTTGATTTAAATCACAGATGGTAAATTAACTCTAAGGGTTAATCAAAAGAGCCCATTCCTCTCTAAGATAATTGCTACATACTGGGAAATGACTCAGCCACAACTGTATTTAACACAAGACTGCAATTTCTTCAAAATATTAAGGCACTCACATGGAGGTTTTCACCAATGACCAATGGGTTTGATTCATTTCCAAACATTTGTTACCCAAAACAAAACCTGTTTTCATATTAGCATGATAAATATCACATGTAAAACGCCAACTTGAAATTTCGAAACAGAAATTTGCTTCCCATTATTTTGAAATAAAGGTTAATTCAGCTACAATTGTAGTATTTTATGATCACAAATCATCCTAAAGTTGATCAAACTCAAGGCAAAAATCTGTTGATTTATCTGTTAATTGGGACGGTGATCTTAAAGAAATAACAACGGAACTCTTTTAAAGGAGAAGTATTTGTTGTTTCATGGCCAAGAATCTCTACGAGTCCTACATTAAAGGCATTGAAGACTCGCCCCAAACTGCGTGCCCTCTGAAAAAGTTAACTTTCGGTTGCTTGCAAGTGAAGTTTTCTTAACTAGGTACAGGTAATATAAAAAAAACCTGCCCCGGCTGAAACAATGCATCTTGTTTCCCGATATTGATGAAGTTTTTTAAATTTATTTTCTAATGATTTTGATCTGTTTGTTTGAAGGATCAAGATCACTACCAGACCAGTTGGAAAAAGATGAAAGCTGATGACAAAGATTTAATGGTAAGGTGCATCCTGGGTATTAAATTGGCAATTAACAGAGAGGTATAGGGTCTTCATAGTTATGATACAATGGAGCTATTATTGACATCAAGTGTCATCTTAAGATATGGCAAAGGAAGAACTTGTCACTTGTGAGATATATATCACTGTATTTCCTTCCCTTCCTATTAAAGAATCTACAAATAATTTGCCTAGTAACATTAGGCCGCATCAGCTCATGTATGTTGTGAAGTATAGCTGTGGTAGGATAAGTAAACAAATGATGACACAGATGTGTTCATAGAAAGCATTTTCTACTTGTCATTTGAATGACTAGATATGGGAGGAAAGCTAGGAGAAACCCCTTCCCCCGACTCCTTCCGCACATACTAATAATATACAATAATAATATATAATAATATAATAAACAACAAGTAATGCCTTTCTCTATCATATCAACTGTAGTTATTGTACACTTCAATTGTCCCCAGGAATGTGATATAAAAACCGAAGAAATCCTGCCAGATTCTTTACTCAGCTTCTTTTAAGTCCATGTATTTACAGGTTTGTATATTCAGTTCATTCTTAATAATTGGTTGCCGTTTTGTTTTCAGAACCAATCCACAGCACAGTGTTACAACTCGCTCAATGAATATGTGTTACAACTAGCTGGAACCAATCACACTGAAACAACCATTTGTAATGTTGCTCTGAGTAGGACTGTATCTGTAAGTATATTAACTCACTCAACTATGTGTGTGCTGTTACTCCACTCCTAGAGTCATGATGATGTATTAAAAAACATGGTTGTGTGGTACTATTTGTATTTAAGTGACACCAGTTATACCAGCTTTAGCATGCAGTGTGGTGGAGAAGCAGTGAAATGTATGTATTGTATTTTAGAATCTCCTGCAAGCAGGAACTCGCAAAGAAGCCATCATTGGCTTATCAATGCCGCAAGCTGACCGTAGTCAGTCCAATTAGATTCATATTTAACTTCCATGATTATGAATTGTCAATTGTCAACAACTCTGTAACTGGACGACATACATTCATCTTGGAGTGACTTGAACTCGGGACCTTATGATTGGAAGGCACTGGCGTTAATCACTGAGCTATTACACTCCTTAACACTTAACCCTCCTGTATAAAAGTAAGTTGGCCTGACGTCAGGCCAACTTATACTTTTATACATTCTCCTACACAGGCTCTCTAGTGGATAAGCAGTTTGCTAACAGTTTTATTTTATTTTGACTTAACACTCCTATCACACTGAGCTAACAATCCTAATAAAATAAAATCATATATATTAATATCCCTGCTCAATATTCTGGTTGCAATAGTATGGTTTACTACTTTAATACATTCATGTAGTTAATTATCTTAAATGACATTCACTATTTCCTATGCTACTGTACCTTGCTACTTTCATAAGGACTTCACTTTCTGAAATTAACACTATACCAGTGTTACTAGTAGTACTGTACATACCACACTGTGAAGATTGAATGACCTGTCAAGCAGTGGTTAATCTTTCATTCATTTATTTGTTTTTATCAACTGATGACGTTTATTGCCTCTTTCTGGTTGCCTCCTCCTTACATTGACGTAATATAAGAGAGGAAATGCATTTCAGAGCTTTGAGAGATGATGTTTACCGGTCAATTACGACCAACATTGTAAAAGAAGATTGATTCTTCAGATGTATATTATGGACTTTGGACCTTTCTGATAAGTGGATTAATATTGAGGGATAAAATTACTCTGCGTGGTAATTTCGTCAAGTATCCTATGGTAGCTTAGAAAGGTAACTACGTGATTATATGGAACTGTAAGTATCAACAATGTGAACTTGACCCCATCGACACGTACTGTAGTTCACACAATAACATTTGACCATGTAATACTATATCTGTTTAACATTCTTGACTCGATAACACTTGAAAGTATCACACTATATTACTGTAACACCTCTCATTGTTAAAATATAACACGATGACACATGAGAGTGTTACACTATTGCAAGTCTTGAAAATATGTCAGTATGTCACTGTGACACTTGACAGAATAACACTATAGCACTTGAAAATATGTCAGTATGTCACTGTGACACTTGACAGAATAACACTATAGCAACATGGCACTGGACATTGTTGCAATATAACAATATAACACTTGATAAACATGTCACTATATCACACTATCACACTGTGACACCTGACACTATAATACTGTAACACATGACAGTGTTAAAATATAACACCATGACACCTGAGAGAGATACGTTATGACACTTAAAAATATGGCAGTATCACACTATAACACTTGACAACTTAACACTATGACACTTTTTGATAAGTCCTTATAATGTATCTATGTATGTTTGAATGTATTTTAGATCCTGCAAGCAGGAACTCGCGAAAAAGCCATCATTGGCTTATCAAAGCCGCAAGCTGACAGAAGTCAGTGTCTTAGATTCATATTTAACGTCCATGATTATGAATTGTCAACAACTCTGTAACTGGACGACATACATTAGTCTTGGAGTGACTCGAACTCGGGACCTTATGATATGACACTTGAGAACTGCTTTGCACAATGACGCCTATAGCTTATAATATGTCATTATAACACTATATAACACTTGACAATATTACACTTGACTTTAATGCTATGACAATTGGCAACTTTAACACTTGACACTTTCTAAGTTATATGCTATGACACTTTAATAACAATATTTACTATAGCACTTGAAAGTATTACATTACTATACTACTATGACCAGGGAGTTGTTATGGAAACAACTCCCTGCTATGACCCTTGACAGTATTATGTACTATTTGTGAGGATACGCTGGCAATAATAAGCAGAAGAGGGTGCTAATGACTACCACCGCTTGTTCTGGTGGCCAAGTGGTTTATTGAATTGATTTAAATTGATTTATTTGTTTTTCACATGTAAATAATACAGTGTGAAGGAAGTCTTCCAAAAAGCGTACAACAGCTCAACAAAGTAGAAGACTCCCTGGAAGACTACTGAAAGACTCCCTAGAAGAGACTCCCTTTATTACTTCTTTTCTCACATAGCATGTTCAAGAGATTAGGTCAAAACTACAATAAAAAAAATAAAAAATTAAGAAAAACTACCAAAACAAAGAGGACGGTGCAGTACCTTCAGGTGGTTCCTCTCAACCACGTTTTAAAAAACGGCATCTGCAGTAGTAAACTCTATACATTTGAAACAACAGAGCGTTAATGTGTCTTGTCAATTATAATGTAGGCTATAAAGCATGTCCTTGTGCAGCAATGAACGCCGAAAGGGACAAATGTACAATCAAAACATCATGGCTCCCTGTCCGAATTGCACTACATATTCATATTATGACAATATGACACTATAATATATATGATACTATGTATGATACTATGATGATGTATGATACTATGATACTATATATATTGAACATTTAATTTGTACTTATATCTATGTATGTATTCATACACATATATATATTTTGTTTTTTCTTTTCTTTTCTTTCTTCAGGGAGTCTTCCACATTGTTAAGCTTCTAAGCTTTATGGAAGACTTCCCTCCACTTTGTACTTTTGTGGCAAACAAATAAAAAAAAATAAATAAAAAAAAAATAATAGTGCATCACATCTTTACATGACGTCACTTCTAGCATCACAGCATCACATGGTAACACTTGTAACTGTGATAGAATTATACATAGATTTGTCAATGTACGTATCATTAGAATTGTCACTCTTGCTGTTGGGATTTCCCTAGAGAGCAATATATAACATGTTCAAGGACATTTGGTAGTTGAGTAAGAATATCAACGGATATTGATTAGAATTGATCGGGTTTTCTACAGTATAGTCTCGATGCACCATTTGTATACATAACAATTACATCCCCTAAAGCGTCCTAGATTTTAATTTATGCGATCATTGGATTTGACTGGGCACCTGCATCGGTTTCTGCATCAGTCATCAATTAGGAAACCCCAGTGGGTTCAGTTTGGAATGGATGGCTGTAAGATATCATTAGATCAGTCATCTCTACAAAATAAATGTCAACGTTGTCTGTGATGGCAGTACATTAACTATAATAGCCGATAAATCTGAAAGGTTAAATCATTAAGAACATCTCGATATTATCCAGGTTGGAATACTATTGTGTGTTGTGTGATCGGCTGAGAGTTTTGTTGATATTAATTGAATGTGCAATCGATAAGACTGCAGACTCATCATCAGCTCTGTAAACTTAATGCAGAATCTTGTAACCTCTTTTCAATCAGAAGAAAGCACAAGTCAAAAATGATGAATCAGTCCAGTACCAGAATTTCACAATTTTAGCCGCTTGCTAGTAAATTCTAGTGCATTGAGTTCCCAGTTGCATTTTTGCTTGAATTAGTACAACAAGTAGCATTAATGTTGCACTGGCAGCAAACAGGCCAGTGCACTTTTGTTCAACATAACAAACAGCGAAATCCACTGTCGATCATGTAACCAGTATAAAGCCTTTTTTTGTGGCCTGAGTACCATGCTGTTAACCTTTAATATATAAGAAGACTATAATAAGTCATTGAAGCTATTAAACCAAATCTCAGAGTAAATTATAGTTAGCATTTTACACATATATATCCACATTTTGTGTCATGCATACTAACAGGTTGCTTGATGTTCATTTTTTTACTAGGATCTTGAGGCAATCCAGTGTGACATTCAGGAAGCAATAGCTTTCAGCCTAAACAGATATGCAAGACTCTTCCAAGCACAGGTAAAATTCATCAATTCTGGGTCACAAAGGAGTCAATAAAATATGACTAGTTAATTTATAAAATGACTAGTTAATGTAAGATTAATTTTAATACTTATTTTAAGGAGTGTCAAATTTTCCACTCTACTGCTGGGGTTGCATGGTAGCTGTAAGCAGCAAACAAGGTCGCAGCTGGCTAGTTGGGTGAGGTTTCTGAAAGTGTAACTTCTACACTAACAGGATGATAAAGATATTTGTTAGCTGATACACTGCCATATAAACTCCCCTCTAGAGTTAGTAGCTGATACAGTCTCATGTGTACACTCCCCTCTAGAGTTAGTAGCTGATACACTCTCATGTGTACACTCCCCTCTAGAGTTAGTAGGTGATACAGTCTCATGTGTACACTCCCCTCTAGAGTTAGTAGGTGATACAGTCTCATGTGTACACTCCCCTCTAGAGTTAGTAGGTGATACAGTCTCATGTGTACACTCCCCTCTAGAGTTAGTAGCTGATACAGTTTCATGTGTACACTCCCTTCTAGAGTTAGTAGGTGATACACTCTCATGTGTACACTCCCCTCTAGAGTAAGTAGCTGCATCACTCTCATGTGTACACTCCCCTCTAGACTTCTGGTTTATGACTAAGGTAGAATAAAATGATAGGCTAAAGACCATCTTAACCTTTAAAATTTTTAGAAGGTGATGATCGCATTTATATTTTGATGACATCGATAAGTGTAACACAGAGTCACATTTCCATTACTGCAGTCTATTTGGGATGCTGTTTATAAACCAAACCTCATTTTCAGCCAGCAAAAAAGAGACCATTAGTGTAATTGTGTTTGAGCTTTCATCACCAATTTTCTTGAAATACTGATAGAATGGCCATAAAATTTTGTTTTTTATTAAGATAATATTTGGACTTTCACTTAAGTTTGATTTTAGTGTTGGTATTAGGGGAAATGTTTATGAAAATGGCTTTTTTCCCCCCTGATTTTTGTCAGAGCCTCTTATTAGCTATAAATTTGTAGCTTGCATTGTGAATCAGCTTCTATTACACCGTTTGAACCTGCTACTGTAGCCATTTCTCTCCTTCTATATTACCTTTCATTACAAGAGTTAACTCATTACAAAGGTACCATGGTTTTTTATTAATGTTAATGATGGGATGATTATGTTACATCTTTATCTTCAAGATGATTGTATTCTCCCTTGTGACTGGACCATAAATGTTTATACATGAATAAAGCTATCTAATACAATACAAGGCATGTCCAGAGTGATCCAGTTGGCATGGTAACTAAAATTTTGTTATTTACAGAGCTCCCAACTGACCCGCAATATCGCGGGTTGGACCTGCATTCTAACACCCAAACCCGCTGACCCGAGCAAAAAAACCTGCATTGTAATTGTCAAGTATACATAAAAAAAAATTGAATCAAATTTTGACTTAACAACCATCATTTCTTCAGCATTTAGCATAATAGAGTATAAAACCTCCTTTACAGCATCATTTGAACCTCAAATTAGCCTATAATTCTTTTCATTGGGGCGAGCAGCGAACATTTTCATGCCACAGGAAAGAATGAATTATCACCTACTATTCAATTTATTGATGTTACACACAAAAAAATGCATATTTCTCAGAAAATTTTGGGTGACAATAGCCTTTCTTAGTGCCACCATTTTACATGTAGGCATCACCAGGATTCCAAAAAAAATTCAAAAGTGGAGGGGGGGCACCCCCTCCCCTTATACCCCTCCCCCAGGACGGCGATTCATTGCATGGACCAGCATTTGCCTTCTCAAGAGTTGGGAGCTATGTATTTATTCATGGAAAAGTCAACCGATGATAAAGGGACCTCAGATACTTCTCAATCTTACTCGTCAAGCATTTCGATTTATAAGGCTTTGATAGCTTGCATGGTTTGACGCTAAAGTCTGTAAAAAATGGAAATATTTTATTACTGCCCGCAGGAGAATTTGGTTTCTGTAATCCTTTTAGACAGTCTAGTAAACCATCATGTGGATTTCTTTTTGAAAGCATAATAAGCCTTAGATTGTTCTTTCTTAGCTTTTGGAGCAAGCTAACAGGTTGGACGGCCTGATCGGCTCCACAAAGAAGGCCAATCATCTACAGGTATCCCAGGACCTATCTGTGCTCACACAGATCCCCAGACCGGAATCTAAAATCTTTGAATTCTACATAGTCGACCCGGCAACCGATCAAGAAGGGGTACGTCCTAAGCTACAGATTACTGCAGTGTCACTGTGTTTACTGCATTATCTTCTATTGCTGTTTATGAAGATATTACAATACTAAATTCAATTATGCTAGTGTTTTGTTTTAATACAAATACATTTAATTGCAATGAGTATTTTTCTAACTGGTCACTTTTAGAACTGCTTTGAAAATTTATTATTTTAGAATCGTTTTTACTGCTTTATTGACTGTGTTTTAATTTGCATTATGCATACTACATTTGGAAACTATTTACTTAATTGTTAGCATTTCAAAAAATGTTTTTACTACGTTTAGGGTTCTATTTTTTATCGTTTAGTATTGGGTGTTTATTACTATCTGTTTTAGTCTTTTACAATATTTGTCTTACTGTACTATAGTTTCTCATACTTATTTAATATTTAATTATTGACTATGATTTAATCTTTTGTGTATTCTTTTTTTTTAAACTATTTTACTATAAATACATATTTCTGAATTTTGTTTGGACTATTTGCATTTAGGGCTGTAATTATTATCATTTAGTACGGGTGTTTTTAATATGGTTGCTTTAGGCTTTTACATTTTGTGCCTTATTGGTTCTATATATATTTAGGTTTCTTGTTACTATTTGTTTCTAGGTTTTACATTTGTTAAGCGCTTTGAGCAGCCTTATTTAATTCAATTTGCCTGAACTTGAGAATTTAGGGAAATGGTTATGACCTTAAAGTTTTCTGTTGTGATTTGCTAGCAATTCTCTCCTGGTTATTTATGGATTGAGTACATTTTCTTCTGTACGTTGGTCACCTTTGTCACCTGGCTATTAAAACACACCAGCCTTTGATCCACTTTGGTTGTCCTGCGTACATGTCACTGGCTATTTCTCTGATTTATTGTATTTCAAGGTGGATTTTAAGAACAATAAGTTGGTGCTGAACACAATGACAGAGGCAGGACTGAAGCAGAGATACAATCATTTAACACAGCAGGTGAGCTTGTATGGAAGGCCATGCAGATTATATTATTATATATATATATATGTATGAGAGAAGCAGCACAGACCAGGTAGGCGGGATCAAGTAATAGACCTATGTTTAGGTGTCTACAAGTGAATGGTGACATGTAGTCTTAAAGGGTTTGAAGACTCGGGCATAAAGAAACGTCTGATGCCAGTAATCTGACCTAGTTTGGAATGAGGTGTAACAGAAGTGTTAGACACCACCATCGATCCCAGAAAATACACACACAGCTTGCTACCGTCGGTAATTAGACACTATATAGTGTACAGTCAATACATGCAGCTACGGTGGATGCCCACAACACAGTGTACATAGCAGAGATGGACATCTTAGCAGGGAGTTGTTATGGAACTCCCTGATCTCGGGTCCAAATAAAAGATAACAAGGTATCACGTTTCATTACTGTCTGCATTTTGTAGAGGCAAGAAAAAACTTCACTTGCAAGCAACGGAAAGTTAACATTGTCAGAGGGCGGCAAACGGTTTGGGGCGAGTCTTCAATGCCTTTAACTGCATCATGGTGTAATGTACAGAGACTGGTTATTTTATATATAGATGAGAGAGTAATAGATGTTTAGGTGTCTACAAATAAAATGATGGCATAAAATCTTGTGCTATTTGTGAGTTTCGGTTCTTGTAATCAGCAAGATCTATTCAGAGGAGACATAGAATCAATTTGAAGGAAGAGAAATTACTCTCCCTTAACTTAATAATCTTGAAAAATGATTTACTCTGCATCTGCTCAACCTGAGGACCATTGAAGGTTGCATCCTTGCCTCCTAGTGTTGTAAACCCCCTCACCACCCACTCAACTATTTAGTCTGGTTAACACTATTGACATGGTTTCCCTTGGTTCCCTTTATCTCAATGTATCTGTTCAGATACTTGGCAGCACCACAGGCTAGCATTTATTTCATGTCGTTAGAATCCAAGGGATGCAGTGCTACGATTTGGTCAATATCAATAAATATCGTACACTGTCGGGCAGTAAACTCCTGCTGGTAGTCGAGTTATCTCTAACGGTACTTGTCATTTCATATGAACAGTCATTATGTGACGTGGAATACCAGCTATACTGTACTTGTTTCATTTCCCAGATTCGAGAGCAGGAGATGTCTGTGTCTGCCTCTCGGGATTCTCTTACTCATCTTAGGAAACTACTTGAGAGGTCAGTCCATCTTCATCTTTCTCAATTGTTTCTTATCGGAAAGTTTCCATCCACAAGTTTTGACGTGACCCTCTCTCTGTCAGCATCCCATGGTTATGATGGAATGCCATTAGTGACCTCGTCCATGGCTTCAAAGCTATCAGACTCACAGAGTTTAACCTGCTGGTGTCATGAATACGGAATCCTTTCGTTTTTTTTTTTGCTATTCTCGAAGGGAAATCATTGTACCATCTCCAAAGCTGCCAGAAAGACCAAAAATTAACCGTCATATATTTTCCAACTTACATTCCTTCTATCCACACTACACTTATTATGTGTACTACTCCCTCTCTGAAATATCCCACTGGTAACTAAGGCCAGGTCATGAATAAACATGAGGAGAGTAGTCTCATCATTCATCAAGTATTTACACCGTTTGGAACTGTGAGTGTGCAATCATCAGTTAAGTTGTGCACCGTTAACAATCGCGGCACCAACTCACAGTTGGATTTGTATGTTCAATGTACGTACACATTACTTAGGCCTATACGTATTCATGAACCATATGATCTTTCATATGCTTTGTGTCAGTTTCTTATCCTAATATTGTAACTTACAATGCAATCAATAATATTGCCCTTTTTGTTTTTAGCTGGAGAGGAAATACTGTTCTCTTGTGTGATTTCTATTATAATATAATACATTAATTTTCCATCTACTTTGGTTTATCAACCTTGAAATTGTTGTCTTTGATTAATAGTCAGAAGTCTACGGAGAAGGCCTCTGCCGTGGCAAAGATATTGTCTGACATTCACAAAGTTAAGAACAACATTCGTAGTCAGGAAGTATTCCTTGGCCTTCATAGGACTCAGGTAAGTGTGATTGATAGGTGACGGTATTACATTGGAGTGTATAGCCTAGTGGTTAACGCAGGCGTCTCCCAGTCATGAGATCCCCGGTTCGATTCCCCGCCGACAGCAAGGTGTGTCGTCTGGCAAGGGTGTTCTTCAATAACAACTTCCCGACATGGACGTTAAATGGATGTGTGCCGAGAGATTGGCCTCGGTCAGCTTGCGAGTCTATAAGCCTCCATGGCTTCTTTCGTGAGTTCCTGCTTGCGGGAAGATACATACACACATACATACATTCTGGTCATTCTACATAATACTATCACCCATGCTTTAGGTTTGATATGAAAAAAAAAACAATCTATCATTTTTAATTTGACCATTTTTTTTTCTTCAAATTTGACAGTTCTTTTGATTACTGGTTGCTTTTTATAGGCCTAAGTGTTTATTGCAAGTATTTTGATAAGTATTGGAACAACAAAAACATGTGGAGAAATAAATCAAATTGATTTAAAGATCTGCATTCATAATTGGTCAATGTAGGAGGGTAATTACTTTATACTTCCATCAATTATTATTATACAGTACTCTCATCCAAGGGCGGCGGAAGCACTTTTAATCTGGGGGGGGGGGCACCGACATCAAAGGGAACTTTGCAGAAATACGATTGGACTGATGCAGCCTTATATTTAGTACCCTTTATAACTCCATCAAAGCCCCCCTCCCCCCTCCTCAAGGAAAATAAACGTACTAGCACTGCAATATCCAATGTGCAAATTGGGAAACAAGGAACAAGTTTTCTTTTGAGACAAAATGAGGTGAAATCATACTAGTTGCTAATGTAGGAATCTTCCAAATTATATTTTTTTTCTTGTTAATATCTTAACAATTTTTTTCCATTCGAAATAGCTTTGAGTTTGACCCACAGAAATTCATTAAAAGTTAGGGGCATAGCCAGGATTTGCAAAGTTGTATGCACGACTATCTGAGCGGAGCGCCACCATCGGTTGGCGCAGAGCGTACAAGAAAATTTTTGGTTTTACAAACCCCTCAGATGGCCGGAAACTGCCCTTCCCGAGTGTTCATTCTGGTTCCCTGGCCTCTTGCTGACTTGAGACACCTCAATTGTTATGTAGAAAATGGGCACATTTTTAACCTTAGGAAAAGTGGGGGGGGCACGTGCCCCCCCCCCCCGGTTCCGCCGCCCTTGCTCTCATGAATAATTGTTAGTTTATAGTCTTATGTATCAATGTTTGCATTCATCGAGCGTAACATGTCGACATGAAGAGAAACACAGGCAGTGTAATGAAATGATGCTGGAATGTTAACCAACTTCAACATCTGTTGTCAAAGTAAATTTATTTCACACATGGCAGTTTCATATGTTAAAGAAATACATTCATGCGATAGCAAAGAAGAATCATCTAGCATCAGCTTGTATGTAAATGTTTTCTAAATATGTTACACACTTCTATTAATAACCAACCTATTCACATGCTACACACACAGGCTATTCATAACCGACCTATAGACAACATGCTACACAAATTATATTCAGAACCAATGTATTTGTGACATGCTACAAACACATGATATTCATAACAGACCTATATACCACATGCTACACACAAAGGCTATTCATAACTGACCTATAGACAACATGCTACACAAATTCTATTCAGAACCAATCTATATGTGACATGCTACACACACATGATATTCATAAGAGACCTATATACCACATGCTACACACAAAGGCTATTCATAACTGACCTATAGACAACATGCTACACAAATTCTATTCAGAACCAATCTATATGTGACATGCTACACACACATGATATTCATAAGAGACCTATACACCACATGCTACACACACAGGCTATTCATAACTGACCTATAGACAACATGCTACACAAATTCTATTCAGAACCAATCTATATGTGACATGCTACACACACATGATATTCATAAGAGACCTATACACCACATGCTACACACAAAGGCTATTCATAACTGACCTATATGCGACATACTACACACACAGGATATTCATAACCTACCTATACACAACATGCTACACAAATTCTATTCAGAACCAATCTATATGTGACATGCTACACACACATGATATTCATAAGAGACCTATACACCACATGCTACACACAAAGGCTATTCATAACTGACCTATATGCGACATACTACACACACAGGATATTCATAACCTACCTATACACAACATGCTACACAAATTCTATTCAGAACCAATCTATATGTGACATGCTACACACACATGATATTCATAAGAGACCTATACACCACATGCTACACACAAAGGCTATTCATAACTGACCTATATGCGACATACTACACACACAGGATATTCATAACCTACCTATACACAACATGCTACACAAATTCTATTCAGAACCAATCTATATGTGACATGCTACACACACATGATATTCATAAGAGACCTATACACCACATGCTACACACAAAGGCTATTCATAACTGACCTATATGCGACATACTACACACACAGGATATTCATAACCTACCTATACACAACATGCTACACAAATTCTATTCAGAACCAATCTATATGTGACATGCTACACACACATGATATTCATAAGAGACCTATACACCACATGCTACACACAAAGGCTATTCATAACTGACCTATATGCGACATACTTCACACACAGGATATTCATAACCTACCTATACACAACATGCTACACAAATTCTATTCAGAACCAATCTATATGTGACATGCTACACACACATGATATTCATAAGAGACCTATACACCACATGCTACACACAAAGGCTATTCATAACTGACCTATATGCGACATACTACACACACAGGATATTCATAACCTACCTATACACAACATGCTACACAAATTCTATTCAGAACCAATCTATATGTGACATGCTACACACACATGATATTCATAAGAGACCTATACACCACATGCTACACACAAAGGCTATTCATAACTGACCTATATGCGACATACTACACACACAGGATATTCATAACCTACCTATACACAACATGCTACACAAATTCTATTCAGAACCAATCTATATGTGACATGCTACACACACATGATATTCATAAGAGACCTATACACCACATGCTACACACAAAGGCTATTCATAACTGACCTATATGCGACATACTACACACACAGGATATTCATAACCTACCTATACACAACATGCTACACAAATTCTATTCAGAACCAATCTATATGTGACATGCTACACACACATGATATTCATAAGAGACCTATACACCACATGCTACACACAAAGGCTATTCATAACTGACCTATATGCGACATACTACACACACAGGATATTCATAACCTACCTATACACAACATGCTACACAAATTCTATTCAGAACCAATCTATATGTGACATGCTACACACACATGATATTCATAAGAGACCTATACACCACATGCTACACACAAAGGCTATTCATAACTGACCTATATGCGACATACTTCACACACAGGATATTCATAACCTACCTATACACAACATGCTACACAAATTCTATTCAGAACCAATCTATATGTGACATGCTACACACACATGATATTCATAAGAGACCTATACACCACATGCTACACACAAAGGCTATTCATAACTGACCTATATGCGACATACTACACACACAGGATATTCATAACCTACCTATACACAACATGCTACACAAATTCTATTCAGAACCAATCTATATGTGACATGCTACACACACATGATATTCATAAGAGACCTATACACCACATGCTACACACAAAGGCTATTCATAACTGACCTATATGCGACATACTACACACACAGGATATTCATAACCTACCTATATGACATGCTAACACACAGGTTATTCATAATCAACCTATACACAACATGCTACACACACAGGTTATTCATAACCAACCTATGCACAACATGCTACACACAAAGGCTATTCAAAACCGACCATATGCGACATGCTACACACACAGGATATTCATAACAGACATATATACCACATGCTACACACACAGGCTATTTATAACATGCTAGAGATATAAGTCATTCATAACCGACCTTTATGCGACATGCCACACACACAGGCTATTCATAACCAACATATATGCGACATGCTACACACACAGGCTATTTATAACCTACCTATATGCGACATGCTACACACACAGGCTATTCATAACCAACCTATATGCGACATACTACACACAAATGCTATTCATAATCCAGCTATATGCGACATGCTACACACACAGGAATGATATAATATGATAATATGGTAAGCTCAATCCAGTATTTTAAGATTATTCTTTGAAATCCATCAAATCTACTTAATCTTGAGATTAAGGTCTATATACTGTACTATAATATGATTTCAGTCAACAAACTAATTCTGCAACACCTGAAATAAGAAACCCCTTTGAGAGAGTTTTGCTATGCTTAGTATTACTACGAAATATTCAAATTGTGGGTGGTTAAACTCATAAATATGGTAATAACATGAAATGTCAAACGAGCAGATAGATGTGGCGCATCATATTTTTATTTATAATCCTTTATTTATCGTTAAGATTGGTTTTTTAATTCTCAGTGAATTATTCAAGGAACAGTTGCTTCAGGCTTGACCTTCTTCCCTCTGTTCAGTGGAGCTGTTACAATACAGATACAATTTCAAACCGAGATGAAGAACCAGAGATCATAAATAATATTCATACGGCTGGTAAAAGGATTCTGTTCAGCTCCAGTCATCCCTACAGAATTATTCCTACACCTTCTTTGCTCTCCTCATCAAACGTAGTCTCCCTTCTTAATTCTTACTTCCTAAATCATTTTCCGTTACTTGTAATCCCCATGATAATGTCTCCTCTTGTTGTGTGGATTACATTTTACTTTCAACACAATACAGACAATTTTTATGATTACTTTACGAGTATTAAAGAAGTTTTCGAGTCGCTTGTTTCTGCCTCTTGAAGTCATTAACCTCGAACGGGAAATATATAACTGCAGTAGCAAGGAGCAAAGCCTTGAATAAACGCGAAACTTGTCAGTCTAATAAAAATGATTGAGCTGGCCTGGGAGAAAGTGTTGTTTTGTATACTATTGTTACTAAAATACAAGATATTATCACATTTTATTTGTATTTTAAAGACCACTCTGTTTGTATCTGCTTAATCTATACATTTCTGACCTTCTTTGTATTTGTTTGTATTGTACTTGTTTGGATTGTTCATTGATACACTTTGTTGTCAATTGCTAAGTCCTTCTATTTTTGGTTCGTGTTGTTTTGTATTTATTATGGACGCTAAATATGCGTCTAAGAGACTGACTTTGGTCAGCTTGGGGCATTGATAAGCCAATGAGGCATCTTTGCGAGTTCCTGCTTGCAGGAGGATCTAAAATACATAAGAAAATACATTGTGTGTTTTAAGTTGTTCCTGTTTTAATTTTTATCCTTCTTTTTCTTTATGATCTGTTTTTTTTTGGAGTTGATGTAAAGTTTGGTATTTTTTGCTCTTGTTCTGCAGCTTTTACTATTCCCTCCAGATTGGTTTACCTCTTCTAATAGTCTCACTAATGGTCATCCATCAACTAATTCCTCCTCCTCATCAGCTCATCATGTACTCCAAGAATACAACTTCATTAAAACCACTCTCTGCTTCCGGTGTAAGACACCACTCAAAGGTAATTATTTCTTAATTAATTACAAAATACACAACACCAATCTGCTGACTTCATCAACACCAGTTAGAATTTGTACTGAATCTATCTAACAGTTTAATATCATAGTTTAAAAATAGTAATATCAAAACCAGTCATGGAATCCAGAAAGGTAAAAGATTGGTGCAAAATGAACTTGTAAGATACAATGCATTATTCGGAAGGGATTAAAGGCATTGAAGACTTGTGCACAAAGAAACGTCTGGTGCCGGTAATCTGACCTAGTTTCGAATGAGGTGTAACAGAAGTGTTAGACACCACCATCGATCCCAGAAAATACACACACAGCTTGCTACCGTCGGTAATTAGACACTAGTATACAGTCAATACATGCAGCTACGGTCAATACCCACAGCACACAGTGTACATAGCAGCGATGGACATCCCAGGTCCAGATAAAAGATAACAAGGTATCACGTTTCATTACTGTCTGCATTTTGTAGTGACAAGAAGAAAACTTCACTTGTAAGCTACAGAAAGTTAACTTTTTGGGGGGCAGCACGCGGTTTGGAGCGAGACTTCAATGCCTTTAAGCACTGGATGCTGTGATTTTATTTCTCCCTGAAGTTACTGTCTAGTTCTGGATAAGTTTAGATTAGCTATAATGTACAAAGCAAGTTTCCTTGTAGTAGTTGGAATTTTAAAGGAAACCTGGTGATAATTACTTTATAAAAAAGAGTACTTACTTCCTTAAATAAAAATCCTCCCTTCTCCTGTCACTGCGTCACTAACTGGTCCCTAATTAATTTCCTAATACTTTTAGCTAACTTTGGTAGCGAATGGCTGCTGTATGCAATGTGCTGACAACAAAGCTAGGCTAGGCTCTAAAGTAATGTGTGAAGGTGTGCTAGTGATCTACGCAACGACTGCGACTGCGGAGTTACTTCCGCCAGCAAATCGACCACAACCTTGCATTTATCAATTAAATGTTACTTACTTCAGCAGGTCATTAGTAAGTTAAATTAATTCCATCCGATTGTAACACAACACAATAGAATTCTATCATGCATAATAGAAGAGGTTTGATCAGATATTGTTTCTTTTGATCGTTGCAGGTTTGATGAAGCAAGGCGTACGGTGTAAAATCTGCAAAGTTTCTGTCCATCATAAGTGCCAGGAGAATCTTCCAGATTGCAGTGTATTAGCTGTGAGTCTTCTTTCATTTCCTATTTTATTTCAGTCTTATTTTATTTCATTTCATTTGGAGAGTTATGCTCAGTGGTTAACGCCGGTGCCCTTTCAATCATGAGGTCCCCGGTTCGAGTCACTCCCAGATTAATGTATGTCGTCCAGTTACAGAGTTGTTGACAATTGACAGTTTAAAACTATCGACGTTATATATGAATCTAAGGGACTGACTTCGGTCAGCTTGCGGCTTTGATAAGTCAATGAGGATTTCAGTTGAACCACTGCAATGCCTTAAAATGCAAACATTCTATGATTTAAAATAAGTCATTGAGATCTGTATGCACCTATCTATGGGGTTCATGTATGCCCAATATATTTGTGTCCTCATTTGGTCAGGATCAAAGAGGAGAGGAGGGAGGGTTTGGTTTGGGAGGTAGGGAGGGAGGTTAATTATTAAGCACCCAGAGGGGAGATTTATAGAATACTTTGCAATAAACTTGCATATTTCATGAGCAAGGTTATGACTACCAACCTTCAAAACAAACTTGTAATGTATCGTAGAGGTATTTCAGTGTACTTTAGGTCAAAATTCTTTTAAAAAAATAAAATGAAACTTTTGCATTTTGAAACCAGAAGACTTTTGAGTTTTTAACATACCTGCCTATCATGGCTGTTCATTGGCTTATATAGATGAGGGATATTACTGGCAGTCGGCTAAGGATGTATGTACAGTGGACATATAACACTAGATAGTTTGGAAGTTGAAAGTAACACAACAAACGCTACCCCTCAAAATCATTTCCATAAACATTTAATATCAAACAGAAAGAATTAATAGCAAGCTAATTCTGATTCCAAATTATCATACCTCGTCTGAGTGGTGTTTCTGTGCACAGACTAATTTATCATTTTTAATACTCTGTTATCAGCATAATGAATGTCAGTAGAGGATGTTGTGTTTACAAATACTGCCGCCTGACATTTGATTTACGCCGACAGCGTAAGTGCGAGAAATTGAGCGACTTTAACCGCTTTGTAGACGTTATTAAACACTTGATTTGTGATGACTGGGGCACATTTTGTCAGGTTGTGTACAAACTGTTCTCAAGAGCAAAGACAATTTTTTTATGATAAGTCAACAGTTTCCAAGGCAATGGAATAACAGACGAGTAAAAAAACTAGATAAAAGAGTTTAAACAATTAAGATAAACGCACCATATTTTCTTCAGTTTAGAAAAAAAATTCAACTTTGTATTTATGAGAAGAGAGAGGAGATGAAATAGCAGATGTAATCAACTGACAGACTTCAGAGAGCAATTATTTTTCAAATCTGATCAAACTTGAAAGAATTGTTTTTATACAAATTCTGAGTTCTGGATATTCCCTGAAAGCTAGTTGTATAGAGTGCTGGACATTCCCTGAAAGCTAGTTATATAGTACTGGACATTCACTGACTTTAAGTCAGTTTAGCAATTAGTAGTGTATGGTTAGAAACATGCTGACAATTAGCAGTGTATGGTTAGAAACATACTGACAATTAGCAGTATATGGTTTATAGAAACGAACTGATAATTAGCAGTGTATGGTTTATAGAAACATACTGATAATTAGCAGTGTATGGTTTATAGAAACATACTGGCAATTTAGCTGTGTATGGTTAGAAACATACTGACAATTAGCAGTATATGGTTTATAGAAACATACTGATAATTAGCAGTGTATGGTTTATAGAAACATACTGATAATTAGCAGTGTATGGTTTATAGAATCATACTGGCAATTTAGCTGTGTATGGTTAGAAACATACTGACAATTAGCAGTATATGGTTTATAGAAACATACTGATAATTAGCAGTGTATGGTTTATAGAAACATAATGGCAATTTAGCTGTGTATGGTTAGAAATATACTGACAATTAGCAGTATATAGTAAGAAACATACTGACAATTAGCAGTGTATGGTTAGAAACATATTGACAATTAGCAGTGTATGATTTGAAACATACTGACAATTAGCAGTGTATGGTTTATAGAAACATACTGATAATTAGCAGTGTATGGTTTATAGAAACATACTGGCAATTTAGCTGTGTATGGTTAGAAACATACTGACAATTAGCAGTATATGGATAGAAACATACTGACAATTAGCAGTGTATGGTTAGAAACATACTGACAATTAGCAGTGTATGGTTAGAAACATACTGACAATTAGCAGTGTATGGTTAGAAACATACTGACAATTAGCAGTGTATGGTTTATAGAAACATACTGACAATTAGCAGTGTATGGTTTATAGAAACATACTGGCAATTTAGCTGTGTATGGTTAGAAACATACTGACAATTAGCAGTATATGGTTAGAAACATACTGACAATTAGCAATGTATGATGAAAAAACATACTGACAATTAGCAGTGTATGGTTAGAAACATACTGACAATTAGCAGTGTATGGTTAGAAACATACTGACAATTAGCAGTGTATGGTTTATAGAAACATACTGACAATTAGCAGTGTATGGTTTATAGAAACATACTGGCAATTTAGCTGTGTATGGTTAGAAACATACTGACAATTAGCAGTATATGGTTAGAAACATACTGACAATTAGCAATGTATGGTGAGAAACATACTGACAATTAGCAGTGTATGGTTAGAAACATACTGACAATTAGCAGTGTATGGTAAGAAACATACTGACAATTAGCAGTGCATGGTAAGAAACATACTGACAATTAGCAGTGTATGGTTAGAAACATACTGACAATTAGCAGTGTATGGTTAGAAAAATACTGACAATTAGCAGTGTATGGTTAGAAACATACTGACAATTAGCAGTGCATGGTTAGAAACATACTGACAATTAGCAGTGTATGGTTAGAAACATACTGACAAATTTACCAAAAAATGTCAGTGTATCAGTACAGAAATTAGTGTTCATATTTTGCATAGTATTTTTGAAGGCTCTGGACTTTGTCTCCTATGAAATAGGATGGTTGTTCTGTGTACAAACACTAATAGGATGGTTGTGCTGTGTACAAACACTAATATGATAGTTGTTCCGTGTACAAACACTAATAGGATGGTTGTTCTGAGTACAAACACTAATAGGATGGTTGTTCTGACTACAAACACTAATAGGATGGTTTTTCTGTGTACAAACACTAATAGGACGGTTATTCTGTGTACAAACACTAATGTGATGGTTGTTCCGTGTACGAACACTAATAGGATGGTTGTTCTGTGTAAAAATACTCATAGGACAGTTGTTCTGTGTACAAACACTCATAGGATGGTTGTTCTGTGTACAAACACTCATAGGATGGTTGTTCTGTGTACAAACACTAATAGGACGGTTGTTCTGTGTACAAACACTAATAGGACGGTTGTTCTGTGTACAAACACTCATACGATGGTTGTTCTGTGTACAAACACTCATAGGACGGTTGTTCTGTGTACAAACACTAATAGGATGGCTGTTCTGTGTACAAACACTAATGGGATGGTTGTTCTGTGTACAAACACTCATAGGATGGTTGTTCTGTGTACAAACACTCATAGGACGGTTGTTCTGTGTACAAACACTAATAGGATGGCTGTTCTGTGTACAAACACTAATGGGATGGTTCTGTGTACAAACACTGCTATGCAGTTTTGCAATCGTAGAGCAATTTGCCTACTTTTGCATAGCATATGACAATCTGTTACCAGATTAATTATTCCTTGATATGGTGACAACAAGTGATTTGTGCAAAATATGTAGTGATATTAAACTAGCTGTGTATGTTGCAATAAACATAAGGTGTCTAATTTCACATAACAAGTGCCAGGTACTACAGCAGTACTATTACAACTGTTGCTGATTAATGTCAGAGTAACATATAATGACAAACATGAATTAAACTTAATATGGAGAAGTCTGTCAGGCTCGACATCAGTAGAATTAAGCAGGTGAAAATAAAGGGTGATTCAATTGCATGAAGAACTCTTTTACAAAAGAAAAGGCAAGTACTTTAAATGAGGCTGGTTTTGTCTTGTTCAAAGAAAAGTGGTTAATATGATCCTGATGCAGAAAGATATGAGATATGGTGGCGCTTATTATGGCACATCATGTCTTTGTTGTTGAGATGTATACAATGTAAAAAGACTTTTTAATGTTAATGTTCACTTACAGCAAGAACTGGCAAAGTCTGGAAAGGCAGGCAGTAAGAAAATATTCCGGCGGCAGAACAGTGTGCAAGACATCAGAGTGTCTTTGGTATAAAGATCAGTCTTTTCCTGCATGACATGTCATATTCCTGCTTGGCTAACCACATGTTTAACTGTACAGCTACCCCACCCCTTGAGTGTGTGAAACCTGTGTCCATGTATGAAGAGCTAGTTTAATCATTTATCACACATCGATGCGGTAAGGCTTCCAGTATCGAGCCATGTACAGCTACCCCACCCCCTGAGTGTGTGAAACCTGTGTCCATGCATGAAGAGCTAGTTTAATCATTTATCACACATCGATGCGGTAAGGCTTCCAGTATCGAGCCATGTACAGCTACCCCACCCCCTGAGTGTGTGAAACCTGTGTCCATGCATGAAGAGCTAGTTTAATCATTTATCACACATCGATGCGGTAAGGCTTCCAGTATCGAGCCATGTACAGCTACCCCACCCCCTGAGTGTGTGAAACCTGTGTCCATGCATGAAGAGCTAGTTTAATCATTTATCACACATCGATGCGGTAAGGCTTCCAGTATCGAGCCATGTACAGCTACCCCACCCCCTGAGTGTGTGAAACCTGTGTCCATGCATGAAGAGCTAGTTTAATCATTTATCACACATCAGTGCGGTAAGACTTCCAGTATCGAGCCCTGTACAGCTACCCCACCCCCTGAGTGTGTGAAACCTGTGTCCATGCATGAAGAGCTAGTTTAATCATTTATCACACATCGGTGGGGTAAGGCTTCCAGTATCGAGCCCTGTACAGCTACCCCACCCCCTGGGTGTGTGAAACCTGTGTCCATGCATGAAGAGCTAGTTTAATCATTTATCACACATCAGTGGGGTAAGGCTTTCAGTATCGAGCCCTGTACAGCTACCCCACCCCCTGGGTGTGTGAAACCTGTGTCCATGCATGAAGAGCTAGTTAAATCATTTATCACACATCGGTGGGTAAGGCTTCCAGTATCGAACCCTGTACAGCTACCCCACCCCCTGGGTGTGTGAAACCTGTGTCCATGCATGAAGAGCTAGTAAAATCATTTATCACACATCGGTGGGGTAAGGCTTCCAGTATCGAGCCCTGTACAGCTACCCCACCCCCTGGGTGTGTGAAACCTGTGTCCATGCATGAAGAGCTAGTAAAATCATTTATCACACATCGGTGGGGTAAGGCTTCCAGTATCGAGCCCTGTACAGCTACCCCACCCCCTGGGTGTGTGAAACCTGTGTCCATGCATGAAGAGCTAGTTTAATCATTTATCACACATCGGTGGGGTAAGACTTCCAGTATCGAGCCCTGTACAGCTACCCCACCCCCTGGGTGTGTGAAACCTGTGTCCATGCATGAAGAGCTAGTTTAATCATTTATCACACATCGGTGGGGTAAGGCTTCCAGTATCGAGCCCTTTACAGCTACCCCACCCCCTGGGTACGTGAAACCCATGTCCATTCATGAAGAGCTAGTTAAATCATTTATCACACATCGGTGGGGTAAGGCTTCCAGTATCGAGCCCTGTACAGCTACCCCACCCCCTGGGTGTGTGAAACCCGTGTCCATGCATGAAGAGCTAGTTAAATCATTTATCACACATCGGTGGGTAAGGCTTCCAGTATCGAACCCTGTACAGCTACCCCACCCCCTGGGTGTGTGAAACCTGTGTCCATGCATGAAGAGCTAGTAAAATCATTTATCACACATCGGTGGGGTAAGGCTTCCAGTATCGAGCCCTGTACAGCTACCCCACCCCCTGGGTGTGTGAAACCTGTGTCCATGCATGAAGAGCTAGTAAAATCATTTATCACACATCGGTGGGGTAAGGCTTCCAGTATCGAGCCCTGTACAGCTACCCCACCCCCTGGGTGTGTGAAACCTGTGTCCATGCATGAAGAGCTAGTTTAATCATTTATCACACATCAGTGCGGTAAGACTTCCAGTATCGAGCCCTTTACAGCTACCCCACCCCCTGGGTACGTGAAACCCATGTCCATTCATGAAGAGCTAGTTAAATCATTTATCACACATCGGTGGGGTAAGGCTTCCAGTATCGAGCCCTGTACAGCTACCACACCCCCTGGGTGTGTGAAACCCGTGTCCATGCATGAAGAGCTAGTTTAATCATTTATCACACATCGGTGCGGTAAGACTTCCAGTATCGAGCCCTGTACAGCTACCCCACCCCCTGGGTGTGTGAAACCTGTGTCCATGCATGAAGAGCTAGTTAAATCATTTATCACACATCGGTGGGGTAAGGCTTCCAGTATCGAGCCCTGTACAGCTATCTCACCTCTGGATGTGTGAAACCTGTGTCCATGTATGAAGAGCTAGTTTAATCATTTATCACACATCAGTGGGGTAAGGCTTCCAGTATCGAGGCCTGTACAGCTACCCCACCCCCTGGGTGTGTGAAACCTGTGTCCATGCATGAAGAGCTAGTTTAATCATTTATCACACATCGGTGGGGTAAGGCTTCCAGTATCGAGCCCTGTACAGCTATCTCACCTCTGGATGTGTGAAACCTGTGTCCATGTATGAAGAGCTAGTTTAATCATTTATCACACATCAGTGGGGTAAGGCTTCCAGTATCGAGGCCTGTACAGCTACCCCACCCCCTGGGTGTGTGAAACCTGTGTCCATGTATGAAGAGCTAGTTTAATCATTTATCACACATCAGTGGGGTAAGGCTTCCAGTATCGAGGCCTGTACAGCTACCCCACCCCCTGGGTGTGTCAAACCTGTGTCCATGCATGAAGAGCTAGTTTAATCATTTATCACACATCAGTGGGATAAAGGCTTTCAGTATCGAGCCCTGTACCGCTACCCCACCCCCTGAGTGTGTGAAACTTGTGTCCATGCATGAATAGCTAGTTTAATCATTTATCACACATCGGTGGGGTCAGGCTTCCAGTATCGAGCCCTGTACAGCTGGATGCCATTCAAATTAAATATTCACGACACACTTGCTATTTTGCACACATTATTCAATGTCTCAGATGTTTGAGACAGCTGCATGAGTTGAACGCCAGTTTTGGTGAGACACATAGGCGTAGGGGGCTGGGGGGCTGCAGCCCCCAACCAAAAATTGTTGTGAAAATACGGGCAATAATGCTGAAAAATTTTCGGGCACCTACTGAAAGAAAAATAATTTGCAATGTGCTTTTCAATGGTTAAACTTATATTATTATTATGATCATTATTATTCTTACGACTTCCCCAATAACTATAACCAATATGGAAGGGTAAAAACACGGCAAATGATTGTATGTTATTGGCATGCGATGTAATAACCAATGCATGCCTATATGATATGCACATTAAGATGTTGGATGCACGCGGAGGGCGCGAACAATTTTGGTTATATTTTTCGGGCAAGTCGTTACAGCCCCCTCCCCTTAAATCAAACTGGGCTCCTACGCCTATGTATGTGAGACAAGTGTCTTTATGTGTGCATGTGCATGATACACCATGAAAGTACTAGTTACTATAGTTTGATGATTTGATGTCGGATATGTAGAGGTGATTGACAAACACAGTCATTAGACTATGGGAACCTCATCTAGCTAACACAGGAATAGGTCCCCTAGCTACTTGTATGTATTAACTTATGTGACCTCCTTCAGAAAGATGCAAGCAATTCCCTGTTAATTGCATGTAAGTTTTATATGTTGGCTACTTTAAAGGAATATGGGAGGTTGCCTGGGTTGTATGTACATGACTTCTGTTACCTTGGTCAGAAAGATTGGTGCATGTGCCCCTGAGAATATGTAAATTGTTGTTTATACCTATAGGTAATGAAAATGGTTTCTATAAAATATGCATAACTTTCTCTTCATTAGCTCAGATAGGTGGGAAGTTCCTCGGGTTGTGTGTGATTTATGTTTGTTAGCTCTGAAAGATTCTAGGTAAATTCCATTTTATGTATTTCTGGAAAAATGGGAAGTACCCTGATTATATAATAATAATAATATAGAGAAAAAAACAAAAGCTTGAGCACAGAAACCTAAACAAATAAAAAATATGTAGTTGTATCAGTCATAGTGTCCTACTGCTTTTAGTATTTTTCTTTATCTCGCCTGCAGTGTGGTTACTATATGGTTCAATAATAACATTGAGACAGCTAGTTTTTGCATCATTTTTCATAATAAGAAAACATGTCTACACTATTAGATACTATTATCTCTTAACAATGACATTAGCTTGACTGGTCAGCTCATTGCTAATTAGCAACCGTTATCACAGTAGATGTACTTAGCCTACCTACCATTATCACAGTAGATGTACCTAGCCTAGCTACCATTATCATATAGATGTACCCAGCCTAGCTGCCATTACCATATAGATGTACCTAGCTTAGCTACCATTATCATAGTAGATGTACCTAGCCTAGCTACCATTATCATATAGATGTTCCTAGCCTAGCTACCATTATCATATAGATGTACCTAGCCTAGCTACCATTATCATAGTAGATCTTTTGTAGCTATTGTCTAGCTACCATTATCATAGTAGATGTACCTAGCCCAGCTACCATTTTCATATAGATGTTCCTAGCCTAGCTACCATTATCATATAGATGTACCTAGCCTAGCTACCATTATCATAGTAGATCTTTTGTAGCTATTGTCTAGCTACCATTATCATAGTAGATGTACCTAGCCTAGCAACCTTTATCATTTTAGATGTACCTAGCCCAGCTACCATTATCATAGTACATGTACCTAGCCTAGCTACCATTATCATATAGATGTACCTAGCCTAGCTACCATTATCATATAGATGTACCTAGCCTAGCTACCATTATCATATAGATGTACCTAGCCTAACTACCATTATCATAGTAGATCTTTTGTAGCTATTGTCTAGCTACCATTATCATAGTAGATGTACCTAGCCTAGCAACCTTTATCATTTTAGATGTACCTAGCCCAGCTACCATTATCATAGTACATGTACCTAGCCTAGCTACCATTATCATATAGATGTACCTAGCCTAGCTACCATTATCATATAGATGTACCTAGCCTAGCTACCATTATCATATAGATGTACCTAGCCTAGCTACCATTATCATATAGATGTACCTAGCCTAGCTACCATTATCATAGTAGATCTTTTGTAGCTATTGTCTAGCAACCATTATCATAGTTGATGTATCTAGCCAATCGACATGTACAACACCATATTAAATTTACTTAGCCTAGCTATATATATACATTGAGGCAGATGTTTCATACAGGCCTTTATAGCTTCCGCATTAGAATATAAGCTTCAGTATTCATTGTTACTAGGACATGCACTCAAGGCTAATAACCATATTATTACACCTGTTGAATGTAAATAATATATTGAGATAGCCATGACAGAGAATTGCAATAGCTACTTGAGTGAATTTGGTTACTAAGTGCAACCACCCTCATTAACATCTAAAGAAAGTAATGGATTTCTTCGCAATGCATAATTCAATGTAGATTATTTCTGCATGTACCCTAAAAAGATTACTTACTCATGCACAAGAACATTTCACAGTAGGATGCATCCTTCAGGGTAAATATTTCATCCATTTCTTTACATTTGGGAGACATCTTTATTGGGTTACCTGTTTCACCTACTGTCTTCTCATATATATCTGAGAGTCTCATTTATGCAGGTTGTCTACATGGTGTGGTTCACTTGGCTGGCATTAAAAGAACTTCTCGCAATTAAGTTAATTGGTTTAACAAGTTCTAACAAGTGGTTGCTTAAAATATGATTACAGATGATCAAACAAAGACCCTTCCTAGATATTTCCACTAAGTGAAGCTTGACAAGTGAGTGGGTGGTGACGTTGATTACATTTTCAAACATTCGGGACGTTGTTGCTAAGGCATGTAGCGTATCAGTGTATTGGCGTAATCACACGCAAAGTTGACAACTTCAATATTTTATACTTTTACTTCATTTTCGGAAATGAAATTTCACTACAGTCAAGCTACATGAAATACAATGCTTTGGGATATGTTGTCATGACAACATTGTTTTTACGCTATATTGAACCTACATTTCTTGCAGGCTGACAAGAGAAAATTTCTGCGTCGGCAGAAGAGTTCCTCAGCTCTGGAGATCCCGGAAGATACATTACGAGAACGAGAGAGGGAAGAAAGTAGTAAACCCAGTGGTAAGTTCACGACTCCCGCCGCCCCTACCAGCCCCCCTTTCAGCCCCCTTTTCAGCCCCCTCTTCTCCCAATCTATCGATGATTTACCCAAGATATATGGTGCTCCTTGTGTGTTGTCAGAAGATACATTGGGAGAACAAGAGAGGGAAGACAGTAGTAAACCCAGTGGTAAGTTCACGACTCCGGTCACCCCTTCCTGGCCCCCCTTCCAGCCCCCTCTTCTCCCAATCAATCGATGATTTACCCAAGATATACGGTGCTCCTTGTGTGTTGTTGCACACAAATTTGTGCTAGTAATAACTCTTGTTAATAACCATATAGCAGCAAGAAATATAAAGGCTGATTTTGAAATATTAGATATAAGTAGTTTGACTTATAACCTATCATCTTGACAAGTTTGATATCTGTTATTTCTGGTAGTGACTGTTGATCCTGTCTATGAAACTATCAAGTGTGCTGCCAGTCTCTCCAGCCTCTCCCACACCTCGTCTGAGTCCCGTCCAGCGTCCAGCTGCTCATCAAGCAAGCCCGCATCAGAGTTGAGAGGAGCAGTAGGGTCCTGCAAAGATGACGAGGATGCTCTCTTTCTGGCTCCTGAAACTACCTCTCTCAGTAAGAGTGCACCTCACAGGTCAGCTACTATCCTAAATTGTATCACAAATAAATGCTTAAATAAGGAAGTAAGTAAGTAAAACTTTATTTCATCCCAAAAGGGAAATTACAAGCTCGCATATGTACATATAAGACAATTTATACAAGATGATAAAGGGTAAAAAGACATAAGAATGGCAAACATAAGAGTATCAGAGAATTAAAGTATAAAAGTGTAAAGGCGTGATGATAAAACAAATGTAACACCTGCATAGATGGCAAGAACGGGAAGATAAAGCAGGCAACTATCGATTGATAAAAATTGATTAATGTCAAACCAGTGGCTGAACTAGGGGTATTGGTCAAAGGGGGGGGGGAGAAAGGTCTGTAGGGGCACTTTCGACACTATCTAAGGGGAGCGCCACCACAGGTTGGTGCGGAGCGTATAGAAAATTTTCGAGTAAAGATACTTCCTATACATCGCCGGAAATGACCCTTTCCTGGCCTTGCTAATTTGAAGATAAGCGAAGAATAAATGGGTGTCATCACCAACAAAATGTGTCAAATGTCAATAGGTATTTGAGAGCGCAATAAAAAAGTAAATATTCACGATTAGGGAAAAAGCTGAAAAGGGCCCCAGCAGTCCATTTGAGTCCGTCAGGGGGGCATCCACCACCCTGACTGTATGGACCCTCAGTCACTGTGTCAAACATCTTACCAGCTACGTTGTTCCCAACCATTAGTCTGAAAGTATTAATTCTGCCTGCAATTTGAGTAGCAGAGTAGTTTTGAAAGGGAGTAATCTGTAGGAACTTGTGAGATCTAACAGGTAGATGCTACCTTAAAGAGAAGTTATTATTATTAGATGATAAACTATCATAGTATTTCCTGCTGATAAAACTCTTGAGCAGAAAACTGTTAACACAATGAAAAATAATTAAAAATAATCTGTATAGGTAATTGATATTAACAAACTGAATAATTATCTAGAACTAAAAGAATCCGTATAGATGCACGATATTTAGTGAGAAGACTCAAACTTCATGGCATACAGACACCAATGCACATAATCAGGACGTAGCCAAAGATGGTTATGACACTTATCAAATCAAATATCTTGAGATTAATCTACAACTAGTGATTCTAATCAAGCTATAGCTATTGACCATACTAGCATATTTGGAACTCTTAGCATTTATAACTCAGAAGCAATAAGACCTGCAGTAGCTAGGACATTGCAATTATGAACAAAAGCTGCAATACTCATGTGAAAATACAAGTTTTTTGTAACTTCACATCATCAACATACAGATCTAATTAAGCCTTAACTCTTATTTTTTATTAGTCCTGAGAAAGATGAAATAAATGTTGCTTTTGACATGGTACTGATGTATGTTGATAAGGGACGTTAGATTAAGTGTTCAACGTAATCCTGTTTGCTTTTACACTCTGGCCTCATGATAACATTCCTAATTCAATTTCAATTTTTTTGGTTTTTGTGTTAAAGGAAATTAACCAATGAGTCTGTAATTTCATCAGAAAATGATTTCTGCAAAGATATTTTTTATTTTGGCTTTAAAAATGTTTTCCTGCCATGTATACAGTTGATGGCTTTGGAATGCCTGCTTAGCTCTCTGTTGTTTCACATGCATCCTAGGTCTCGTCTTTAAGGTCACGTATCTCATTATTTGATCACACTTCCTTCATTACATTGTGAACAAATATAATAATAAATAATAATAATAATAAATGAACTTATAAAGCGCTAAAATCTACGAAGTATTCAATAGCGCTGTCCAACCCTAATAGAACGCCAACTTGAAAAAAAATGAGTCTTCAAGCAAGACTTGAACTGACTGAGAGTGGGAGAACTCAGCACAGATATGGGCAGACCATTCCAGAGCTTGGGCCCGGCTGATGGAAAGGCACAGTCGCCATGGGTTTTCAGTTTAGTTCTGGGAACAGTGAGAGTGAGTGTATTGCTAGAACGCAAGGTATAACGAGTATTGACCTGGAATAATTTTAATATCCTTATATATAATTTTAATATCCTCAATGAATCTTTCTTTCTTTCAGTGTATGCTTAGATCAGACACTATAAATGCACACAGCTCAAATACCAAGATAAATTGTAATAATATTAGTTTTTCTTTAACGGATAATGGAGAATATTTCTTTAATTCATACATGTGTGTATAATTGCTTGCTTATGCAGCTAGGAAGATATTTATTTTTGCCATTGTTGATTGATAATGGTTAACAGGATGGAGGGAAATACTTCTGGGTAAATAATGTACAATTCTAAACCATTTGATTATTCCTAATTCACAAATTAATAGAGATTTTTAATATACCTATGAATTAATTGACACCTAACCAGAGAGTGTTGACGATACTATCTTTGGGTTAATATTTGAAGTATTCTCGTCTATTTTATAACATGATTGGAAGAAAACTTTCATTCTGCTTGCGAGCTCAACTTGAGTTAGAAATAAGTATATGTTACTTATAAAATGAGCTCTGTCATTGGTCAGTGCCAGAAATCTTGTTTGCATAACAGTTGCACCATTCTGCATCATATGTTTGCCTGCTATAGCAATTCTGCTTGACAATCAACTTTGTTTATTGACTGTTCAAGGTTAAGAATGCAAACAAATCCGATGGATTGAATGCTTGGGTGGGTGTCCGATGCCAAGCATCTTGGCATAAACTTTGCTCTAGCAGTTATCAATTCAGCATAGGGTCTTTGCTATATAATACATTCAGCACACTGTGGCTGATATGTCATGTATTTGGCATGGAGTATGCAGTATACTGCATTCCGCACAGTGGCTGATATGTCATGTATTTGGCATGGAGTCTGCAGTATACTGCATTCCGCACAGTGGCTGATATGTCATGTATTCGGCATGGAGTCTGCAGTATACTGCATTCCGCACAGTGGCTGATATGTCATGTATTTGGCATGGAGTCTGCAGTATACTGCATTCCGCACAGTGGCTGATATGTCATGTATTCGGCATGGAGTCTGCAGTATACTGCATTCCGCACAGTGGCTGATATGTCATGTATTTGGCATGGAGTCTGCAGTATACTGCATTCCGCACAGTGGCTGATATGTCATGTATTAGGCATGGAGTCTGCAGTATACTGCATTCCGCACAGTGGCTGATATGTCATGTATTTGGCATGGAGTCTGCAGAATACTGCATACCGCACAGTGGCTGATGTGTCATGTATTTGGCATGGAGTCTGCAGTATACTGCATTCCGCACAGTGGCTGATATGTCATGTATTTGGCATGGAGTCTGCAGTATACTGCATTCCGCACAGTGGCTGATATGTCATGTATTTGGCATGGACTCTGCAGTATACGGCATTCTGCACAGTGGCTGATATGTCATGTATTAGGCATGGAGTCTGCAGTATACTGCATTCCGCACAGTGGCTGATATGTCATGTATTTGGCATGGAGTCTGCAGTATACGGCATTCAAAATAGTAGTCTCAATCTGTGTAATAAAGTCATCATAAAGTCAAATATGTAAATACATTAAATATCCTCTCAGCTATGTGGTAAATTAAGCACATAGAGTCAAATATGTAATACATTAAATATCGTCTCGGCTATGATATCAAGTCAGCACATAGAGTCAAATAAGTAATATATTAAATATCGCCTCAGCTATGTAATAAAGTCAGCTCACTGAGTCAGATATGTAAATACATTAAATATCGTCTCTGCTATTTGGTAAAGTCAGTGCATAGAGTCAGATATGTAAATACATTAAATATCCTCTCAGCTATGTGGTAAATTCAGCACACAGAGTCGAATATGTAATACATTAAATATCGTCTCAGCTATGTGGTAAAGTCAGTACATAGAGTCAGATATGTAGTACATTAAATTATATATATATGATTCAACACTGTTTTCCTTTGTTATTTCCAACAAAATCCCTTTAATTGGTGACTTATGATATCCTTCACATTTTATAGGGTTAAGAATTCCATGAGCTGCCTGCATGTGTACATTTAAGTCTCCTACTAGTATCACCTCTGCTTCTGTGCTTGGTTATGGCTATAGACCCAAACATGTTTTTATGAGCTTAAATAACCTCTGTTAAAAGCATCTTATTCTTTCTTTTCTTTTCTTCTCTCTCCCTCCCTCTCTCACCTCCTATCATCTCTGCCTCTTTTGGCTTCTCGGTAAAACTTCCTGCCTCAAATGCTTTAATATTTGCACATCTTCCCTAAATAAACTAATACTGTTGGTGCGTGTGTGTGATGTTATCCCTGTTGTGTCTGTGTTGCGGTGCTGCCGTGTATTACTCTGCCATTGTTTTTGCCGTGATTATTTATTTATTAGACGTTTAAGAATGTCTAGTCTGGACAGATTCTCAGCATTGAATTTCAGTTCTAATAACTCTTCTGACTTGCCTAACACTAACCTACTCACATCATTCCACGACAGTCCTAGCCACAGCGACGAGAGACGTAAGATCTTACAGCAGTGCGGAAAGAGTGTCTCCTTGGATCACGAGAAAGGTAAACTGGTTCATCTATCCCTCATTAGTTTGAAATGTATTATTTTATGCTTCTAAAACTAATTAATTAATTCAGAAGCTCACTCCATCTGTATTTAATGTGCAAGTTGCAATGGTATATATGCAGAACAGAAGCCCTTCATAGTTTTATGTTAAATCATATTACAAAGTAAAACATTAAATAAACAATACCCTCTTACAAGCTCAACTCTTTCTGGCTCATCAACTTTCCTGCTCCTCCTCCTCATTCTCCTCCTCCATCATTGATGTGGATTTAATCATTATCCTTTATATTCTATCCCAAGATTTCATTAATTGTCTCAATTGAGTTTAGTTGTGTACTTTACGATCTTCCCTGCCTATAGCAAATACCCGAGTTCTTAATGCTAGCCATACTCAATGCTCCTCTGAACAAATTCATGATTAAACACACAGTGTACGTTTTCAATGGTCAAGCCAAATTTGTCTTCACACAGGAAAGTAGTGCTGGCCATTGTGTTTACAATCATAAGGTGGCTGGTCAATGAATTAGGTGTTATCAAGGATGAATCCTAATGGCAGTACTTGCAGTAGTGTTATGCTACCAAGTAACAAATTATTAATGCTTGAGTGAATTTGGTTTCTATATAGGTAGGCCTGACCATCATGTGGGCACCAATGAAAGTGACATTTAAATACCCCCTCCCCCCCCCTCCTGTTCATAAGTGCAAACTTCAATAATTGACAATTTCACATCTGTTCTCTCATTTCTATTGAGGATACTACTATGTTCATATAATTTAAACTATTATATCATTTACATTTCATCCACTGAAGGACCAAGAGAGGATGAAAGACGGTTGATAGCATCAGCTGTGGCAGTATCAGCATCTCCAGTAAGTAGCTAATACCGTAATCACATGTACAGCATCTCCCGTAAGTAGCTAATACCGTAATCACATGCACAACATCTCCAGTAAGTAGCTAATACCGTAATCACATGCACAACATCTCCAGTAAGTAGCTAATAGCGTAATCACATGTACAACATCTCCAGTAAGTAGCTAATGCCGTAATCACATGTTCAACATCTCCAGTAAGTAGCTAATAGCGTAATCACATGTACAACCTCTCCAGTAAGTAGCTAATACCGTAATCACATGTACAACATCTCCAGTCAGTAGCTAATATCGTAATCACATGTACAATATCTCCAGTCAGTAGCTAATACCGTAATCACATGTACAACATCTCTAGTAAGTAGCTAATACCGTAATGACATGTACAACATCTCCAGTAAGTAGCTAATACCGTAATGACATGCACAACATCTCCAATAAGTAGCTAATACCGTAATCACATGTACAGCATCTCCAGTAAGTAGCTAATACTGTAATCACATGCACAACATCTCCAGTAAGTAGCTAATACCGTAATGACATGCACAACATCTCCAGTAAGTAGCTAATACCGTAATCACATGTACAACATCTCCATTAAGTAGCTAATACCATAATCACATGTACAGCATCTCCAGTAAGTAGCTAATACTGTAACACATGTACAGCATCTCCCGTAAGTAGCTAATACCGTAATCACATGCACAACATCTCCAGTAAGGAGCTAATACCATAATCACATGCACAACATCTCCAGTAAGTAGCTAATACGGTAATCACATGTACAACATCTCCAGTAAGTAGCTAATACCGTAATCACATGTTCAACATCTCCAGTAAGTAGCTAATAGCGTAATCACATGTACAACCTCTCCAGTAAGTAGCTAATACCGTAATCACATGTACAATATCTCCAGTCAGTAGCTAATACCGTAATCACATGTACAACATCTCCAGTCAGTAGCTAATACTGTAATCACATGTACAACATCTCCAGTAAGTAGCTAATACCGTAATCACATGTACAACCTCTTTAATTCACCCTTCTTTATATCCAAATGAAGGAAGCATATAAAAATAAGATTAGTAACTAATCTAGTAAATAATACACTAGTAAATATAGTTATCTAGTCTGCTGAGAATAGTAATTATAATCAACTTTCCTGCTAGACTAGTATTGTAACCCATTTAATCTCCCCTGACTGGTAAATATAGCAAGCTAGTTTCTTAAGACTTAACAATTATAGAGAGCTCGGTTGCTGAGACTACTGTATATGGCATTTTCTCGCTTTAAATATTGCCATCAAACCAGCAGAGTTTCTCAACAAAGACTATTGTTCCTGGAAGTTGAAGTCGACACATCTCAGTTTCAAATGATATGATTGATTGAAACCTGTTATAAACTGTCATGGCTTCTAAATTTGAATCTCTGAGTGTTGTTTAAAAAACCATTATGGGCAAATCATCCATAATAGATTATGTAAATTTTGAAGGGTTGACGAGTTTGCTGAGATGGGAGATTTCCATCAGCTAGCTAACTAGTCTGGTGAGACTAGGAAATACAGTCTAGCTAACTAGTCTGGTGAGACTAGGAAATATAATATAGCTAACTAGTCTGGTGAGACTAGGAAATACAGTCTAGCTAACTAATCTGGTGAGACTAGGAAATACAGTCTAGCTAACTAATCTGGTGAGACTAGGAAATACAGACTAGTTAACTAGTCTGGTGAGACTAGGAAATACAGTCTAGCTAACTAGTCTGGTGAGACTAGGAAATACAGTCTAGCTAACTAGTCTGGTGAGACTAGAAAATATAATATAGCTAACTAGTCTGGTGAGACTAGGAAATACAGTCTAGCTAACTAATCTGGTGAGACTAGGAAATACAGTCTAGCTAACTAATCTGGTGAGACTAGGAAATATAGTCTAGCTAACTAGTCTGGTGAGACTAGGAAATACAGTCTAGCTAACTAGTCTGGTGAGACTAGGAAATACAGTCTAGCTAACTAGTCTGGTGAGACTAAGAAATAGTCTAGCTAACTAGTCTGGTGAGACTAGGAAATACAATCTAGCTAACTAGTCTGGTGAGACTAGGAAATAGTCTAGCTAACTAGTCTGGTGAGACTAGAAAATACAGTCTAGCTAACTAGTCTGGTGAGACTAGGAAATACAGTCTAGCTAACTAATCTGGTGAGACTAGGAAATACAGTCTAGCTAACTAGTCTGGTGACACTAGGAAATACAGTCTAGCTATCTAGTCTGGTGAGACTTGGAAATACAGTCAAGCTAACTAGTCTGGTGAGACTAGGAAATAGTCTAGCTAACTAGTCTGGTGAGACTAGCAAATACGGTCTAGCTAACAAGTCTGATGAGACTAGGAAATAGAGTCTAGCTAACTAGTCTGGTGAGACTAGGAAATACAGTCTAGCTAACTAGTCTGGTGAGACTAGGAAATACAGTCTAGCTAACTAGTCTGGTGAGACTAGGAAATACAGTCTAGCTAACTAGTCTGGTGAGACTAGAAAATATAATATAGCTAACTAGTCTGGTGAGACTAGGAAATACAGTCTAGCTAACTAATCTGGTGAGACTAGGAAATACAGTCTAGCTAACTAATCTGGTGAGACTAGGAAATATAGTCTAGCTAACTAGTCTGGTGAGACTAGGAAATACAGTCTAGCTAACTAGTCTGGTGAGACTAGGAAATACAGTCTAGCTAACTAGTCTGGTGAGACTAAGAAATAGTCTAGCTAACTAGTCTGGTGAGACTAGGAAATACAATCTAGCTAACTAGTCTGGTGAGACTAGGAAATAGTCTAGCTAACTAGTCTGGTGAGACTAGAAAATACAGTCTAGCTAACTAGTCTGGTGAGACTAGGAAATACAGTCTAGCTAACTAATCTGGTGAGACTAGGAAATACAGTCTAGCTAACTAGTCTGGTGACACTAGGAAATACAGTCTAGCTAACAAGTCTGATGAGACTAGGAAATAGAGTCTAGCTAACTAGTCTGGTGAGACTAGGAAATACAGTCTAGCTAACTAGTCTGGTGAGACTAGGAAATACAGTCAGGAAATCTTGCTTACACTAGTCAGTACAATCAGCTAACCAGTGAGACTGATAAATATAACCAGCTAGTCATGTGAGACTAGCAGATAACAGCTAATTACTGAATGTTAAATCTGAGCACTACTACTTCAGTTTGAGGGTTATTATTCTATAAATACTTTCCAGCCAAACCGTGGACATACGGTGTCTTCTCTTACCGCATCGGTGTTGTCTCCACGAATATTACGGCGTCGTCACCATCATGCTGCCACCATCCCCAAAATATCATCTTCATTGGAAGATGAGTTACTGAAGCGATACAGAGATCGCATTCTATCAGCTCAGACCAACAAGGTGACGATATAACACCCATGCCCCGCTGCTGTCACTCAATGTTTGTTGAATATGACTCTAACAAACCTAACAGTCAACTTATTGTAGTGTTTATACTCGTCGATCAGCTGTGCTGCCCTTCCACAACAACTACTACAGTAGATGCTATACTCTGACTTCAAACAAAGATAATTACTTCCATTTTAGTCTCAATCTATTTTTTAGCATTGTTCCATCATTGTGTGGTTAATGTTCACTCTTTTTCTTTGAACCATTGTTCAGTTCATGTTGAATATTAAAATACAGAGTAAATTCCCTTGAGGATATACTGAATGGATATCTGAAAGCTTTCCAACAAAACTGGATCGATGCAACTATCCACCACCCTAGACTTAACTTTTGACCTGTAGATCAGTGTATCACCCTGGATAGAGAAACTATTTGATGCAAAAATTGATTTGCAATGACATCATGCTGGCTTTCTTCATTTAATATAATAATAATTGTATACATGGCCATCATGATAGGCGCCACAGTTAACAAAGTTCACAAAAAAGGAAAATGTGTGAAATAGTCATGATCCAAAGGAAATATTGTGAAGCATCTTTAATGCAAGTGTTAAGAATATTCAAACTTGTTTTGAACACTGCCTGAGATAATGTGGACAAGTTCAGATCACGGGGATGGGAAACTATGTTTGTGATGAAAGAATTTGAAGACACTTTTCATCAGATTTGTGTCCTGTGTGGTGAACCTCTGTTGTATGACTAGGATTGGCTATCATTTTCTGACCGTGGTTTCTATTTGTAGTGAGTAAAGACAAAACATAATTGCCATAATCTGGTTTATCGTAAATTAATATGGGGATTGCAAAAGAAAGGGAATATCAATATATAAATGCTAAGGGAATTTATTAAAAGGAGACAGTCTTAATAAAGTATTAAAAGACCAAAAGTCATCCAGGTTTCAAAGAAAATGCTGCAATGTCCACAGAGACTGTGTAAATGTCCACAGAGAGTGTGTAAATGTCCACAGAGACTGTATTAAATAGTGTATTAAATAGAAGCCCTGCCTAGTTTCCTGGCCCTTGTCCCCTCCCTAACTAACAAGATCTGTTAATAGTTGTTGTACTGCAGTATTGTAAAGTCCTCCTTATACCCATACAACCCTTCCTTCCAGTTAATATATCCTGTCTTACATATAGTACTTCAGGAGACTTTCATAAAGTCCTCGGTGTATAATGATTATATACATTCTGTAATTTTGATTTTGTTTCTTGTCTTAATGTGTATATTTGTCTGCAATCATAGAATCTTGTTCAGCTTGTAAAATAGTTTATTAAGTTATCTCCTGAATGAGCCGATCTACGTCATATGTTTTCTCGATCTATATCAATATTTATGATGTGCATCTGTGTGGTTCCCATACAGAGTAGTCTATAAACATTGGTGTTTCTTTCATTTAATGCTTGAAGTGACAGGAGGTAAGCAGGCCCTCCCCCCACCCCCCCCCCCCACCCCCATCCCCTTGTGATTTCTGTATTCGGGCAGTTTCCTTGGAAGCGTTGTTGTTCTCTTAAGTGATTGTAATAATAAACAGCTTTAGAAGAACCAATAATAATGCAAACAAACTGAGAGAATAGCATAAACTGAGTCATTTTGTATGTATTTTAAATCCTCCTGCAAGTAGGAACTCGCAAAGAAGCCATCATTGGCTTATCAAAGCCGCAAGCTGACCAAAGTCATGTTTAACGTCCATGATTATGAATTGTCAATTGCCAACAACTCTGTAACTGGACGACATACATTAATCTTGGATTGACTCGAACTCGGGACCTTATGATTGGAAGGCACCGGAGTTAAACACTGAGCTAACACTCCACGATGTAGATGTAGTATCCATGTAGAATGTAGACACCATGCACTTATTAGATCTCCATATGTACAGGGTTGACTTTGAGGAGTAAACAAAGACAAGGACAAAGACTCCCATTACACCATGTCTGTGTGGTTATCATCCGATATGTTCCCTGTTTATTAGAAAATGAGAATAGCAAAGTGATGAATTGTACAAATAGCACCACCAGTTACTTTTGATAGTTTCCGTTTTTACAGGACGCAAATAAGCCCAGACAGTCCACTCATCAGTTTGTGGTCCTGTATGATTTTGAAGGGATGTTACGAGATGATCTAACACTAAGGTAAACCATGGTTCATTGCTTCATAACAGTATATCTTGATATCCATTCAATGTTACAAGGTGATCTAACACTAAGGGTACAACATGGTTCATTGCTTCATATCAGTTTGGCTTGATATCAGTTGGATGTTATGAGGTGCTCTAACAGTAGGCCCAATGTAAACCATGGTTCATTGCTTCATAACAGTTTGACCTGATATTAATTGAATGTTACGAGGTGATCTAACACTAAGGGTACATTATGATTTATTGCTTCATAACATCATCATGATATGAATTGGATGTTACAAGGGGATCTAACACTAAGGTAAACCAAGAATCATATATTGCTTTATAACAGTTTGGCTTGATATCAATTGAAACTTTCGAGGCGATCTAACACTAAGGTAAACCATGGTTCATTGCTTCATACAGTATGGCATGATATCAAATGAATGTTACGAGATGATCTAACACTAGTTGAACACCATGATTCATTCGAGTTGTTTCAGGTGTAAGAATTAATCATCTAGTCTTATTTAATTTCCTTTTATCACAATTATGATGCATTTATCATTATTTCATTCACAGGGCTGGAGAACTCATACGAGTCCTGAGTGGTAGGAATGCTGAATGGTGGAAGGTAAAGAGTTAGGATAATAAATAATTTTGCAAGTAATAAAAAAGTTTAACCCCTGATCGACCTCATGAGAGGTCCTGCGGGGGATAATAGATTTGTTTTAAAGAAAGACAACATTTTTTTCCTGGTTGTTTTGAGGATCAGTTGTCTTTGTTGAGCCAGGGAATGGCTGATAAGTGAAGTACTGTTTACAATAGCATTGAATAGAAAGCCATGGGTGAATGAAGGGAACGAACCCGAAGTCGGGGACAAAGGAGCCAGTGAGCCTGGAGAGATTTCTAGGATCACAATACAGATAATATCTCTACTGTATGCTTCAATACAAAACACATGCTACCAACTATGGCTTTATCACATTGTTAAAATCCAGCTCAGCAATAATTTATTTCTCTCAATATTTGTCTCTCAGCAAGCTTTGATGTGTTTTGTTTGAAAAAACAGAATAACCAAGGTTTGCATGCAAAGTGATTTTAATACAAGTGTGGATGCTATGGTCATTCCTTAAGAGCCTCACATAAATAGTCAAGTTTTATTTGAGATAAGGTAGTAAAGATGAAAATAATGAAGTTTCCCAATTTTTTTTGTGGCATGTTGGTTCGTAGCTACAACAGAAAGGGAGAGAAAATATTGAGAACCTAAATAGCATATAAGCTCACCCATTGAAATTCACCAGATGTAATATATTGGCAGGTGTGCAATAATCATTAACTTAGATTTGGTGAAATTTTCACAAATCTTTATGTCGGTAGTTGTCATTCAGAAGATAATTATTAGTTGTTGGTGCTTGATTCATCAGTTTACATCCCCTTTACTACTATCTTAGTAGAGTCTAGCTTCTGTCAGTAATCTGAACCCTTGTTAGTTCGGCATAAGAGTATCACACTTTATTCCATTCTTTTTCAAACATAATTTGCTTCATGCAACTTTACTCTCCTAGTTTTGTTTCTTTCTCAGGGAGAGGTTGACGGAAGGATTGGTTTCTTTCCGTCTTTCTGCGTGACACCCATCTATGCTAATGAGAGTGTAATGAGAGTCAATACTGGAATCAGGGCCGCCCAAGAACATATTGATGGAATAAACCTCAGGCAACATCAGGTAGGAGGATCCCTCGTAGTGGTAACTCCAAAACTTACTGGTTTGAAGATTTACTAGCAACGAGCTTACCTGTCTCCCCACGACCATAGCACCACTTTCTACCGTGCCTAGAATGAACTAGTAACCTTTTAACACTGCGCGCCCTCTATGAGCAGCTCACCCGGTCAAGGCCCTTCCTTTTCATGAGACCACTTCCTTTTCAAAAGTGGCCAGCTTCACCCAGGGGCCGAGAAGTAGCCCTCTCCGAATCCTTGAGGGGCTACCCTCGCCTCCCCCATGGAGATCGCGATAGCGATATGCTGCGGTCCCGTCTCCAGGTCTCCCAGGGTCTTTATTTCTCTCTGACCCCGTCGGTTCCTTGCGGAGCCCTGTCCGGATCCGCTCCGGTTCGGCCCCAGTTCCTACTCTCTACTTGGGGACTGGCTCTTTCTTGGCGATTTGGCCTTCCTCATTGGAGCCTTGCCTTTCCCCATCCCAATTGGTCATACTCAATCCGGACGACGCCGGGACTGCAGGAGGCACTCTACTTCTTTCTCCCCCTCTCCCTCCTCTCTTCTTTCCCTCTGTCTATCTCCCTCTGCTCCCTGTTGGGAGCTCCCTTCACCTTCTACTCCTCATCCTTCCTCTTCCTCTCCCGTCTCTCTCACTGCATCTCCCTCACTCAGGGGAGCATTAGAGTTGGGGATCTCAACCGACATCCCCTGAAGCCTATTTCTCTGCCTCATAAACCAGGTGTCTATTTCCTGCGATTGAAAACTTAATGCACACTAGGCAGAGTTCACTTCTGGTGCACGTGCTGCACTTGGGACACAAACCGAAACAACCAACAGTTGAGACACTTTAACTGGCTACATGAAGACATGTCAGAATCCCAGAAGTAAGGTGAATAATGCAACGAGACTTAACAAGGCAATGGGCGAGTGTAGGGGAAGGAATTTAAGATAACAAAGCGTATGATACGTAACAACGTGCTTCATCTAGAAGCCCGCAGGCTACGAGTGAGTAGTGAACCTCAGGCAAGAAGACCACCAAAAAAACCATCGCTAAGAGACTAGAATGGGGAAAAAGGCTAGTAAATCAATACAAAGGTGAAAACGAGAGTACTGTACGATATACAACACTGTGTACAACAAAAGAGCGGGAAGCCCACAAAGGCAGTTCGCAGAACTGCTACCCCTAACTTGCTAACATGCAAAATACAAACTGGCGGGAACCGTTAATAAAACGGCTATAAAAAAAAACCTTTTTAAGTTAAAAAAAGGATACTTATCGGGCTGTGACTCTTGTCAACACTTCAGTATCCAAGATTGGAAAAAACTAAGATCATTGGCTACAGTTCCGTACGAGAAACGAACAGGGTAAAACCAGACGAAAAATGCACCATGCTGGCACTTTGAATGGTAGAATGAGTAGAGTATTGACTGAGGGAGCCGGTCATAGAGGGCGTGCAGTGTTAAAATGTTACCAGTTCATTCTAGGCACGGTAGAACAAGGTGCTAGGGTTGTGGGGAGACAGGTAAGCAAGGAGCGAAGTAAATTCCATAGCTCCCCATATACCCCCGGAGAAAGAATTTATGAAGGTTGGTTGGTGCATTATTACACAAACATATTGTCATAAAGAGTCCAAACACTCCTATGACACTTTCTCCTAATGTCGACTGTTAATCGATAAATGATGTAGCAAACAATACAGATTGATCGGGACAAAACTGAAGTTTTAATTAATGACATTTCACTTATTTATAACTGCATCTTCCATTTTCTGTCTAAGAGTGTTGTTCCCTTATTTCGAACTGTTTAACACTGTTTATATTTTCAATACCAGACCTGGCCTGTAAGACCCGGCAAAAAATGGGTGACCGATCTAATAACTAATCTAACTTGGAGATGATTTGCATTGCATATTATTACATTTATCTAGAATCATGACTTTTTTTTTACTTTTTTTATTATTTTTTTACAGATTGTGGTGAAGTCAGGAAATGATGAAGGTGGTTGGGTTAAAGTTCGGACTGCACTCAAGTCTGGTTACTACCCCAGTAATTGCCTACAGACACTCATCTCACAGCAATGATGGAATAAAATGATGGTTTCATTCAAACTGAAGCTACCCAAACTCAAGCTACTGCCATATGTATTGCCTCTCGATGTTATAGTTTGATCGAGAAGAACTAAATGGTGATCATTGAAGAGTATGTATGGTATAGAGCTTGTGAGTATGTATGGTATAGAGCTTGTGAGTATGTATGGTATAGAGCTTGTGAGTATGTATGGTATAGAGCTTGTGAGTATGTATGGTATAGAGCTTGTGAGTATGTATGGTATAGAGCTTGTGAGTATGTATGGTATAGAGCTTGAGTATGTATGGTACAGAGCTTGTGAGTATGTATGGTATAGAGCTTGTGAGTATGTATGGTATAGAGCTTGTGAGTATGTATGGTATAGAGCTTGTGAGTATGTATGGTATAGAGCTTGTGAGTATGTATGGTATAGAGCTTGTGAGTATGTATGGTATAGAGCTTGAGTATGTATGGTACAGAGCTTGTGAGTATGTATGGTATAGAGCTTGTGAGTATGTATGGTATAGAGCTTGTGAGTATGTATGGTATAGAGCTTGTGAGTATGTATGGTATAGAGCTTGTGAGTATGTATGGTATACAGCTTGTGAGTATGTATGGTATAGAGCTTGTGAGTATGTATGGTATAGAGCTTGTGAGTATGTATGGTATAGAGCTTGTGAGTATGTATGGTATAGAGCTGGTTCTTCATCTGGTAGTCAACAGTGAAACAAGCTTGACCTCATCCATTGGTCAGAAGAGCAGGTCAAGGGTCAAAGGACAGGTCAAGGGAGGTTTAAAAGTGTTGGACATCCTTGCCATGAGCTAATAGGTACCCACATGTATCCTGCTATTGTTCATGGTTTAAGCCGTAGAATAAAGTTTGAGATAACTAAATAACTGATGATAGAACATCAGTGGCAACTAGTATTTGGTGCAAACAATATTCTTTTTATCTGTCTTCCCATATTACTTTTCTAGTTAGGAGAAGTGGTGACTAAATTATTATTTAATGTCAGAGAGAATCCTTCTAACAGATCAGTATCCATTTTGTTGTTGTCAGCTGAGCATATAATTGTTATTATAACACAATCTTGTATCGAAACTGCAATGGTAGAATATACTGTATGGGATTAACACTATTTATTACCTGTATTACCTATTTTATTTATTTTTATTTATTTTGTTGACTTTCATGAACTTAATTCAAGAATAGGGGAAGTTATCAGTGACTATATCACTGATTACTACTAATAATAATACAGATAAATTGTAATAGAAAAGAGAGATCTCAGCTCAAAGGAGGAAAAAAAAAATTGATATGCCTTATAAATGATGACAAGGCAAAAAAATAAGTTAGTGGATACCATCAATCTGTACAGTTTTAAAAACTCCATTTAATAATTCTGGTTGAAATTATATTCATTTATAGAATTAGCTTCTAGCTGCTCTTGTAACTGAAAACATTCGAAAAGTTAAAAACAAGCTCAAATCTGGGAGATTTTTGAGTACCCATTTAAAGGCATTGAAGACTCGCCCCAAACTGTGTGCCGCGCTCTGAAAAAGTTAACGTTCCGTTGCTTGCAAGTGAAGTCTTCTGCTTGTCGCTACAAAATGCAGACAGTAATGAAACGTGAAACCTAGTTATCTTTAGTTGGACCGGAGATGTCCATCGCTGTATCGTTTGTACACTGTGCTGTGGGTATTGACCGCAGCTGTATGTACTGACTGTACACTAGTTTCTAATTACCGACGGTAGCAAGCTGTGTGTGTGTATTATCTGGGATCGATGGTGGTGTCTAACACTTCTGTTACACCTCATTCGAAACTAGGTTAGATTAACGGCATTAGACGTTCCTTTTTGCGCGAGTCTTCACACTCTTTAAGTAGGATGTACAGTATCCCACTAGTTACTGTTGAAATCAAAGTTACTGTTGAAACCATATCCTCTATTCCGATGATCGTCTAAGCAGGAGTTTTGTTTTTTGAATTAAAAAGCATGATTAAGTGATTATCTTAATGAGTTAATGATTAAGTTAGGCTGTGTATTAATAATAAGTTGGTCTGGCTTTATTTTTGGAGGGATTCAGAGATTTATTTAATGTGTCTATATTATACAGTTTACTACTGTGTGTGTGTGATTATATTCTAGCAATCCTAAAGTATAGGACATGTATTCAGTAATGTAATGTACATCGATTTTATATATTAAGAGCAAAACTGTTACTTTAAAATATTGTGAAATGATATTTACTTACTTGATTTTATCAATTATAACATGAATTATCTACAACAAAACTGGTCTGATTTTTTTTTCTTTTGGTTATAAAATACTTCAGAGAGGGTTGATACAACACAATTTCTCAACACAATTTTGGTTGATTCAGGATTCTGATCAGCTCATCAACAGCTTGACAGCTCTTTGTACAATGGCCTGATAATAAGTTCAATACTGGTACTGGGAGCTGAAAACAAAACCATACTCATGTATGGAACGCCAAAAGCGCAACGCATTTCGTTGCCTCAATCGATTTCGCCTCCTTCTATTTCGTTGCATCCCTTTATTTCGTTGCCTCCTTTGATTTCGTTTCCTCCTTCTATTTCGTTGCTTCGTTCTATTTCGTTGTTTCCTTTGATTTCATTGTCTCCTATTTCGTTGTCTCCTTTGGTTTTGTTGCCTCGTTTGATATCGTTGCCTCCTTTTATTTCGTCGCCTCCTTCTAATTCGTTGTCTCCTTTGCTTTCGTTGCCTCCTTTGATTTCGTTGCCTCGTTCTATTATCTACTATCGGTAACAAAAATGATTTCTTGACCAAAAGTGGCCTTAAAGTTTTAACCCCGATACGGACATCTCTAAACGCGCTGTATATACATAATGTGTAATGATCAGAAAAATGTAGGCTCCATAACTAAAGTTAATCGATTTTGAAGAAAAAAAAAATTAAACAGTTTTCTGATCATTACACATTACGTATATACATCGCGTTTAAAGATGTCCGTATCTGGGTTAAAAATTTGAGGCCACTTTTGGTCAAGAAATCATTTTTATTACTGATAGTAGAGATATACCACCTGAAAGATGAACCTGTCTACTTTAATGTGGTGCTAACCGGACATCTCAATAGGCTCCATAACTCAACTTAATTGATTTTGAAGAATAAAAAAATTAATCAATATTTTTAAACTTTTAGGCCACTTTTGGTTAAAAAAAAAATCGGCTTTGTTACCAATAGTAGGTATAACACGTGAAAGAAGAAATGTTATTCTTTGATGTGATGCTAACCGAACCTCCTAACTAGGTCAATAACTCAAATTAATCGATTTTGAAATAATAATACGTTTGGATCATAACACATTACCGCGCGTTTCGAGCTAATTTTCCCATTTGCATCCCACTCCTGTTGGGATCGAACGGTTTGTAGCCATCGAATTTCAATAAATCAAAGTGTTACTGGCTGTTTTTTCATACCACATGTAAGAGGAATAATTTAACATCGTCATTGTACCTCTCTTGACTGTTTTATATTCTCATAAATTAATTGTTTAGACATTTGAAAAAAATGGTATAAAAATTGTCGCAATTTACGCCTTTCTCCACAAGATTTGGTAGGATCACAAGTTTCAGTTCAATATGGATGCAGAAATCGTCCACCATTTAATTCCAAAATTATAACACATGAAAGAGCAACATCTTCTCTCTCATATGGTGCAATTATTGGCATTTTACAGTATTCATAGCGTTAATTATTATCGCTTTAAAACAGGTACGAAAAAGTAGCAGTCAGCGCTCGTCACCGTGTACAAACATCAGTGGCCAACGGCGTGTAACGTTGATGTATACACTATTGGCTGCTGTTAGTGGCTGCTGTTAGTGGCTCTTACGTTCAAACAGGTGCTAGGCTGCTCAGTACGTGCTAGGCACTGTGATCGACCAGGTAACGTTCGCGTTAACCAGCCGGTCGCGACCTAAGGAGAAAAAAGCTCCGCCCACCAATGCATGCCTGCAATACCTAATTAACATAACCAGGCGAATTCAATCGAGGCAACGAAATCGAACGAAGCAACGATGTAGAACGAGGAAACGAAATAGGTCGAGGCAGCAAAATAGAACGAAGCAACGAAATAGAAGGAGGCAACGAAATAAAGGGAGGCAACGAAATAGAAGGAGGCAGCAAAATAGAACGAAGCAACCAACGAAATAGAAGGAGGCAACGAAATCAATGGAGGCAACGAAATAGAAGAAGGCAACGAAATAGAAGGAGGCAGCAAAATAGAACGAAGCAACGAAATAGAAGGAGGCAACGAAATCAATGGAGGCAACGAAATAGAAGGAGGCAGCAAAATAGAACGAAGCAACGAAATAGAAGGAGGCAACGAAATCAATGGAGGCAACGAAATAGAAGGCGGCAACGAAATAGAAGGAGGCAGCAAAATAGAACGAAGCAACGAAATAGAAGGAGGCAACGAAATCAATGGAGGCAACGAAATAGAAGAAGGCAACGAAATAGAAGGAGGCAGCAAAATAGAACGAAGCAACGAAATAGAAGGAGGCAACGAAATCAATGGAGGCAACGAAATAGAAGAAGGCAACGAAATAGAAGGAGGCAGCAAAATAGAACGAAGCAACGAAATAGAAGGAGGCAACGAAATCAATGGAGGCAACGAAATAGAAGAAGGCAACGAAATAGAAGGAGGCAGCAAAATAGAACGAAGCAACGAAATAGAAGGGGGCAACGAAATAAAGGGAGGCAATGAAATAAAGGGAGGCAGCAAAATAGAACGAAGCAACGAAATAGAAGGAGGCAACGAAATCAATGGAGGCAACGAAATAGAAGGCGGCAACGAAATAGAAGGAGGCAGCAAAATAGAACGAAGCAACCAACGAAATAGAAGGAGGCAACGAAATCAATGGAGGCAACGAAATAGAAGAAGGCAACGAAATAGAAGGAGGCAGCAAAATAGAACGAAGCAACGAAATAGAAGGAGGCAACGAAATCAATGGAGGCAACGAAATAGAAGAAGGCAACGAAATAGAAGGAGGCAGCAAAATAGAACGAAGCAACGAAATAGAAGGGGGCAACGAAATAAAGGGAGGCAATGAAATAAAGGGAGGCAACGAAATAGGAGGCAAAATCGATCGAGGCAACGAAATGCGTTGCGCTTTTGGCGTTCCATAAATGAGTGGGTGTCCAATTGATGTTAATTTTGAAAATTGTGACACTAATTTCAATGTACAGTGAGTTTTATGTAGATATTCTTATTTACTAAATGAAGTGATCTGTTATTAGTGGCAGTCATTGAAGATATTTAGTTTGCTCTGAATAATTCAGCTGATAATTTATTAAAAATGGCTACACATGAATAAAATCAGATGCTGGTGATGGATTTAATTATATTTATGGCTGATTTCATTTTCCCGACCAATATGATAATGGCAGCTTATGACCCATTTCGATCCTGCAAATCACAACTTTTAATCCAGCTTACGACCCATTTCGATTCTGTAAATCACAACTTTTAATCCAGCTACTGGAATAACCCATTTTGATCCTGCAAATCACAACTTTTAATCCAGCTAATAACCCATTTCGATCCTGCAAATCACAACTTTTAATCCAGCTACTGGAATAACCAATTTTGATCCTGCAAATCACAACTTTTAATCCAGCAAATAACCCATTTTGATCCTGCAAATCATAACTGTTAATCCAGCTAATGTCCCATTTGATACTGCAAGTGAATCATTTCATATCTCAAAATCTCGATAGACTACCTCTTGTAAATAAAAGGGTCTCTCTAGTATCTACACAAAAAGCCAGAAGTATGCATAGCGCAGTCATTGATGATAACTGAAAAGGTGTGATCAAAGATAAATATCATCAAAACACAACAAATTAACTAGAAAACAGCAAATCATGGTCTAAAATGTATATTTCTTGTCATTTCCATCATGTTTAAACATGACACAGCAGTCCTTTTGTGGTGGAGGCTTCATTCTTTGTTTACATGTTGATTATGCATTAATAGGGCATTTTCAGTTTTTTATATATTTTTTCTTTTCTACCCAACCCAATAGCCATCATAGGTTAAAGCAAACTATGCTGTTTTACATGACCAGTTTGGAAATGTTTGAGTGAAAGTCCCAATCAAGTTTGAACTTGTTTTTTTCAGTTCAAGCAACTAGAAAAATTAACACTGGGGGAAGTTTCATCTTGATGCAAATGGGTCTTTCGTGTAAACTTATGGACTGAATAAAACAAATTTAAAAGCTTAATAAGAAGACGGCTATACATAAATGACTTATTTAAGTTACAATCTAATATTTTGGTGTTCCAGCGTACCATTAGAACCTCAATACACACACCTGTACTACAAGTAGGTATGATACTGTAAATGACCACCAGTAACATTTTACATATATACATTCTGTGGTAAATTCCATGGTTATCTGCTGCACATTGAAGCACTCATCAAAATGCATACAATTTTTGCAGGCAACAGTGTCGAGACTAACCAGGTCGGAAGTTAACTCCAACTGCTTCAGCCGCTACCTTAAGAATGTCAACTGCGTGTAACTCCTGTCTACGATTACTTATAAAAACTTAACGGTAGAAACAAACCACGAGGAACATGTTCGGTGGCTATGTACAGGTTTACAGAAGGGATCCATCATCAACTTCTTCTGGGAACATTCCCCATTAATGGTCTCATTTGTGGCATCCCTGGGCCCATGTTTGGTGGCATTCCTGGGCCCATGTTAGGCCCCATACCTCTACCCATTGGCAACATCGGTCCTCCTGGACCCATCGGTCTGACCACTGTAAAGAGATAATGGGTGAAGGCAGAGCGTCAAATCATGATTTTCCTTAAATAAACAAGCAATTGTTTGAAGTCACCATGATGATGATGATGCAAATAACTCCCTACAATCTGATAATTATCTGCATTGAACACCCTCCCTGCCCCCGAGCACACAGCAATGTTTAACAGTCTGTGTAGCTATTCAAAGGGTATTTTTTGTGGTGCAAACAGCAGATACTTAATTGACAATATGCAACCAGTTTGTAATATTGGGCTTTGCCAATAATAATTATAAAAGTGCTGTATAAGGCCTAGCTTGAGTAGGTTTGTTATGTAGAGTAAATGGCATTCTAAAGGATACATTGGGACACCAAAGTATCATCACTTTAATACTAGGTCTTGGTGCTAGGGAATCAGTATTTGCCATAGATGTTATATTACAAACAAAGGGTACCCTAAATGACTAAGGGTACCCTCCGAGTTGAATTTATGACTAAGGGTACCCTCCAAGTTGAAGTAATGACTAAGGGTATCCTCCAAGTTATAGTAATGACTAAGGGTACCCTCCAAGATATAGTAACGACTAAGGGTACCCTCCAAGTTGATTTAATGACTAAGGGTACCCTCCAAGATATAGTAATGACTTAGCCTACCCTCCAAGTTAAAGTAATGACTAACGGTACCCTCCAAGTTAAAGGAATGACTAAGGGTACCCTCCAAGTTAAAGTAATGACTAAGGGTACCCTCCAAGATATAGTAATGACTAAGGGTACCCTCCAAGATATAGTAATGACTAAGGGTACCCTCCAAGTTAAAGTAATGACTAAGGGTACCCTCCAAGATATAGTAATGACTAAGGGTACCCTCCAAGATATAGTAATGACTAAGGGTACCCTCCAAGTTGAAGTAATGACTAAGGGTACCCTCCAAGTTATAGCAATGACTAAGGGTACCCTCCAAGTTAAAGTAATGACTAAGGGTATCCTCCAAGTTGAAGTAATGGCTCAGGATACCCTCCAAGTTGAAGTAATGACTAAGGATACCCTCCAAGTTGAAGTAATGACTAAGGGTACCCTCCAAGTTGAAGTAATGACTAAGGGTACCCTCCAAGTTATAGTAATGACTAAGGGTACCATCGAAGTTGAGCTAATGAATAAGGGTACCCTCCAAGATATAGTAATGACTAAGGGTACCCTCCAAGTTAAAGTAATGACTAAGGTTACCCTCTAAGTTAAAGTAATGACTAAGGGTACCCTCCAAGTTAAAGTAATGACTAAGGGTACCCTCGAAGATATAGTAATGACTAAGGGTACCCTCCAAGTTAAAGTAATGACTAAGGGTACCCTTCAAGAAATAGTAATGACTAAGGGTACCCTCCAAGTTAAAGTAATGACTAAGGGTATCCTGCAAGTTAAAGTTATGACTAAGGGTACCCTCCAAGTTAAAGTAATGACTACGGCTACCCTCCTAGTTAAAGTAATGACTAAGGGTACCTTTCAAGATATAGTAATGACTAAGGGTACCCTTCAAGTTGAAGTAATGACTAAGGGTAACCTCCATGTTGAAGTAATGACTAAGGGTACCCTTCAAGTTGAAGTAATGAAAAAGGGTACCCTCCAAGTTAAAATAATGACTAAGGGTACCTTTCAAGATATAGTAATGACTAAGGGTACGTACCCTTCAAGTTAAAGTAATGACTAAGGGTACCCTCCAAGTTAAAATAATGACTAAGGGTACCTTTCAAGATATAGTAATGACTAAGGGTACCCTTCAAGTTAAAGTAATGACTAAGGGTACCCTCCAAGTTAAAATAATGACTAAGGGTACCCTCCAAGTTGAAGTAATGACTCAGGGTACCCTCCCAGTTGAAGTTATGGCTCAGGGTACCCTCCAAGATATAGTTATGACTAAGGGTACCCTCCAAGTTAAAATAATGGCTCAGGGTACCTTCCAAGATATAGTAATGACTAACGGTACCCTCCAAGTTGAAGTAATGACTCAGGGTACCCTCCAAGTTGAAGTAATGACTCAGGGTACCCTCCAAGTTGAAGTAATGGCTCAGGGTACCCTCCAAGATATAGTAATGACTAAGGGTACCCTCCAAGTTGAAGTAATTACTCAGGGTACCCTCCAAGTTGAAGTAATGACTCAGGGTACCCTCCAAGTTGAAGTAATGACTCAGGGTACCCTCCAAGTTGAAGTAATGGCTCAGGGTACCCTCCAAGTTGAAGTAATGACTAAGGGTACCCTCCAAGTTGAAGTAATGACTCAGGGTACCCTCCAAGTTGGAGTAATGACTCAGGGTACCCTCCAAGTTGAAGTAATGGCTCAGGGTACCCTCCAAGATATAGTAATGACTAAGGGTACCCTCCAAGTTAAAATAATGGCTCAGGGTACCTTCCAAGATATAGTAATGACTAACGGTACCCTCCAAGTTGAAGTAATGACTCAGGGTACCCTCCAAGTTGAAGTAATGACTCAGGGTACCCTCCAAGTTGAAGTAATGGCTAAGGGTACCCTCCAAGATATAGTAATGACTAAGGGTACCCTCCAAGTTGAAGTAATTACTCAGGGTACCCTCCAAGTTGAAGTAATGACTCAGGGTACCCTCCAAGTTGAAGTAATGACTCAGGGTACCCTCCAAGTTGAAGTAATGGCTCAGGGTACCCTCCAAGTTGAAGTAATGACTAAGGGTACCCTCCAAGTTGAAGTAATGACTCAGGGTACCCTCCAAGTTGGAGTAATGACTCAGGGTACCCTCCAAGTTGAAGTAATGGCTCAGGGTACCCTCCAAGATATAGTAATGACTAAGGGTACCCTCCAAGTTATAGTAATGACTAAGGGTACCCTCCAAGTTGACTTACTTGGTCCTGGTGGTCCTCCTGGTCTCATCATCATAGGACCAGGGTTCATCATTCCTGGTCGGGGTGGTCCGTCTGGTCCTCCCATGCCTGGCTGGAATCCCGGTGGTCTGGTCTGTGCAGCGTAATTCTGAGGTGGTGGAACCCTTGCCCCTGCGGGTGCAGGGGCTCCAGGAGGAGCTTTCTGTTGTTGACCGGTGAACGGATTACTATGAATCTTACCAGCCTGGAATGCAGCGGCTACAGAAGGAGGAGGACCAGAGACAAAGATTTTAACAGAGAATGTCTAATTAAAACATACGCCTAAGAGTGGAATGTTGGCGATGGGTTACTTTCTACACAGCACAGAGATATCGGAATCTACTCTATGCATTTAACACACAGATATCTGAATCTACTCTATGCATTTAACACACAGATATCTGAATCTACATAAATGCATTTAACACACAGATATCTGAATCTACTCTATGCATTAAACACACAGATATCTGAATCTACTCTACTGTATGCATTTAACACACAGATATCTGAATCTACTCTATGCATTTAACACACAGATATCTGAATCTACTCTATGCATTTAACACACAGATATCTGAATCTACTCTATGCATTTAACACAGAGATATCTGAATCTACTCTATATGCATTTAACACACAGATATCTGAATCTACTCTATGCATTTAACACACAGATATCTGAATCTACTCTACTGTATGCATTTAACACACAGATATCTGAATCTACTCTATGCATTTAACACACAGATATCAGAATCTACTCTATGCATTTAACACACAGATATCTGAATCTACTCTATGCATTAAACACACAGATATCTGAATCTACTCTACTGTATGCATTTAACACACAGATATCTGAATCTACATAAATGCATTTAACACACAGATATCTGAATCTACTCTATGCATTTAACACAGAGATATCTGAATCTACTCTACTGTATGCATTTAACACACAGATATCTGAATCTACTCTACTGTATGCATTTAACACACAGATATCTGAATCTACTCTATGCATTTAACACACAGATATCTGAATCTACATAAATGCATTTAACACACAGATATCTGAATCTACTCTATGCATTTAACACAGAGATATCTGAATCTACTCTACTGTATGCATTTAACACACAGATATCTGAATCTACTCTATGCATTTAACAAACAGATATCTGAATCTACTCTATGCATTTAACACACAGATATCTGAATCTACTCTATGCATTTAACACACAGATATCTGAATCTACTCTATGCATTTAACACACAGATATCTGAATCTACTCTATGCATTTAACACACAGATATCTGAATCTACTCTATATGCATTTAACACACAGATATCTGAATCTACTCTACGCATTTAACACAGAGATATCTGAATCTACTCTATGCATTTAACACAGAGATATCTAAATCTACTCTATGCATTTAACACAGAGATATCTAAATCTACTCTATGCATTTAACACACAGATATCTGAATCTACTCTATGCATTTAACACAGAGATATCTAAATCTATGCTATGCATTTAACACACAGATATCTGAATCTACTGTACTCTATGCATTTAACACACAGATATCTGAATCTACATAAATGCATTTAACACACAGATATCTGAATCTACTCTATGCATTAAACACACAGATATCTGAATCTACTCTATGCATTTAACACACAGGTATCTAAATCTACTCTACGCATTAAACACACAGATATCTGAATCTACTCTATGCATTTAACACACAGATATCTGAATCTACTCTATGCATTTAACACACAGATATCCGAATCTACTCTATGCATTTAACACACAGATATCTGAATCTACTCTATGCATTTAACACACAGATATCTAAATCTACTCTATGCATTTAACACACAGATATCTGAATCTACTCTATGCATTTAACACACAGATATCCGAATCTACTCTATGCATTTAACACACAGATATCTGAATCTACTCTATGCATTTAGCACACAGATATCTGAATCTACTCTATGCATTTAACACACAGATATCTGAATCTACTCTATGCATTTAACACACAGGTATCAGAATCTACTCTACGCATTTAACACAGAGATATCTGAATCTACTCTATGCATTTAACACAGAGATCAACCCTTTTTAATTCCCCAGTGAATGAGGTCGCCAGGAGGAAAATCCTGTGGCGACTAGATCTTTATTTTCCCCAAATTCTGGTCGCCCAGAATGAAAATGTGATCGCCACTTTGATATGCTAAATATTAGTACAAAAAAACACTAGGCCTAGGCTCAACATCAAGTAGCACTAGACTGTACATGTGTACAATACGCGCACTTTCTCCGTTTTATGTGTAAATGTTATTCTAGTATTCCATGGTTAAGAAAGTTGAAAAGAAATCAAGTTTATCAACTTCATTGACTGACTTTTGAACTTCGTTAAAACCCGTCCTTTACAACATTCACTGTATAGAGAACAAAACTCTGAAAATCAGTAGAGAAATTACCAATTGTGTACGAAAAGTAAGTTGGTACACCTTTCAAATTTTACGAAAGATCGAGCAAAATACTTTCGAAAAATTCACGCGAAACTGGCATATCGTGCTAAATGCAACTAATTTCATGTCAACAAGGCTCTAGTACACCCATTTATGAATCAACCATAAGACCACATCTGGTTTTAAGCGGGGGAAAAAGAAAGTATTTTCTAGTTTCCACAAAAAAAGGAAAAATTATTATCCTACCATAGTTAAGTGTATAGTAAATAGCCTAACCACTTCGTCGGTTACGGATCTCACGTAACAACAAAAACACAACTATAATTGTATTTTGCGAAGTTGACGTTCTTTACAAGGACATGAAAACAATATTTAGCTTTTAGTTAATCGTGCCAAGTGGCCTAAAACATGGGATTGCAAGGTTTACTTTTATAAATATGGCCATACCGTAGCTATCGGGGCCATGATATCGTGCTATGTCTGTATGGTAGAGACTGTGCCTCGTGTATCATGGGGAAAAGATTGGTTTGTTCATGCGGAGGAGTCGGTTGGCTTGAGGTGTGTTTTACTTACCTTCATGTTACGGGGATATTTACCTACTTTTCTTGAGCGTCTAAGATAATATTTCGCATAACTTTACCGATCCTTTACTGACTGACCTAATTAATTCTAGAGTGGAGCCAAAATAGTTTACTCCATGAAAAGTTTTTTGGAAACGTGCCAAAAATGTTAAGAAACAGGTGTTAGACAGGGGGTTGCAACTTGCTCGGCAAGGTTAAACACTGCAGTTGTAAACTGATGTACGTACAGTATAGTGCACGCTGTTCATTGTTAGGCAGTCTAGAAACGGAGCTTTGCCGAACGTAGTTTGTTTCATAATATCGACAGTTTTGTAAGTTAAACTTTTTAAAGATTCTAAGACAGATTAAATCTCTTTTCATTTTATTACATAATATAGCAACTCGAACTTGTCATTTTAAAATTTTGAACAGTTTCGTGACAATATAAATTCATCATAGTGAAATTTTCAGTTGCAAAAACTGATCGCCACAGTATTATAGGTCTGGCGACTAGCATTAATTTTTCCAGAAATTCTCATCGCCAGCCGAGAATTGTGGTCGCCAATGCGACCATGGCGACCGTAATTAAAAAGGGTTGACAGAGATATCTAAATCTACTCTATGCATTTAACACAGAGATATCTGAATCTACTCTATGCATTTAACACAGAGATATCTGAATCTACTCTATGCATTTAACACAGAGATATCTAAATCTACTCTATGCATTTAACACAGAGATATCTAAATCTACTCTATGCATTTAACACAGAGATATCTGAATCTACTCTATGAATTAAACACACAGATATCTGAATCTACTCTATGCATTTAACACAGAGATATCTGAATCTACTCTATGCATTTAACACACAGATATCTGAATCTACTCTATGCATTTAACACACAGATATCTGAATCTACTCTATGCATTTAACACACAGATATCTGAATCTACTCTATGCATTTAACACACAGATATCTGAATCTACTCTATGCATTTAACACACGGATATCTGAATCTACTCTATGCATTTAACACACAGATATCTGAATCTACTCTATGCATTTAACACACGGATATCTGAATCTACTCTATGCATTTAACACACAGATATCTGAATCTACTCTATGCATTTAACACACAGATATCTGAATCTACTCTATGCATTTAACACACAGATATCTGAATCTACTCTATGCATTTAACACACAGATATCTGAATCTACTCTATGCATTTAACACACAGATATCTGAATCTACTTTGTTTACTACCTGTTACATGTGTTTACATCATGGCTGCAAAACTGTCCTTGATATTCAAGGCAGGTTTTAGGTACAACCATATTACATTTAACCAACACTTTCATTCCGTAAGAAGTGGATATGAAATGTACATACTTAAGCCTGTGTATAAGGACTTGGGCAACGAAATGAACTTTTGTTTTAACAACATTCTTAGAATCAGAACACAAGCTTGCGTACAGTATAAGAGACTTTGGCAAGGTCAACGACCTGAAATTTTGTTTCAACAACATTCTTAGAATCAGAACACAAAACCATTAATCAAATAAATATATATGACCCAACATTTCCTGATTCATAGGCATACTTGTCTAACATGAAGAAGTCAAAATATTCTCCTAGTCAACTTCAAAGTATGAAACATAAATAATGATCCTTCAGATGTTATCTTCAACCAAGCACCTGATTGGTACAATCGATCCGGACCCAACAGAACTAATAAAACTTAAACAATTATTAGTCCGTAGACTTGCTTGAAGTATGAGTAATGACTGTGACGGTAATTGGTTGATTACTTACTTGTTCTGTCGATTAAGGTCTGTGCTTGCTCTTCCATCCATTTCTGATAGTATATTCTAACGTTATCTTTGTGTTTCCGGCCATTACAATGCGTTTTCCTCACTGACGGCTGCAAACAGACCAAAAATGTGAGAAATGCTTTCAAAGAAATTTCACATGAACTTTCTTTAACTTCCCTCCTTTTGTTTATACAGGTCTCCTATTACTGTGCTTATGAAATATGAAATGATTGCCATATTTAAGCTACGATACTGATATGTTTGTTTGCACGGCAAATACTGTAGTGAGGGAACAATGCAGTTGGAACAGACAGCGAAATAAAGAGATAATTTTCATTCATTTCAATACACTTGGGTACTTTCCTATTGGCAGCGGTAGTAGAAGTACACACTGTAAATGTACTGATATGGTACAGTATACTGGAAATCTTAGAAGGAACCCGCTTCGAGATTCACTTCTCTACTAATGAAAATCTGGTTGAAATCTCACTTGTACTAGGAAGTGAAGTAACAAGAAGTTATCAATTCTTAGGTAAAGAAAACCATTCATTGATCATTGCAGGAAATATTGATATAAGTTTGCCACAACTTTACATAGAGTGACAGAGAGAAATTCAAGGCAATCTGAAGTGCTGCGATGATGCGATCTCTCCACGTTGGAATTTATCACACAGAGCAAGCACCACTGCAGAAACTTTGTGAAGCCACAGTATACAGGTACAGAAACATGTCAGCCATGGGATTTAATCGTTGAGAGACTTTCTGATCAGTTTCTATTGCCAGAGAGGCCTCACTCAATATGTGAATACAAAGACAATCAATACTGTACATACATATATTCATAGCTGTAGCAGAAACAATTTAGCTCACTCTCATCAGATTACTTGTGTCTAAACTAAACCTGCACAGCTCACACACAAACTACATCTAGACAAGGAGGGCAGAGCACCTACAACAGGCAGACAGATATGCCAAGATTTCTCAAAATTAGGGAGATTTTACAATTTTTCATCCCAATAATGGAGAAGAAAAAATGCAAAGAATTGGGCTAAATCAAAGTCATCCTGTGACATAGAGATATCTGTGGGTTTTAGCACATCACCTCTGCAGTAAAAGTACACATTTGATTATATTGTGCTCACCTGAGTGCTGCAGAACACAATGCAACATTTGGTAGAATGCATTTTTTTACAATCATTGATGAAGAGAATTGTTCTCCATATTCAAGCATATATGCACGGCCCTATAAAGCTGATAACATATTAGACGAACATTTCCTGTAGAAATCAACTTTTGTTGGGATGGAAATTATACAAAATATCAGGAATCGTGAGATTTGCCTAAAAAAGTTTACAAACTATGTAATGGGATGCAGGGCATAAACTATGTAATGGGATGCAGTGCACAAACTATGTAATGGGATGCAGTGCACAAACTATGTTATGGGATGCAGTGCACAAACTACATGTAATGGGATGCAGTGAACAAACTATGTAATTGGATGCAGTGCACAAACTATGTAATGGGATGCAGTGCACAAACTATGTAATGGGATGCAGTGCACAGACTACATGTAATGGGATGCAGTGCACAGACTATGTAATGGGATGCAGTGCACAGACTATGTAATGGGATGCAGTGCACAAACTATGTAACTTACAGAATCATGAGTAAGATATGTATCACAGTAGTCACAGTAGTACCTGTAGAAAGACAAACAATAATTTAAAATTATAACAAAGCAAAAATAAATACTGCAGATGCATGCACATCAATAATAACGTACTATACATTCACATTGAAGTAAATTAGAGTAACTTTGAGAATGAAAGTTAGATGTTTCCATGTGAGCGATAAAGTAAATGATGTATATCATATAATTACCTCAAATATTAATTACTATATTAATACAGATGGTACAAACAAAGAATAAAAAGATGAACTTTTGTAGTATCAGCTGCAACTTAAGTGGAAGGAATAAACGTTTCGATCGTAGAAGACCCTGTCACAGCAATAGTACTAGTAGTGTCTACGAGGGTGTACTATGTGTGGGCTAGTATGTGTGTTCTAGTATGTGTGTACTAGTAGTACACACATATACCATGTCACCTTAAAGGCATTGAAGACTTGCCCAAAAACCATGTACCGCGCTAAGAAAAAGTCAACTTTATGTTGCTTGCAAGTGAAGTTTTCTTTTTGTCGCTACAAAATGCAGACAGTAATGAAACGTGATACCTTGTTATCTTTTATCTAGACCTGAGATGTCCATCGCTGCTATATACACTGTGTTGTGGGTATTGACCGTACAGTAGCTGTATGTATTGACTGTACGCTGGTGTCTAATTACCGACGGTAGCAAGTTGTGTGTGTGTTTGCTGGGATCGATGGTGGTGTCTTACACTTCTGTTACACCTCATTTGAAACTGGGTCATATTACCGGCATGAGACGTTTCTTTGTGCGCGAGTCTTCACACCCTTTAAACAGATCCGATGGGAATTGAAACTTACTTCATTTCAGATGTATTCAATGCACAAGGGCAGATGGATAAGGACGTCCTGCAAACCTAAAGAATATATAATGAAAAGCATGATATTATAAATCATTTAAAATAAATCAATAAGAAATAAAAAGGCTACAAGCTGTGACATCCAGGTGAAGATATTTATTAAATTATTGTTAAGGTCCTCGTGTAGAGCCCATGAGCAATGACTATAGTGGAACAACATTCTGGATCAAATATTAAATGGATTGACATTTCTAATAAGATAAGATTATAATTTAAAGTTGACAAAACTTAAACTAAAAGTTTCCAGGTATCAACACACATACAGTGAAAGTTATTAAACAAACAAACTGACATTACAAATGCAAACTTGACAAGCTTAAGCCTCAAATGCAACAGCAGTTGCTGCTTCCAAAACCATTCTACAATTGAATTTACAAATACATATCATAACAACACACATATAATTCAAGGTATATATACTATATATATACTACAAAGTACAAACTAACATAAGTAAAATAAACCATGAAAACAATTTAGTATTTTGGGCATTTCTCTCTATACAGTATGTATTTTTTCTTTATAATTTACTCTTTGCATACAGTAGTTTGTTTATGTGTGGTCAAACAATTCATTGTGAAAATCTCTTAAGTAAAACAGTCAGTAACCCCCCCTCTTCCCCCCTCCCCCCACTTGGGAATACATATCAGCAATTTCACTACTTTCAAGATTGTCCAACAAACAGGAGACTAGATGACTAATAACAGTTGGTTGACAGTGGTTTACCAATAAAGGTTCAGGTACTAATTTAGAATCAGTACCATTTGACTACCCGACAGACTCATTCACTCGATGCACCTATTCACTGACTGTTATTAGTTAGCTTACCCATTCATATGCAGACCTGTCAACTCTCCCGGTTTTACCGGGAGACTCCTGGTTTTTACCCGAATTTCCCCGCCTCCTGGTTTCATATTCTATTCTCTCGTTTTTTTTAATGTGTCATCACTTGCGAAATTTCTGAATATAGCCAACAGTTTGTTCTATGCCTATCGCGTAATAAGTGTACTCTAAAAATAGATTGACTGTTTATAAACACGTTACGACTGACACAGTGCTGTGCGGGACTCTCGACCAATATCAGGCTGCTTTGTCGGTTCTCACACTTCGCCCAATGTCGTTATTGTACATTGGCCTTGGTCGAGTCCTGAATACAGTACAGTAGTACGGCGTGCACTGTGCATATGCCGTGGTGCACAAGTTTAATAAACACAAGTTGTCACTTGTTTGTTTAAGCGGCGTACCAAATGTGTGCAGTTCGCATGTAGGCTACTTGTATATGACAAAAAACAGTTAAGTTCTATGCTGGCAAACACTTTACCTGCGTCCTCTTAGATGCTAGGTTAGTATCACACCTTTAACTACGATTTAAGAAACGGCTGTTTCAAACATCTCACTAATTCTTTCGGCGACTTTAATCCCTATTCATTGAGCACAATAGCATAAACTGCGTATAAACTCGTACAGGGATTATATGAGGTGTCTACGCGGCAATTTGTTGTCAACGATTTTATACGAGATTGTACTTGTTTAAATGCGTCTTTATACGATCCTGTGCGCGTACACATGTCCAGTTATATATGAGCGGTACTGTAGACTATTTATTTAGGAGTATTTATATAATTTCAGTTGAAAATTACCAACCTCCCTATTTTCCCCTTATTCTCCCGGTTTGTTGGCCCTGAAAAAGTTTATTCTCCCTATTTTGGGGTCAAACAGGTTGACAGGTCTGCATATGGTACATATGGAATGGGCTAGGCCTATCTATAAGTTAGGGCAAGGTTCAATGTAATTAGGCCTAGTTACATTTTGTCCCTTACCTTTTATTAGTGGAAGTCCAAACATTAAAAAATATCCTAGCAAACAACAAAGGTGGTCTCCACCATAGTGAAAGATGATTTATGATTAGGCTTAAGTACTGTAGTAGGCTACATTGACTTAGCTGGGCCTAACCTAGCATAGGCTACAATAAGCAACTTATTTGTAACCTGTTGTAACGTATCGTTAGCAGTCCTTGCTTACCTGTACAGTTACTAAACCCCAAGGGTGTTTATAGATAAGTTAGTCTTATTTGGGTTCTACCGATAGACCTTTCTTCGATTTGGTTAACTTAGAATATATCGATGATTCCATTCACAGCCTTGTGCTCCAGTCCTTCGTAGCTCTGTAATAAGTTCTGTTTACATGTCATATAATGCTATTGTAGGCTAGGCGCATATGACTTTCGTACACTTCTATACCAACTGACCACGTACTTTCGCCGTACCCACGCCGACCTTGTTAGTAATAAGAACAGAGCTACTGTATGTATGTATGGAACGCCAAATAACCACATCATCACCAATGGCATTGCAATGGGTAGCCTACAGTATTCAGTCCCAAGGATAATGATATATGACATCAATCGAGCTGAAATGTTGTTTTTGCTTTTATACTTAAAGATTTGTCCACACAGGCGGTGTTGTAGACACGAATCAGACTCGAGTCACAATTTTTCTTTCTTGTGACTCAGCTATACAAGATCATGTTGTCTGTTACTTCGAGAAGGTCTTTTTTTCTCCGTTGGCGTTTCGTTAAGTTTTAATTCGTTTTCGAAACATAATCTTGTCCCCGTTTTGGTACATTACTTGCAGATCCCCAGAATAAAGCGAGAGTGATAACACATTGGGGATTAGGGTTGGGTGGTTGGGGGAAATCATCACCTCTTACGCAGGTGGAAGTCATCATGTTTCTGTTGGAAAACGGAGCGTGCAGGAGTAAAATTAGCAAGCCGCGCAGGTGGACTTTTTGAGCGATATATAGACTTGAAAATAATATCAGTAGCCAACATAGGCGTAGGAGACGGGGGGCTGGGGGCCACAGCCCCCCCCCCCACAAGATATTTTTGTGAAAATCGGGCAAATAGTTAAACTTATATTATTATTATTATCATTATTATTGTAATGACTAGTGTTGCGCCGATATCACCAATATCGGTTTTGGCCGATATCCGATATTATCATCCCAATATCGGTCCGATACCGATACGATACCGATATTTTTTAACAGTCAAAATAAACTGGATGCAGTAAATGTGAGCCTTAACATCGTAACGACTTACAAGTTGCTTACAGTGTTAACGTATGCTTGCAAAATTGCATCTTAATTAGGTTACGAACTGTCGATCACAATGTAAAAGTTATAATTTATTGAGTTTATACTCAATGTACAACTTATTCACTTGACCGTATAGAGGAAAAAAAACTGAAAATCAGTAGAGAAATGACCAATTGTGTACGGGAAGTAAGGTGGTACACATTTTCAAATATTACGAAAGATCGAGCAAAACACTTTCGAAAAATTCACACAAAACTGGCATATCGTACTAAATGCAACTAATGTCATGTAAACAAGGCTCTAGTGCATCCATTTATGAATATACCGTAAGACCACATCTGTTGTTAAGCGGGGGGAAAAGAAAGTATTTTCTAGAATTTCCAAAAATACGGAAAAAATAATATCCTACCATAGTTAAGTGTATAACAAATAGCCTAACCACCTCGGCGGTTACAGATCTCACGTAACTAAAAAGTTCCTTGGCAACGTGCCAAAAATGTTAACAAACAGGTGTTACACAGGGGATGAGCTCACAGTGATTGGGAAGGTACCTGGGAAAATTAACAGCACAGGCACCGTGCCCAGCAAAAAATGTACCCTAATTTTACCGCGGTAAACTATGGTAAATGTGTGGTAAATAGGGTAAATGTGTGGTAAAATTGTGGTAAATCAACCGCGGTACATTTACCGCAGTTTTACCATGGTATTACCGCGGTATAAGTAGGGTAAAAAGTGCGGTACATTTACTGCGGTAAATTTACCGCAGTTTTACCATGGTATTACCGCGGTAAAAGTGTGGTACATTTACTACGGTAAATTTACCACAGTTTTACCATGGTATTACCGCGGTAAAAGTAGGGTAAAAGTGTGGTACATTTACCGCGGTAAATTTACCACAGTTTTACCATGATATTACTGCGGTATAAGTAGGGTAAAAGTGCGGTACATTTACTACGGTAAATTAACCACAGTTTTACCATGGTATTACCGCGGTAAAAGTAGGGTAAAAGCGTGGTACATTTACTTCGGTAAATTTACCATAGTTTTACCATGATATTACTGTAGTAAAAGTAGGGTAAGTTTATATGGTACATAAACTACATATGTGAAATTCCTACAATTGTGCCATGATTAACCACAGTAAAAATAGGGTAAAACTATATGGTGCAATTATACTATGGTAAATTTACCATAATTGTACCATGATTTTACCACAGTAGAACATATATGGGTCACACTATGAAACATGATGGTACATTCACAGCAATTTTCCATGATTTTGTCCCATATTTTTGCAATACTGATATGACAAACCTTTTGTTCTTTTCATATCTTAATGTTGGCAATATAAATTATCTGTGGATATGAGCTGAATAAAGAAGAGAGACAACTGCTATTCTTATATGTTATAGTATGCATCTCTTTTCCTAAAAAAAACAAGCAGAGGATAGATACATAGAGAATTCCTTCATGGAATCCCTGATATATTTGAGACGAGACAACAATTAATTCTTTTTTCATTATTAGGGAGAACCTAAAAGTCTTTAAAATGAAAAAAGAACTATATAAACTAGCACACATAAGGCATAGCTTCTGTGCCTCAACACTGTGGCACAAAAAAATTGACCAATCAGTGTCCTCAGATTTGGGTATTCTCTGTCAGGTCCATTAAATGACTTCACAAGTCTATGTATTATGATCAGAGTACTCTTTCCATTTAAAACAAGTGGTTGCGGACAATAAGAGATCAAAAGTCCAATCTGGACTACCAATTAAGTCAAAAGAAGAGAGTCAGGAATCATACCATCTAGGGTAATTGAAATTCAACAAAGCTTTCTCATGTGTGAAACCTCCATGGATTTGATGAATTAAAAACTGTTGCATTCTACAACTGAGGACTTACATGTCAGGCATACAACCATTACAATAAGGGTAAAGGCATATAGCCAAATTATGATACAGTACACTGATGGGTGAAATTCAAAGAAATATATGGTATACATGCTGATTGAAGTTAGGACAAAATCATGCTCAATGTTAGGTAAAACTGTCCTACAATTAGTGTAAAATCATGGTAAATTGAGGTAAAACTAAAGTAAAAGCGTAGTAAATCTACGGTAAAATTGGGGTAAAAGCGTGGTAAAAGTATGGTAAATTGAGGTAAAACTAAGGTAAAAGCGTGGTAAATCTACGTTAAAATTGGGGTAAAAGAACGGTAAAACTGTGGTAAATTTAGGGTAAAAGTGTAGTAAATGCGTGGTCAATCTAGGGTAAAATTGGGGTAAAAGAACGGTTAACTGTGGTAAAAGCGTGGTAAAATATGGTAAATTGAGGTAAAACTAAGGAAAAAGCGTGGTAAATATACAGTAAAATTGGGGTAAAAGAACGGTAAAACTGTGGTAAATTTGGGGTAAAAGCGTAGTAAAAGTGTAGTAAAAGCGCGGTAAAAGTATGGTAACACCGTGGTAAATTGCGGTAAAATTGGGGTAAAAGTGAGGTAAAACCATGGTAAATTTGTGGTAATTTACTGCGGTAAACCGCGGTTTACCGCGTCCATAGGGCCAAAACACCGCGGTAATGTACAACAAATTTACCGCGTTTTTACCCCGGTTTTACCGGGGTAAAAGTGTGGTATGTTACCGCGGTAAATTTGAGGTAAATTTTTTCCTGGGTGGTAGTTGGGTATAGGGTTAAACACTGCAGTTGTAAAAATGTACGCATAGTGCACGCTATTCATTGTTAGGCAGTCTAGAAACAGGGCTTTGCTGAACGTTGTTTGTTTCATAATATCGGAAGTTTTGTAAGTTGCACTTTTTAAAGATTGAAAGACAGATTAAATCTCTTTTCATTTTATAACATTATATAGGTACTCTAACTTGTGATTTTAAAATTTATCAGTTTCGTGACAATTTAAATAAAAAAATTTGTCAGTATTTTGTGTTCGCGGGAAATTGAACAAGGTTTTCCAACTTTGCTGAACTGTGCGGTTAAACATCATGTTCAAGGATTTTACGGAGGCCTTTGAGAAAATGAATGGTTAGTACAGTGTATATATGCTGCACTAATGCTGTGTGTAGGCCAAGGTTCACGAAGGTCATTGGTTATATTCGCGCGCCGTAGACATGTTTTTAGAGGTTACGGAGGGTCAGGTTTCCATGGATATTAATCGAAAATGAATCTGAGTTTAACTGACGCTAAAGAAATGGATCGTCTTGGGCAGATTAACAGATCATTGCAAATATAAAGAAGTAGCTCTGCTGTTAAAAAGAAAAGTTCAATATCGGTTTGCTGTTATCGGCAATTAGGCAAAATTTTACCGATACCGATATGCTGCCGATATTGCAAATATCGGCCGATACCGATATTGAAAACGATTATCGTAGCAACACTAGTAATGACTTCCCTAAAAATGATAACCGATATAGAAGTGTAACTTATTTTATGTAATTGGCATGCGATGTACTAACCGATGCATGCCTATATGAGATGTACATTATTTTGTTGAGCGTGCTGAGCGCGCGAAAGATTTTGGTTATATTTTTGGGGCAAGTCGTTACAGCCCCCTCGAATCAAATTGGGCTCTTATGCCTATGGTATCCAATATTATTAAACCCACCTAAGCGTTGTAGCTTCTGTGCGGTTACATCAATTGCCAGTCCCCTTACAGAAACGGCCCCGATAATTATAGACTTCCATAAAACCTTCGAATTCTAGCTATACGCATCTATACATTCTATATAATGGCTCATATCGGTTATGTAGGAGCAACAAAGTAGTGTGGGCAAGCAGGAAAAAAAGACGTTCGGGATCACGGTCACCATGAGAATTTAAGCTTTGTGGATGATATACGGAGGCCGAGAGAGAACATCGAAACTTCAACATTCAGGTCAAAATTATGACTACCTTATAATTTCCCTGAACTTTAATCCTTTGTCTCAAAATCTCGACAATTTCATCTTACATTTTTGGACAAATTCTTCCGAAATTGAGACTGTTTCGACTTTTATCTTTATGAAATTTCGACAAATTATACTACAACTTTGACTATTTATCTCATATTTGATTTAACTCATTCTGTGTAGAATACTTGAGATGAGCGTTGATCTTGATATTTTGATTTCACATATTTTTTATAACTTCGAATTCACATAAAGTTTTCATCACTGAATCATGACTTTTCATTACAATTACCACAGCAAATTCAAACAATCAAGGACAAACTAAAACGAAAGACAGTGAATGACCGAATGACAATTGACTTTTACAGGGTTAAGTATCATTTGCGAATGACAGCGAACGACAACGAATGACAAAGAAGGACGGTGGTGAGAAGAGATAGAATGGAGTGGAGTAAATGCGGTTATTGGTTTTCTGCGCAAAAATGATTTAAGAGAAATCGCATGTTACGTGGCTGCAGGGTTTTGGTGTAATTTACTGATAGAAACCCCAGGGAAAGTCTTTGTGTGAGAATGCGCTTGACTGCTGTGCTTTTGACATTTACCTATGTAGATTTATATAGAAAGATAACTGAAGTAATTGTTAGGTGCTGGCTAATAGGTATGTTTGAAACTGATATATCCACGATTAATTTGGGTGGAAAATGCTATGGTATTTGCTCGGATTTTTGCAACTTTAACCCCGATTTTAGATATGGCGCCCCTTTGCCCCCCTTCCCTACGCCGCTGTCACAGAGTAGCTCCTTAACTGGCGCTGATTTCCTCTTTTTCCAGTCTCTTTTGCCCACACCCCCCCCCCTTTAAAAAAAATCCTCATAGAAATGTCCAATATAAGGACTCTTCCTGAAAATTTTAGCTGTTTCAAGATTATAGTATTGTTAGTTTCCAACAATTAATATCGGAAAATGACATTAAATTTACTTTTTAAAATCAGACTTACAATTTCGCTTACTATAAGGTGCGTTTGTATCTTGTCCGTGTTTTACTAGATCTGTAAGCCAAGCACTTCGCGTCCACTCGGTTTGCGTGGCTTTAATATACCCACGAAGTCTGAACTGTGATATCTGGTTGAAGCAAATGTCTGTGCTGTCATTACTGTCATTCGTTTTAGTCAACGCAATTTTTTAGTGTGTACAACATATTGTCATTCGTTATGTGTAACGCAATTGTCATTCGTATTAGTAACACCCTTTTGTCAGCAGTACCAAAAACAATAAGGAAACCCTGACTAGAACTATGCTTACTTAACACTTAACAGATTTAGGGACGTTGTATGGATTTGCATATTGCCCCGGTTTACTGTACCGCTACGACCAGTGGCGCCGCCAATGGGGGGCCAGGGGGCACGTGCGCCCCTGGAAAACCTAGTGCCCCCCGAGTGCCCCCCCCCCCCATCTGAGATTTGGGTTGGTAAAAAAATATATATATATATATTTTGTTATATTCAACTCCCATCATCTGAGTTGGTTTTTCATAAGGACAAAGAAGCACAGTAATTCGTATTTTCTTCAAATCAGCTGCGAAAAAATGAAAAAGTTTATCCTTGAACGTCGGGTATCGAAGTCGTAACCCGCGCCATCACAACAGGTGTCGATATTTACATTGAATGTGTTAGTGCTCACGCCATACCAGCGGATATACACGTCCGCTTCGCGAGCTACATGACTGTGAGAAAGGAGGGTACTGAAATATGTTGCCTTGGTCTGAGGTTGACAGGTTAGGAGCTGACGAAATGTGAGAATGTGAGGGTCCGCAGGCACCATACTTGCCTATATTTGTGGACCCATATATTAACCCTGTTGTGTAGGGGTGCAGAGGTCATTTGAGGTCAGATGCTTGTAGGAACAAATGTGCGAATGTTCACACCTGCATACTGAGCCATACTCGATGTGTGATCAAACTTTGGATTGCATGGTGAGATCCCTGATAGGAGCCAATAACGATGCTGGAACCTGTTACATAATGGGCGAAAACGAGAAGGACAAGAAAGGAGTCGGGGGTCATGCACACATTAATTCAACAAATGTAGGTTCTATTGATATAGGGTTAGGCATAATATCGACAGCATGTGGTTCATATCCTCTGCAAAATTCTGCGCCTTGTTAAAATCTTTACCTCAAAAATAGCAATTTCTTCAGATATCTTCAGATCGAATTTAGCATCAAATGTGGCAGCATTTTGCATCTAGCCCATCCTCCGATGCAAAAACTTTCCAAAGGGGAGGGGGCAGTGGCGGCGGAACCGGGGGGATTGGGGGGCTCAGCCCCCCAATGAAAAAGTTGAGGGGGCAAATGCATGATAAGCCCCCCCCCCCAATATTTACCAAGGCTCCGAAACGTGCATCTGCCCATTTTTCAATGCATACTTGTCGATCTGTCCGATGCACACGTATACTATATAGGTGTAATAATTTTAGTAAATGCTGGGGGGACCCTCGGCCCGTCCCCTGGCTAGAGACCACATTGTCACCCCAACCGCGTCTTCACGCCCCGTGAAAAGTGGAAGCAGTGAGTGTGAGTACCGGTAAGCGCAACACAACTTCGTCTTAGGCCAATGACTTGCTTCATTTCAGCCATTTCTCCAACATCCCCTTACACAGAGTACACTCAAGAACGTCTTTGCGAGTACACTACGAGTAATAGCTACTCTCTTAAAACACCATCGAATATACAAATTACAATGTTTTTACAGACTTTTACTTGCAATCTGAGAAATTGCAGGCTTGAGACCCATATTTTAGGGCTAGGTATTAGCAGCATAAAACACTCGGGAAGTGCCGTTTCCGGCCATCTGGGGGTTTGAAAAACCAAAAATGTTCTTGTACGCTCCGCGCCAACCGTTGTTGTCGCTCCGCTTAGATAGTCTCAACACATTGGCCCCCCAATAATTTTCCCGTTCCGCCGCACCTGGAGGGGCACCCCCTCCCCTTAGACCCCTCCCACAGGACGGCGATCCGTATCCACCTAAGTGCCCCCCATCAAATGCTGGTGCCCCCCCCCCCTGTGCCCGCCACTGGCTACGACGCAGTCGTGGTTGCTCGTCATCCGATGAATGGAGAGTAGAATCATCAGAACTGTCACTAAGGTACGATGTTGGAACTGTCAGTCGAGGCAGGGACATATCTCTAGTGTCGGTGTTATATTCGGGAAGATTTCCATGGAGTAGTGGAACTGGTAGACTGGGTGATGGGCAAGGACGTATTTCCCTCCAGCGAACCGTTTTGTTTGGACCAGAGCCATCGGCCGTTGTCGTTTGGACAGGAGAGAACCTTATAAACGTTAGCTCCCCACTCATCTGCAATCTTTTGTCTTCCCCGGGGGTGGTTTTTGGTGGAGACGTTGGTACCAGCTTTCAGTGGTATTTCCTCAGCACATATTTGTCAAGTGTCGTTAAAGTGCTGCAGCCTGATGTTTTAGCGTCTCCTCTGCTTTCTTGTGGGCCATCTGGAGGGCTTCATTATGTGCGAAAATCCACTCATCTACTGAATCTGCGGTTTGCGAGTGTGGTTGATTCAACAAGAAATCTACATGTAAAAAAAGGCTCCCTGCAATACATCAAAATAAAACGGGGGAAAACCCAATTGGGAGAGGGAGGGGTGCATTGTAGGCCGTACAAAACTTCTGGTAGATACCGGGGGCGGATGCAGCCTGATGTTTTAGTGTCTCCTCTGCTTTCTTGTGGGCCATCTGGAGGGCTTCATTATGTGCGAAAATCCACTCATCTACTGAATGTGCGGTTTGCGAGTGTGGTTGATTCAACAAGAAATCCACATGTAAAAAAAGGCTCCCTGCCATACATCAAAATAAAACGGGGGAAACCCAATTTGGCTCGGAGAGGGAGGGTTGCATTGTAGGCCGTACAAAACTTGTGGTAGATACCAGGGGCGGATGCAGGATTTGTGATGGGGGGGGGGGCGGGGTCTGACTGGTCCAGCCGCGCCTGAACGTAAGACTATCCAAGCGGAGTGCCACCATCGGTTGGCGCGGAGCGTACCCCCAAAATTTTGTCTTTACAACCCCCCCCCCCCAGATGGCCGGAAACGGAACTTCCCGAGTATTCTAAGCTGCATGTACCTAGCCTGAAAATATGGATCTCATGTCTGCAATTTCTCAATTGATGAGAAAAAAAAAGTCTATGAAATATGGTAATACATATGAGATGAGTTGAGATGATACAAAAATCATAATGCCTTTAGCCCCCAATCCCCCATCCCGTTCCGTCACCACTGTTTGATGCAGGGCCGGATCCAGGATTCTGGAAGGGTGAGGGGTTCGGCCTCCAGTGATCCTAGGGTCTAAGGGGAGTGGGTTTCCCTCTATCCATTGTGAAATTCTTGGATATTTAAGTACAACAGGGAACCCCCTTCAATTTAGCCATGCAGAGCACCTCTCTCTTTTTTTTCTCTCCTTTTTTCTCTTTTTTTTTCCTTTTTTTGGGGGGCCAAGAGCAGAGGGGCCGGACCCCCTGGACCCCCCTGGATCCGCGCCTGGATACTCAGACCAGCGTCTCTTCTTAGAGGGTGGAAGTTTTTTTCAACAGATCATGTAGGGTTCTGCTAAAACGTTCTGCATGGTCATTACCATCTGGCTAATAAGGGGTAGTTCTCGTATTGGTAATGTTATGAATCTGACAAAGCTGTTGAATTAACGCCGATTCAAAATTCCTTCCTTGATCAGAGTGCAACCGACGGGTGCCCCGAATAGCAACAACCAATGGTGGACGAGCTTCTTAGTGGTGGTCTGTGCAGTTTGTTTTTTTTGTTGGTATTGCCTGCGGGAAGTTGGAAAATATATCCGTGATGATGAGTACATTTTCCTTACCTGCTGTATCCCGCTCCAGGAGGGTAAATCAACTTTCACAATGTCATTTGGTTTGTTGGCCACAATACTTTTTTAACGGTTCTCGGATGTTTGGTTGGTTCTTAGCACGAACACAGCGATCGCATTCTTCGCAGTATGTTATTACATCATTGGATAGCTTTGGCCAGTAACATGGCTGATTTACCAGCAACATCGTCCTCTTACCGCCTTGGTGACCACACTGATCGTGGCAAGCTTTCAACACCTGCCCCCGTGGGACTTTTGGAAGCAACAGTTGATTGGTGTCGTTTTCAAGACAGGTCCTATACAGTAAACCATCCATCTCATGTAACTTATCCCATTGTTTCACCGGGAGAGACATTTTCTTTTTTTGTCTCCGGTCAGTCATCGAAGGTTTGGCATTGGACAACCATCTTTCGTATAATTGACTGATAGTGGGGTTTTCTGCTGGAATTCTCTGAGTTTTTCCCTAGAGTAGGAAGGAAATACTAGTGGTGACGTCACCGGACAGTTGATTTCTTGCTTCGAACCAGTAATTGATGTAACTATTGCCATTTGCAGATCCTCATGGACAGCTGTGCACATGAGGGTACATTAGCAGATGGAGCCATATCCACGCGGGGTGTTCGACAAGGGCGGTACTCGGGAAAGGGCATCCGCTTCGGTGTTAGATTTTCCGGGCTTGTAAAACGTCTTAGAGTCGAATGCAGCAAGGGCGCCCACCCAGCGTTGAGAAACTGCATCCAGCTTATCATTCCCAGATGAGCTAGAGGATCACTATCTGTATATACAATTAATTTGTGTCCCAGTTGGTACTCCCGAAAGTTCTCTGTGACTGCCCACTTTAACCCAAGTAGTCCTAGCTTGAAACTAGAGTATCTATCCATGGTCTTTTCCGACCCACGGAGAGTTCTACTGACAAATGGCAGGCAAGTACTTGCCGCTTTCCATTCTGCACTTGGTACAACACAGCTCCCAATCCGCTAAGTGACGCATCTACCTCCAGTTTGAATGGCAAGGTGTTATTTGGGTACGCCAACACAACATTGTCACATAATTTCTGCTTCAGATATTTGAAAGCCTTAGTGTTCGTCAGAACACGTAAAAGAAACAGTCTTAGTACTCTTTTGTTGGTGCAGGCAGGTAGAGACCGAAGTGTGAAGTGGTTTTGCCCTTTTGTGAGAAATTATACACAAACCTCGTGTAAAAAGAACAGAATCCTAAAAAAGACTGAAGCGCTTTAACATTCCGAGGTGCAGGCCAATCTTTAACCACATGGATCTTGTCTGGACTTGGCATCACCCCAGCACGGGTTACTTTGTGACCAAGATAGGTCACATCACTTTGGAAAAATGTACATTTGGAGGGCTTGATCTTCAGACCTTGTTGTTCTCATCTATCAAACACCCTCTGCAGATGGGGCAAGTAATATTTAAAGGACTGGGAATACACTAATATGTCATCCAGATAACATAATACAGACTGGAAAAACTGGCCATAAAGGCAAGTCTGCATGAGGCGTTGAAACGTACCTGGGGTATTTGACAATCCAAACGGCATGCGGTTGAATTCGGACAAGCCAAACGGCGTAAAGAATCCCGTCTTATGTCTGTCTGTATCTGCCATGGCAACCCGATGGTACCCAGAGAGGTGGTCTATCGCAGAAAACCTCTGAGACCCATACAGTGTGCCGATTGAATCCTCTATCCTTGGGATGGGATAGGCGTCTTTAATTGTTTTCTGATTGAGTTTCCGGTAGTCAACACACATTTGAAGGCTGTCATCTGTTTTCCGTACCAGAACAATCGGGGAAGCATGAGTGCTGGTACTTGGTCTAATTACTCCCTTGTCTAGCAATTTCCGGATATGTTCCCTTACTTCCTCCTATGGATACAGCGGAATCCGACGGAATGGTCGTTTGACAGGTATTTCATCGGTGAGAGGTATCTTGCGGGAGACACCCTCTGCATTGCCCAGGTCGTCATCTGATGTAGCAAATATCTCAGCATTTATCGCCAGAAGGGCAACAGCTTTGATCTTCTGTCAGGCTATCAGGGGGAGGAACTTTCAAGCAGGGCTCTCTCTGTGCAGTATCGACAGAACCATGCTGCACACATGCTGCACACTCGACTTTACTTTTGTGACAGAAAGTGAGTCATCAAGAAGAACGGATGGGACTTCCAGCTTCTCCAGAGGTGTTCGGGGCTGTAAAACAACATTCTCTTTAGTGAGGTTTAGTACCTGCAGATTCAATTTCCTACCAGTCCGGTTTAACGTTGATCCAACAAACCCATAGGCAATTAGGTTAGTGGTTCCAACTCAACCTCATCAGAACCATGCACAACAGGACAGGACTGAGACTGAGATCACTTTAACTTACTCAGGTGGCACGATAACTCTAGCCCCGTAGACTCTCACCAGTCCTTGAATATTTGGTTGGGGTTTGGCTTTTGGTGAATCTGCTGTACAAGATAGCTGAGCCAATATCCTTGATGACATTTAGGCCAACCAACATGGACGGGTCTATGTCCGATGCTAATACCAGAATTCCTCTGCGAACTATAATTTCTTCCCCAAGCTGAAAACACTTCTTTGATATGATGGTTACCTCAGAGCCTGTATCCAATACTGCTTTGACCGCCTTTCCATTTGCATACACCGTCGTGGTTGGGAATGCACTGACAATCGTTACTCCTTGTGAGCCCTGTTGCTCTTGACCTGGACCACCCAGTACCTGGCTCACGGAACTGGGCGAGCTTAATTTCCCGATGAAACATTAATGGGAGTTGGGTTCGGGCATTCTGACGCATAATGCCCCATTTGGTGGTATCGTCTACATTCAATATCTTTCTTATCAGGTCTGGGCCGCCCCTACCTTTAAATCGATGAATCCCTCTCTCCAATCTTTCTAGCCTTAATACAATCTCTCCTTGCTGCACCATAATGGCTTCGATGACATCTACCAGGGTCTGGAAAGTGCTGGCAACTTTTTCCACTACAGCAGAAAGTTGGTGAGTATCAGCTTCAGTACTGTGAACAGCAGCTCGTTGGATACGCCTTGGGACGAAATCACTCTCCTCTTTCGCCAAATTCAGCGTCCGGTCCCTTAATTTGATAAAGGATATGCCCGGATCTTCTTTCATGAGCCTTGTAAGTTCCCGTCGCAACACCCCATCTATCAACCGATCCCGAAACTGTTCTTGATGACAGTTTCAGGCTTTCGGGCACCAGGGATCTTCGCAAGCTCATCCGCAAGAGCCATCAATTTAAAGTCAAAATCTGATACGGTCTCGCTATCTTTCTGTACCCTACTACAGATCTCGCGCATCACGGAACCTTGACTACTCCGTTCTCCAAAGGTCTAACAGAGCGTGTGGAGGATGGCATCTGCATCGGTGGACACCTTTTCTGGCTGGTGCCTTATCTCTTGCCCGGCTAGGTATGACATCAGAAAGACAGTTGCCTAGGTCCCTCGCAATCTTCTCAGCTTTACTTACTGCTGTACGGATGTCTTCCACGAAGGTCATCACTGGCAGGCCATCGGTCCCGGTGAAAGTTTACTTGGTAAAACGTATACTGTCTTAGGTTGCACTTCTGTTTTCCCACCTTTGTCCTGTTCAGTGCTGCAGTCAGCCCATCCAACTGGTGCTGGAGAACCCTAAGAGCCATGGACGACATACTGCCACCGTCCTTTATCTCGTTGATGCCTTATAGTTGTTCTGCATGGATCCAACTTCTGAAACCATTTGTGAGGATACGCAGGCAATAATAAGCAGAAGAGAGTGCCAATTACTACCACCGCTAGTTCTGGTGGTCAAGTGGTTTATTATTTCTTCTCTCACTTAGCATGTTCAAGATTATTTCAAAACTACAAAAACAAAAAGGACGGTGCAGCACCTTCGGGTGGTTTCCCTCAACTACGTCTTAAAAGCGACCTTTTTTGGTTATAACTCTAAATGTGAAACGACAGAGCGTTTATGTGTCTTGTCAAATATAATGTATAAAGCATGTCCTCGTGCAGCAACGAACGCCGAAAGGGACAAATGTACAACCAAAACATGGCTCCCTGTCCGATTCACTACAAAGGCATTAACACAGAAGTGTTACCGTGTGGAACCAAGTCAGTAAATAAGTTCTGAAATGATAAGCCTACCTATATTTCTACTCCTAAATCTTCAAGTTACCACTATTTTTCTCGGATTGTCGACTTTATACGCCAGTGCCTTTCAATCATAAGGTCCCTAGTTCGAGTCACTCCTAGAAAATAATGTATGTCGTCCAGTTACAGAGTTGTTGACAATTGACAGATTATAACCATGGACGTTAAATATGAATGTAAGAGACTGACTTGGGTAAGCTTGCGGCTTTGATAAGCCAATGATGGCTTCTTCGCGAGTTCCTGCTTGCAGAGGGATCTAAAGTAATTGCACATACATATACCGAAAACTCGACCATTTGGATTTCGAAATCTTGTGTGCATTTCGATATTGTACTTTTATTGTAAAATTTGTTACGTAAAGTATGCCCGAAGGATCAACGAGTATGTCTTAAATCATATTAACGTTTTCGGATAAATTTCCACTTTTTGTCACATTTTGACTTGTTTCTATGTATTTTACTTTTTATGTCCGAATATCGACATATTTGAAGATGATTTTTTTGTTCCTAAAACATGCAAATAAACTTTGCAAATGTCAGTGTATAATTTGTAGAGATTTTGAGATGAAAAAAAAATCGATAGCTTATGAGTTATAGTAAGATATGAAACGACAAAAGGGTCATATTTGCCAGAAACATTATTCGCTCCGCCCCATTACAGTAGGAGAGAGGCCCTATCCATTCTGCCTCCCCTCATCTCTATTCTCTTCTCTGCCTCGCCCTTCTCCTCCGCCTCTCCCTACCTTCGTCTGTTTCTACGACTTTCCCATTCATGAAAAAAAAAAAACATCGACGGGATACAAACTCCAATTAACTTCTGTGGGACACTGCGAATATCTGCCTGCCTGTTCTGTAATAGTTGTGTACACCCGTTCTGGTACGTCATACAATAAGTCAATGCTGAGGTTAGATTCAAAGTTTTCGACAATAGAAAAGTTGACCTGTGACGTACTTCCGTTTTCAAGATCCCTCTCTAGAATTCCTATAGCAGTGGTGCGAAATGGATAGTGTAAATTACTTGTAAAAGTTGTTGATGACGGCTACTTAGGCTGAAGAGTAACCTGAAGATGACGGCAAGTGGGCAGCATGGGCTTGAAGCCTGGACGTAGAGATTGACTTTTAATGTATTCATTTGAATTGAACATTTTACGTTTGAGAAAATTATATAAGCCAGGCTTTGTTGCGGATTGTAGCTGACGCAGATTAGGCCCCAAGACGTAGCCTAAGGTACTGTAGGCCTAACAGCATAACCGTTAGCCTAGTAATGGTTGGTGAATTACTCTGTTGAATAGCTATGTTTAAACGAAATTCGGGGTCATGGGGGGGGGGCATAAATTTTGATAAGGATTAAATTTCTAGTGGAGGTGCTTATATGTATTTTGAAAGGAAGGAAAGTGATAGTCATAGTTCTAACATTATCAGGAGACATGCTAAGGTACATAGTTTCAGGGATAAGCTGAAGATTTTCTTTACCAATGCTAGAAGTATTCGTAACATTTTTTGCTGAATTTACTGTTCTTCTTGAGGATCTGAAACCTGATGTGTTTGGTATCACAGAATCTTGGTTAAGGGAAGACATTGATAGTGCTGAGGTTTCTTACCCTGGGTATGTTGTGTATCGTCAGGACAGGAGGGATACTCCTAATGGAATTGGTGGGGGAGTTTTACTGCATGTCATGGATGATATGAAAGTGTTGAGAAATCTCAGTTGCAAGGTTCTCTTGTAAATTCTGTCTGGTGTGAGTTGTCTACAGACAACTCCAAGAGGTCCAGTGATGTTATAACTGTTGGCGCTGTTTACCGTTCTCCTAACAGCAGCGAAGATGACGATGTCATGCTGATTGGTTCAATTAGAAAGGCTGCTAAACGCGATGTCGTTATAATGGGCGACTTTAATTTTCCTGACATTAATTGGATAGACGGTTCCATTAGTAGGAAGGGTAGTAACTTTCTACATTTTGTTCAAGATTGCTTTTACATCAGCATGTTACTTTCCCTACAAGGGGAGGGGGGGGGATAACATCCTGGATCTTGTTTTGATCTTTGATCCAAGCAATGTTGTTGATTTGACGGGTTTAAGAAAACTAGGAACTAGCGATCATGATATACTAGCTTTTAAAGTTGTTTGCAAGGTTGTAAATGCTGTTAGCAAGGAGAAATTCTCTGATTTTTCGAGATCAGATACATAGGCAATTGAAACTTTACTAAAGGGTACAGACTGAGATTGGATTAATTTGTTTAGAAATATGAGTGCTTCTCAATCTTGGATCTGGTTAGTTGGTAAGTTAAAGGTCATTATGGTCACTATGTTCCATAGAAGAATCGTCATCGTAAAAGCAGCATGCCTTCCTGGATGAATAAGAAAGTGAGATGTGCAATTAGGCAAAAATATAGAATGTGGAAGTTGTTTAGGAGGGCTAATTCTGAAACTCTTTTGGCCAAATTTAAAATTCATCAGCTGAGTGTAAAATGCTAAGTCTCTGATGCAAAAGTGAATTTCGAAAGTAAGATTGCCCTAAATATTAAGGATAACCCAAAGGCTTTCTTGTCTTATGTCAGGTCAAAGCAGAAAGTTAAAGATGCTATTTTTGCTCTTAGGGCACCACAGGCAGATGATATAGTTACTGATTGTCAGGATCTTGCAGATCGTTTGAACAACTATTTTGTGTCGGTTTTTAGAAAGGAAGATATTTTAGTATTCCAAATTTTCAGGGGGAAAGGGATCGTCCTAAACTAGATACGATCTTATTTTTGGATGAGGTTGTCTTAAAGGAGCTGCTTTGTCTAAATGTTTCTAAAGCTTCTGGACCTGATGCAATCCATCCATACAGTATTTGTTGAAGACTTTTGCGCACCATTTCTGCGTTCCACTCTCATTGGAAGTTTAGCAAATTTATGAATGAAGGTTATGTTCCTAAGGACTGGATATGTGCTAATATAAACCAAATTTTCAAGAAGGTTGACAAGTCTTAGCCCTGTTCTTATAGGCCCGTTAATCTCACAAGTGTTGTTGTAAGTTCATGGAGTCTATTGTTAAAAGTCTATGGTCAGTCACTTCAGCAGTCAGTCTTTGATCAGAGAGTGTCAACATGGCTTTTGTCAAAAAAAGCTCTTGTCTCATTAATATTCTTTAATTTTTGGAAGATGTAACAAGCTCACTAAATTGGCAGAAGTCTGTAGATGTTGTGTTCCTGGATTTCCAGAAGGCCTTCGATAAAGGTCCCCACCAACGTCTTTTACTGAGGCTGAAGAGTATGGGTGTCAATGGGAATTTACTATCTTGGATCGAGAATTGGCTTGGTAATAGGAAACAGAGGTTCGTAATTAAAGGATGTGCTTCTTCTTGGCAAGACGATACTAGTGGGGTTCCACAAGGGTCTGTTTTGGGTCCCTTGTTGTTTGTTGCCTATATAAATAACATCGACTGAGATATTTTGTGTACAGCTAACAAGTTTGCTGATGACACCAAATTGTATTCTGAGGTCTCTTCCAAAAGCGATTGTGGATAAGGTTGTTTCCTTGTCTCAGGGCTGGCAAATGCTTTTTAATTTTGATAAATGCAAGGTAATGCACGTTGGTAGTAATAACCAAAACTTTACATACAATCTTAATGTTGTGGAGTTACATTAGGTCTCTGTTGAAAGAGACCTAGGTATCTACATTCACTCATCTCTGCAACCTTCTAAACATTGTCTTGAAGCTGCTAAAAGAGGGTTTTAGGTATGATCAAGAGGAACTTCAGTTTTCTGAAAGAGGACATCGTAGTTAGGCTTTATAAGCAGTTGGTTAGGCCTCATCTGGAGCATGCTGTGCAGGCTTGGAACCCATATTTTGCTAAGGATAAGGAAGTAATGAAAAGGTCCAGAGGAGGGCTACTAGGATGATTAGTTCCTTAAAGAGTGTTCCTTATTATAGGCGGTTACAACTGTTGAATCTCACCACACTGGAGCTTAGGAGGTTACGTGAGTACTTGATTCAGGTTTTCAAGATTGTGTATGGTTTTGACAATTTATCCTTTACCGACTTTTTCATGTTTGCTAAACAGTAGTTGTACCAGAGGTCATTGTCTTAAACTCCAAAAGTCACATAGTAGGGTTAATATTCGTCATAACTTTTTTCTAATAGGGTTGTGAATAAGTGGAACGGTTTGCCTGAGAAAATTGTACTTGCAAGTAGTGTCAATGGGTTTAAGAATGCTTTGGACAAGCACTTTAAGCATTATAATCGGGTCTGAGTGTTAGTGTCTTCAGTTATTTTTCTCTCTATAGGGTCCTTGATGGGGAGTTAAGTGTCCCTCCTGATCCTTTTCTTTGCTTAACTCAACTCAAATCAACTCAACTCAACTCAACTCAACTCAACTATCTTGAAACAAATCTACACAAAATAATTATAATTCCTTAAAATCATAATTGTAAAAGGGAATTCCATACTAATTCAACATCAATTCAATGTAGGGAATATTAACCTTATATAATATAACCAAACAAGATTTGGACAAAATACATTCTACAGAGAAACATTTAATATACATGTCCTCCAACATGCAGCCCAACATTAAATTAACTTTCTCTCTGTATACCTGCCAGGCTACCACAAATATCCTATCCATTTTTTCATAATTGGTTAGAATCAGATAAATAAAATGTATGCAATTGTGAACACTTCAATTTCTCTCGAAATTGAATCTTAGCAACGCTAATTCATTAGGCAACCTAACACAGTGAAGCCATAGACTCTTAGCAAATTTCGATCTATAACTTACACAGAAATTGACCTAAAACAACATTTTAACCCACAAATTAGTGCTAAACAATAAATTACATGATTTTTTAAATGATCAACTCACTAGGTAGCACCAGCTTTACAACTATCGAAACTTCACGTAAGGCTCAATATTAATAACTTTTGCCCAGCTGAAATTGGCACGTTGCTTGGACAACAATTGAGAGTGATGTGCCCACATGGGTGCAGAACAGTGAGATACATACACTGACTCGACGTCAGGATATTACCATAACACCTTACTTTTCACAATGTAATATTCCTTGATGTAGCAATACATGTGAATGTTAATAAATTACAAAAATTTCAAGATAATTTATAAAATCTAAACAACTTAAACCACATAACTGCTCAAATATCCTTAAGAGGCCATCATGGTGTAACGCGCCGTCCTCGGTGGTGGGCGCAAGGAAGAGTGGAAATGCGGGAAAACAGGAATGAGGCTGTCGACAGGAGATATTAAAGTTTACCCGTTTATTTACGATCTATATACATGTCAAGATGGTGCACAGTGGTCGTGCATTACAGAGGCAATTATTAAATACGCAACCAAGTTTTAACACATGCTCAGAAGTCGATGAAGTTAAATGCAACACAGTACACGACACGGAGGGCAGAACGATAGACTACGGCGCTGAAGATTGGGCTATGGTGAACTGCTGCGCAGTCGGCGGAATGGTGAACAGCGGCGCAGTCGGCGGATTGGTGAACAGCGGCGCAGTTGGCGGATTGATGAACGGCGGCGCAGTCGGCGGAATGGTGAACAGCGGCGCAGTTGGCGGATTGGTGAACTGCGGCGCAGTCGGCGGAATGGTGAACAGCGGCGCAGTTGGCGGATTGGTGAACTGCGGCGCAGTTGGCGGATTGGTGAACTGCGGCGAAGTGTTGAACCTGGTCTTCTAGGTTATTTTACTCGTCGTCCGATCCGACTTCCTGGGCTGGTCCACCACTGTTTTTGCCAATAGATGACTCGTTCGTCTCCTAACTCATGGTCACAATCGTTCTACCCCTCCTATTCCGAGCCGGGAACCGCCCTTTCGTTCGAGCCCGTAGTTGCTTTTAAACAGAAACTACTTCCTATACCTATAACGTGTGAACCTACACTTAAACCTATTAGAAACATAAACCACGCCCAGTCTACAACCATCAACCAATAAAACATGATTAAATACGACATGCGTGCTGGTTGAGATTTACCCAGACCTAACATTTTTGGCCTCTGGAACGTAAACTAGACGTCCTACTCCGTGACCTCCAAATCGGTCAACACGAGAGAGTTCCCCCTTAACAGTTGTTCATAAATCAAGCAAGTGACACCCCCTTATAAGATTTTATCTAACAAACAATTCCCGTAAAGCGTCTAATAATGTAAAGAATCAACCCAAGTTTAAATATTTGATTGGATAAAATACATGTTTACGCTAACGACAAACAAGGAGCTTTGACGTGTCGTTACATCGGATATTCAATAAGTAAATAGTTGCTTCGTGAGGCAGTACGTCCTGGACATGTGAGAGTCACATGCAAGGCCAACTAGTGTAACCCACACTTAGACATATTAAAATGGCACCATGAATTTCTACTTTACTACGATAGGAACCAAAGTCTGTAAAATGAAGCTCTGAAAACAAACAATTTTTTTTTCAAAACTCTACGAAAGAATGTTGATGACGTGCGTGTAATTTTACAAGCCACGCAAAAGTCTATGAATATGTTGAGTGTTCATATGAGTGATCAGTAACAAGAAATCCGTAGTCATAACCGTGAACGTTTTACTATGATTTTCTACTGACCCGTGTCATGCTTGAACAATAATCGGAATTCACAGACATAATAAGTGCTGAAAACGTGAAAGAAAGCAAGACAATGGAGAAGGATTCGCTCAAAATCGTTTTACTAATGACAAAAGAAATATAAATTCACTTAGCAACAGCAACGTCATTTTGCTTCGGGCAATGTCTAGTTTATCACAAGTACGAAGTATTTATACTTATATTGCGTCATTTGTACACTCTAACTTTGTTATATGCTCAAGTACAAAGATATTGTTAGGATTGTTCGAGATTCCAGAATATTATACAGTTATGGAAACGACAAAACACACACTTAGGTTGCCACCATTGCATGTTGTGACGCATCTATAGACATGGTATGTGTGTCCCCACCAGTGGAACAATTTCTTCTCCTGACTAATCCCCTTAAATAAATCATTCCGATTTATTACCACACCGTGTGAAAACTTATAATTGTTTTTTACTTTGATTCAAAATATTGTACCTTTACTATTTCTTAATGACCACCCACGAGCCCCGCCCCCCCTCCCCAACCCCATCTCCATTCAACTCTTTTATTATTAAAAGCAGACGATAAAGGTAAGAGCATGGGAATATGGAACATTTAATTGTTGATGGGCTATTTAAATAAGCACTCTCCACAACTATAATAACCTGTACATACCTACAATGACAGCTCAGGTCAAACGGCGAAGCAATATTTAATACAGAATACTAAACAAATGAAACCGATTAATCATGCTGTTATGACAATAAAAGAGTTATTATCCAGTTCCTACGTATATAGAAATGGCGGCTGCCATATAACTGGCAGTATATATTCGTATTCAAAATGCAATTAGTACACTTTATGACCACAAGAAGTCTGTATGAAATGTGACAATGGTATGGAGATTTTAACAGGTGTGCTATTGTGAGCAGGCCTTGTTGCGTATACGGTGATGGTTGCTCCTGTCAGGGAAGAGAGTTGCGATTACATTCAAAAAGGAAGTATAGTATTACTACTACACTCTTAATTGTTCTGGTAATTTTTCCCACCAGAAATTCTAGTCAAAATAATTTTGACTAGAAAAGGTTCGGCTTGACAAGATATTCTCGTACGGTAACTCGTACGTTAATTTACAAGTTTATCAGCCGACAGCTGACAAGGTATCTGTAGTCACAGCTGAGTTTGCGCATTGCTTGTGGAATTCAGACGTTTGACCTAAACATTCTTGTCGGCGCGCAACCATCGGCTTAGACCAATGATACATCAAGTTAACGTACTATCACAAGATGTTCAACGATGGACGATAACGAGGGCGATTTTGTGTCAAAAACAATTATACAATACTGGTTAACAAAATACATTTGACACATTAACAGTACATGCGACGTGTCCTGCAAACGTCCGTTCGTTTATGCAATGAGTATATCCGGTATATATAACACCCGTTGAAGTCATTCAGACTAAGATTTACGTTGCTGGGGAACATCAGTTCAAAATTGTTTATAATATGCACCAGGTTGTGTTTAGGCTTTTGTCGTTAGTTTACTAACGCTCTTAGGGCCTACGCTGTCCTGGTCGGCTAGATATAGCTAGGCCTAGTAGGGTGCTCCAACATGCCGTGCATTGAAGCCACGGATTTGATTGTAACTTGCACGATTATTTTACCTTATGCCATCGAAGTTTATTGTGGAGATATATGACTAATAAACTGTCACGAGTTTGTAAAAATTTACTCTTCTCTGTCATCTGTTTCCAAAGATAGAACTTTACTGTACTAACGCCCTATGCCCTAGGCTAGTACTGAGTGATAGGAATATTTAGTAACGGTTCAACTTAAACTTAGATTAGGGCCTACATATGCATATAACCACTACTCTAATGTGTATTGCAGTCACTGGATAGGCATTGGCTACAATAAACGTATAAAGGTTATGATATCGTTACAAACGAGAATGGTATAGAACTTCTTTCGTCAACAAATGGCCTAACGTTACTAGTTGGGCTGAGCATAAATAAGTATATATCCTAATTAATATAATATATACTGATAATGATGGTGGGTTTGCCAGGTCTGGAGCAGCCTCCCTGATTTATTTTAGTAATATAACTTCCATTCTGAATATTTTGCTTGTGTGCCTACCAATATTTCAACAACAAACACTAATATGTATGTTTTTTTGTTTTGTTTTTTTTGCCAACCTGCAGGAGCCGTGCGAATCTAAATTAGTAAATGCTGATAGTGACTGATAGGCTACACGCAGATGCAGAAAGAACTTGTTTAGAATGCTAGCCAATCTAAATGACAATGGTTCCACAATAGTTAAAATACTAGGCCTAGCATAGGCCCCTAGACTTATATAACTGTTCAAAAGAACCTATAAAAACTTGATTTTTCAATTTCAAAACCCCAAAATGGTGGCATGCTGTTTATTGCTGGCTTAGGCCTTATTTTAAAGACCCATAGGTCTAATCTAGTCATGCGTAGGCTATTCTGGATGTTTACTAAAGTCAAAAGTTCAGGGTATGTATAATTTAGAATTACATTTTTTTGTACCTAACATCGCTGTGGCTGTGTTGCTGCGTATTCGCAGGCATGAAATAGCCATAGAAAAACGTATATGCCTAATTGACAACTTTATCTTGCTCGATGGAAATATCTAATTCCTGTATATTGTATTATCACTGGGAAAGGAATTTTAACCAGTTACTCTGACCTATGGTAGCCTATAACTTGTGCACAGGCTACTAATTCACCCAATATTAAAATCAATCTTTTTTTAAACGTACACCCCTGTCACTGCGCCAGATCTATACACTTAACTGAGCCCAACTTTAGGTAGCTCTCAACCAATGGTGTATGTATATACAGAACGTGTTGACGGTAATGATTTATAATAGAAACTATTAGGTTGCGTAGCTGTCAAAATGCAAGTTACTCAAATTGAAGTGCTTATTAGTACTTTGCATATTCTCTGACATGAACTATTAAGCTTCAGCTGTGTTCCTGGAAAGTGTAGGCTGCCTGGCTAATACATTTTGCAAAGTAATCTTGTGGAATGCTGTGCACTGCTTATATTGGTGTTTATTTTCAAAATGTTGGTTCAACTTTTGTTATGATTCAAAACATATTTTAAATATAAAAAATATATAGGAACAGGCCAGCACCTGTAATATTGTTCTAGAACAAGCCCAACATATAAAATACTACCCCTTAAAGATCAGGGCTATAGAGAGTTGGGCATTTGAATTATCATCGGAATATTGCCATCGGAATATCGGAATATCCCGTTCAAACACAGACAAACAGTTGAAAAACTCTTCAATTTTGCAAACAGATCTTACCTCGCGCACCCTACACCTACTTTCAAATAGTTTATAAATAACATTTTCTTTACCGGCTTTCTCACAAAAGTAATGCAATGAATTTCGGGATAGCGTCACAAAAGCGTTGTAAGAACAACTTTCACAATGTAGGTACTGTGCGCGTGTGCCTGTACGGATGGGCGTGTGCGTGTTTATACTTGTATTGTATTTATGTGCATTGTTTATGTATTGTATATTCTGGTGGAGGGGCGTGTCCACAGTTCTTATTACTAATATCTCGGTCACTTTTCAACCAATTTCCACATTTGGCCACAAATGATTAGAAATATATTAAATAATACGAATTCAACATTAAATACACCAAAAATACTATTTTGAGTATGTTTTCCTAGATAAGCTATTTGGGGACCTAATTTGAATACATAATTAGCCCAAAATTAGTGAAAGTTATCATGTATGAAATCAACAATCGTTACCCTTTCCATTGATATACATTTTCATGTCCAAAATATTCCTATGAGTTGGTGTACTGCTTACTAAACTAGGTAACACTGCCTTGTAAAAGGAATATGCTAAAAAGGAGCTTACTAACGTGGGACCATACTGCCACTAAACAATGTGAATAAAATATGATTCAAAGTTTTACCCCTTTTATTTACATAGGCTAGAGATCTTGCTAAAGTAGAAAGAGCAGTCGCAGGAGTTGCTAGTGGGTTTTGTGTCATCGATTATTTTTAGTGGCCTATGGTTTTGCCATAGACGTGGCTTTTCTTGGTGATGTCATTTACGATCTGGTTCAGAGAAGCAATAACAAAGACAGACGAAACGAAAATTCAAGCGAACCGAACGACTCTAAAAGTAACAGAGCAAAGTCAAACACTTTTCGGAGCTGCTCCTTGAACTTGCGAAAATTCATTATGGAACTCATAAATGAGATTTGACGGGCAAAGTAATATTAAATTTAATATAATTGCAATATTTAAATATATTGTTGATGTCAGTATACTTAACAGAGTACATTTCCATGCCCTTTCCTCCAACGCTCGAAATCACAATTGAAATTGAAACGAATTTTAAAAACAACAGCAAAAATACTTCGAATAGCTTTGAATCAGGTTTAAATACCGTGTTTTTCAATACCATTGTCCCTTGGTCATGTTTCGTGCAATACTATATAAACCAAATTGACATTGGTTGTCATCACGATTTGGTTTTTATTGTTTCCAAAAAGCAACGAGGTACAATACCTGTACACAGGCGCAAATTGGTATTTGCATGGAATACATATAAATTATTCTGTCGTTAACGTTTTACTGTGTGTTTGAACTAAGACATACATTAAATATTTATGTCAAAATATTGGCAAACCGTTTAAAAGTCCAACCAAAAAATTAAGGCAAATCAAGAAACTTCGGCATGGAATCCTGTGTAAATCTTTCCGAAAGAAAAAAACGATCAAAAGTATAAAAATCGATAATGTGTGGTACAAATATTTATTCAATTGAATCGCGCCCCTTTGTTTGAACAAGACAAAGAAATAATATTAGGTAATGCATTTAAGTAAGAAGAAAATCAAACAACGTAACAAGTAAACTAAATAGTACAAGTGCTTATGTACTAGTCTACACATAGTATCCACACAGTATACACAGTACATTTATAGTATCCTAATCATTATCCGATTTTTACTGCATTTGCAAGTGTGGAAGCAAAGTAGTTACCGCAAGAAACCTGACAAAAGAACGAAGTGACTAACTAATCCTCAACGAAAGGCACAAAGAACCGAGCCGCGAAGGACATATATAAAAAGGCAAATATGTATCTGCAAAGAAAAGCACAGAACGTTGCCTATATCGTGCAATTACCCTAATGCCACATGTTGGATGTAGGCCTAGGCCTACGGCTATGTTTGAAGGTATTTTTCTTTATTCGAGATCTTAATGTAGCGTAGATTATTGTGGATTGATCACTCGGAGGGAGACTCTCTTCTTCAATCTCGAACATTCGATGAGGCTCAACTTACAATTACCACTTATCGTCCAGAAAATTCACTGAATGTATAGGCAGTAGTAATAGGTTAAGTAATCGTATTTCGTGTTAACATGTAGAGTGATGTAGTGATTAACTGATCGAGGTACAGTAAGTGATGAATATTCATACCCTATTGTGTGTTTATGCGTCGTTGCTAACGTTATAAGATTGGCAGTTATTTAAAAAAATACGAATTATACCATTTTGTAATAATTTGTGGTATGCTTCACCTGTATTTTTAGTACACAGAGTCATTACTTGGTACATGGAAACCAGGGACATCGCCAGTTTTTAATAATAATAATAATTCACAGAGCAGAAATAAAAATGTTAGATCAACCCTCAGAGCCTTAAACAGATCAGAATACAGTCAATTCCATTAATTCTATCAAAAATATCAGCAGATGAATTTGAAGAAGCAGATCGATATCATCTTTCTTATAATGATGATTTTATTTATTCCATTTTTGCCATTTTGTATTTTTATATTTCTATTAAATAGGTCAGCCCCGAAATGATTGGCAAATTTATGTAGTGGAGTGGAAATCCATTTATTTAAGAACCCATACTTTCCCTTTTGGCATTTCATAGTTAGTTTCCTTTACAGACAGCAGTGCCCTTGGATGGCATACTCCTACTAGCGTCTTTATCAATCCGTGGGAATGTTCTCCTTCAGGAAAAGTGCCAAACTGCAGTAGGAGAACATCTTGTGCAAAAAATGTGTCCATTCAGGCAAGTTTAGTCTTCTGGCACTCTTCATATCCGTGTTCTCAGGAGAAGTTCTGTTGCACAGGATTATTTAAATTCTGGGTTCAAGAGGAACTATAAAGGAGCCATCATCTTTTAATTGATCGGTTCATCATATTGTTTACATATTCTTGAAGGAAACACAAATTCTGCAAACATTACAATACAAATTTGAAATGCTAGGTTTATGGTTCATCCTTTCAGTAGCATGTGGCTGAGAGGTTAAAGGTTAACTTCAGTACTCCATCAAGGTCTCTTAGGAATTTTGAGACGGGTGTCAGAGTTGTCACTATTTTAACTGAGAGGAATTTGTATTGTCCTGTATTACTGTAAAAGAAATTTTGCTCTTATCAGCCTTCAATTCTTCCATTGGCTGAGTAAGTCTGATTACCCAGGTAACACCCTTGTTGATCAACAATAGTAACAAGTTCCAAACTACATATGTTACTTTCCGTAATGCAGGGAATCATTAATTAATTTGATTTCTAGTTGAAATTCAGTAATTCTGGCCGGTTGTAGAGAGTGTTGTACTATTTCTTTTACCAAATGTCAAATGTTAATTTACAGGAAGTCCTAGAAGGCATATGGTCAACAACAATATATCCTTTTCCTCTCTCTAAGTAGCCAGAAAATTAGACAATGCCAAATTGATATATGTGGGCATTTTATTTTAATACCCAAGCATGAATATTTTGCACATTTCAAGATCAATTTAAATGTATGAGATCCACCAGTTGATAATTTGTGATTTTGAAATGCCAAGTTAATGCAAATTTGGTGCAAAAGTTGAAACAAGTGGAAAAGTCATGAAGAGAATGAAAATAAAGCGAATGAATTTGATTTGAAGCTTTGTCGTATTCCTTGTAAGCATATCAATTTTTTTATTTAAGAATTTGTCTCAACAATTTATCGGGTGTCATTTGACTAATCAAGGAACATGAAATGTGAGGCCAGTGATTTAAACGAAGATTACATGTGTTCAATAGTCGATAGCTAACTGTTTAATTGATGTATTCCAGCCAGATAAGGTCTATCCCTGGCGATCCTAGCCTTTGCTTGACGCACTCTGGCGCCGCCCCCAAGGCAGTTTCAAATATTTTACACATTTCCTGCATGCCTCCTCCCCCCCCCCACCCTTTGTTTTACATGGACGGTAGCAAGGTCTGGCACAGTGCCAGATTAGCTGTTTACAATGGTGTATCACATATATGTTTAAGGAGGCTTGCCAATTCACCCGGTGTAGGCGTGGACTCCGAATTCCAAGATCTCCAGCCCTCCTTGTTGCCCTGTTCAATCTCCCGTCCTTTAAGAACTACTTCCTTCCCTGATGTCGCATGAAAAGATTACGCTACGGTGAAGATTATCAATTATTTTTAAAGCGGCAAGTGTTGCCGTTTATTGGTAGACTTCATTACTACAATATCAACGCTTGCTTACCTGAGACAAATCGCCAATCTTTGACGAGTAGAAATTGGTTTTCTGAGCTGTGTCACCTGTCTTTTGAAGTCATCTTGTACGAGGTCCAAAATGTGCTCAAACTGGTCCTCGTTCATTATAAAGTTATTATAGAACTTGTCTTCGTGGCTAGAAAGTTCTCTTACCAGAGTGTGGTACTCGCCGAGCTCCTCGCGCTTTTCATTTATTGCATGTTCCCACGATCAGGGACATCTCTCACGGTTCCTCTTCCATAATTGATAGAGGAGTATATCTTCGTCCATTTCGTGGTCTGCCATGTTTCTCACTTAATTAACCGAGTTGCATTGAAGTTCAGACGTACGCGCGCATACAGGTTACTAGCTAGAATACGCACTCCGTTTAAATATCGCTGTAGTGTGACCTGTTCCCAGAACCGATTTATAGGAGCGATTTTATATCGGATCAGTTTCCGACCCGATATCGCTGTAGTGTGACCGGCCCTTAAGTGATGAATATTCATACCCTCTGTGGTTATATGCTTCGTTGATTAACGTTTATAAGATGGGCAGTTTTTTTTTTCAAAACAGCTTTACGAATTTACCGTTTTGTAATAATTTGTGGTCATCTTCACCTATCCTTATATAACACAGAGTCATTACTTAACACATTGAAACCAGGGACACCACCAGCTTTTAATTGCAATATAGAGAAATATATAAAGCCTGACGATGTGTAATGTTTTTGTTCAAACATACAGTGCAACTCTAAGGTTTTGCTACTGTAATGTTTAGATTACTTTAGTTGTCTGTACGTATACTTGATATAGGTATACGACACCCATATGCACTTGTCCATATATAACTCGTTTCTGGTATGGTTGAATGGTAATTTCAAAGACAAAAGAGCCATAGTTGAGATCATTGCTTATTCACTGAAGTAAGTGGTAACCGTAGTGCTATATGCATATCATATTTGCAGCATATTAATCGAGGAGACACATTTAGAGGTCTACTTTTCTATTCGCCAATGTTACAAGGCCCATTCTGCTCTGGAGAAAGCCACAGTCGCGTGCACAGGATTTCTAAGGTAGCAATTTCCCATTTTTTCCGAATGACTTAGTAAGGGGACTGAACTCTCGTGGAAAGTCAGACGTGAATGAAAAATTTTATAAAGGAGGGGGACTGCACTGCATGGAGTCATTGAAGCCGGGGATTTGGGGGTCCTTCCGCAGAAAACAATGACGTCACATGGAGCATTCTGTGGCACGTGTATACTATAAATTATGTCTAAATAGGTTGGCACAACCGTAAGATTTTGCTAATAAATACTAATGTTATGTTTCTAAAAATAGTGGGGTCGATTCCACTCGCAGTAGTGGTCCAACTCTTCCCAGCTGAATGCAAAACTCACCCGACTGAGGGTATTACCCCGGATCCACTTTTCGCACGCCACTGACCGCCATGAACGATCTCCTACCCAGGGACCAATATACCCTCATTCGAATATTCTGGCACCCGTGATGACGGTTTATCTTGAGTTCAAAGCTTAGATACTGACTATATCAACAAGCGTAGAAGAGAATTACCACATCTAACAAATACACACAATGTATCAAATGATGCAAGGTGGCGGTGATATGTGAGTTGTCGTAACTCTAGCTATTGTTCTGCGTTGACGTTTCTAAGTCAAACACAATACGTACAAACATTCCATCATTCCTGACAATTTTCATATAAATAATACTTGTAAATTCAATATTTTAGGCGTCAATATTTTTGTCAGAATACTTCAACAACAAGGTAACTCTTCAAATTAGAAAAAAGAAACGAGGTGGGTGTTTTTCATAAACTGCTAAATCCACTCCTTTCAAAGGGGTGTCATTTCTAACAGCAATACAAATAACCTGTTGAGTGAATATTATGTTGAGTAAATATATACAATGAAAAGACGAAGTCGTGTGCTCTAAAATAGGAACCAAAGTCTGTAACTGTAACTCCAAAAACAAAACCAATTTCGTGAAAACCTTTTCGAAAGAATGTTGATGACGTGCGTTTAATTCTGCAAGCCTTAAGTCTATGGATAAGTAGATATGTGTAATCAGTAACAAGAAATCCGTAGTCATAACCGTGAACGTTTTACTGTGATTGGCTACTAAACCGTATCATGTCTGAACAATAATCGGTATTCATAGACATACGTAGTACTGAGAGCGTGAAAGAAACCAACACAATGGAGAAGGATTTGCTCGAAATCGTCTTGCTTATGATAAAAGATGTATGAATTACTTTAGCAACGCCAAAGTTTTTCTGCTTTTCACAAGGTATTGTATATCACGTGTAAGCAGTTTATTTATACTTATATTGCGTCACTTTTACACAGTTACGTTGCTGCACGCTCAAATACAAAAATATTGTTTGGCTTGTTCGAGATGCTAGAATATCATACAATGTTGGAAACGACAAAACACACAATTAGGTTGCCACCACTGCATGTTGTGAAGCATAAATCAACTTATGTTATGTGTGTCCACTCACCAGTGGAACAGTTTCTTCTCCTGACTAATCCCCTAAATGAATCATTCCGATATATTACAACACCATGTGAAAACTTCTAATTGTTTCTTACTTTGACTCAAACTATTGTACCTTCACCATTTCTGAATGACCACCCTTCACCACACACACGTTACTCTTCATCTCTTGTATTATCAAAAGAAGACGATACAGGAGAATAGGAAAATAGAACATTTAATTGTTGATGGGCTTTTTAAATAAGCGCCCTCCACAACTATAGTAACATGTACATACCTACAATGACAGTTCAGGTCAATTGGCGAAGCACTATTTAATACAGAATACTAAACTAGTGATTAAACGTGGTGTTCTGTCAATACATGAGTTGTTATCCAGTTCCTACCTATATAGTAATGGCGGCTGCCATATAAATGACAGTATATATTCGTATAACAGGTGCAATTAGTCCATTAAATTACCACAAGAAATCTGTATGAAATGTGACAATGTAATGGAAGATTTAACAGGTGTGCTAATGTGAGCCGTGCTGCGTATACTGTGTTGGCCATCTAACAGCAACGTGCGGAATGGTATACCCGACTGGTGATAGTTGCTCCTGTCAGGAAAGAGGGTGGCAATTACATTCAGAGGGAATTCTAGGATCACTGCTACACTCTTAAAACGACCTAGTAATTTATCCGACCAGAAATTCTAGTCAAATTATTTTGACTAGAAAAGGATCGGCTTGACATTATATTCTCGTTACGGTCACTCTGATCCAGTTAATTTACAAGGCCCCTAGGCCCCTAGGCCTATATCACTGCTCAAAAGAAACAGTACAAACTTGATTTTCCAATTTCGAAGCCGCAAAAAAAGATGGCTTGTTGTTTATTGCTGGCTTAGGGCTAATTTATAAAGTCCCATAGGTCTAAGCTAGTCATACGTATGTTATGCTGCATGTTTACTTAAGTCAAAAGTTCAGGATACAATATTTTTGAAGCTTGCATCGCTATAGCTGTGACATTTTCTGCGTATTCGCAGGCATGAAATATGATAGAAAGGGTATATGTTTAATTGACACCTTTTCATCTTGCTCGATGGAAATATTTAATTCACTGTCTCTTGTATTATCAATATGTAAGAACTTTTAACCAGTTACTGTGACCTATGGTAGCCTATTACTTGTGCAAATGCCAATAAATCACCCAATATTCACGTCAAGTTTTGTTAATCGTACACCCATGTTACTGCACCAGAACTTTACACTTCACTGAGCCCAACACAAGGTAACTATCAGCTAATGGTGTATGTATATACAGAACGTGTTGAAGTTTCTGATTGATAATAGAAACTATTAGGTTGCGTAGCTGTCAAAATGAAAATTACTCAAATGTAAGTGTTTGCTAGTATTTTGGCATATTCTCCGACAAGAATTATTAACATATTAAATTAGATGAGAGATTCTTCCCTTCATAATACTGAAATTCTTTTCCTGATTACTGCAACTTTGTGTGTGTTCATGTTTTAATGTATTTTTTGTTTACATCAATACAGCTTTATTTTCTATATTTCTTTTAATCCCCTACCTAATTAGGTATGTGAGTTACTTATATGATGTGGGTAAACCTTTCTTGTGACAATATTTTGTGGTGCTGTTTTGGGGGAAATTTAAACTCTTTTTAAAAATATACTGTCATACCCATGAATCAGTTAACACTACCTGTAACCAGTACATCTTATAAGTATATACGTGAGTTTATTGCATCTTGCTTTCTAGCATAGGTCACTCCCCAGTAGTGATGTGACCAATTGGACATGCATGTGTAATGTTTGCTGGTGTAAGAACTATACCTGAAGACAAAACAAACGTATGTAAAGTTCATTCATAAACAAAATAGTACAAACTTCAAATGGCAGTCGTTATTACTTTGTTACACAAAAAAGGGTCAACTGTTTTTCTTTAACAATTTATAGACTCATTTTTTCATCTGATGGAGATGAGGTTGTTTTTGCTTGATTTACTAGGTTTATCAAGATTTTTAAACCTTGTCCCTGGAATATTTGATCGCATGTTTATGAAGTGGTCAAAGTGTGCTAAAGAAGTGGTTCTCTATGCTGAACATCAATTAGATTGGCACAGGGTCCTGAAAATAATAAATCCGGAAAAGGTAACGAACACTGATGTATTTGAATTTAATACAGTAGATATGTGTGTCAGTGTAATATGACAGTACTTCATGCAATGCACTATCTGTAGAATGCATTTGTGTATACATGTGCTTTGAATGAAACACATGTGATATGAAAATGCACCAATTAAAATTATGACTTAACGTCACTGTCGGGACCATCAGAAGATGTAATAGTTAAACCTATACATGATCAAAAAAAAAAAACACCTTTGTCTATATAGGACCCCTGTAGGGTGAGTTATGTACCAATTTGTGATGACGTCACAGGATGTTTCCAATTTTTACATCGACTTGTGTACAAGAACGTTAGGTAAAATAGGATACAAATACTCTAACTTGGAACAAATTAAAAAGTCTGTTTGCCTTGAAGTACATACAAATGATGATTACTTAATCTTCTGAATCGCTATATTTTCACTGTCGCCAAAAAAGTCTTTACAATCATTATCTAGAAACAGTTCTTGCACATCGTCACGCATAAAAATCTCGGGCCATCTCAGCTCTAGTGATTCTGTCCATTCATTGTCAACAATGTTTCCAGCTTCAAAACTACTTACGATCGCTGAGCGCCATTCTCTAGCAATGAAGTTTGATCTAAGAATGTGTAGCTTAAGAATCTGCTGGTATGGTGGTAGCAATGACATATCAATGATCTTGTTCTGCTTTGTAAATTTGCGATCAAAGATTGTATATCTGGCTTCATTGACATATTTACCCTTTAGGATATATAGCAATGCCACATATTCCTCAAGATCTGATGGTGCAAGAGTTGTATTAGATAACAACACAGGCACATATCGCAAGGTCTTCAGAATGAGCGACATTGACCTAACACCAGCACAGAAGACAACACTTATTGGCTTTCACGCTTTCACAGACAACGACTTCAACTCTTCCTTCTTTGAAAAGGAAAACAAACCTGCTAAGCTGCTGGAATGTAAGCCCGAATTCCTCGATACTTTATCCAATATTGGGGTATCTTCTGCTTTGTATGTGGAATTTGGGCTTTTAACCCAACATATTCCCCCCGCCCAGAGAGAATCCCCCTTCTATGGGGTTGCGTTCAGGATTTGGGCTTTCTACCCAAGATATTCTTATTCCTTATGAATTCTAGTTCAGAAAAAAAACACATGAGATAAATCCTACTTCCAGGTGATACCTAGCTGATTCATAGCCTGGCTTATAACTATATTAAATCACTAATTTCATTTTCCTTGGAACTGGAACCAATACTACATGTACTTGTGCGTTGTAAGATGTAATAGGGTGACGGTAACCAGCCAGAAGTCCACTCCGAAGTTTAAGGGAAATGTCAATGTGTTAATTGTGTGTGTGTGTCCAAAACTCTTCCCAATCTGAAACTTGGTCAGAGGGTGCTCTTTGGTGGAGTTTGTGTTAAGATGTTGCCATGGATATGGCAAACTTAAGAAAGAAATGTTTGCTTTGACTTGCAAACTCCACGGGTATTCGGACGCTCAAATCTAAATAAAAAATATAGTTGTGACTTAGGTTGAGTCAAATTGTCAAATTGTTGTGTTAGATATACAAAGCTTAGGTTGGTTTAATTTTTCAAATACCTGTAATACAAGCAAACATGAGAGGAAAAAAAAACATGGCTTGATTTATCATAGGATATCATTATTAATATACTTTAGTTTCAGTTTCAAAAACAGTAATATGAATTTAAAAATGGGATCAGATTTTCTTGCCTTCACCCTTTGCTTTTCAAGTGAGAAATAATTCATAAACTATTACTGCTTATCTTGTTTATTGTTTTCACTATTTCTTCACTGCAGATTGGAACCAACTTGACTGAGTTCCTGTCTAACGTTAGCCAGAAGCAACCATTTATTGTAATCATAGGAGAGAACAGAAGGAACCCAGAACAACAGTTTGTGATACTAGAAAGGATAGCAATACCAGCTAGTTTTCTGAACAATGTAGTTGATCTATGTTTCAAAGTGCTTTGTGTATCGGACCTTTACCACCCTTGGGAGTCTGGTAACGTGTGGGATTTCATTCAAAAGATATTTACGGGCTCGGCGAGGGGAAGGGGAGACTAAGGGTAACATAAAGTGTTTTGACCTTGAAGAATGTTGCATCATGCACTGCGGAAACTTGAAATGATATGTGAAACAGGGTGCTTACACACCATGAAAAAACCTAGAAAGTCATGAATATTTCTATTTAATTTGCGGCATTGAAAATCATGATAAAGAGTCAACTAGCTTTAATGGTAATAGGAATGTAACATTTATGAAAAATTATATTGAATGTACTGTTTAATTATTATTCTTTTTTGTCGTTAGGGCGATCTTTGCAATTCAATGTGCACCTAACATTACCTCTCCCATATTATGATCCAGTTAAGTTAAATTAAAATTCAATGTATTCAAAATATATTTAGGAGTGTATATATACAACACTATTTTCAACGACAGAAATAAGAGAATTTGTTAGAGCAACCTTATACTACCTATAGGAATGATATTTACCGCGAGACATGATGATGTTAACTTCCTTTAATAATGAAGACAAGAGCATTCATGTAATACACCGTGAAGAATATCTCTAGTAGAGTTTATTGTCAATTACACGTCTGTTATTGAACTGGCCAGAGTATAAACTATAAATTGACTAGTTGTAGAATTACGTTCAAGAAAGTGTTCAAGTTCTTGTTTCGGTCTTCAATGGTTCCCTGAGCCATGTAATTATGTACTATTTATATTGGACTGAAAATGTCTCCTTATTTGCCCTTGAATCGTCAACCTTTTTGTGTAGACATTTCTCTGGTCTGTCGAGACTGTATAATTTCAATGTTAGTCTCGTTCTCTCTACAATTGTCTTCTTAGTTCACCTGAGACTTTCACAATTTTACCATGAATAAAAAGCCGTTTCACACTTCCTGCACAGTTCAAACACATGCCAAATTAAGTAAATATAATGTAGCTCTACCACGTCACTCAGTTTTATGTAGAGTACAGCTAGGACTAGGGTTTCACTGTGCAAATCGGGAGGGGGGGGGGCGTTTTGATTCCAGTCCTAATTTAATACAACCTTAGCTACCGTATATTATATACTTATTGTTGAACATAGTCAATAACGACAATACATAAGGTTGTTCTGTGTTTCCTAAAAGCACATATCCCCAAACTTCAAAGTGTACAAGATCAAAAATAACAACTTGTATAAATAACTAACTTTGAAACTTTTCTACGATAATTTCCCTAGCTTATTATGTGATAAGGCACAACCTGTAATAGTGAATATCGTTTTCTTTTATGTAATCGTATCGGTGTACATATATATATATACAAATATAATGGAAGCACACAACGTGTGGTGTGTAATAAATTTGGTTTATTTCGATTTCCAGTATATAGGTGTAATAAGTTGCTGTTTATAGCACCCAAGTCTGGAACCATTGCAGTCGATGTACTATATGCCACGCCACGACTGAATGAATAATTATAAAAGAATTTCTATGCGATTGTCTCAGTTACCCTGGGCGATGAATTCCAGTGCTGGTTTGTTTATCTAATCGATTTAGAAATAATACCTAAATGAAATTTTTGTTCGCTACCGTCACACATCGTTGACTATGGCAAACTGCGTACACAATGAAGGAACCGGTCGTGGCTAGCAGGATTGTATTAACATTCCCAGTTCTCAAATGTATTTATCTTACAGTATAGACTGAAAGAGGAAGTTCAAATGACTATGACGAGTAGAGTTGAAGATTGAATTTAATCAGTATTAGTCTTTTAAGGACAAATTTTAAGTAACGTTTCTGAAAACCTATATATTCCCCGTCGTCTGTTATTCAAGCTATTAGACATATAACAGAACTATGCACTGGATTACTAGTACAGATGTAGATCAAAATAGTGGGATATCTGATCGAACCAGGGTATTGTTGGATTTAGGCCAATTAGTTTTACCTTGCATACATGAAAATGTAACTTAAACCATATTGTACCATTCATTTACAATCGCTCAAAACACTGGATCAGAAAAGTGGTACGTCCACATTTTCCAATTTACAATCATATGCAACAATCGATGGTTGCTCTGCAGTAATGCCAAAATGTGGCTTAAAGGAATGCTGTATTGGCCCTGAATATGCCAGATTTTCACTTTGTTACTACCCTGGAGGAAATTTACCTCACTAGAACATTCAATCATCTCGTGTCATCATTTATAATCGATGAGCACAATTTGAAGGGTTATTAAACTCAGAAAGTCCTTCTTGAAAACTTCTAACAATTAAAGTGGCCAGAATTTAGGGCCTATACAAACTACATTTAAACTTGTAAATGTTTAATTTGTCCAGACAGAGTGACTTTATCTAAACTTAACCTTCACCGCATGCTATGGACAACCTGTACAATTAGAACAGCCTGAAATGACTTGTTTCCATAATCCAGTTACAGGAATGATACGGAGACTTGTTTGTAGGTATGCCGGACAATGACGCTTTGACATCCTGTTGAATATTCCTCGTTACATCAACGTTGATAGTCTTCCAATAGAATCTAGACATAATCTGTTGTCTATGCCAAGATGAGCAAGAAAATGCTTGATCAAGGATATATCATGATTTTTGTCCCCCTCTCCCCCCAAAAAACAAAAATATATAGGCTGCATAATTGGTAGTTCTAGCTGAAGTGCCACTAAAAATGGATTACAACTCTATATCAGTGTTTGAAATGGAAAGTTTTCTCCTGCAGTGAGGTTTGGGGAATGTAGAGAATATGGAACACCTAAAAATGTACTATCAGGCCTTCAATATCTTACCAACCACAATTAATGAACGTGCATGTGTTACGTTCAATATTAGTGTCACTTTCCTCTAGGAGTAGGCTAGGTTATATGCTATAGTCCATAAATTGCATTTTACATTGCAGACCAGACTATCACTGTAAGCTTTAGTGATATGATTTGGTTATGCTTGTTAATTTCTATGATAGGCAGGGACATAAAAGGAGGGAATTTATTAACTTTTCACCAACAATTTGTTACGACAATTGGGTAAACGAAACGGAAAAATAGGTCCTAACAACTTTGTAATGTTGCATAAGCAATTGCTTGAGTTCTTGCGAATGAGTTTTTAAAACTACCTAAACGTGGTAAAAGTATATCATGGTTTGTGCACCAATCAGACTAACAGTAGGGGCCTATTTATGTTTTAACTGTGGAATGGCCGTTCGTCATTTAACATCATATTTTATTACACAATTCAAACTTCTCTGGGTGAATTAGCAAAATACGATATCAATGTAATTATAGACAAAGACATAAATGCTTAACCATAGCATATACTTTCCGGGGAGACCGTCTGTACCAACTGGCGTTGTACAATAGGTCTGGGGAGACCAAATGTACCAGTAAATATAGTATAAATTGTCCTAGGGAGATATATGCGACAGTTTGTACTGCTACACCGGCACCAGTTATGGAATTCAAGCTGTGAAGTTCATATGCATTAATTATTTTACTACGTGGAAGACGGAAGAAAATGGAGTAAGTAAGAAAAGTGCATGTTCACTGGTGAATACACAACTGGCTTTTGTATTTCTTTCTACTAAGGCTTGTAAGGCTTAACAAAGAACAAAATCACGATTGACTGGTTCTTGCATAGTTTCAACCAGTTCTCACTATTTGCAAATGATCGGGTAAAGGTGGATTTGTAATTTAAGTCTTAAACTGTTTGTTGTGTTGTCAAAGAAATTAGTAAATCACTGTTGGAGGTGACACTTGCTGCATGTTATGATATTTATATCTTATCACAGAGAACCGTTCCGTAATCGTAATTCGTTGCAATATTCGAAGAGAATGTTCACATGGCCCAAACAACAAATGGTAGATTCCATATGCGTCATAAGACTGAGCAATACAAAACGTCACCATTATTTATAGAAATTGTCACACGCAATTACACAACAACACTGATTTGCATATTATCAGTAGCGAGTCATTACCTTATACGGTCACAGTATTTTCGTAGTGCCCAGAATATAAAGCGTTGTAGGAATAAAAGAAAACGTGTTAACCGGCAGGCAGTAAGGGTGAGAACTACTTGTTTGGAACTGTCTAGTAACCTCGTTTGGTTACATATGCAATTCTTTAGTTATATATAAGTCAATAAACTTCATAAGTTTCTAAAGTTTGGAAGCTTTGTGAGCATATTTGTTAACTTTCGCCTTACTATGTCTTGATATCTAATTATTAACACTTTGACACTTTCCTTTTGGATATGTTAGTATTTGAGACACTGTTAGATTTAATTTAAAAAAAAAACACGACGGAAATTCAGCAGAATGTCTTTATGGGCCGATGCGAGTAGTTTCGATATTGTGGTAGTGAATTTCCAGTTCTAAAGCCATTATTTAAAACGGATTATATGAATGTTATGTTCCGATTCAAATTCGTCCACTTCAGTTGGATTGTAACAAACTTCGGTATTTCACATACACTTATTCGTCATATGATGCAATACCTGGATTTTGTTGTGTCCGTGGATCAACGACATTGAAAGGAAATATCACATTTATCCAGTGTCTTATAACTTTTATCAAAGGATACTCTGACAAATTACACCAGTGAAGGTAAGTTCCTCTATTGTCATTAATAACCTCTTTTCTAGGGCTTGACATATCACGATTATCATACAAGTCCTCACGAAAGATATCAATGAGTTAAAACAAACCATGAAAAATGTTCTAAGAAAGAACAATTTGTCAACTATGGCAAGACTGATATGAATTCTTCATAATGCTCTCTCGAAACATTGCAAACTGAAACAATGAGTACTTTCTTTTAATACCAATGGACATATCATAAACATTAACTTCAGGTAAACATTAAATTCAGGTAGAAAACAGACATTTGAAAAAATGTGCGATTGGTAATGAACCGTCGTTTACAAAATGTTGGGCACTGGGAAGTGGTTCAGAAAACCAATCAAAGAGTAAACCTTCATCAGTGTTTCAGGTTTTTTTCCCCCTAACTTTAGACTTCTTAAGCTGTGGAAGTAAGAACATTATCAATCCAAACATCTATGTTGATTCATTTTAAAGCATAAACGTGTTTGTAGGTTACACATGTTTTTCAGATTTATCGGCTTGAAATTGTCCAATATTGGTTGATATGGAATCAATTTTGCATCGGAAAGGTATCGGAAATGTCCATGAATCTTACATTTCATGAACATTGGAAACACAAAATGAAAGTTTTTAATTTTGTTAAGTACAATTTATTCATAGCCGCTATACGTGTTTGAAGTTAGTTTAATTGAAATAAATCATCTGATGGCAAACGATGGCACAAATAAAGACTTAAAGATGACAATGGTACATTGATAGGTTAAACCTCACTATCTTGGGGTTATAAAAGTTGTGTTATTATTGACAGATAAACCATTAAGTATCGCATGTATTAATCGATATTGATGGTGCAAAGTATGTACATTTATGTTTTACAATCATGTAATTTCCTTTTTTACTTAAATGTGATGAAACTTGAGAATTAACAAAGCTAATGTCACTATCGTTGAATTGTAAGATGCATCTATAAAACGTTTCCATTACGTATAATGGTGGATTGAAACATGTTTATGAATTAATATTCCATCTAAACCAAATTGGTATATTTACGTATGCGATAATGTTCATGAACGGTATAACATGATACCCGAATTTTCATTATTTAAGCAATATCACATTTTTTTATTTTCATTCCAAATAGTATGTATACACATGTCGATCCTGCATATTGGATCCTGTACGGTGGAACATGTATAGCGGATCGTGTATAGTGAATCATGTATTGTAGATCATTTATAGTTGATCATATATTGGATAATGTATATTGGATCCTGCATATAGGATCCTACACCGTGAAAGCTACATAGTTGATTCTGTATAGTTGATCGTGTATAGTGGTTCATATTGGAAATCCAGCATAGTGATCATGTATGGAGGATCATACATAGTTGATCCTATATAGTACATCCTGTATATTGAGTTATATATATATATATAATGTATCGTGCGTATTAAATCATGCAATGTGAATTGCGTATATAATGGTTCGTGTAAAGAGGATTGTGTAAACTGAATCTTGCGTAGTGCATCCATCATAGTGATCACGCAAAGTAATCTAGATCTAGGATTTTGGATCATATATTTTCACAAAGTTTAAAGTGCATAATGGATCGTGTAAAGGGATCGTGTATAGTTATTACTACATAGAGGATCCTGTATAGTACATCAGGTATTGTGGATTGTAATAGCGGATCGTGCATATAAGATTGGATATATTGGATGCTGTAGAGTGGATCCTGTATAGCATCTGGTGTGTGGTGGATCCACGTGTACTATGACAACATCGGGCTAACTATTGTTGTGTTCTCAGTGTGTTGCAATCTGTCATTATGTATGCTTCTTTAAGCGAAGAGCTGTAGTAGCAAATGCTGAAGAAAAACCTCGAATCTCTCAATACAACCTGATCCTGCTACTGGTTTTCGTCTTTACACATGTCATTCACCTTCGACACCAAAAACCTGACAAATGTATTTTTCACTGTTATCGATGCAGGTGCATTTAGGCAGGGCCGATTGCTTTTGTCATTTCGTAAAACGCAACCCGAATCTAATCTTTAAAAGATGATAAATTGTCCATATTTTAAATGTAATTACTTTAGAAAACATTGTTCAAACCTTGACCAAAGTTTGACCTAGCGTATTCATTACATCCATATCTACCGATATTTGAGTCATATTAACTTGACATAATCTTTCACCTATCATCCATCCCACCCATATGGGTTATTGTCAATGTATCTGCAGATTTTCCCAACACTAAGATTTAAGATTTATCGCATTAAAAACTGTTAAAGACTGAACTTATTTTTCCAACAACATCAGAGCAAATAAAGACATTTCAGTGAATCCCGTGTATACATTGTAAAACATGTTTAATTCACAGTGTCTGCATATTTTCCAAACAATACAGGGATAAAAAAAAATTAACTTAATCACCTGACAAGTCATTGGCTACATCGAACGTTTAAGTAAACTTACAGGACAGTATTGACCATGTTCAAGCAAGGTGGAGACACAATGAACTAATTAATATTATAATTCAGTTTAGTTAAAAACATTTTAAGCTAATTTAACCCATTCTTACCATATGCAATACTAAGGGAGAGACAATTTAAGGCTGTGTTTTTCTTCCGAAGCTTGCTTAATATTATCTTGCGATAGTAATGTAACTTTATAGTAACTGAATAACCATTGCTTACGTTGTCAGTGACGAACTGTTTAACTGACTCACTAGTACACTACCCACTCCAAAAGCTTTTTTGGGAAGAACAACTCTCAACAACACGAACAAAAATTGTAGTTGATAAAGATGGAGTTCTTGTTTTCCAAATTATGATCTTGGACAGAGGAAATATGTTATATATAACTAGTAATTGGTACAAGATAATCAATCCGCTGGTATAGTCCTTTCATTTTGCAATAAAATTAAATATCACATCATGAAACATATGATGTTATTGTTCATGTTGACACTGTGCTATGAACACGTTTTCTCGTCCACAAAACCCAAGTAACGATTAAGATATAATTATTGACCTAATTTGAGGGAAATATATTTTCCATGCTCTATTTGACATTTTCATAGTGACTCTAACTCACACCAAAATAAAATAATTGTCATCATTATTGAATGATTATCATCATTAAGTTCTCATAGCCACAGCTATGACCATTACAGTCACCACCATTAGCATCAAAACCAACATTATTAATTCATTTATATGCTAATGTGTCAAGTTTATAATTGTTTGATAGTTTATTGCCTTTTCATTTTTCAGACAAGATAAGAAGAAGAAAAATGGCTAATGCATCTCCCGCTACCGAAACTTTATCGGATAACACCAACATGAGTAAGTTCTTTCTGCTTCCTGATAATTACATTGTCTATAGATTAGCTTAATCCACCAATCCGTGGGGAGCGACATATTTTCATTATTTTCTGTGTCATTGCTGCCTATAAGGATAATATGATACTTTAGTTTGTTGGTTTCAGTTGCCATAGCAACTAATACAATGGTTTCAGTTCACATATTTCAGTAGCGATTCTCAGGGGTCACATGTGGTGGGGTGACCGAGTGTGACCAGAACTCGTTTACATTTGCATTTTTTTTTATCAAAATGTAAAGTGCACAATGATGAGAAACTGTGCCTGCAGACCCAAAACGAAAGATATAAAATAAAGCGAATATATCGAATTGATATGCAATATTAATATGTGAACGACAAGTTACAACAAAATATGTGGTTACCATCGTAACCAAGGTAAAGTTAAGGGTCCAAAGGACAAATCAAGATTTTCTGAGTAATTCTATGTAAAAGTGATCCTTTCAAACTACTAAAAGTTTATAGGAATGTTTCTCACGATGGGGACTGACACAGCGAAACGATAAAGACATTTTGCTGTCACAACCAGGTGAAATAATGAATAGACAGGTATCCTTACATGTTTAACAGTAAATACATATCAAACTATGTGTTTACTTTGGCATTGGTTAAAATGTATGAAATAAAAGAATTTGGTGTATCGATATCATCAAAACGAATGGTATAGGTAAAATGTATTGAACAGGGACTTTCTCTGCAAGGGCTCCATAGGAAAACGTTATATTTAAATGAAACGTCACATATGTGATGGGGTATGCCATGTACTATCATATATGTCGTGACCATGTAAACCGAGTTGAAAGATCAATTAAAGGTCAACAATGAATGTGAAATTGAGAAACATGGACTTTTTGCCACAGCTCCATAAGGGGAGCATTGAATTGACTTACAGCTACCACCGGTTAATTGTGTGTATTAAGTACTATCAAATTATGTGGTTGCATTGGTAACTGACTTGCAACACCAACTAAAGTTAAAAGTTACTTGGAGGAATTGTCAATTTAAGCAAACGTGATTTTTTGTTACAATTTCATATGAAGCCATCATGAATTGACTGAAGAGTTTCACGGCTGGATGGACTTGTCGAAATAACTTAAAGTACATAGAGTCAAAACTGACCTCCACTCCAGGAAATAGATGACTGCAATCTTCAACATTGAAATGAAGGCGATATACTCTCATATCCTTCTTTTTACTCAAAAGAAAAAAAAGACTATTACACTCGTGCGCCAGCACACGCCCGTTTGTTTACTATTTTAGTTTCTTGCTTTTTGCAAAGCAAGGAACCTATACAAGTATGCATTCAACTTGGTATATGTATGTGTATGTGACGCATGGCTTGTGTACACGATATCTCAACAAGGAAATGATTTCAAAACTTGGTGGGTGAATAGCAATAGCCCATAGTGAGAGGAAGATCCCTATTGTTTCTGGTGCCCGCAAAGGTCTTCATATGTCAGTTAGGCAGCAACTCCCAGTGCAAAAGTCTGAAGCAGTTAATATTTTGAGACAAGCTGTGAATGGGGTAAGGGATCATTTTCAAACATACCGGTCATGTGATCCATGTTCAATAAATGTCAAGTAGGAGTCGAAAACTTGTATTTTTGCAATAACTTGAGAACCAAGTGACGGTCAAGGTTGGGAGTTACGTTATTGTAATCCAGAAGTCGACCTGCATCTAGGTGACCTTTGACCTAAAGTTGACCCTCCGGTGACATGTATGAGTTTATTTGGTTATTTGAATTTTCGTGGCCATACTCGGATCTCAATGGTACCTTCCGATCAAAATTGTCCATGGGTTGACACATGTGCGACCTTCCTGTGCGAAGTTATCAGAGGTGAAAGTTTTTTTTTTTTTTTTTTAAGTACAGTTCGGTGGTCCTATAAACTTGTCATGTTGCATTTTTGAATGTTTGTGTCAAACTACATTTGACTTCGCGGTCAAAGGTCAAATCTTGCAAAATATGCTCTTTTTAGGAGATTTGGGGCAAAACCAAAACAGTTTGTCAATATTTTGATATGTAAGAGTTGCTTATAGTTGCTTAGAGTGCTTATATGCAAAAAACTGCCATCCTATGCTAATTTTTGCAACAACTTCTAGTCATGAAGTCTGACATGGCTGATATTTTGGGACACGTTGTGAATGAATAAGGGGCACATTTTCCAAAACAACCGTTATGTAATCCAAGGTCACCAAAGGTCAATTATGGGTCAAAATGTTTTTTTTTTCGTAACGACTTACAAGTGAAACTACCATTGACAGGGTTCGACGGGGTTTATATTTGTGGACTTGTTGAGAATGGGATAAGGGATCGTTTCCAAACATAACAGTCATGTGATCCAAGGTCAACAAAGGTCAATTAGGGGTCAAAAACTAGTACTTTTGCAATAATTTGAGAACCAAATGTCCATCAAGGTTGGGAGTTACATAATCCAATAGTCGACCTGAAATTGGGTGACCTTTGACCTCAGGTTGACCTCCAGTGACATGTATTTGTTTCTTTCAAGTTGATTATTTGAATGTTCATTGCCATATTCCGATCTAAATTGTCCAATTCTTACAATAAGTACAGTTAGGATGATTCTGTGATTTCGGTAAAAAAAGCCAACTCTTGCTCATATCAGACACCTGGTCCTCAACATGTTCCCAAAAGGACTAACGGTTGATTTGTGATATTTTTGGCAATAATTTTGTGTGAACATCGGAACACATAACAAGTTTAGGACAGTGCTGCTCCCTTGTAAATATTCCTTAAAAACAAGGAACCATAGGGCTCTTGTTAGTAAGAAGGGCTTCATTTTCAGTTAGCGCCATGAAAGAAAAACTATTAGGCAATGATTGAGTCGAATTGTAATTGTCAGAAGGGGTCACTCCGGGTAGTGCTTGTTGAGCGTCGGCTATCAATTTAGGAAGTTTGTGGATTTTCGGTAAGTGTAGAACGTACCCAATGATGGGTGCTTAGGTGTGAGTTATACTATCTTGGTCGCTACGTGTTCCGGTCAATTTCACACTCAGTCACGACCGTTCATGTTTCTTAAAATTCTCTTTACAGATTATGGCAGCTTCAAGGTACGACTAGCCGAGCACCTCACAACTGATATCATACTAAAACTTGCAACGCTCTTCATGTTTACTCCTGCTGAGAAAGACCAGCTACAACAAGCGAGTAGCATCCCCGAACAACGTATGGTCTCCTTAATGGTAGAAAAAGGTCAAATAAAGCCTAATGACATCTCTCCCTTGTTGACTGCTCTTGATCAATTGGGACTTCAGGGTTTACTTAGCACCCTGCGTAGTATTTTCCAGGGATCCGAAGGTAAGGTGTAGTACGATATATATCTGACCAGAGACTGACACATGTACGACCAAACAAATGACGGAATACAATGCCTGCATACAGGTTAAAACGTAGACTAGTCTGTTATAATTTAAAACTACGTCTATGTGTTAACAACTAAATATTTGTTATTATTACCAAGTCATTGTCAAGTACAACACAAACAAAACAACTGTTGCAAATAAGCTTGTGTAAATATCTCAACAGTTTTGTTCATAAATTGGAAACATTTTTTAACTTTCATATATTAGGATTTTAATTACAAACATTTGTCATTTAAGTGTAAGCTAAGTATTAAGTATACTTACCATATTTTACGTATGTCATATTTTCTCAGTGATAATATGGCAGTATATTAGTCATTAGTGCTAATATTATTATTTATAGTATTATTATTATTAACCTCATTATTATTATCGTCAACGTCTTCATCACAATGATCATGATTGTGAACCAATTGCTAGTAAGTAACACAGGACATAACAAAGACAACTATACTGAACATTGTAAAAGCTGCATAAGTTTTTATTATTTTGAGAACAGATAACACATTCCTGTTTGTACGATACATCAAGACATTTTACAATCAACTTTATAGTAAGGTCAATCCAATACTTAATATCCGCGAAAAGGTGTTTCGTGTGAATGACGTATTTGTAGAAGGTGGTATTGAAATGTACGGAAGAAATAATAAAGGAAGCGAACGTCCATTGGAAGGAAAAAGAATGGAAACAGTAAAACTAAAATCATACCACGATGTATTTAATGATGATATAATATCTTTAAAGCGAATACTGTTAGAAGGCGATCCTGGATATGGTAAATCAACGTTTACATTACAAGCTGCTTATGACTGGTGCAATGCATCTGATTCATCTCCATTGAAAGATGTAGCTATCTTTATCTTGCTTCCACTAAGACTCCTCGGCGGTTTATCGTCGATTTGTCTCGCAATCAAACTAATGCTGATGCCAGGTGAATGAAATCTAACAAAGGAAGACATTATGGAAATTCTGTTATACAGCCGGCGCGTAGTGATGATTTTAGATGGGTATGATGAATATCCGGACAAAAATATCAGTGATCAATCAGAAATTATTAAAATCATCGCTGGTAATATTTTTGGCTAACTTTAAGGTGATAACATGTACTAGGTCAGCTTATTTACCCGATAATCTCGATGTAGGGACAGTGAAAGTTCGTTTGACAGGTTTTGATGATAATGCAAGGGATGAGTACATCAGAAGAGCTGTTGCCGTTAATGATAATCAAGCGGCAAGGAGAATCAATGATCTTCTCACTAAAAGTCCTGTGTTAAGCAACATTTGTCAAGTACCTCTCTTCTGTGTGATATTTGTGCATATCTCTTACGAAGAAGAAAGCGTGGTATCGTTTGTGTCTGTTACCAGTTTTTTTAGTCACATGCTAACGTGCTTTTATGAGCATATGAGGAACAAAACGGGTCACGCTAAAAAATCAAATGACCGTGCTACCATTCCAGATTATTCAAAGCTTAATAAACTATTATTTGATACGCTTACTGGAAAGATTCAGTAGATTGTTTGGCAGAAAGACATGTTCAAGAACCATGTTGGCCATGAATGTTACAATAAACTTATCTCAATAGGTATCCTAATTGAAATTGATATTAATATAAATGGACATTTTCTGTACATCATAAACCGAATGGTCACTGGGACCTTCGTCAGCAATACTTGGCAGTCTAATGAAAAGTACAAAATGTAACACAATGAAAGTATGACGCTACAGTATATAGGTGTAAGTTGCATTGATGATATTAGAACCAAATAATCCATGACTATACAGGAAGCGGATTAAGGAGCAAAGAACGGATTACATTATGTTTGTGAACTGATAGTTGTTAAGGGGTTTGAAGTCTTTGTTGAGGCCGGTGATGTGAAATTTAATTCGAAAGATCCAATCGATTTCTCTACGTTAAAAATCAGTAGCAGATTTGAAGTTTCAGGCAATTAAAGTACATTTTAGATTTTTGAGAGAATGACTATGAAGATTGAAATGTTCGGAAACGGAGAATTCTGCAAAATTATCACGATTAGATTTTTTGTGATTATTAAAACGTAAGCGGAACCGGGAGCCTGTTTCACCTACATAATTGCCCTCTTTACAAAGTACGCATTAGCTGTAAACAATAGAACTCTTGAGATTATGTGGGTGAAAACTATTAAAGTGTAAATTCATATGAATAGCCGGCTTATAATAGACCGAAGTGGTTAAAGAATTGCTATACAAGAAATGTTATTCGTTGTTCAGTTACTTCAACAGAAAATATAATGTTGTCATGAAAAAGAATTCACACATTCAATGAAAGACTTTACAGCTTCTTCACCACGTGGCCAGACAATAAAATATCGTCAATGTATCTATGATAATGTGATGGCTTTATAGGAAAAGCGAATACCAATTTCAGTTCCAATTCGTGCATAAAATATGTTGGCCTAACATGGTGCTATCTAGTGCCCATAGCAGTACCATTGATTTGGAGATAATCCCAGTAAAAAAGAAATAAGTTTTACTTAAAATGAAACGTAAAATAGACCCAAGATCAACAGCTAAAGTGGGGTTGGTGACATATGAAGAAAATGTTAACAAGCGATGATTCCCTCATTATGAGAGATATTGGTGTACAAAAAGAATACATCCATAGTTACAAGTAAGGAATTAGTCGGTAATTGTCTGAATATTATTAAAGATGCTCAAAACAATGTGTAATGTCCTGTATACTAAGAAGGAATGTGGTTAAACGATGGGTTCATGTCACGAAAGTGTCAATTAGCTGTAGGTTGCATCCAAAAACCAGGCGTATGTACTGAAGGGCAGGTTTTTTCCAGTTGGTTAGCTGAGTGATCAGTCCCATCTTTTCGCACCTTAGTTGAGCTGCCTAATCGTCTATTATGCAACTCATTACACAGCTTGTAGCCAAATCACTATCAGATCAAGGCAGACATGGCAAGGTGTTCACAAATCAACTCTTCCAAACTAACCAGTCCGATTGCAGAATACATAAAGTTTCAGTAAGTTGAGGTCAAGAGTGCTGAAAAATGCAACCTATGGTTAATGGACGTATTCTCGTCATGTTGAGTATGGAGCCCATGTATCCTGAAAGATGCTCAGTAAGAGTACCAATCCCTGAAATAATAGGTCGACAAGGAGGGAATAGCTTATGTGGCTAGTTTACAAATGTCTGAACCATGGATTTTGTCAGGGTCAGAAGTGGTCACTCCGGGTAGTGCTTGTTGAGCGTCGGCTATCAATTTAGGAAGTTTGTGGACTTTCGGTAAAGTGTAGCACATACCCAACGATGGGTGCTAAGGTGTGAGTTATACAATCTTGGTCGCTTCGTGTTCCGGTAGTGATTGACATAAATCGTATATTTTGGGGTGGAAGAATCTGGAGTAAAGAAGAATTGTCCAATCATACTCAGTCTAGACCGTTCATGTTTTGTAAAATTCTCTTTACAGATTTTGGCAGGTTTAAGGTACGCCTAGCCGAGCTCCTCACAACTGAAATCATACTCAAACTTGCAACGCTCCTCAGGTTTACTCCTGCTGAGATTGACGAGCTACAACATGCAAAAAAGAGCACCGGGCTACTCATGGTCTTCTTAATGGAAGAAAGGGGTCAAATAAAGCCTAATGACATCTCTCCCTTGTTGACTGCTCTTGATCAATTGGGACTTCAGGGTTTACTACGCACCCTGCGTAGTATTTTCCAGGGATCCGAAGGTAAGGTGTAGTGCGATTTATATCTGACTAGAGACTGACACATGTAGGACCAAATAAATGACGGAATACAATGTCTGCATACAGGGTAAAGCGTAGGCTAGTCTGTTATTAAACTACGTTAATATGTTAACAACTAAATATCTGAGACTAATTACCAAATCATTGTCAAATACACACATACTAAACGACTGCTGCAAGTTAGCCTGTGTAAATATCACAGCAGTTCATAACTTGAAAACATGTTAAACTGATTATTAGGACTATAAGTAAAATGTTTGTAAGCTAAATGTAAGCTATATATCAAGTATATTAATCAGATTTTTGCGCGTGCCACGTTTTCTCAGTGAAAATATGACGTCATGTTAGTGGTAACAGGCTACAGTTCATTTGTCGTTGTCATCATTATAATTATTATTATAATTATTGAGATTATTATTATTGGTTCCTTGCTTTAGCAAAAGGAACTTATGTAGTCAGGTTGGCGTGTGTGTGTGTGTGTCTGTGTGTGCATCTGTGACACTTGCTTGGGTACGCTCTATCTCAATAAGGGAAAGTTGGATTGAGGCCAAACTTGGACTATAGATCCGCCATATCGATAAAGTGTGTCCTATTGTTTTTGGTGCCCACAAAGGTCACCAAATGTCAGTTATGGTCCAAAAAACGAAAATATTAAAACTGCAATAACTCCCAGTGCCAATGTGCGACAAGCTCGATATTTTGGGACAAGTTGTGAACTGGTTAAGGGAACATTTTGAAATATCACATTTATGTGATCCGAGGTCACCAAAGGTCAATTAATGATAAAAAATGGTATTTTTGCGCTAACTTGAGAACGAATTGTCTGTTAGGATTGGGAGTTGCTTCAATGTAATCCGATTGTCGAACCGCATCTAGGTGACCCTTGACCTCAATATGACCTCTGGTGACCTTTAAGTGTTTTGCTGATTTTTTCAGTTTCGATGCTATTTTCAGATGTCAAAGGTACCTTCCGATCATAAATGTCAACAGGTTGACCCCATGTGACCTTCATGTGCGAAGTCACACAAGCTAAAAGTAAATTTTCAGACATTTAATGCAATAACTCCCAGTGCCAAGGTGTGGCACGGTTGATATTTTGGGACAAGTCCCAAATGGTGTAGGGGAATATTTTCAAACTTAACGGTCATGTGGTCCGAGGTCACCAAAGGTCAATTAATGTAAAAAATATAGTATTTTGGGGAGAAAATGGGCAAAGAAAAAATATTTGAATTTTTATAGTTTTGATGGTATATTCACGTCTCACCGATCAAAAATGTCAATGGGTTGACCCCAGGTGACCTTTGTGTGTGAAGTTATATGAGGTCAAAGTTAATTTTCAGACATTTAGTGCAATAACTCCCAATGTCAAGGTGTGACACGGTTGATATTATGGGTCAAGTTGCAAATGGTATAGGGGATTATTTTCAAACTTAACGGTCATGTGATCCGAGGTCACCAAGGTCAATTGATGATAAAAACTAGTATTTTTGCGATAACTTGAGAACGAATTGTCCGTTATGGTTGGGAGTTGCTTCAATGCAATCTAATTGTCGACCCGCATTTGGGTAACCCTTGACCTCAATTTGACCTCTGGTGACCTTTAAGTGTTTTGGGGATTTTTACAGTTTCGATGCTATTTTCAGATGTTAAAGGTACCTTCTGATCAAAAATGTGTCAATGGGTTGACCCTGTGTGACCTTCGTGTGCGAAGTAATACGAGGTCAAAGTTAATTTTCAGACATTTAATGCAATAACTCCCAGTGCCAAGGTGTGACACGGTTGATATTTTGGGACAAGTTGCAAATAGTAAAGGGGAATATTTTCAAACTTAATGGTCATGTGATCCGAGGTCACCAAAGGTCAATTTACGTTAAAAAATAGTATTTGGGGGGGGGGAGAAAATGGGCAAATAATAAATGTTTGAATTTTTACAGTGTTGATGCTCTAGTTAGGTCTCACCGATCGAAAATGTCAATGGGTTCACCCCGGGTGACCTTTGTGTGTGAAGTAATGTATGTATACAAGTTCAAAGTTAATTTTTAGACATATAATGCAATTAACTCCCAATGCCAAGGTGTGACATGGTTGATATTTTGGGACAAGTTGTGAATGGGGTGGTAGAACATTTTCAAACTTGACGCCATATTCAGATCTCAAAAGTGCCTTCCGATCAAAAATCCCATCACAATTTGTGATCACAAAAGGGTTGGCTATAGTGTTGGTTACTTTATTGGTACATTTAGGACCACAATTACTTGGACTATTTGAGCCCAATCTTGCTTGATAATATTATGTGTATTGTCATATATCCCTATGCAAGGGACCACAGTGCCCTTGGGCTCTTGTTGTTGTTGTTGTTGTTATTATTAATATTAACCATTTTGAAGTAAGTGTCATAAAACATAACAAAGAATAAAACACTGTTATTAAAGCTATATGTTTCTATTATTTTGAGAACAGATAAGACATGCCAGTTTGTGCGATACCTCAAGACATTTTACAAACAACTTTATAGCAAGATCAATCCAATACCTTACATCCGCGAAAAGGTGTATTGTGTGAATGACGTTTTTGTAGAAGGTGGTATTGAAATGCACGGAAGAGACAATAAAGATACCGAACGTTTGTTGGAAGGAAATAAAATGGAAGCCGTAAAGCTAAAATCATATCGCGATGTATTTAATAATGACATTATATCTTCAAAGCGAATACTGTTAGAGGGCGATCCTGGTTATGGTAAATCAACGTTTACATTACAAGCTGCTTATGACTGGTGCAATGCATCTGATTTATCTCCATTGAAAGATGTAGCTATCTTTATCTTGCTTCCACTAAGACTTCTCGGCGGTATATTGTCGATTTGTCTCGCAATCAAACTGATTCTGATGCCAGGTGAATCCAATCTAACAGAGGAAGACATTATGGAAATTTTGAGAAACAGCTCGGGCGCAGTGCTGGTTTTTGATGGGTATGATGAATATCCGGACAAAGATAATATTGAGATATCACAAGTTATGAAAATCATCGCTGGCAATATGTTTGCGAACTTTAAGGTAATAACATGTACGAGGTCATCCTATATACCTGATAATCTGGATGTAGAGACGGTCAATGTTCGTTTGACCGGTTTCAATGATACTGCAAGGAATGACTATATCAGTAGAGCTGTTGCTGTTAACGATAATCAAGCGGCTAGGAGAATCAATGATCTTCTCACTAGCAGTCCTGTGCTCAGCGACATTTGTCAAGTACCTCTCTTCTGTGTGATGTTTGTGCATATCTCTTACGGGTCAGAAAGCATTTTATCATTCACTTCTGTAACCAGTTTTTTTCGGCACATTCTAACGTGCTTTTATGAGCATATGTGGAACAAGATGGGTCACGCTAGAAAACGAAAAGACTGTTATATCATTCCAAATCATCCAAGGCTTAACAAACTATTATTTGAAGCACTTACTGGAAAGAATCAGCAGATTGTTTGGCAGAAAGACATGTTCAAGACCAATGTTGGCGATGGATGTTACAATGAACTTATCTCAATAGGTATCCTACTTGAAGAAGACATTCTCAAGATAAATGATACACCGGGGATGGCGGCGGTTTCTGTTATCCAGCGGACGACTGTTGTCAGATTTTATCACAAACTATTTGCTGAATGGTACGCAGCCAACTATCTTTCAACGTGTGCAGGGAGCATGGAGCGCAGAGCTCCTTGGCTCCAGAAAGAGTTCGAGAAAATAAACCCTGTTGATCTCCAGTTTGTCTTTAGATTTGCTTGTGGACTCAATAAGAAAGCTTTTTCAAGAATCATCAATTATCTGAAAGGAATTGAGGACGGGCAATCTTTTGCAATAGTATGTTTCCCTGAACAAGTTAGTGAGCCTGATGATGAAGTGGCCATAGTAAAAGATTTATTAACAGGAGGCGTTACCATCAGATCCACTGATAGTAGATTCCTTCAAAGGTCAACAATACAGATTCTTGACATTGCAGCGAAAAGCAACGTAAGTATTTCATATTACTATTGTCGCATGATTACCAATATTATACTTTACAACCCTGGCATGGTTGAATTTCCACCACATCCAACCGAAATAAAGAACAGTATCCGTGTGACCCACATTCAGTTAAAAAAGTATTTATATGAGGATATTGATACTAATGATAGTTTCTCTTGTATGGTCACGAATATATCATGTTTCATCAACCTGACCCCCAATTAAAAAAAAATTATAATAAAAATAAGGCGCTTATTCCTCAGCCGTGCATCTTCAGTCGGGAGAAACTGTACAGTCATGTTTTTTGACATTCAGCCACGGTACAACTGGACAGCTACTGTACAATGGATGCCCCCATCCTCTTTGGCAACCGCACACAAAGTATTTATGAAAGGAAATGTCTGGTGGAAAATTTTGATACATTGTCCTTGTCTATAGTTATAATTTTTCTCTTTCTAACCATGTAAAAATTGTCCCCATTCGACGTTTTCTTTTTGTAGAAATCTGGTTTTCAAATTCACCAGTTTCTCACCAAAAGTACCGTTTGTTCGAACGCATCAATATGGTGATTGACGTAGTGCTTGCAGATAGGCAAAACAGGCGACTTGAAGATAGCACTCCCATTTCCGCAACAAGTACACTCTCACGTGTAAGCACATGTGATTCCCAATATATATAACGTACATACTCGCGAACGTATATCCTACGATGCCCAGTTGGTGTACTTGTATAGCGTTGCACATAGTACACTCACACTCAAACCACAGTTCATAAACTGTTCTTCGAAATCGCTGAAATAAAATTCACGGATCAAATTAACAGTAAAAGGAAACTTGAAAAGTAATCGTAGCACCAAAAGATGAAACTTGGCGGAATCGATGTCAGAGCAGAATATAGCACCGAGAAGCTTAGGCTTCGCAGAACTGTCCGATTGTCAACGTTAGAGTATAGCCAACATGCGAACATTCTTCGCGTAGGAGCTGGATAGCGCGATTTATAGCCTAAACAACTAAGAAATTTCACCGGAAATTTATCTGTATACAAACGCGGTTTTTGTTGTGATTACCGTAGAGGTACTGTACGGAGGGTGGGTTATGTCGCAATCTGCATTAGCATAGCTGACGTCACGTTATGTACTGTTCAAATCATATTTGAAATTATCTATCCTTAACGATTAAAAAATCGTTTCTCTGTCAAACGCAACATTAGCGTTCTCATACTTTGACAACATGTTTGGAAAACTATTTATCATTTTTTAAGGTAACTTCTTTGGGCCACCAGACAATCCTTTTAACAAAGTCATGCGCTAGCCTGATATTTACACAAAACGAATGCATAGTCTACAGCATTGTTAAGAACGCAGGATTCTGCGTCTTGGACGCAATGCTTTGACTAGGGACGCAAAATCTTCAAATTGCTTGCCTCCAGCGGACGCAAACTTTTTTTTTGAGAAACAAACCCCAAGTTTACACACTCACAATTAGGTCAACGGAAAACATAACAAAATACATTTTTGAATGAACATCTTTCATTATTTCTTTTATAGAAAAACCACAATTTCTTCTGACAAGAGCCCAAAGTTCTCCACTCTTACAGATCATTGAATTTGTTTGAAAATAAATATATCATAACAATTAACCGCAAGTTACAGGGTTAACAACACCCCATTTTGGAGATTTTCATGCTAAAAATAGACAATGATGCTTTTCCAAAATTTCCGTGATTTGATTGGTTAATAGTCCCCATCCATTATCTGTGAATATTCTTGCATCTGTGTAGTGCTCAATGAACATGGAGTATGTTGTTTAACAACAATTACTTGCAAAGTTACTTTCCCCTGTATAGAGATAGTGAAGTTTGCAGTATAGGTTATCATGTGTGTGTGCACTCCAATATCATAACGTTAGGCCTTGTCACTTTCAGTACGTATACCTTTTGACATCGAAGATGCACTTGCATTGTTTCTGAGACTGTCACGTAATATTTAAATCATTGTTTTGATCAGAAAATGTTAATGAGTGGAGACAATCTATGAATTTTGTGGGAAGCTAACATCTCTGATCCTGAACAGGATATTTCAGCTCACAGTATATTTCTTCTCTCTGCATTAAGAGTTGCTCATGTAAAATGTGCACTCTTACCATTAGTAGCTTCTGTTGCAAACATTTTAGCAGTCCAATTAACCACGTGCTTCAGTAAATGTATTTTGGCGCAACATTCGTGTGTAAACTACTGTACTTTAGAACTTTGAACTGATTTTTTTTAAATCTACATTGCGTAAAAAGCTATTCACATAGACCTACTGTAATTTTCGTATAGATAATTGCTTGCAAAGAGCCCATGATAAATTTTGGATTATATTTTAAGGATTTGCGATTGTGTAGTTGAAAATGAAGCTCAAACAGGCATGTACATGCAGTAGTACAGTGAACTGGAATTGGAATCGCTGCAAGATCAAAGCACGGAGCTACTATGGAGTTGGCGAGTAGGGAAGTACAAGGGCGGATGAAGGAGGGGGGGCTGGGGGGAAAATTGGTTGAAACGGCAGGGAGGTCGAAAGGAGGGGCGGGTGAACGTTACACTATTGTGTAGCATTTTAATTCATTTTCTTTTGTGCGTGCTTTGCTAATTAAGTATTAATAGTTTTCAAAATGTTGGATCTCATTTTAGTATTCTTCATATTCGATCTAGTTCATATCTTAAAATATTATCAGTATCGAGAGACAACAAGTATCGATTAGTTAATAGTATTGGATTAATACATATTTTAATATAATGAAATAATTATGTAACATCGAGAAAAGGTGTACGCAATTAACAATTGTACAGGTGACTTTCAACTGTATCAGGTACACGTTCACTTATAAACTAATCACTGTAGGATCGTGATGATGGTAGGGAAGTGACGCGAGAAGACTAAACCAAACACTAAATCCGGTTTCTAGTTATATATTACAACGATATCATTTCAACTCGTTTCTACTGACACTTGCAACGAGCGATAGTAGAATAAAATGTAAATAAATTAAAAAAGAACTTACAGATAATTTGCTCCCGGGAGACTAATTATTTAATCACAAATTTTACAAAAAGACAAAATAAATCAATGTACATATCGGACTAAAACACATACAAAGGCACGCACCCACACACACACACACACACACATAAATGGAAGAATTAGCATGTCGACCTCTTAATGAAGTAAAGTTTAAACGGAACTCTCCGCTTCCAGTTAGTAGCGTCGACGATCTCTTCGTCACATTCAAAGTTGGTGCAGTCTTATTTAAAGATAAACGAATACGAGTTTTCTCTCCTCCGGGTTTTAAGTACTATAGCCACAATTATGCGCTCCGTTAATGAAAATGGGATGCTGTTAAGATGTTGCTCTTTGAATGACTTCATAGAACAGTTGAGTTATAAAATGATAAGGTATCCGTTTCTCCCGTAAAACAATGTTTATCGTAGTGGCATTTAATAAAAGAAAGGAATACTGTATCCAAAGGCGATAACTTCGCAAATTGATTAAGATAAACAGTTTATGGTATAAACCATATTATGGAACATTTTGTGTCTGACAGCGGTCGGAATTGGAAACTAAACAATTGTAACGGAACTTAAAGTTCCTGTCATAAAAGTATATATATTATGTATGTATGTATGTATGTATGTATGTATGTATGTATGTATGTATGTATATGTGATCTTCCCGCAAGCAGGAACTCGCGAAAGAAGCCATGGAGGCTTGTAGACTCGCAAGCTGACCGAAGCCAATCTCTCGGCACACATCCATTTAACGTCCATGTCGGGAAGTTGTTATTGAACAACACCCTTGCCAGACGACACACATTGCTGTCGGCGGGGAATCGAACCGGGGATCTCATGACTGGGAGACGCCGGCGTTAACCACTAGGCTATACACTCCGCCTAATGTAGCTCTCCTTATGTAGCTCTCCTCTTATCCGAACCCTCACACATCTCTCTATCTCCGTCTCCATGTAAATACTCCCTCCTACTCTCCATGTAAATATCTATCACCACAACTCTCTATAGGAATCTACTATTATTTGTTCTCATTATTAATATTCTATATTAAGTACTTAAATAAATCATATCAATGTTATATTTGGAACAATGTCTTTTGGTGATGAAGTATTGCTTACATGTCGTAAGAGCACTCGTCATTCGTTACTGTTCCCAAACTTGTTTTAGTATTTTTCATCAATGAAACCTAACCCCTCTTTTTTGACCGTTTCAAATCGACAGTATTCTTACAAGCCAAGTTAGTCTGAGCCATGAAATTGAAAGCAGTCAAAGACCCAATCAACTTATCAAATTTATTGCTAACGTACATTAACCGTTACCAGAGAGTTAACATTTCCATGCTTTAAATCCATGCTAAAACTAATAGTTTGTATTGTTTTCCGTCAGATTCCCATCACCAGTGTATGCCTTAACAAATCTTTCAAGGAGTGTGGGGAAGATGCTATTGTACTTCACTCTGGACTCAGATTGAACCAATTATTGACGGTAGAGATGATACACATAGAAACAGAGCGAGTAAATAAGGAGCCTAGGATACTAACAGAAGAAGACGTTACGATGATATTCCGTTATGGGCTACGTTCTGAACATTTAAAGGACCTGTCGTGAGTATAACGTAATAGATTACGGTTTCCCAGTTCTGAATGTTCAAACCTGACAACATAATTGATAGCAAACAAAACGTCGGAATAATTTAGCTATCAGTTCATGTTTTCAACAAATATATTGATAAAAATATTGGTAATTACCGTTGAAGTTTCATGTGTTTGTACTAGCTAAAACTTATATTTAGTGGAAGGTCACTTTTTTATTGCAATAAAACGTAATAGGTAAAATGATATATTATTCGCCCCCATATACTGTGTTAAACCTAATATTAGAATATTCCTTTTGATTCCATAAGACGACGTAAAACTATAAGCATGATGTTGACATCTTTGTAATTATAATGGGATTTAGGCTTTGTGTCCGTAAATGACCATCAACGGTGTACTCACACACAATAATGCAGTGTCTACTATATTCATGCATACTAAACTGTATCTTTCCATATTTGAAATATATAAATGATCGTTATGATGAGAAGTACTCATCGGTCATTCATCTGTTCTAGATAATCCAAAAGAACATATTTTTGAGATCTATAAACTACAGACTGCCGTTATCTGCAAAGCTATTTATTGAATGACAAACATTACTTACCCAACGTTTAGACTAATGCTCGTTATATCGTACGAGGTCGAATTTAAGCACCAGGATGATGTGTCTATGATATAGTGTCATACTGTGTAAATTGTAATAAACAAAAACAGACGAATGTGACCTGCCGCGTGGGGGAAAAAAGACAAAGTAGGCACTAAACACATTGTGAAAATATCTGAAAAATAAACTTTCCTCTAGTTTTAGTGACATATGCAGGGAACAGCGGACAGAACATTCGTGTACCCAATTGTAGAGTACAAGCAATACCCTCTGCGTTTCTAATCATGTTGGCAGGCATAGAAGTTTATTGCCTGCAGTGACAGGCCGTTCTTGTTTTTTTTTTACCTTCCTTCTGTAATTTTGGAGAACATGTTTAATACATAGAAAGTACATTGTAATCACATACACATCTATGCGCTGAACGGCTTATATTTATTTAGTATGTTATATTGAACTAGGAAGAAACAGAGCACCATGATCGCATGTGCATGGCGATCATGTCATACTGAATGGTATTATGTATTGTAAGTATCATGCAATACACCCTCCATATGAATATAACACAAGGTGAAAAATGTACTGATCAAGTCCAATGTACACTCCGCTTCATATGGGAAAATATGTCCATCGCAGAAGCATGGACATATCAAATAAAGGCATGTGTTAGACATGTGTTCTCTTATCACTTGAGACCGACATGACTTGATATAACGCATCTTAATATAATGAGGTTGACATAGCTTAATTAACGTGTTATCTTTAATACATCGAGCAAGGGGCAAAAGCAGATCGAGGGAGTTGAAATTAATTTAAAAGACTTCGGACGGATACATTAGAGGAAGCGTGTCATTTTGTATTTATATACACATTTTGTGCTGTCGGTTTTGCTATTATTTCACCATATATTTGGGTCTTATAGCAATCCGCTTCCTCCGGATACTAAGCCGGTTTCGTTTACCTGTGGTGTATTATATATCACCCGCCCTGTTAGAATGGTGCTTGTAAAATGTGATGGTATGCAAATTCCCCGTGGCCTGCCATATACAAGTTTCTTTTCTTATAGATGCTACCTTGGCCCAAATCGGAGAATGTAAATCTAATTGTTGTTTCATTAAACTCTAATTTCAACTTTATTCTCGACTTTTCGTCGTTTTATCAGAGCTTCAACTTTTTTTCAAATGTTCTTACTGAACTGTCTACTCCACACAGTTTGAATGTTCTAAACTCTTCCAGGAATGTTGACGTTTGTTATCATCATTCCTTACTTGTTCTTCGCAACGGCGACTGCATAAATCTCAACGTTTTGGCTTCGGAAGTTAAAGCTTTTCCGAATGTAAATGTTGGGAACATATCAAAATCTTTACTGTTCTAGCGAAAAAGGTGTTTCAAAATCACTCTTCTTTCTATTAGGACTTTTCTATCGACTTGGCAAGCCAAATTTGTCGACCATTTTTGTGTATTTTGGAGAAATTTAGGCTAAGTGAAGCATTCTCGGCTGGTGTTATTTGCTATATTATTTACTTTTCTGTTAGATGTTTTATTTTTACTGACAGTTGCATTTTGACGAAGTTTAATTCATAATAGCTCAATGTTACTGAAAACTATTTATCGACGACCTGCGTCTGTCAATAGATTAGAAGAAATTTAGTAGTTGGAGTTCTCATCAAATTACACATTTGAGGTCATTTACGATATATTATGAAAAGTAGAAAAAAAACACTAGTCTATTTGTCTTTTTGGCGGTAGTTTACGACATTTATACAAAAAAGGTTGTGATGTTATTTCCTTTGTTATATTAATGTGTTAATTTATAATAATTTTCTCCTTTTTCTTCTTCATTTCTACTTGAAAGGTTTGATAATTGTTTGCTGCCTCCGTCCTTTGCTTCAGAATCAATTCCCGCGGAGATGAAATCTAGAGACATTAAAGGTATACATGTATCGTCAATTCCGTCAGTGTTCAATTATCATTTCAGTTTAGCATGTTCTCTCATATATGAGTATTCATTAAATTATTGTATAATAGTTTTAGTGCGTACACAATTGAATCCGAAATTACAAACTAAAGGATATGAATTGGTACATATACCTTAATGTTCGTATCATCAAAATGTTGATATATATATATATATATATATATATATATATATATATATATATATATATATATATATATATATATATATATATATATATATATATATATAAAATGAATGTGTAGCAAGTGGTATGACAGATATATAGTTAATCGATAAAGAATAACACACCAGTAGAATCACTGTGGTCGAGTGGTGCGGACTTCGGTTCGCGACACGAAGATCCGGGGTTCGATTCCTACCTTCGCCTGATGAGTCCCAAAAGGACGAAACCGGTCGTGAAGTGGAATTTGGTGTGTTATTCTTTATTGATTAACTATATATATATATATATATATATATATATATCAGGCCTCGACAATTTTTTTTTAAACTACTCGCCAACTGGCTACCGAGTCTAAAATTCTACTCGCCAAAACGTTAAAATTACTCGCCAGTTTTTCTCGCTAATTGTTTGTGTGATATAAGCCTAGGTACACTCTTAAAACACCTGGGTCATATTCATGACCCAAACGCAGGGTCGATGGTCTTATAACCCAATTTGGGTTGTACCATACACTAAGCTGACCTAATGCTAAGTCCGAAACTGACTTTCATCAACGAGTCAAAATAATATTGGACTATGATTGGTCAACATTATAGGAATATGAGTGCACCATGTCAGATCAGCCAATCAACGAACACACATTGACCGTCCGATAATATTGACCCTGCGCGCGCGCCATAGACAAATTGGCTGTAGGACAAGTTTGCTGACAGAGCGAACATGATCCGAAGCACAAATTGATTCGTTCGTGAAAGATAAATTAGAAGAATGGGGCTTGATGGAATGGGCTAATTCATTTCAAGGTATGGTATCATGTGCAAATATCTTTTTTAATATGTAATTAAATTTCAAGAAATGCTGAAGTAGCAAACGAAGACTTAACGTATGGCTAAGTCGGTGACTAATTCGTAGTCGTACTAGCCTATAGCCTAACGCTAAGCCATAACATAGGCTAGGCCTGTAAAGAGTTCACTATTGCAGTTGAGATTGAGATGATGTATACATGTACGGAACCTCTAGTATCTGATAGATAAATCCACAATCCTGATATGAATATTAGGCCCCTAATGGTTGAAATTGTTAAAAATGGAGCTATTTAACCGAAAGTTCTGTCCAAGTTGTTAAACGGACCCGTTTAGCCTAGTCGCTGCCAGTTAGCCTAGGCCTAGGCTACGTACAAAAAATGCAAAGTTTTTCGATAGGCCTGAGAATAAGATGTCAATATATCATTTAGGGCCTAGGCCTAGACCTATTAATAACGTTAGGATCACCCGTGGAAAGACCCATGGACTTGCACGGAGACCAATCATTATTCCATATTTTTTACATTTGCCGAACTGTATATTTAAAATAAATATGACGATGCACAACTGCATAGGCTAAGTAAGAATTGTTGACAATGCATAAGTAGCCTAGGCCTAAGCAATGTTGTGCCAAGTTTGGTAAGTAAATATGATGAGGCCTAGGCCCCTAGGCGAGGCCTATTTGCGATCATGAGGGTCTGCGATCATGAGGATGACGGCTAGATTTAGACAGGCTAATGGAGTGGGGTTTTTTTTTGTACACACAGGGCAGCTACTGTAGTGTGAAGCATTTGGAATATGCGTAATGTCGTAGGCCTACAGTAGCCTAACGTTAGGCCTAGGCTAGGCTAGGCACTACTGCGCATAGTGTTATAGGCCTAACGTTAGGCCCAGTTATGGAACAAGCCCCAGTGACCCAAAAAAATCATCAGCGTTTTTACCAGAATTTTAGGGTTACTGTAGGCCTAGGCCTAAATAACAAAAATAGCTTAGCCTAGGCGTACTGTAGCCTAGGCCTAATGTTACATCTGATTAAGCAGTAAGTGTACTAACATAGCTTATCAGACTAGGCCTACCGAAAAAAAGACAAACAAGACCAAACAAGAGGCAGAACTTGGAATAAATTTACAACAATTTCATTTAAAAATTTCTTGGCAATGAAAATTTTGAATCTTCATACAAAATTAACATTTAGGCCTAGCCTAGAATGTTAGGTCTTTTTGGTCAAGATGTGAAAAAGACAGCCCGTTTTGCATATATTATGGTTGAAAATAAGTAGGCCTAACAGATCTTATTTGTTCATGGCACTTTTTGAGCATGTTGCTACGGTAATATTGGAACGTAATGTTAGGTAGCCTAGGTTTATATGCATTATACAGCCCCCGCATTATTCGGGCACCTTGATATACCCTACGATAAGTACTTGTATATTAATTCTACAAATTAAGTATGTACAGTTAAGCAGGGGGAGGGGGGGGGGGGTCGTTGTTGTAAGTAAGTAGCACTGGGTTCCTGTATACTGTGCACTTTTCAGCTAAATTGCTTCAACATTCATTGAAAATATTTACATTATGATGCCTGCACCAGTCAAACCTCAATCTATATAGGCCCTGGCATAATTGCCAAGGTTCGAAATACGTGGTAGTTCAGTAGGCTGTAGCGGAGTGTAGCCCTAGACGACCAAATATACGTTGGACTACCAGAACTGTCAGAACACTGAGTAGCAGTAGTCCGGTGGGCTACCAAAATTTCCCAACTTGAAAGCTATTGTTTGTGATAAACTGTTTTCACCCACACACACAATGTGTAAATCTTTTCTATAGCAATATTGTATACTGTATGTCATGTATCATCATCGTTTAAAAAATTATAGGAAAAAAAATAAATAAAAAAATAATAAATTGGACCAAGTTTACCATAATAGAACAACACAAAATGGCTGCCAAGTTTAAATCTCATCTATACAAAAAACAATGATAAAATTTTTTTTTTTATTATAGATTAGGCCTACCTACAAATAGTTCAAAAATTATATCCTTCTATAGAATCACATTTAAATTATGCTTCTTCCTCTGGAAAATACAAAACAATTTGTGGGGTTGACTACTGGTACGCAAAATGTACATACTTTATCTAAACCAAAATGGCATATTAATACATTTTTATTGGTAATATTATGTTACCTGAATATTTGCTGCACGTACTTAATTCAGGTGTTATTTTGTATTTTAGTCATAATTTTTCTATTTATTTTTTACATTTCTATCACATATTTTTCTATACAATCTAATCTTTTATAACCTTTTAACTTTTATACTTTGAACAAATTTTTTATCTTTTGCTGTAAAGCGCTTTAGAGCAATTTTTTAATTGAATAAGGCGCTATATAAATTTTGTGTAATAACAATAATATTTCTTAAGAGGTTGAATATTAATCACTCTACTCTAGGCCTAGTTTTTTCACTGTCTTGTTTAATTTTTTGGCAAATAAAAAAAAGTTCAACCACATCATTTGTTAAAACTGTGCAATTCATTCAAACTATACTGTCGTTTATAGTTTGCACACCTACTACTGAATTATTATAGGATTGTACGAGAAAAGCGTTTCTGTGTACACTCAGCTTGGACTGCACCAGCCCATCATTAAAACAGTATTTTTCTATGTGCAAACAGTAGTTTCTTCACAACACCTAGATTCTATATTCCTTTATCCCTTCGTGGGACCAGCGTTAAATGGTTAATTTGCTAGAGCTTTTTTTTCTTTTTGCAGACTCAGGATAGCCAGGCATATCAATCTACATTGCAGTCTCCAACTTTTTCATTACAATCACCTAAATCTTTGATAACCACCTCAACACCAGAACATAGCAATACCCCAAAGAGACCGAAGTTACATTTTGTAAGTACTTCTCCCTTGTATAAATCTGCATTGGTATGTGATTGTCATTAATAAGTCTGCCATCTTTTTACAGTAATCGAAACAATTCATCCAGAACTGTTTAAATGGTGCACACATCAATCATTACACACCCAATTAACCAGACAGATCTGTCTTCTGTAAGGGGGCTGTTGTTCCCCTTTAATAGGTACAGTACAAAGCACAACTAAGCTCCAATCTATCAACATGTATAAAAAATATGAATGAGCAATCACCAGTTTTGTTCTTGAATTCTCCTTTTCAAAGGATATCCGTAAAATACTAAATGATAACAACGGCGGAGATATCATTGAGTCTGAAATGGACGAAGGACTACTTAGTCACAAATATCGGATTCAAGCTGTCAGGATGTTTGTATCACACCTGATAGAACAGTTTGGAGGTGATTTGAATTCTATTTCTTTGAGAATTAGTGGTGACCAGTGGTGAACAAACATTTTTAGTTTTCACAATGTTTACTTTTATTTAGCAACTCATTATTTTACACAAATTGTTTATATTTCAGGCCCACATCCCATGTAAAAGAGGCTCTTGCAAGATCCATTGTAAATGAGTTTCCCAAACTGAAGGGAGAAGATGGAGATGGTTATGTTAGTATCAATTTTTGTCATGTTAGATCACTTTTTTTTTGGATTACGTTTTTAAAATGTAGAAGGATGGCTGTTGCCAGTTGGATACTACCATTCTTTATAATTGTCAACATGTTATCCAAGTAGCCTATATACCATATACAGAAAACCCTTCGTTTTAAGTCAGTGGGTCAATGAAATAGCTTTGACAAATATATATTTGGCATAAACTGGGAACATCAAGAAATGAATTGATTTACTCTGAGAAACATGGAAATTGTTCTCTCCCGGCCCATGTGATCATATGCATTTGAGATGAGGAGGAATGTGCCCCCTCAACTTGGCTCATTAAAAAATACTGTCATTTTATTTGCACTAAATAATTTCAGCTCTGATGTGATTGGTGAGTTCTCAGTTGAATGTTCAATTTGGTTTCATGATTTGTTTGCTGGAAGCTAGAGAACATTGATTATAGATGTGTCAGGTCGTATGGATGGGATTACATTCGGTTCTAGGACATCTCACCCCGCATCAATTCCCCACCCGGACAATTCCCCCCCCGGGCATTCCCCACTGTCCGGGGGAGGTGTCCGGTCACGATACAGACTGCCTCAAACCAAAATGAAAGGGGGCGAAATCATCATTTACATTGACTTTCTGTTATGAGCATATAGCTAGGTGCTCATTATTCATAACTGCTGAGTAGTTTTAGGATCGGGAGTTTGAGTTCTGACCATGTGTCCTTAGGCAAAACATTTTACCTTCATTGGTTGTTTTCACAGGAAGCTTGGTACACTTCTAGCATTGGACAGCATGCAGCTACAGGTTATTTGGAAGAAAGACTCAGGAATGTGAGGAAGAGAACAGCAAAGAAGAATCATGTGAGCATTCGGAAGGCCAACAAAACAAACTCTGACTCCACAGCTTCATCAGTCAGTAGTCTGGAGAGTGATGAAGGTATTTTTATGTGTTTTTTTTTTTAAGTTAACATTTGAAATGTTAACAAGAGTAAGAAGAAATTACATATCATGCATAGGATGTTCATTCCTGGCGTACCTTTTCATCTCCTTTTTAATGTGCAGATTTTCAGAATTCACATTTAGAACAATATCTTTGTCATGATTCCTTGGTATATCCATTCTTCATAGGGCAATTATTGTTAACTTTTCCAGATGACATCGAACCTGCTGCCATTGATGCGATGGTACAGTGGATGAAACAAAATAAAGAACCTCTGGGTAAAGTCAGAGAATACCACCAAAAAACAGCGAAGTCCAGGCTCATGTGGATTAGAGAAAATCCAGAGGGCGTCGCCATCTTTGCGAAATATCCTAGACTACTGGACACTTCAGGACTGGTGGGTTTTATTTAGATAGTTGATTTATTCTGTGATGTGGCAAGCTCAGGGTAATAAGCAGGCAAATTTCATTTGTAGGTCTTCTCATGTGTGAGCCAAGAAATCAGTGAGGAAATCTGCTCGTACCTTCAGATCAAGGATAGGGCAAGAAGAAATGGCCTCTGTCAATACTCGAAAGACACCCCCTCTGGGAATACATCCAACTTTGTCGGTGAGCTAATGGTACGATGAAGTGTAAAAACAAAAAAGGGATCAGTTAACTCAATGGTATACTGTTTTTGTTCTCAAGAAGGGCAGAATTATAAGCACAACGCAAAAATAAAAAAAGGCATAATACCTGCTGTATAATTTCATTTTTTTGTTCATAGTTTGCTTTAGCAAAATGGAAGATTTTGTTCAAATCGATGCAAACAAATATTTGGTATGCTTTGTGGGATATGTACTCTCAGTTGCATTTTCAAGAGCATCACGTTACTCCTGTATCTCTAGTTAAACAAAACATCTGAGATGATATGGTCCTATGCTCTGTAGCAGTATCCAACAAAAAGAATTCACCTCAGTGCCAGGATATGGGACATCTACATCAGTTTGTTTGGATGGTCCTCCAAGACTATTTCGCAGCTCTGTTCACAGTCCAAGTCTGGGTACAAAAAATGCTTTCTGTGCAGACATGTCTCATATTTCATCCTTTTTCAGATTAATCTGGACTTTGAAGTCATCAAGCCAAAGTGTAGGGACAAATTGTTCCTGTTATGGACACCTGCAGTCGCTAGGAACCTACTGCATTATGCTGACAAGCAAAATGATTGGTCTCGACACCTGGGGATTGTTCAAGACAGCAGTCAACTATCAGGTAACTAAGTTGCAATAACTTATTAACCCAGGTAAAATGCATGTGAACTGTTTTCATGTGGCACTGCCAGTGATGTTTCAATTGGCCCCCAGTTGAGCTTCACCTCAGTCAGGGGAAATAATGAAAATGGTGTGTATTTGGAGGAGGGAGTCAGTCAGGGGATTAAGGTGGTCAGACAACAGAATAGTGTCAAGTATTATGCCTGATTGCCATATTTCAGTACACAATGCCTCAGGTCTGGCATGGGCACAACCCTGCACAGTCAACATAGATGACATCGGATTTGTTATAAGCTACAAATGTTTTCTATTCTCGCATCAGAATTCTGGTAATATTGTATTGCTTCATCGACGAACATTCATTGGCCTGGCATCCACCCAACTTTGGATCACAATCAGAGATGCTGTTGAGAAATTGGTGGATTTGTAGAGCAGTCAGAGATCCTATCCACACTATATAATGCATATTGTTCCACTGAAAGACATTTTTTAACTGAAAAATCATCATATATTCCCACAAATGTGTTAGCTTATAACACGGGTATAATCAGTGCCTCCATGAGTGTTAAGTCTGTGAATCTTTCCCCAAGGTTCTTATTTTCCCTCTTTACAGATGATGAAGTATGCAACATTGCACTGCAGTGTATTCCATGCATTCTACCTGTTGGGTCGCAGAAGATAAAGGGCAAAGGAAAACGGGCTACAATTGAAGATGCCCTCACTTCATTTGTAGATTTGCAAAAGGTGAGCTGAAAGCTAAAGTTGAAGTAGAAAAATTCCTTTTATAATATCATCGTCGGTTACAGGTTCATCTAGGAAAATTGACAGACGATAAAATTATGGATGAAACAGGCAAAGAGCTTGCCTTCTCTTCGCGAGCAGTGTACATCGATTGGTGAGACAAGACATTCATCAGATACAATCCCACCCTGCTCCTAGAACCACCATTTTATGTTCCCATCTGAAAGACATGAACGATGCATTCAGCCACTTTCCCAAGGGGAATGGTGGAAGGGGACTATCAAAGCATCGGTCACTAATGCTCTGCAGCTGTGCCAATCAAATGCCTGAAGAACCTCACCAGCCCCAAAAATTGTGGAACCATAACCCACTAGCAAGTTCTCACACAGACCACTGCACCAGGTTGCATTGTACAAACCCTTAACCAAATTTATTACAGGTAGAGTTGTAACAATGATTTCTTCATTCCAGTATACACATGATATATGAATACATATAAATGTGAATGCAGAATATGTTGAATGTGCAGTAGAAGAGTGTACAATCTAATTCACACCGATTGGATAGGACATTGTGGTATTCCAGGCAGTATGGTGTGATAGTATGATTGTCTTGTTAACTTCTGAACACTGTGTTCATCCATAATCAATTGTCAAGGGTTCCTAGATGAGCCTCAAAATAACTTACAGAGACCCGACAATTCCTAATATCTGAAATAGTTTTAAAAAAAACTTGTTTTCAGTACAATGCATAAAGTACCTGGCACCTCTAAAACCCACTATGAAATTGTGGCACTATTCATCACTGAAGTTGTGAAATGCTAAATACTGCACATTCTTAATCAAAACAAAGATTGCTTCTATCAATCCGCCTTCTGGGGAGTACTACAATATATGATCCTTTCTATATGGAAGGCAGCATTTGAATAAATCTAAGAAGTTTGCTTCCATAACCTTTGCTTTTTCATTTCAGATTGGAACCAATATTCCACACTACCTTGAAGGGGTGAAACAAAAGCAAGCATTCGTTCTAGCTATTGGAAGCAGCAGGGTTAGCCCGGAACAAACGTACATAATCATAGAGAGAGAAGCCATTCCACAGGAGTCGCTGCTTAATGCCATTGATTTATGTTTTAAATGTTTTCATGTTTTTGATATGAATTATCAATGGCAATCATACAACACCTGGCAGTTCCTCCAGACTGTTGTATACAACTTACCTGGGAAAATGTCATCTTCAGTTGTGTCATTGAAGACATATTTGAAAGTCAGAAGGAAGTAGGGCTGAAAATGTTCAGACCTGGGTCCCATATATATGCTTCAATAAGAACTGTCAACAAAGTTGAAACAATAGTCGCACAGTGCAACACTAGAATTAACTTGGCAATCGATTCAACTGTCCATTACAACTCCTTTTTACATGACAGTTGAAAGAATTTGGACACAATTTTGTTCAATGCCGAGCAATCTTTATTATCATCTGAAGTTGTGTGATTTTAGTTGAAATCTCAACTGTTAGTTGAATCACGTTTATGGGACCAAGGCATACTTGCCTCATATACAAAGCAAAGATATGCTTGTATTCTAAGAAGAATTGGCAAAACGTTTTCAGCCTGTATGATCATATTTGTTTTCATCTCATAAATTCCAGTTCCAAAGTTGCAGCTCACAAATATTTTGCTGTCATGAAATTTTAGAAGCAAATTATATGGATTGTCCCAGTCCCAGTTATCTGCTCTAAATAAATTGCTTGGACTATTTTCAATTGAACGGCTCTTGGAATACAGAAATATGTGTATCCATTCTACACATATTTACATATACAATATTTACCTGTGCTGGGTTATGTACAACAGCAGTATATTACACATAATATATGGACTCATTACTTAAAGGCTTGCCGCCGTTTAATGAAATCCATGGATAAGTGTTAAAAAGGGGGGAGGGGAATCGTCTTTACGAGGCCTAATTTAGTGAACATTTTCAAGACTGACCATCCAGCAACCCATCTTTTAAAAATGGGCAACCATGTTTTGATTGTCATTTTCTTCTTTTGTTATTACATCGTAAGTAAGGCAAATACTTTCCCATGCGAGCTAGTCTATGCTCTAGCTGATAAATATCATTATGAAGACACACACATGTCTAGCTAGAAAGTGTTCGTTCATTCATTCAGCAAATTGTATTTTATCCATACAAGTCTAATAAAATGTTGAAATTGTTTATGTAAAAATTGCACTGGGGTAAAAAACATTTTTGATTCATTGGTAACGCTTCAAACAATTCCTTCCTTTAGATCTTGTGCTATGGTACCATATTAATGAAACATTCAGTTTTGTTGCAATTTTACATTACTTTTTAGCAGTTTTTCAGCAGTTCACTTTCTTTGAAGGAGTTACATCAATAAATTGCACTGTCAAATGAAGCCTTTTGTATTTATGTATTTTTTCCTATAAGAGTCAAGCTGACCCAAATGTGGTTGATTTCCATCATAACCCTTGCCGGGGTCAATATTTACCAATATTTCTGGGTCAAATTTACGACCCATAAATTGGGTCACTTATTCTGACCTAATTTTCTGGGTCAGTTTGACCCAAATGTGTTAGGTTCCCTCCTGACTTTCATTTGGGTCAAAAAGTGACCCAATTTGGGTCAATTTTAACCCAAGTGTTTTTAGAGTGTAGTATGGCCTAAATTATATATATAATAATAATAATAATAATAAGACTTATAATGCGCACACACCACTCAAAGAATGTTCATGGCGCAAATGACAATGAGAAATGATACAAATAATACAGAAAAATACAAAACAATGACAGAAGAGAAACTTATATATATATATATATATATATATATATATATATATATATATATACATACATTCAATACGAGAATGATTGAATAAAATATGTCAGTTCCAGAAACATATGTAATCTATTCTTCTCTGTAGATGAATTATATTATGTCTTGTTCATTATCTTGCACACGTTTGTATTTCTAACATCTTAGTGTCGTGGAGGAACTACGGTTACAGTCTGAATCTTCAATCCGGTGCTTGGAAGGTATGTTTTGTTTGTCTTTATTTCCACGTGTACTTTGATGGGCGTGATTCAATTTGATATATAAAAAAAATGAATACTTGATCGAAGTTTTTAACACCACCTTGTCAAGCATAATGTAACAATAGTGGAATGTCAAATATTTTAATTTGTAATTATGATGGACTGTTGATTACATTGAGCAACAATATATATTGTTTTATATGCAATTTGAACATTTCTAAGCTTTATAAATGATTATGTAAATGATACATACGATACCAAACTCATATTTTAAAAGATATTGACAAATGCCGCATTACAAGCATTTTATACAAACACAAAGAACGATAGATACGTACCATTTCAGTAAACAATATCGTTAACATTAACAAGCCACAATGTGACAATTGCCATACGCACCATTTGACATCGGCAGTTTAATATGTATAATGATCCAAAAATAGCGGAAATCTTAGATTTACGTGTTGCCATGATTAATAATACAGTAGACACTAAGACTCTAACGTGCTTATTAACGTTAATATCATTTCAATCGGGTAAACAAAGCCGACAATTCAGTCTAAACTTGCGTACGGGTAATATCCACTTGAAAATCTGTGGGAATCTAATGCACCTTTAAATTTGTGATCAGTCTTTACAGAAAAAACGAAGTCAGATTGTTTTCATAATCATTGATATGAATATATTTTATGACGAATAAATCAATGACATGCCATAAATTCCTTTCTGGCTACTCATTGCCGTACTAAATGCAGCATATTTAGGAGCGAGACCCAGACCCAGATATGGCAATACCCGAGTGTACAATACTGGTATTACATTTGGAACAGTATGATAGTTTGATCAATTACAGACTTATACGTAACACTGGCAGGTTGTTACATTTGATAATCAAACAAACTAAGCTGCTTAAACTGACGAATGCGACGCTCGTATGGAAAGCCGTTTTAACATTTAATAAGGAATTTCAGATATCTCGAAATAATTTCAGATATCTCAAATTAAATTACAGAAATCTCCAATTTATTTAAGAAATCTACAAATAATTGCAGATATCTTAAAATCAATTTCAGATATCTCGAAATACCAGAGAATTTCAGATATCTGAAATTGAATTCGAGATATCTGAAATTGAATTCGAGATATCTGAAATTGAATTTGAGATATCTGAAATTGAATTCGAGATATCTGCAATTCTATTTCAGATATCTGAAATAGAATTTCAGATATCTCGAATTCAATTTGAGATATCTGAAATTGAATTCGAGATATCTGCAATTCTATTTCAGATATCTGAAATAGAATTTCAGATATCTCGAATTCAATTTCTGATATCTGAAAATTCCCGATTAAATGTTAAAATGGCTTTCCATACGTACGCCAATTTAACATTTAATCGGGAATTTCTGCATATGCATTTCAGATATCTGGAATTCAATTGCAGATATCTCGAATTCAATTTCGGATATCTCGAATTAGAATTGCAGATATCTTGAATTCAATTTCAGATATCTCGAATTCAATTTCAGATATCTCGAATTAAATTTCAGATATCTGAAATAGAATTTCGGATATCTCGAATTAAATTTCGGATATCTCGAATTAAATTTCAGATATTTCGAATTAAATTTCAGATATCTGAATTAGAATTTCAGATATCTCGAAATCTATTTTAGATATTTCAAATTCAATTGCAGATATCTGAAATAAAATCTCAGGTATCTCGAATTAAATTTAAGATATCTCGAATGGAATTTTAGATATCTGAAATAGAATTTTAGATATCTAAAATAAGAAACAATTTAAGATATCTAAAATTCCGGATTAAATGTTAAAATGGCGTTCCATATGCTCGCTCAAATCAGATGTACAGAGAAAAGAATGTAAGAACATCCCCCACCCGCCCTTACCGTCTAGCTGTTGCAAAATATAGCGTTTTCTTTCCTGCTTTGGGGGATACAGGTGTGTTACAGTTGCCGACATTGAATCATTTGATTTGTCATCTGATGAGCTGCATTACACAAATGAAGCCAGTATAGAGGACATAATTAATGACCACTTGATTTTGGAAAGGCTTTAATTCTTAAACCTGTCGTAGTATAACACACATTCATCCATTACCGTTTAAACAGAAAAGAACATAACCTAAAGAAGTAAGAGCAGTTGTTTACGGTGTACCACATATTGCGGGAATTACATCAAGCACGGTTGTGTAAACGTCGGTAGGGAATGGTTATTTAGCTGTGGGATAAAGATATGTATTATGTGTTTTGAGTTTTGTTTACTTGTTTTGTGTATATTTTGATGCCGTTTTTCTACTTCAACAATACAGTTCATTGAGCTGGTTACCGATTGTTACATTCAAAGTATATTTCATGTTTGGTTATCTGATTATAGCAAATAAACCAATGGAATCATCTATGGACATTTTAATTGAAACAAAAAGCAATGATTTTTGTGTCATATTATCAGGTTGATGATGTAGATACAGTCAAGGGAATATGCACAATGCAAGTGACTATTGGAGAAGATGACAGTGAGGTACTACAGAGATGTACTATACAGCTTCTGGAGAACGCATCTCACCATGACGTAAGTCAGTAACTGTGTCCCGCCGTACGTTCATTTAGCAATTATGTGTTATTAGTAAAGTAAAAGCAATACGTTATATAGCATTTGCTTCTCGTTAATGCACATCTAAGGTAATTTCTATAACAATAACAGGTCGTATTGGACGTAAATGTACAATTGTACCGTAAATTAGCATATTAAATCTTTTGTCTTAGAATAACGGCTGAATGCAGTTTTTAATTGCAGAACGTAACAAGAAATAACTGTCTCTAACGATGAATCTAATGATTTGATATTTATTACATATCCTTTCTCTTCATCTAAAATTACACGTTATAACTGTTTTCTTTACAATTTACGTACATTGGGACACTGTCTAGTTTGTAATTCTAGTGAAGTGAAGGTGTATTATATGGGTGATGAGAATTATGCACAGAATGTGTCTAATAAACATGTTAGTTGCTACAAATATTAAAATATATAAGTCCAGCGAAAATACTTTGCCATCTGCATATAAATAAGGTAAAAACTTAGCTTCGTTTTGCACAAACTGTGTTATGTTACGCTTTAGCGCAGTTGTTCTATCGATAAACTACATTTGTTTTAACAGCTCCATAATTGACTACGCGCTCAATTTACTACGCAGGAAATAGTAGAATGATTACCACTTTTACTTGCGATGTGTTTCATAGCATACAATTACTAATGGGGCATATACATCTGTATGTATCAAGTAAGTAAGTAAAACTTTATTTCATCCCAAAAGGGAAAATACAAGCTCGCATATGTACATATAAGACAATTTATACAAGATGATAAAGGGTAAAAAGACATAAGAATGACAAACATGAGAGTATCAGAGAATTAAAGTATAAAAGTTTAAAGGCGTGATGATAAAACAAATGTACTCTCTTAAAATGAGAGACTGAAATTTCAGTCTAATCGACTGAAATTTCAGTCTAACGATGGATGGAATAAGGGATCAGACTACTTAGACTGAATTCCAGTCTGAAATGTAAAGACTGAAGGTCAGTCTTAATTAAACTAAATACTCTTCAGTCTAATAGACTGAAAATCAAACCACTTTAGACTGAACAGCCAGCAGTTTAGACTGATTTATTGCAGCACCAGTCTTAATTAGATTGAATACTTTCAGTCTATTAGACTGATATCAGACTGAACAGTCGGTCCTTTAGACTGAATTATTACACATCACAGCTATACTGTCAATCTTATAAACTGCAAATTCTGTATTGAACAAGCTTTTCTATTGATCCTCCGTGTTGGCTAAGTGCTGGAATTCTTCAATATAGATGCATTTAAGGTCATGAAAGACAACATTCAATGATCTGTTAATACAGGGGAATTTACTGAAAGGTGCTACTTCATGGAGTGACTTCGCCTTCACATCCAATCATGTTAGGCTATAACGACCAGAAAATCGTAGTGACAGTCACACACAAAGTACATTAAAAATGGTATTCCATCAAGAAATATAATTGTCAATATCCACCGAACAGTAATTTTATTTCCACTAACCCACTTATATATTCTTATTTAATTTTCGTTATCATATTAAAAAAAAAAATAAAAACTACAATATTCTGAGGGATGTTCAACAAAACATGTTATCTTTCCAACAAACGTTCAAATTATAAAGATACTTTACATAACAGTGACATATTTTCAGTTCAATATTAATCTGTCAAATTTCTGCTTGAATTGGGCCATCTAAAATGTTCTTTAATTTTTTTTGAAAAGGATTAGGTGAGCTGAGAACAGATCAGTGGTGTCGCCAATGGGTGGCCTGGGGAACCCCTCCCCCGAGAGGGAATTTACAAATAGACATATCACCAACCAAGATTCAAATGTCTGGCAACACCACTGCAACAGAAAGCACTTTAAATTATTTGCATGTCACCACCAGGTGGTAATACCCTGGAATTCATTGACAACACAGCTGTAAATTGAGTCGTTATATACCCAGCTGATCCCATCTCCCGATCTCATTGAACTTTAAATTTTCCACTGTAAAGGATATAGTAACTATACGATCCTGCCTTTACAACAGGGATAGGATGGAAACACGACGATAGTACAATTGATCTGGTACATTGCCTTTTTTCCAGTTGTGAATCATTAATGTATAGTAGCAACAATTTCTTAGAATGATTTCAAAATGGGGAAAACATATGACAAATTTTCAGCAGGTTATTTATAAAATATTAGGAATGGTTAAACAACATTTCAGTGCGGTCAACATTTAATACTTTGTGTTTCAATGATATAGATTGGCGATTGCTGAAAGTCATTATCCAGCACACAAAACAAAATATTACAAGCAGTTGACAGAATGGCAATAACTTCATAATGGCTATTAGATAAACATGAATTATTATATACTGCATTCACGATTTCATGATATGGAATTCATATAAAGCAAATTTGTATGCAAAAACAGTACATGTGACTATTATACCACCCTCAATTATTTCTTAACTTTCTGATAGTAATCATATATAGTGATTTTGATTGGGATTTCAATCAAATTTTAAAGTTTTATAAATTATCTCACGTGAATCCTTTAATGTCGGCCTCTAGCTGAAAAAGAAATGTCACTCGAGAGTCGACTAAAAAATTGAAAACAGTTTTGACTCATTACATCACTAAAATTTAAAAAAAATGGGGGGGGGAATAATGAGGAAAGGATATTCTCAAATGGAATTTTCTACAGTTACTGACTTTATAATAATCAGGTTACTTGCTTTTCATGGAACAAATTATGGAATATTGTGCACAATAAATAATATTAGCTTAATTAATTGCTTAATTAAATAAACCTTCAACATAGTGAGTGCAGTGAAATGTAGGAACATTAAAGTAAACATTAAAATAACATGCTCGAAAAATCATACAACAAAGTTTTTTTGGCAACTAGGTGTTTGTTTAATTACATTCATAATTAGATCAGTATCATTAAAAAACATTTTTAAAAACCAAAAATCAATTAAATATTTATTTCTGGAGCCCTCCCTATTCATATAAAACTGTTTGTAAACTCCGGGTAATCAATTTAACGTTTTAGGGTATGTGTTAGTTACTCCTTAAAGGCATTGAAGATTTGTCCCAAACAGCATGCAGCCATCTGAAAAAGTTAACTTTCTGTTGCTTGCAAGTGATGTTTGTTCGTGTCGCTAAAAAAGACAGACAGTAATGAAACGTGATACCTTGATATCTTTAGCTGGACCTGAGATGTTCATCGCTGTATCGTTTATACACTGTAATGTGGGTATTGACCGTAGCTGTATGTACTGACTGTACACTAGTGTCTAATTACCGACGGTAGCAAGCTGTGTTTGTATTTTCTGGGATCGATGGCAGTGTCTAACACTTCTGTTACACCTCATTCGAAACTAGGTCAGATTACCGGCATTAGACGTTCTTTTTGCGCGAGTCTTCACACCCTTTTAAAGCTACTCCATGCTGACACACGTGGTTCCGGACTACAGAGCAATAAAAAAGTAACATTCACTCCTTGAAGTAACTCCATGCTGGCTGCCCTTATAGATGTGGCATGGATACGGACGAGAGACTTCACTTCTGTTGGTTGCAAAATTCCATACACAAAACTAGTGTTGTAGAGGGGGAGCATAGTCTATGTTAAATGTATGTTCTACGCCTCTGTCCCAGCTGGAATGGCCAGTTTATCTGCCACAATGAAGAATTGTTTGGGGTTCAATTCTGGTCCGAGAGATAGGATGAAAGGCTGTCAATATTGTCCTTGTCTGCCCTGTGCTGCACTCTCAATATCTGTGCCCTCCTGTTTGGTGAAGATAAAAATAAATGTGATAAAGGACAAGCAATATGGTATAAATCAAAACATTCTTAAAAAAAGATATGTTGAGAGGTAGAGAGACTAGACTAGAATAATATTTAGGAGAGAATGGAGAAACAAAAACATGACTGGCATTGTACAAAGGAGATATATCAATTCACGATAGGCAGCAATATGTCATCCATGGCGGGTGAGATGTGTTATGTGAAGGTGGATTCAAATTCAACCTAACATTTATGGGTTATCATGTTGATTTTGGCAGGTACATGGTTACCAAGCAAGGTTTGTTGTTAGTTGTTTTCAGAAATTTCTCTTTTTAAGGATAAATTGTTCATGACATCTCCTGATTCCATTACATCAGCATAGAAAACCAGTGAACAAGGAATATGATTTACATTTTAGCCTACTGATTTCACTAATATGTCTATCTGCTTGTAAAAGAAACTGATTTCATAACATTAGTGAATGGTAATATTACTGTAAAATCTTATAATAAAGACTGATGGCCCACTATATGTTTAATAAAATAACAAAAGCATACCAATTCTTTTCCAGTTTCCACATGATTTAAATACAATGGTAATGGTTTAACAGAATCGTGTTAGCTTCATGCTGTAATGGCTGTAGAAGTCACTACATTTTTTCAAATAATTAAGGGTGCTTACAATCTATGCATAATAGTACTGTGTTTTGCAATTTCTTGAGCATTATTATGTTCAAGTATTTGTTATGAGGTTAACCTAGCCTAGATTCATTTGGGACGATCGAGTACATATTGCAGTCCTGACAAGCGTGCTTATTCGCCCGACGATTGGGTTCATATGCAGGACAGGCGGGCTAATTTGCCCAACGATCTGGTACCGTGATAGCTTCATGCTGTAATGGCTGTAGCAGTCACTACATTTTTCAAATAATTAAGGGTGCTTACAATCTATGCATAATAGTACTGTGTTTTGCAATTTCTTGAGCATTATTATGTCCAAGTATTTGTTATGAGGTTAACCTAGCCTAGATTCATTTTGGGACGATCGAGTACATACTGCAGGACAAGTGTGCTTATTCGCCCGACGATCGGGTACATATGCAGGACAGGCGGGCTGATTTGCCCGACGATCGGGTACATACGCAGGACAGGCGGGCTGATTTGCCCGACGATCGGGTACATATGCAGGACCGGCGTGCTTATTCGCCCGACGATCGTGTTAATAGGCCCCACCAATTATAACAACAGCCTAGGCCCTATTTGCTATAGTACAGCCTAGCTAGGCCTACCTCGCGCACAAGCCTAGAATAACTAACGTTACGAACTGCCAAGCTTTTATTCTGTATTAATTGGAAAACAACAAAAAACATACATACATACCCTCGAACACTGTTATCACTTCTTCGTGGAAACCTTTATTTTTTTTTTTCCAAGTATTTGTTATGAGGTTAACCTAGCCTAGATTCATTTTGGGACGATCGAGTACATACTGCAGGACAAGTGTGCTTATTCGCCCGACGATCGGGTACATATGCAGGACAGGCGGGCTGATTTGCCCGACGATCGGGTACATACGCAGGACAGGCGGGCTGATTTGCCCGACGATCGGGTACATATGCAGGACCGGCGTGCTTATTCGCCCGACGATCGTGTTAATAGGCCCCACCAATTATAACAACAGCCTAGGCCCTATTTGCTATAGTACAGCCTAGCTAGGCCTACCTCGCGCACAAGCCTAGAATAACTAACGTTACGAACTGCCAAGCTTTTATTCTGTATTAATTGGAAAACAACAAAAAACATACATACATACCCTCGAACACTGTTATCACTTCTTCGTGGAAACCTTTATTTGTAAGAAAAGTTCTTAAAGACTCAGCCATTGCTAATTTATAACCTTTACTCTAGCTTAGACATACTGTACGGTCGTCTGTCTCGTTCATGCCTAGCTGTGTGTACGGCGTGCGTACGTACAGTACAGCGAGTACCTGGCTAAGCGAAGAATATAGTAGTATATATGTACACAAGTTGTAGCGCTCGTTGTCACACTTATTTTTGTGCGGCGTATTTGCAAGTTTTCGGATGACGTAGGCGCATTTCTGTTCTCTGATTGGATACATTTTTCAGTGGAATACAGAGACTGAAAATGGTAAGATGACATGCCACATGTGATTAGCTGATTGGTTAATAAAGTCAGTCCAAAACAGCGACTGAACGGTGTAACTGATAATACAGTCTAAGTAGAGTGTTTCTCAGTCTAAACTCAGTGTATAACACTGAAAAAAATTTCAGTCTCAAAGAAGACTGAATTCTTCAGTCTAACATTTTAAGAGAGTAACACCCGAATAGATATGTACAAATAAGGCAAATACAAGATGATAAAGAGTAAAAAGACAAAAGAATGGCAAACATAAGAGTAACAGAGAATTAAAGTAAAAAGTATAAAGGCGTGATAATATAACAAATGAACACCCGTATGGATGGCAAGAACGGGAAGAAAAAGCAGGCAACTAACGATTGAAACGGAAATTAAAGAGCTTAATGCACTGAGGGATAAAGGAAGATTTGTGTCGATTTGTTATTGCACTCGGAAGCCTCTTCCGCCCACTGCGAGATATTATTGCACTGTTGAGATTAGGAAACAATGGGTGATTCTCGTCCGCAAGGATGGCGTCGAGCTTAGACTCTATAACATTATGATACATACACTCCATTGTGAGCTGGTCCCCACCCAGAATACGGTTAGCCTGTCTGATAACAGAATCAATGCGACTTTTATCATAAGCAGTCACATTACCACCCCAGCAAGTCATACAATATTTAAACACGCTACAAATGACTGAGTTATAAAATATAGTGAGGATACGACTGTCAATGTTAAATTTACTCATTCTACGGAGACAGTATAGTCTAGGGTTTACTCTCTTTACCAAATAATCTATATGCTCATGCCACGCCAGTTGATCATCAATAACAACACCAAGATATTTATAGGATGAGACTTGTTCTACGGGATTTTCTTTAATCACAACCTCTCTCGGTTGACCCTTGACCCTTCTAAAATCAATATTCATTTCCTTTGTTTTATTAACATTAAGTTCCAGGAAGTTCTTATCACAATAACCGACGAAATGATTAATTTCTTCCAGATATTCCCTGTCATCATCCTTTTTAATCAAACCGACTAAGGCTGTATCATCTGCAAATTTAATTAAATGGCAACTGTCAGACGAGGATCTCACATCCGACGTGTACAGAGTAAATAAAAATGGGGCTAGAACGGTTTCTTGTGGAGCACCAGTATTTGAGTATTGGACATCTGACATACAGTTGGATGAGCTAATGTGAACATATTGAGAACGATTGGTAAGGTAGTTGAGTATCCAAAAAATGAGATCATGTGAAATATTCATATTTAACATCTTGTCGGCCAAAACATGAGGTTGAATTGTGTTAAACGCAGATGAAAAATCAAAGAACATAATTCTGGCAGAATGACCTGATTTAGAATGTTCAAGGTGGGAATACAACTTCTCCAAGCAATTTAAGACCGCGTCCTCTGTATTGCGATGGGCCCTATAAGCATATTGTTGAGGGTCGAGGTAGTCATCGACTAACGGCTTTATGTGCCGCAGTACAATTCGTTCACACGACTTCATCAGGACAGAAGTAAGGGCCACAGGCCGAAGGTCATTCATGCAGGATATGACAGCCTTTTTGGCTACTGGAATAATACAAGAGCGTTTCCATGATACAGGTATTGTTTTTGTACAGAATGAAAGATTAAAAATGTGAGTAAAAATGTCGGCAAGTTGATTGGCACAGGTTTTCAATACCCGTGGTTTCAGTTGGTCTGGGCCGGCAGCTTTAAATGCATTTAAACGAGAAAATTCCCGATAAACTTCGCCCCTGGTTACACATAAAAAGGGTTTTCCCCCAGCACAGTCGTCTAATGACTCTCTGAGAAGATCAGCCTGTGTAGAAAAGTCATGACAATCAAATCTGTTGTAAAAATCATTCAATGCATTAGCGTAGTCAATAGAGGTATCAGGCAAATATGATTTATGATTGTTAACCATGTACCCACTCATCAAACGGATTCCCTCCAAGACTTCTTTCATATTATTTTCAGTAAATCGGTTTTCAATCTTACGCTTGTAAATAGCTTTCTCCTTTCTAATACAGTCTTTCAGTTCTTTCTGGACTGCTTTCAGTTCAGCTCTGTCCCCTCTGCCAAAGATGCCTTTCTTCCTGTTGATCACTGATTTGACTGTGCTGGTAATCCACGGTTTATTGTTTGGATACACCTTCACTTGCTTTGTAGGGACCGAGCAGTCTACGCAGAAGTTCACGTACCCGGTAATCGCATCTGTTAGTTCATCGATGTCACTTGAAGAACGGATAAACATGTCCCAATCTGTCGTATCCAGGGCAGATTGGGACATCAACACTTGGTTTGACCTCATATTGCAAGAAAACTGTAAAAACACTATGCTACTTACGTTCGCTACTTTGACCAGAAACTGAATCACAAACATATTTAGGTTAGTCATCAAACAGCTTGCTTCATTACATGTTTTATTATTGCATTCCACCCTCCGAGAAACAACGTAATGATTTAAATTTTATTAAATTTTCAAATGATGTAACATATTTCAAATAACCAACTATTCTGTTTCATTTAGTATCGTAACTCTTTTTAGAAATATTAATCAGCTTCTCATAGCCTTGCCTATTGACACTTGTAGTATACCTTCCTATTTGGGGCAGTAGCACTTCCTCCTGAAGGAAGCAACGCAACCTGAAACTGTCTATACGCGATCTCGGAACAGTAGCGGCTGTAGCAACATCACATTCGAACTTTAACGGTATCCGTCCTAAAAAAGATGTGCTTGCGTATTTTTTCGACAGTGGGCAGTATATTTCAATCGTTATTTTGTGTTTGTGTGTTTGTAGGCTTTACCAATAAGGGGGCTAATTGTGACTCTCCGCTATAAAGTAACTTATCCGCTGAGTAGTTCAACAATCTCACACATTTGCACACGATGGGAATCCATGTGTTCTATAGGCTACTCATATAAAAAGTGTCTGCCAATGAGAGGCGGCAACATGAAAGAAATTACATACACAACAAAGGAGAAATATGTGCTGTGTATCAGTACACATTTGGCGTTATAAGCAGTTATGAGCCGAGAAGGGCAATTCGCTATAGAGCGCTTCGGAGAGACGTGCAAAGTGTTTCAAATGGCAACTGGGGAGCAGTTCTCGTGTTCAGAGGTGATCCGACGCCAAAACTTCTGCGACTCGCCCACACGGTTCACCCTATCGTCTGATTAAAGAAATGCAAATATAAACCTTACAACATATTAAGAATACATCCATTGTAAAAACGAATTGCAACTATGTGTTGTCCCTGCAAATAACACCTCTTTAACGTTGCACGCAAATGAGTTGTTTTGACAACTATATCGTTACATTGCGTGATTGATAATTACATGACATGATAATTTTATCACAATGCTCCATATTCCAAGCTCTCTTCACAGACGAAAAGTGCTGCTAAACTGAAACTGATATATTTGTCTAGTGTGAAAACATCCGAAGTATTGGACATTTTCACTTTTTGCTATACAGAATTGCGCCCTCTGTTATATTAATTTGCCCCAGAGCAACATATGATTCTCATTGTTGCCATTTTACAGACACTTTGATTGCGCGAGGTACATGACGTCATTTTGAGAGAGATGACTGTACGTATGTACGTCCACTGAATCTTTTAATAGTTTAATGTTTACATCTCACTGGCATTGTCCTGTTAGAAACGTTCTTTCTATTACCATACATAGAATAATGAGATCATAATAACTCACACATGGACAAAACCGCCAGACTGAAGGAAGGAATCACGATATATCAGTGCTTGTGGAATGGAATATGCACTGCAGGGGCAGGGAGATTTTTTGGAATACACAATTTGAAGGAGAACGCAAAATATTTGCTTTAAAAGCTAAGCATTATATTTGCTAATTATAACAGCCATCATTGATACGTTCTGAGTGTATCCGTGTGTGCTGCTTTCGAGGTGTGACATCTCTTAAAACTATTTAACTCAATTCTGACTATTTAATTAGAATGCTCCCATGATCGATACATAATATATACCAGAGAGTAGTTATCCACAAAGCATGTAAGTTTATTTCTTTACTCTAAATACGCCCGAAACCGTTCATTGAAACCTTAATTGCGAGATTGAAAGTGATTATGATGTACCATGCCGTGACTATTTGTGTTCAATGCATTATTTTGTAGATTCAGGACTTCATTTAAGATGCCAATATTATATTTACACCTTTTGAAACAATGTTGAAGAAGTTTCAATGGTTTCGATTGTACCACACATACATGTAGTTTATTTATGTACTGTATAATATAGGTTTAACAATATCTATGTACAGGAGAGTGATTTTGATAGCCCTTGATTTTTATCTCAATACATTACATGTATAGAGATATTGTAACAGTAAGTGGGACTTTCTCTTCTCTTAAAAATTGTTCAGCGTCTTCAAACAAAGTTCTTTTTCTCTGGAATTTCCAGAGCAAGAATATATCATATAGACCAACAAAAGTTACTATTTTTTATTCCAGAATTGTATCTCATTCTGTGACTTTTTCACCGATTTATGTCCAAATCGGGCCAATTTGGACTGAAAACACACTTTGGCAGACCTGTTTTGCACACGCTCCAAAACTTATGTTTTATGAAAGAGAATAGAATAGAACTGTCTTTCAACAGTGGTATCGTCTAAGATAGGGTCCTACGTATTATATATTTTATTAAAATTTTAAACTTTCATTTGTTGTTTACAGGTAGGTATTAATAAGAATTTTACTACCTGTATATGACATTTAATGGCTTTTATTTGCTTTATTTGATGTTTAAATGATTTTTCTTTCTTAAAACAACACTGAGCTGCCGCCCCTACTTTTAGTAAAAATGTCCGTTTTTGATGATTAAGCCCGCCCCCAAGTCTGTTTTGTAGCAGATTGGCTATGACTCATAACAGCTACATGTTAGATATACGAAAATGGCTACCCTCGCGAACAATTTCTGTTCTGTAGTTAGGTACGCGAGGTGTTAGTGTATTGCATGCTAATTACATTCTGTACTGCTGAATTCTACGTAGTGCATTTAATGTATATTAGGCCTAGGCCTTCGTTTTTGTAACATCCATTTAAGGATAGTACTGGTGTTCAGCAAATCTAAATTTAGATATAATGACGTACAGATAGACAACAACTGTTACTTACACAGAGTTAATGTCAGTACCAATGAACTCGGCGCACTATTAACTATCAACTGTGGAACGAGACCCTTGCACGCTCCCCTCATTGGAAATCCCCATAATAATAATGTATATTGAATATGTACTGCTTGAAACTAGAATGCTCTTTAAGACGTAATTCTTCCCAAGTATGTGCTGATGACGATATACCTACAGTTAGTCATTAATGGTATATAAATTTCCGTCATATCCCGTGGATATCAAATTACGCAGTCTATTTGGATAGCACAGTGAATTTAAATAAGGCTAAGTCTAGAATCTTTATTGGACGGAGCTCTTTTGAGGGCGCTTAACCAATAACTACTTCTTTGTGTTAAATATATACCTTCTCACACTGAATATATTTGATCTCTACTTCAGAGTTAGTCTTCACGCGGTTCCTCTTTGTTCGCCTGCACAGCCTATATGCTAAATGGTTTCCCTCCTTGGCTTGTACATCGTGACCTGACTGTGGCTAAGGATTCATATTTCAGTATAGCATTTAGGAAGGAACAAATGAATTATAGCCCTGAATTAACTAATTGGCAGATTCCGTCGATTGTTTCTACATGTTAACTTAATTTTCACCATCGATCGCTTCTCGAATCGCGTATTATTAATAACGGGGTAAAAGAGTACTGCTAAACCTTTGCAAACATGTTTGACATGTGTGAAAACATCAAACATTCCACTTGTGTTATTTTAGAACTGCGCCCTCTATTCAGTAATGCGCTCCAGATTCATTATGGTTCCGATGTACGCATATTGCAGAACTTTTTCTTGTTCATGTTTCATACGACTGGCAAGCCGTTTTACCATTTTCCTCGCAATTCCACTTAAGTGAAAAACGTTTCACTTAAGTGGAATTAATTTCCACTTAAGTGGAATTCAATTTCAATTAAGTGGAATGCATTTCACTTAAGTGGAAAACATTTCACTTAAGTGGAAAACATTTCACTTAAGTGGAAAACATTTTACTTAAGTGGAATTCAATTCCACTTAAGTGAAATGTATTCCACTTAAGTGGAATTGTGAAGTAATATTAAAACGGCTTGCCATACATACGCTATCAGTGGAGGAATGACCTAAAGAACGTATGCACAGACGCTGTTCAGCAATCTCACCGAATTCTAAAAGTTCCAACATTTTAGTACTTACATCGCAATTACATTGTGATATTAGTAACTGTCCTTATGTACCCAGAAATACAAATAAAATCAAGATAGTCTCCGTATGGACCCGACCGAAGTAAGGAATTATCCTGATATCCCGTGGTAAGGAGGGGGCAAGGGGTAGGCTATGCTCAATTCTTCAGCCCAAATAATTCAAAGTTTATGAAGCCGGTGTTCATATCCTTGTAGCACATTAGCTAGTTCCTGTACTGTGGCATTTCCTAACAAACGGCACCGCCAAATTGTAATATGTAAAATTAGCCTATAATATAATATGACACTTTCAAATGAAATTTTCCAAAGTTATGAATGTAGAGTAAAACACCAAATGTTAATACAAAAACACTTCGACTCGACTATTACAAATTGTAGCTCTGCACTTCCTCTACAACCAAAACGAGATTTTCCCTTCCTTTCATGTAATACTTACAGGCGCGTAGCCAAGGGGGGGGGGCGAAGGGGGCGGCCGCCCCCCCCCCCCTTGAGCATATTTTTTACAAAATTTTTTAAGGTTTTTATGATATCGCTAGTATTTTCAAAAGAGAAAATGCTAAGATGCAACTAACAAGGCATGGGAAGTGCCATTTCCGGCGATCTGGGAGGCATTTACAGCCAAAATGTTCTTGTACGCTTCGCGCCAATATGGTGGCGCTACGCTTAGAATTAGATAGTTTGCAATGCCGAATCTACAGTTTCGCCCCTGCGCCTGAATACTTATTTGATCTTATCATATGTAAATCTGTTTGTTTGTTTTCTAAAGGCGGCGAATATAATGAGAATACTTGACAATAAACCTTACTGCCATCAAACCAGTCAGAACATCACATCCCGCACTCCCCACCCCGGACAGATACATTCAATATATTCAACGAGAACTAACCCCTCCCCCATTCCCGACCACACACTCACAACACGTACACGAACTACATACATAATCATGTATCTCATACTCTTCACTGTACACGCCCCTCACCCTCAATGGTTACCACAAATTGCCTTCATTACGTCATGTTTCTAAGCAAGAATGTCAAGGTTACTACAGCCTACAGGACGTGTTACTTGTTATACTGTAGTAGACCGCGCAATTGACGCTACGTGTGTTTGTGTAACTGTTGTTTACTATTAACATTTGTCTGTGATCACATTATATCGTTTTCTATTGGGTTTCTATACGATACGATACCACTGCACTAGCGATGCTTTCAAAACGGTTGCAACCATTGTTGGTTGTCAGTGCACTGAGTAGCCTATGCAGGTAAGTGCATGTCAAGCTGAAACTTGTGTTAACTGTTGTCAGAATAATATTGAATTTTATACGAATTTGGGTCACCGCTGTGTCCGGTACTTTTGTTATTTTTATGTCTAATGTTGTAGACCCTACGGCAACCGCTTAAACTTAAAGTTAGCTGCCATGTAAGTTTAAATTAGGGCCTACACAGAACGCTGTGCGTATAGACACATCTTTGTAATGACAGGAGCAACTGCCTACACGTAGTAATGGGTTTTCGGTTAACTAAAAATGCAGTGTAGCCTGTGTATATGTTGACGAGGTTTATTTTATTTTATTTCTTATTCTGAAATAATTCATGCGGCACGGATTTCCCTACGGTGGTATGAAACGATTCCTTACATGAGTTGATTTGTGTTTACGGTCAACGTTATGTCAAGTTGCTTTTTAAATGCAAAAAGTCTTGTATAGGGCCTAGGCCTAATTTCTCGCCGGTTCAGTGTAACGTTCATATCAGAAGAAGGAACTAAGAGTGGGTCTATAGCATCAGTGGGCCTAGGTGCGCGTTATTCACTAATTATGCTTGGCATATCCATTAGTATAGTTAGATATCAAGTTAATCCACCAATTGCACACACGATTAGAGGCAGCAAGCTTATAATCCAGGCTAGTGCGAAAGTCTCATAAGATATAGCCTATAGGCTTAACTGATTTTTCAAAGATAACTTGACGATCGGAATTTTAAGCCGCCTCGAAATAATCTAGGCTAGGCCCCTACTCATCATTTAACTTATACAAACATGATTGCAATAATCAGGAGGAGTAGATGAGTCTCGGGCTTAATTAGTTACATACACGAACACACTTCAGTGAGCGATGACACAAATTTGCAACGTTATTCGTTAGTGCACGTCTTAATTGTTTAGAATGCTGTGTTAAATTAATCACATATCAAGTTATGTGGCTTCATAATACATTTAATTATTAACAATTCTGCACAAAATGTTTTCATAAATCCCCCCCCCCCAAAAAAGCCAACGTTAAAAAAAAATGGCTAAACAAAATCAGTGTAGTGGAGACCAACTCGTTACTTCACACTAAGCTAGACAGGTAGGCTATGTCGAGTGTGTTATGAATTCTCGGGAGATGTTTTCCTGTGTGGCGGGCTGTCAACGTGAGAATTGTGGGCGAGCGTTGGCTGCTTCTTACTGCATCGCCTTGCTCTGCAGTTTCATTCTTGCCAAGGAGAAAGAACACGTGTACCAGTGGCGGAGCGTCCATATAGTCAGGGGGCGAATGCCCCCCCCCCCCCCTGACGGACTCAATTGGTCTGCTGGCGCCCTTGTCAGCTTTTTACCACTTCTTACTTATTCGCGATTATTGACTTTTTTATTGCGCTCTCATCTACCTATTGACATTTGTCACATTTTGTTGGTGTAATTTTCTGTCAAAATGCTCTAAAGGCTATTTATTCTTCGTTTATCTGCAAATTAGAAAGGCCCGGTAAAGGGTCATTTCCGGCGATCTAGGGAGTATCTTTACTCAAAAAATTATGTACGCTCCGCGCCAGCCTGTGGTGGCGCTCCGCTTAGATAGTGTCAAAAGCTCCCCTACAGACCATTCTCGCCACCTCTGACCAATGCCCCTAGCTCCGCCACTGACGTGTACTATATCCGGCTAAATTAAATAGGCTTGTGGACCAGGTAGGCCTACAGTACTACTAATAGGATATATAAACTCGCGAGGCGCAATTTGAGTGTGTTATGAATTCTCGGGAGATGTTTTCCTGTGTGGCGGGCTGTCAACGTGATAATTGTGGGGGAGCGTCGGCTGCTTTGACTGCATCGCCTTGCTCTGCAGTTTCATTTTGGCCAAGGAGAAAGAAACTTGCACTAGGCTATATCCGGCTAAATTAAATAGGCTTGTGGAACAGGGTGGCCTACAATACTACTAATAGGATACATATAAACTTGTGTGGAGAAATTTTGAAAACCAATGAGAGTAATCTCTAATTGAAATTTAACAATAAAGCGAGTGTGAGAGAAATACACAGTAATAAGCTATACTGCCCACACATGACAATTACTGTTATTAGGCATTTTGCCTACATATTTTCGTACTGGACAATGATACGACTGGTCAAGTTTTGCTTAATCTAAACATGCAGCCGTAGTTTGTAAAACTGTAATTCGGGTTGTTTGGAGCATATTCTGATACACCAGTGGTTAAAGAAAAATATTGTATGGCACCAGGAAATGCTGCTCCAATTAAGGTAATCATAAATAATATATGCATCAGTCTATTTAAATCGCTGGAGAATTTGTGAGATTAAACAAATGCATCGGATGGATGTATTTTGCAAATAAAAGTAAAAATATTCATTACATGGGTGTGCCGCATATTGAAGTTTTCCTTCTTGTTTATATTAAAAGCAACCAAAATGGATCCAATCACACATTTATTTCTAACCTGGATTGCAAGATAATACAATTATATTATAATAGGCTACTACAATGGCCGTTAGGTACGGGTGACAGTGTCACCGTGTTCATAGTTTAGAATAGTACATAGCCTAATGATGTTATATTTTATAGTGCATTGTTATCATTTAAGGTCAATAAAACAGACTGCTCTAAATAATTCATAGTGTTACTTTAGTACTTATTTATTTGTATTTTTTAGGATAACTTGACAAAAATATATGTGTTTGTTTTTATGCAACAGTATTTTTTAATACAACAATATTCGGAAAGGAATAAATAGTTAAATTTACATCATTGATGATTTATTGATGATGTAATTGTAAAGTTACATTGTAATTGAAGCTATTAAATGAAATTACAATAAGAAAACGTGAGGGTTGAAAGTTAAAATGAGCGATCATAACAATCCTGGTATTCCTCTCACTGCAGATAACAATATCTGAACTATTACTGGTGTGGTCGTACAGTAAGGTAGATAAAGGTGATATCCTGCTCCAATCTGGTCTTTGTTTACCAACCCTCTCGACACTGGAGAAGTTAGAGGTAAATGCAGGCACAGCAGAACTTACCGAGGAAGATGTGATTGGACTATTGAACTATGGAGTACAGTCTAGGATATTCAAAGAACTTTGGTGAGTACAAGAAATTGATATGGAGGAGAAAAATGGTCGCAATAAATCGATTTAGGGTGTAATCGTACGTCTTGAATGTTTGTATGTAGCTTAACATAAATGTCCTTATGCAGCCCTATACATAAAACACCGCGTAGAAGACGAAATATATTAATCATAGTTATAAAGGTTTGGTAATTATAGTAATAAAGAAAGTTGGCTAATTATTATAATGCATTTGAAACAGCCAAGAGAATCATTGGCTATTATGGCCAAGTCCCTTTCCTCATCGATTCAGCTTCTAAATTTCAGTCCCACCAACAGGTATACTATTCCCTGATAGATTTTCGAGATGAAAATATCACCCTAGTTTTACTCATGACACAGCAGAATATAATCATCAATTATGAAAGGCAGCTACAGTTTATGTACTGTTTTTGCAAAAAATCAAAGGACCGAATAATAATTTATTTTAATTATATAAAAATGAAGATAATAATGATAACAATAAATGACACCGATTTTGATGTAATTCCATCATCAAAATTATCCGAAATGATACCCATAGGAATCAACAGCTTCTTCTAAATTTGTAACGCTGATATGTTTTGGTGAAAGATGGCAGATGTTATAAACAATACAATAGTAATGAAAATACTTCTTCACCAACAAATGACAACCGGGACAGTTTTACGGTAAAATGTGTACAATTTAAATCTTAGTTAAACAGATATGTGAAAGACATTTTATCACACGGGGTAGTTAATTATAACCGAGCCTCATACCTGTCACGAGGCGGGTATATCACAAGTAGGATCAAGGGCGTAGGAACCGGGGGGCTGGGGGGTGCCAGCCCCCCAGTGAAAAATATGGAGGGGCGAAAGTATCATTCCGCCCCTCCCCCCGCTTCACAAGTCAGAAAACCCCTTTTTCATTTTCAAATGAGAAAAAAATCTCATTTGGAGCACCAAATTGCATCTAAGGCCAGGCAAAATTATATACAAAATGGAGTGGGTGGGTTGAAGTGTGCTATATTGCACCAAATTGCATCTGAGGCCACCTGGAAATGCAAAAAATTCCAAAGGGGGACACCCCCTCCCCTTAGACCCCTTCCCCAGGCCAGCCATGAGTCTTCAGCCCCCTAAAATATGATCAACCTTACTGTTTCATGCCAGCTACAGTTTTCTTGAGGATATGATAGCGTTTTGTCACTATATCATTATGTATTTAACGTGTAAACTGTATATTATATAAATTATATGTAGAGAAATCATTTTTAACACTAAGCTGGGTACGTGTTGTTCAACATTATTAGAAATGATTGAGTAACGTGAGAGATACAATCATCATACTTTTTCAGACGTTTTCTTTCTTTCTTATTGGATCAGCGAGACGAGTCACAATTTTAACTTCATTATCTTCTTGTTTTACAGGTTTTATAATTGTAAACTGCCAACATCCATCAGTCCTGAGATGATACCGGAAACAGCAAGATCAAGGAATATTAAAGGTATTTTGCGGCAGATAACACTCTGGGAGATTATTAAATAAGTGTGAAAAAGGTGCTAACTATTTTCGTGGGTGCTGAGATTTTGGAGTGTAAGATTGTGTGCCTTTGAAAGGGGGGGAGGGTCGGTGCGGAATGAAGGAAGAGTGACTTTTTAGAGAGAATTATTGGAATATACATTTGCCTTTTTTTGGTTTCAGAAACAGCCGTGCACTTCTTGCGTTGTCTGCTAGATAGTGGGTGTGCATATACCATTCATTCATATAGCATGTGTAAGGTTAGGACCTATCCCATTGTGTATGGGTACAGGAAATGTTTTCAAGTGTTCCAATCCTTTGTCATTTCTTTTATAAAACTGACTTTTCATCTGTAATATTGATGTAGGTGGAAGCAGTACCAATATTATGATGCTGAAACGATGAACAAAGGCATGTTACAAAATTTTCCTGAAAAGTTCGAATTTTACTCAATATCATAGTCTAGACGTTTTTCAGTTTTTCTTTATTTTTAATTCAATTTACACTTTACTAAGAAGGTCCCCTATAAACTGTGAGAGAAGAATATAAGGCACAGTGCGGTGAGGGGGGGGGGGGGCATATATCCACTCTTAGTAATGACCGTTCACTTATAATGACTAATAATACCGAAGTGACGTAAGCAAGACATGAATCAAAATTGCAAAGTAACCTTCTAAATTTAAAAGGTACTTTAAAAGGTAGTTAATACACCTATTCCTTCTGTACGTCTTTATCTTGCTTGTTTATTACTGTTTGGAAAATGAATAAACCAGAAAGAGAGCTGAATAAAGATATAGATCCCATCAACAAATACAAAATAACAATTGGGACCTATTTTAATATTTTTCTTTTTATAATTTTTTTTGTAGGTAAGCAAGACTAGTAAAATATCATTGTTATTTTAATTTTCTTTCTCTGCAGTTCTTTGGCCGGAAAATGCCAGTCAACTTGAACTGCAGTCTGGCAAATGGAAACAGGTTGGTGATAAGATGGTAAACGTATGTAAGGATCAACATGGCCCATGTTTTGTAATTAATATAGCCTGCTAGTGTAATGTCCTTGTGCCGTAGAATATCCCATTGAAGCGATGATACAACTCTGACACAGTGTGTGGTATGCGGCTTAATCTGTTGCAAACATTTCAAGACGGACATAAATTTATCAGTCATTGTTGTCCATTCTGGTTAATTGTCAGGTAGGAATATGAATAGAGAGATGGTGTTGATGGGGGATAGGGGAGGGGGAGGGGGAGGGGAGGGGGGACTGGAAGGGGTTAGTAGGTACTATGTGATGGTTTAGGAAACTTAGGATATCCTCACGCTCATTGACAACTTCACAAAGTGATGACGTTATATAAAACAAGTAGTGGAATTAATATGAAATAATATATTTAATGAGTCTAAGATTAAGGAAGAGGTGAACAAAAGAAGGCTCTCATCAATGTACGAGATGAGAGGGTAGAGTGCAGACAGACAAGTAAAAACCCGAATTAGCATTTGAAGGACTTTAACCAGAAAGTGTCAGTATCTAGAGTAAAAGAGACAAGTTAAACATTGTGTTATTTTTATCATTTTATTGCATAGGCCGAAGACATCCAGACTATTACAGAGCTGTGTTCAAATACTGTCGCCATCGATAATGAAAGCAGTCAGGAATCACAGAAGTCAACCATTGAACTCCTGAAGAAAGCATCCAGGCATGACGTAAGGATACATTGAAGTAATACGGTGACGTAGAACTAGCAGATCAAAATTAATTATCTTATTTATTGTTCTCCCCAGTGATTTCAGTGATTTGATAGTGAGCCGGTTTATTATTTTTGGCATCAGAGTCAGATAATTTAGGCCCATCCTAAAGTGTGATCTGATCAACAAAATAAGAGATTTTAACCAAAAAAATATCTAGGTAAAACAAACAGAAAACTGACTAGTGGATTATTGTACGCCAAGGAAAATGACAATAATCCTCTTAGCTACTGAACTATCCGCCACTTCTAAGGTGTTTTCAGATACTTTAAACGCCTGAGGTTCGGTTAGTTTATTGGCTTCTTATGAGAACTAAAGAGAAAGAAAATTGAAATATAAAATATTGATCTGTATGCTCGAATAAAAAAAAAATGCTATCCCAGAAGTGACCTTAATTAAAAGCTTAAAAATCCCTTTCTTATCCTTGTTGAATAATAATACCTAAATTAACAGATATTTAATAATTTAAATTCAACTAAAACAAGAAAATAAAATAACCGCCATTAACTATTCAAGATGGTGCAATGTGGTTTGGCAGTGTGTCTTTAACCAGAACTCAAATAATGCATTGCCAAATGTTAGCATTAAACCCTAGCATTACCAAGCACAAGTCTACTGACCCCCATCGACCCCCCCCCCCTCCTTCATTGGGCCACTATGCTAACAAGTACAACACACCATAAAACATGTAGACAAGGCATTGTTACCTTCATTATTCAGAGCAGATCTCAAATACAATGTCACTGATGTAAGTTCAATTACATATTTGTATTTTCAGTTAACCCCAATTAACCCGACATACCCCCCCACCTCCCTCCCCCTCAAATTAAATATATATTAAAAACAACAAGAAGTCGCCTGCACAATCTCTTTGTTGCATTTTGTCTATAATAATACAGGGTTTGTCTTTTAATCAGTCAGTGAATTTTAACATTTTCATTTCACTGCCCCGCCCCCCTTCCTCCCCTTACTCATGAAAGTAAATACAAAATGAGCAACTTTTCAACAGACTTGCACAATATTAAGCCTTTTCAAAGTAAGACACACATAACAGGTAGCATCAAGGAGTTAAAGGTATTTTGTCATTTTACAACTTTTGAATAAATGTCTAAAACTCCCCCCCCCCCCCCCAACTAATAATCAATAAATAAGTGCAAAATGTAAACAATGTAAGTGAAATAATTGTGAAATATTATTATAATCCAAGTTTGCTGAATAATTATGATATGTGAAATTTACTTAATAAAGTAAACGTTAAGAAAAAGCACCGAACATAACAACCAACTACAGAATAATTAGTATCAGAGTGATTAATTTAACTTAATAACCTTAAACCAAAACTGCCTAAAACTTTTAATAATTACCTACTTGAATATTTATTAGGCCTTTACCTGACCCTTCCTTACTCCCAAGGCTCCAATACAATAAGTTATATCACATAGCCTTCTGTTCTTAAACAACATCAACATATTATGTTTTCATAACCTAGTAATGTAATACAAAACGAAATAAAAAGCAACGCAAAATAAAAAATAATATTAAAAAATAAATTGATAAATATGACTTTTTTTACTCTGGTTCCCGCTTACCCATAATAAACACACCAACCCCTGAACGCCCCCCCCCCCCATGTATTTAACTCTGTATAGGCCTAGTAGATTAGCTCCACACTGACTCCCTAAAAACGGAAACAAATATTGCAACCCATTATACAAATTTAACACCCCTGGTTCATCCCACAATGATATTACACCAATGTACTGCTGAAACACCCTTCACTTAAACCCCCATCCACTAATCTTCTAAACAATTGACCCCACCTTACCCTCATTAAAACGAAACATGTCTTTATTTATAGTTTAATATGATATTTATTTTCCTTCAGATTCCCATTTCTAGTCAGGTTCAATCCTGTATTTATTCTATTACAGTTTTATTCTTATCCTACACTAGAATTAGTTACAACTGAACCGTAAATCAACCCATACCACTAACAAAATATGTAACCCCCTCCCCTCCCCCTACCCTTTCCCTGAACCACTCCACACCCTCCTGTCCCCATTTGTTCAATAATCTCACAACGATGTGTCTCTTTACAGTCAAGTAATATATTAGTGTTACTGTGTCCTATAACCACCAACACCCCCCAACCCTTCCCCTTGACATCAATTTGAATGTTAAACTGGCCCCATTATAACCCCCTCCAACCCCCAGAACCATTAGTTCTTCATTAGTTATAAAACAAAGTAGAAAACCCATAAACATTATTGTAACTAGTCACAGATATTTATGATATTATGATATAATTATTAATATTATATTTATTATTTACTTTCCTTCAGATTCCTATAGTCGGTGTGGTTCTAGCCGAGTCCTTTAACAAGGTTGATGAAGATGTTATTACTCTCTACTCTGGTCTCTCTCTACCAATCCTAACATCAATAGAGAATATGCACATAGACACAGAGGAAGGGAGAGAAATGAATAAACATGAAGTTAATGGAATATTAAACTATGTACAACACTCTCAAAGATTCAAGACACTTAGGTAAGTATAATTAATAAATATGTAAATAATATTAGTAATTAATACAATAACTAATTAATATTAATGGTGTGAACAAGATAGGAATGATTAATATAGTCAATATTTAATAATTACTGAAGGTTTATTGATATTTTTAGATAATTGTAGAAGGAAAACAAATAAATGAAGAAGAAATTGAATAGAGAAATAAAGTACCAATCAAAGAACGGTCATTAGGTGAGGAATATGATTAATGGGAGAGTAAAATAGAGACAAAATGAGACAGATAAACATATTTACAACCATAAAAATGAAAGATTGACTTGTATTGCAGTAAGAATGATAAATATATCTAGCGTGAGAGGAGAAGACATTAGTTTAAATGGTTTAGATTAATTATTAATAAAATTGACTAAGGAATCTAAGAGAGAAATGGATCCAAAAAAATAAGAACAGAAAATGGGGCTAAATTTTTAGTTTAACAAACTTGACAACATCAACAGTGAAAGAAATAATTTACCGTAATTAGTTAAGAAGCTGAATAAATAAGTTTTGTTTTATGAGAATGAAATCTACCAACAATTTGCATGTCTTGAACAAATGTATCAAATACGGAAGTATATACGTAACCTCCACCAGGTTCCCCTTCCACACCCCTAGTCCTTTCGAATGCCATTTCCTTATCATTAAATTCTTCCAATGTGAATTTCCCATCCAATACCACAGCAAAAATATATCGGCCCCAATACCAAGCCCACCTACGCACTGTTGTTCCTACTACCTGCAAAGCATGCCCTGAACCAATGTATAGACTACACAATTATATATACCCTCTCTCACGCCCCTTCCCGCACCCCTCAAATGTCATTTCCCTGAACTTGTTAAATGTGTCCTATACGCTATTTAATATCCACGCCCAGCGCCGCAAACACATTTCCTTAACACCCCCATCCACTCCCCGGCACACGCACACTGTTCCATTTCTCCTATATATGTTTTAATCCGTTTTCATCAGGCTAATGATCCTCTTAAACCCTTCCTAACCCCCCCCCCCGCACCCCACCATAATCCACTCCCCGGCACACGCACACTGTTCCATTTCTCCTATATTTGTTTTATTCCGTTTTCATCAGGCTAATCATCCTCTTTAACCCTTCCTAATCCCCCCCGGCACCCCACCCCACCATCATCCACTACCCGGCACACACACACTGTTCCAATTCTCCTATATTTGTTTTATCTGGCAAACCTCCGCTTTAACCCCTCCCCCAACCCGCACCCCACCCACACCACCATCCACCCCCCACTCGGCGCACGCACTGTTCCATTTCTCCTATATATGTTTTCATCCGTTTTCATCAGGCTAATCATCCTCTTTAGCCCTTCCTAATCCCCCCCGCACCCCACCCCACCATCATCCACTACCCGGATCACACGCACACTGTTCCATTTCTCCTATATTTGTTTTAATCCATATTTTCATCAAAATGACAATTTACAGCAGATAACGTAAATCGTATATACCCTACAGTGTGTACACATTCATCATATATCTGTACAGTTAACTGATTTCTACGCTTTTCTACTCAGACAGTTCACACACATTTTTCAATGCTAAAAGTCTATTGAACTTCGTTCATCATTTTCTTGCTAAAGATGTACAGCAATCTTTTCCCTCTACAGACATTTTCAATAGTTTAACATTTTCTTTTGTTCAACACCTGTCAATCAAATACTTAAACAATGCAATGAAAAGAAGTTGTATTCAGTAAAAGAGACGCGCGCGTCCCAATGAATAGAAGTTGTATTCAATACAAGATACGCGCGTGTTTTATGAATAACACCTGGCATCTACAAACAAACAAGTACCTGGAGGTTGCTATGGATACGCCTAGACACTGTCTGGATTTGTTGGTCGGCCTGGCACGTAGATTTTTTTCAATGATTTTTACAGTCTTTTGGGAAAGCAATAAGTTGTTATGTAATATGATATGAAATGAAGAGCGTAAGCAAGCGAAAATAAAGATACGTATTTTCGAAGGTAAACTTTCTAATAAGACGACCAAACGAACATTCTTTTAAAAACTGTTGGTGTTTAAGTAAGTGAGGGCGGAGGTTAGTCCCCAGACTAAAATAATGCCAAACGGAATATTAAAAAGCACTCTAGTGCACAGTATATAAATATATAACGTATACGTGCGGTGCAACCTAAACAGTAAAGATAAAAGACTAATTAATATATTATTTATTATTTACTGTCCTTCAGAATTTTTTTTTTCAGAAAGAAACAGACTATAGAACCGTCATGCAAACACCATCCATCTTACCAACATTTCTCAAAGGGAATAGACCCGGCGCCCCATATGACCCATCACCTTGACGGCCGGCATACTATTGTTCCTCCCCCGAACCCCCCTCCCCCGTTGACAAAGCCAAAGATGGTTGTTGCTTCATAGATATGGGTATCGTAGTTTTGTGAAGTTCTGGTAAATGTAGATTACGTACGCATCATTTCCAGTCGTTAAATGTTAACATTCAGTATATAAGGCATTGCATAACTTTGATGGCCTTGTCCGTACTAGCAGTCAAAGTCACCGCCATTATGGTCAGGTATACAAGTGCGTTATTCTGACCTAAATATCATGTAAAAGGTAAAGTATCGCCTTTTAATAACAGGTATCACACCTTCAGCTTTATAATATTTTAGATTGTAATATTACTAACCGTTATCCTTCCACCGTGTACGTATCTTGTATCAGCGGCACCTGGTAGTCGATAATTAAAAACAGAAGTACTTACACTGGATGGACAGTGCCCGAATTTTATATGACGTCACAATAATAATAATAATAACAATGAATCTCTTTTTTCTTCTTCAGTTTTGATTATTGTCTGCTGCCACCTACTATTACATCTTCCTCTCTGGCAAACCTGAAAGCAAGGAATGTCGACGGTACAGTAAAAAGCTCTCATTGATATTCTAGTGTTTTTACCAGGGAGAATTGTAATGGAGCAAGTGGAGGGGGGGGGGGGGAGTTGACGAAAAAATAAGGTTAAAGAGTTCACACAGTCCAGTCTGGTAGATCATCGGTACTTCAATGTCGATGAACCTACATTGACAGAAAGTGATTGATTGCTGTATACTTTAAGTGTATTAAATACAGGAGTGTTGTTAAGTAGGTTTATTTAATAATGGTAAACTGGTTTTGTTTTTAAGGTTAATGATTGTAATAATTAATCAATCTAGTTGTAAATTTGAGGGTATCAGGAAGGAGGTTTAAACCTTCCTTTTTCTTTGCAGTATTTTTCATGTCACTGAAAGTTCTTTGATTTTTTTTTTATTTCAATTGATGCTTCAATTCGGAACTGTTTTGATGAGTTCTTGTCAGTTACGTAGCACTTTGAGTAATTAATAAAACAATGTATGTGCAACACTGTTAATGAGTGTCTGGTCATGACGTCATGGTCATATTAATCATCAATTAAAACCTCTGGGCGCTTCACTACCTTACATCATAGGCGTAGGAGGCGGGGGGGGGCTGCAGCCCCCCAACCAAATTTTTTGGTGAAAATTCGGGCAATATGCTGACAATTTTTCGGGCACCTACTGAAAGAAGAAAAATTTGCAGTGTGTTTTTCAATTTTTTGGGGTGAAAATTCGGGCAATATGCTGAGCATTTTTTCGGGCACCTACTGAAAGAAGAAAAATCTGCAGTGTGTTTTTCAATGGTTATAATGATATTATTATTATCGTTATTATTGTAACGACTTCCCCAATAATTATAACCAATATGGAAGGGTAATAACACGGAAAATATATCAAAATTTTTCAAAATTTATCGGTTATTTGCATGTGATGTAATACCCGACGAACGCCTATATGATATGCACATTAAGATGTAAAGCGCACACGGAACGCGCGAAAAATGTTGGTTATATTTTTCGGGCAAGTCGTTACAGCCCCCCCCCCCCCAAATCAAATTAGGCTCCTACGCCTATGCCTTACATATAATTCATAGCAGTAACTCCAACATTACGACAGTAGTTACAAATTTCATCTTCAGATATGCAACATGGAAAAAGACAATCAATAAGTTTAAACAGCTATTTAAACGATCGTTTTGTGCAATTAGGCACATACTTGAGTAAAACTTATTTCTACGTCTATAAACGAAACAAGGTATGTTATAATGCAGTTGAAGTTTGCCTGTAAATTAAGCGGCAAACTCATTCTAGAAACAAAAATAAGAGAAATTGTTATATATATTTGGTAAATGTGTTGCATTAAAAGATTCCGGGATACTTGATATTGATCCTAAACGGTTAGCAGTTCGGGTCTACCCTGAACATTTGTATCAAGTGAAGCTGTCCGTCACCAATCAAAGGAATGCATTGTTTTTTAGGCGTAAGTTGTTGACCGTAATAATGAAATGATAACGCTCATGGCCAGCTTATAGCTAATATTTACTTGATTTTGATCAGATGAAGCATAAACATCCAAACGTTGCCTACGTTGCCCCCAGCTATAAAGTAATTAGTGAAAAAAATAACACAATCAGCAGACCGACACAAATATTTGTATGACGTCTTTGTGTATTACTGGAGAGTACTTCTTCAATCTGACCTGCCTGATATGTGATATTGTTAGTGCTTAGTATGTGCTAATAATCCGACTATACTTTTCGGACAAATACAGCTGAGCACATAATAATATATACCTACAACATTAGCCATGGAGAATAACGACCGAAACCTGTTTAGCTACTACGAATGCTGCAATCTCAGTGCGTATCGCATTCTGGTACACACGATTGAATGATCTCAAGAGGCGGACCTGAGGTAACATTATAAAGGGATACGACAAATGCGTTATCGGTGAATAAACACTAGCTGAAAGGTACAATGACACACATAAGTAAAATTAAGTCACATTTATGGAAATCAAAGCTTTAAAATCACCAAACGATTTATAGTTTGGTTATAGTTTCCCGTGTATTTTGGAACAGCATTAAACAAAGAATATCAGGGGAGTAGGATAATACTGGAGTGAAGTAAGATAGAAAACGGCTGAGACAAACACAGCATCGTTTTTCACCAAGCTTTATATATTATGTGTTTTCGTTTGATGTGAAAAATTGTATATATATTCACGGCCATTCTGTCAAATTCAGGTAAATGGTAGAAAATCACTCTTGATTTATCAAAATAAACAAATTTACAGTAGATTGCCCCAAAAGGATTCCAAGATCAATTACGCTGGATGTTACTTATTCTTCTTGTGGTCAAATTTAGTTGAATACAATACAATTTAGGTTTATTTTTTAAGATGATGTTTTCAAATATATCCAATGTTTTTCAAAAACCTATGAAAAATATTGTTCAATACTTAAAATAAATAACAAAACAGAAGGATAGACAATATTCAAAATAGTAATCGAAATTTTCTGCTGTCAGAAAATATAATATTTACAGTGCGTTATCAAATATTCAACGGGTCTTAAGAAATAGAAAGTTTAAAAATTGTCTTCCAAAAATTACAACTCAGAACCAAAAAGAAAATTTGGGTTAACATTGCAGTTTCAGAAAGTGTTCCTGATGGTCTCTTTTCGATTGCCGGACAACTACCCTCCGGACAAATACCCCCGGACTCATACTCCCGGGACAAGTTCCCACCTGACAATCATCCCCCCCCCGACTAAAGCCCCCGAGGACGAATACCTTCGCGGACAACTACCCCCGGGACAACTGTCCCCCGGACATACTGTACACCCCTGAGGACAAATACCGCGAGGATACCCCCAGAAAATTATCCTCGGACAAGTACCCCTGAGGCCAATTACCCCCCAAACCCCGGCAATTACCCGGAAAAACTCCACCTGCGCAAATACACCGGCACAGATACCTCACCCAGGTTACTACCCAAACTAATCCAGAATACACCAGCCCCCCCCCCCCTTCGCCCAAGCACAAACTGGAAGCGTGAATAAGCGATGACCTTATGAGAGATATTTGTACGGGTGGGGGACCTTGAGGTGTAGTTTTTGATACCTCAAAATAAAAATACACGCGCAATGCTGATTGTGTATATGTGACATCACCATGAATTTGGATGACCCAAATCCACCAAATTTACCCAAAACTCCTGGCGGTGCCAATGGTGTAAGTTTCGTCTTGCCCAAGAATGGCAACATATTATACCATTTTGCATCTAAGCACGCTTTCGTACAGTAGAAAATCTCTTAAAGGTGAGGGGACACCCCATGAAAAATCCCTGGTAAGCGCCAGACGCTGCCGGCCTTTGTGAAAAATATCACAAGGAAAACCTATTATTCTACATGGTGGGCAATTTGTGGACAATGTAGCAATCACCAATCTGTAAATAGTTGGCATGTATAATAATTAAAACTAGGGAAAATTAAATGGATTTCTTAGATTATCATCATTCTTTTTGCAAAATGAATGACCAGAGAATATTTTTTTTTCAAATGGTAGTGACGTCATGGTCTCAAGCCTTTCTCTTTTCTTATTTTTCAAACAATCGTACAAACTTTTATGAAACGGGTTTGACTAATAGCCCGGCGGTCTATGAAACAATGCATGGGGGGTATGGATTATGATCATGCACACCAAACTATAGGGGTGGACCGTGGTTGTGCTTGCCCCGCCCATCCCCTCTGCTCCTCTCATATTAAAATGGCGTGCACTACCAGGAAAAAATAACTCAGAATAAGCAAAACAAGTGGAGCGTGGTGGCCGAGTGGCTAATGCATTGGTTTAATATATGATCTCAGGATTGTGGGTTCGATTCCAGCTCTCACCATTATGTTGTGTCCTTGGGCAAGACACTTTTATCTCGACTGCCCCTCTCCATCCAGGTGTATAAATGGGTACATGTGAGGTAGGCTTGGGCGTGTGCGCTTGATTCTCGGCAGCCAGCCTGATGACCAGGGATTCAAAGCGCTTTGAGATGACTGTGCCATATAAAGCGCTATACAAAAACTAACATAACATAGCATAACAAATCATCAAGTAAATTACTCAAAATAAAACTTGAAAATGGTAAGTCGTAACAAGCCGGAATTGTTCGGAGATTAATAATACAGAATAGTGTCACTATAACTAATAGTAAATTAGTAGTTACTACCATCAGTGACCTAAGCCCAACCCCACGCCCCCCCCCCACCCTCGTGCTTCTTCAACCACCGTCTCCACCTATCTTGCCCCGGGCCTCGTTCCATTGTCAAACCCTATCCAAGAGTTTTGGGGGCTTATATATGAAAAGCTCGAATCTTTTGAAAAAGTCGAAATAAGACGAGATAATAGGGCCAGAAGCACACGACGACCCTAGTGGTGCCAGTTTAACTGGCACCCTGACCCAATTGTAAATATGCTCTCGCAGTTGCCCGAGGGACCAGGGTATATGTTGAGGCCCGCGGCTACATAAATTAGAAAGAAGATATGCGTATCCGTCGCTGCATCCGTCCCCTATTGTTAACGGCATATGTCCAGGTGGATACTCGTCCGGGGGTGTTTATCCGGGGGGTAATTGTCTAGGGGGTATTCGTCCGAGGAGGTAGCTGTCCGGGTGGGTAGTTTTCCGGGGTTTATTGTCCTCGGGGGTAATTGTCCGGGGGTATCTGTCTGGGTGTATCTGTCCGGGTGGTAGTTGTCCTGGGGGTAATTGACTGGGGGTAATCGTCCGGGGGTAAGTGTTTGGGGGGTATTTGTTCGGTCACGTCTTTTTCGATAAGACAAAAGGTCCAAAGGGGAATATGTTTACTCAAGTAAAGCAGCCGGTTGGTTCTTAGGGTACGGAATTAGGTTTGTTATGTGTCTTTTCGTTGAGCAAGATTATTTGAAATTGTACCATAATTTGGATTGCAGTTGTTTTGATCATATGATTTGTAGATTTTCTCAGGTTATATTTCTATGTAAATCAATTATAACGGGAAAATTACAAATAACAGACTGTGGCGGTTACAATGGCCAATATTCTCCAGTTTTACTTTCGAATTTAAAACACTGAAATACTCTTTAAACTGTATTGGTGATATGTCCCTGATTATGACACAATATTAAATAAAATAGCTATTAATTATTAACCTAATATTGATAATTGTTTCAATTAATGAATTTCATATAACATGTGTCAAGTTCGGAAGGACGAGAAGGTAGTATACTCTCCATCTTTCGAGTAATGACATATATGTGAGGGTTAATGTACAATATCCTCTTTGTATATGTACGTGAAAGTGTTCGACCGATAATCGGTTAGATAATCGGCATCCGACCGATTATCAGACAATCGGTAAATAATCAGCATCGGCAAAATTCATAGCGCTACCGATTATGCGGAACCGATTTTCACGTTCCACGTAATGGATTGTATATTTCCGCGCTTTTGATTCAGCACAGCCACAACGGGAGAAAAATGTAGATCATTCGATGCAACACTATTGAAAGCCGGGAAGGAAACGGTATCGCAAGTCCCTCACGCGAGATTGTAGTAATGCTCTCTAATATAGTATCCAGTTTTGGCAGTTAACATCATACAGTATACCCGCAATAAGCTTATAGGGGGACGATTTTTTTTTTTTTCACTTCGCTTGCTGCATCTTACAGAACCTTCTATTATCCATGTTTAACGATTGATAAGAACGATTTTTTGTCTTGACTAATATAAAACGAAAGCAATATACTTTTGAACCACTTTGGCCGTTTCACCCCACGGTGAAAACTGGAAAGTGAAAACGATAACATTAAGATTCGTTCATTGAGAGTTCAACGTACATTAGCGGCTAGTCTGACTAGAGAAAGGTTGAGCTTCATAACTGTTCAATTTGAAAATGCGATCAAGATGTTACAAATGCAATTAAACCAAGACTCCAAATACTCCTAAAAATGTTTGGCGACAGTCCTCAGTAGTTCTACTGCATTACAGTATTCAGGCGCGTATCCAGGATTTTTTAACCCGGGGGGCGCGAATTACTATCTAAGCGGAGCGCCACCATCGGTTGGCGCGGAGCGTACAAGAAAATTTCTGGTTTTTATACCCCCCAGATCACCGGAAATGGTACTTCTCAGGCTTGAAAATGACCAACCATGACGTACACTTTTGCCTGAGAACCAAGTATTTCCCAATAGTTTTTTTTCCATCCATAACGTTTTTGAAGATTTTCACCAGTCACACATCATGTTCGGCCTCATCGCATGTCCTGTGGATCATTGCTTTTGTAGGTGATTCTACGTCGCGGCCCACATTACCCGACAGCCCCACTTTTGAAGGTTTTAAGCCCATTATTTGTTCAGAATTTGAAAATTCACATTTCTCGTGAATAAACTCACCTGAAAACATACCCATAATGTTACAAAAAATGTCATTTATGGACAACCAATATAGAAAAACTTCCTTCAACTCCTAACAGACCGATGAAAGTTACACGAGTAGAGGGAAGTATGATGAAGAATGTTGGTTAGAAAATTTTCGAAAATTCAGACACAGTTAATTTATTGGTGTACAAATATTAAACCCTCTTATAACGGCTATTATAAAGCTTGGTTGAAGGAAATGAAAAAATAGCGAAAAAATTCCGAAACCGAACACTACACACATAGGTGTAGGCGGGGGGTGGGGGGTGGGATCCTACTTAAAGAAAAATAAATTGCAATGATGTAGCTAAAGGAAAGGAATAGTTTAAAAAATATCTCCTGGATAATTAAAATAAAGTTCTAAGATTGGCCGACTAATTCGCCACTACTAATGTAAAGGAGAATTTGACATAATTGGACCTAATAATGCTTATTCTCCATCTACATAATATATTCCGTTGTTTACATCAGCACCCCGCGGTATACTGCGCAATTTCCACGGACCGTAAGGTTCACGATAGCATGCTATGTAATAACCGATGCTTGATGATATGATATTGACATTGACATGTAAAACGCGCGCGGAGCGCGCGAAAATTTAGGTATATTTTTCGGGCAAGTCTTTACAGCCCCCAAAATCAAATTGGGTCCCTATGATTAGACACATCGACAGTTTTGAGGCTGTTCATCCTGGAACCACCATTTTCATGCTCACTGACATGATGTGATTTCTGCTGTTTGCTTTACAAATTCGAACAGGCGCGTAGCGAATAATTTGCCATGGGGGGGGGGGGGGGCGAAGCCTGTAGGCAAACTATCTAAGCGTAGCGCCACCACGAGTTGGCGCGAAGCGTACAAGAAAATTTTGGCCGAAAATGCCTCCCAGATCGCTGGAAATGACACTTCCCATGCCTTGTAAGTTGCATCTAAGCATTTTCTATTTCGAATTTACTTGCGATATCATAAAAAAAAATATGCTCGGGGCGGGGGGCGGCGGTCGCCCCATTCCCGAAATGCGTCATGATCCCCGACGATTTGGTCGAGTTCGAGACCAGCCACAGTTGGTTTCATAGCACAATTGTTTAAGGCGTCCATACACACACACGCGCGTTATGATAGACCATATACAGTATATATATAGATACATTAGTGAAAGAGGGAAAATAGAGACGTCAAAAATGGAGTTGTCGGTGTAAGGGGTAGGGTGAGGTACACGCCCCTTCCGAAATCCTCGATTCGTCACTGGCTACCCAGCCATGTGTATATAATAGGGATCAGCGCTGTAATGATGTCACTGTTCCTCGTTCTGTTCCCGGTGTCTTGGCGTTTATCACTCCCTCCTTTTCTCCTTTTTATCTCCTTCTTTTTCTTTTCCCTTCCTTCCTCTCCTCCTCCTCTTTTTTCCCCTCCTTTTTCCTTTTTTCCCCTCTTTTTTCCTTTTTTCTTCTCTTTTTTTTCCCTCCTCTTTTTCTTACCCGGGGGGCGCGCGCCCCCAACGCCCCCCCCTGGATACGCACCTGGTATTGTGTGGTCAGGCAAACATTCTTGAGCATATTTTTGCGAAAAACCCAAAGCAACTTTTTTTTTTCCTGACCGCATATACCATACGTGCTAAAATAACCCCGTTGCAGTAACTGAACTCCCATACCGCAACCGACTAAAGCAAGTCTAATATCTAGCGACAAAGTCAATAGGACGTTAGTGTGTGATTTCTCCCATATGCAGTTAAGTCAATGGACAAGCGCCATTGACTTACTGTGTATGATCGTTTGAAACAACGTTCGATCGGAAGGTTTCCCTCACGGATGTTAATAATTGAAAACTTGGGATTGTTTTATTTTTCATGATAAAATGAAACTGTTAGCAACCTGCTTATCCACTAAAGAGCATGTGTAAGAGAATGCTTTAAAGTAACTTACTTTCATACATTATTTTTCAAATCAGATTATATATTTCGATATCAGATTACGAAATAACGAATATTTTATTTCCGTGCGATATACATTTCACTTTACTTTAGTTGGAGTGCAACACGGATAATGGTTATTATTAGTGTTCAAACGATTAACTGAATCGGAATTGGAATCGGTACCATTATTGCATAATCGGAACATAATCGGAATCGGTAAAAGTTACGTGGAATACCAGTTATGTCATACCGATTATTCAAAAACATATGGAAGGTGAAATTATCATTATTTAAAACATATGGAAGTTGAAAATATCAACCGATGTATTAGGTTTGTTCTTTTACTACGAAATATTAAATAATGACACCCTCTGTACGTCTTTCACAATGTAATTTCATCAAATTAGGCTGCCAGGGTCGCCGATTTAGCTTCCCTCGTGGTTATATTTCTCGGCACAGTAAGCATGGTAACAATACCAATTTCGCGAATTAACGAATGTGCAGGACAGGGTCGGAAATAAGCGGGGGCGACGGGCGATTCGCCCTCGCAAGTGCTAAAAAGCCCTCCTAAAGCACAATTATGAGTGCGAAAAAGAAAAGAGAACTATAAGAAAATCGCCCTCGTTATATCAGGTGTCTGTGTAAAATTAATTGTGACATGCGTTTGCTTTAGCTAGGGTTTGCAGTTGCAGCGCGAATCGCGCAAACAGTTCTCACAATCACGCATCAAATTTGAAGCAGTGCGGAAGGGTCGTGCACGAACACCGGGAACTTTCGGCACAGTCACTGGCAAATTACGGCCTCCACGAAGCAATTTCAGTACCAGCGACAATAACCTAAAATCCCCACTAATCTCCGACCACATGGTAGCCTTACTTCACACTAAGTCAATATGGAAATTTAACCTAGCCATCTGTTTATTCGCTCTAGATGTGTCGCAAATAAAAAATAAAAATATACAACACCACACGTAGTAAACCGGAAAATCTAGCATAGGCATTTCTTTATTCGCTGAAATTGTGATGCAATTAGCTAAAACTAAAATATTAATGAAATACTGCAACCTTCGACCACATGTTAGCCTAACAACCACACTAGGTCAATGAGAAATTGAGCCTAACCGTCGGTTTGCAAAAAAAATGCGTAGCTTAGTTTAAAACTTTCAGTTTGCTGGAAATCGGCATTTGTTTGGAAGGTATGTGCTATGTCTTAAAGAGGGAATGTTGCATTTTATATTGGAGTAGTTTCTAGTTGTTATTATTTCTTTACATCTGGTAACATTCTAGAGTAATTTTAAACAAGTTAGGATGGTACGATTTGCTTTTCAGTTTGATTGGCCTGAGCATACATTTTCTAATTCAACTTGAATGGAGTTGAAAAGGAAAAAATAGGTATGTTTAACTTCAAGTTCGTAACATTTCTATTTGTTCATAAACGGTATAATAATGAAAATAAGTTCAAAATAATGTCGGAATGTAGGCAATATGTAATTAAAATTTACATTTTGGTAAAGATTGAAGATGGATGGTTTGTCTGAGATGCTTTTTGAGATGGATATTTTGAGTATCTATTTTTAGCCCATTTCAAGCCATTAACAGGTGACATACACGTCGAGGTGGCCGGTTAGACCATTCGCTTAGCACAGTGCTGACTAGGTAGGATGTCATATTTTCGTATTTTGGAAATTGTAAAAAAAAAAAAAATCTTTCCGAGAAACCCCAGAGGTAATTTGGTACATACAAAAGGATACCTAAGAGCATTGTATTACAACGAAAGCAAAAAGAAACAGGAAAATCACAACAATAAATGTTTCTATCACAACCTTTATTGCCGATTTCGTATAAACGGGATATAGGCTCTTTTTCAAGAAATGGGAATCGGTACGATTATGAAAAAAAATAATCGGTAATCGGTATTTTCTGTTATGCATAATCGTTTGAACACTAGTTATTATACCAGATGTCAGAGCTGTCCCTGACCTGTTTTTGGTTCCTTGCTTTAGCAAAAGGAACCTATGCAGTCAGGTTGGCGTGTGTGTGTGTGTATGTGTGTATGTATGTATGTATGTGTGTGTGTGTGTCTGTGACACTTGCTTGGGTACGCTCTATCTCAATAAGGGAATGTTGGATTGAGGCCAAACTTGGACTATAGATCCGCCATATGGAGAAGGTGTGCCCTATTGTTTCTGGTGCCCACAAAGGTCACCAAAGGTCAGTTATGGTCCAAAAACCGAAAATATTAAAACTGCAATAACTCCCAGTGCCAATGTGTGACAAGATTGATATTTTGGGACAAGTTGTGAACTGGTTAGGGGAGCATTTTCAAACTTAACGGTCATGTGATCGGAGGTCACCAAAGGTCAATTAATGATAAAAAACTAGTATTTTTGCGATAACTTGAGAACGAAATGTCCGTTAGGGTTGGGAGTTGCTTCAATGTTATCCAATTGTCGACCCGCATCTGGGTGACCCTTGACCTCAATTTGACCTCTGGTGACCTTTACGTGTTTTGGGGGATTTTTACAATTTTGATGCTATTTTCAGATGTCAAAGGTACCTTCTGATCATAAATGTCAATAGGTTGACCCCGTGTGACCTTTATGTGCGAAGTTATATGGGGTCAAAGTTTTTCGGTCGGAGTTAGGATGGTTGTACAGACTTGTCGTGTTGTTTTTTGGAATCAGGAGATTAAACTACATCTGAAACCAAGGTCAAAAGGTCAAAGGTCACATTAGAAAAAATGTGCTTATTTTGGGAAGAAACGAGCAAAAAAGGAAATGTTTGGTTTTGATGCTAGATTTGGATATCAAAGGTACCTTCCGATCAAAAATGTCAATTGGTTGACACCCGTGTGACCTTCGTGTGCAAAGTTATACGAGGTCAAAGTTAATTTTCAGACATTTAATGCAACAACTCCCAGTTCCAAGGTGTGACATGGTTGATATTTTTGGACAAGTTGCAAATGGTATAGGGAAATATTTTCAAACTTAACGGTCATGTGATCCGAGGTCACCAAAGGTCAATTAATGTTAAAAAACTAGTATTTTGGGGGCAGAAAATGGGCAAAGAAAAAACGTTTGAATTTGTATAGTTTGATGCTCTAATTTAGGTCTCATCAATCAAAAATGTCAATAAGTTGACCCAAGGTGACCTTTGTATGTTAAGTTATATGAGGTCAAAGTTAATTTTCAGACATTTAGTGTAATAACTCCCAGTGCCAAGGTGTTACACAGTTGATATTTTGAGACAAGTTGCAAATGGTATAGGGGAATATTTTCAAACTTAAGGGTCATGTGATCCGAGGTCACCAAAGGTCAATTAATGATAAAAAACTAGTATTTTTGCGGTAACTTGAGAACAAATTGTCTGTTAGGGTCGGGAGTTGCTTCAATGTAATCCAATTGTCGACCCGCATCTGGGTGACCCTTGACCTCAATTTGACCTCTGGTGACCTTTTCGTGTTTTGTGGATTTTTACAGTTTCGATGCTATTTTCAGATGTTAAAGGTACCTTCTGATCATAAATGTTAATGGGTTGACCCCCGTCTGACCTATGTGTGCGAAGTTATATGAGGTCAAAGTTAATTTTCACACATTTAATGCAATAACTCCCTGTTCCAAGTTGTGACAAGGTTGATATTTTTGGAGTAGTTGCAATTGGTATAGGGGAATATTTTCAAACTTAAGGGTCATGTGATCCGAGGTTACCAAAGGTCAATTAATGATAAAAAACTAGTATTTTTGCGATAACTTGAGAACAGGTTGTCCGTTAGGGTTGGGAGTTGCTTCAATGTAATCCAATTGTCGACCCGCATCTGGATGACCCTTGACCTCAATTTGACCTCTGGTGACCTTTTCGTGTTTTGTGGATTTTTACAGTTTCGATGCTATTTTCAGATGTTAAAGGTACCTTCTGATCATAAATGTTAATGGTTTGACCCCCGTCTGACCTTCGTGTGCGAAGTTATATGAGGTCGAAGTTAACTTTCAGACATTTAGTGTAATAACTCCCAGTGCCGAGGTGTTACACAGTTGATATTTTGAGACAAGTTGCAAATGGTATAGGGGAATATTTTCAAACTTAAGCGTCATGTGATCCGAGGTCACCAAAGGTCAATTAATGATAAAAAACTAGTATTTATGCGATAACTTGAGAACAAATTGTCTGTTAGGGTTGGTAGTTGCTTCAATGTAATCCAATTGTCGACCCGCATCTGGATGACCCTTGACCTCAATTTGACCTCTGGTGACCTTTTCGTGTTTTGTGGATTTTTACAGTTTCGATGCTATTTTCAGATGTTAAAGGTACCTTCTGATCATAAATGTTAATGGGTTGACCCCCGTCTGACCTATGTGTGCGAAGTTATATGAGGTCAAAGTTAATTTTCACACATTTAATGCAATAACTCCCTGTTCCAAGTTGTGACAAGGTTGATATTTTTGGAGTAGTTGCAATTGGTATAGGGGAATATTTTCAAACTTAAGGGTCATGTGATCCGAGGTTACCAAAGGTCAATTAATGATAAAAAACTAGTATTTTTGCGATAACTTGAGAACAGGTTGTCCGTTAGGGTTGGGAGTTGCTTCAATGTAATCCAATTGTCGACCCGCATCTGGATGACCCTTGACCTCAATTTGACCTCTGGTGACCTTTTCGTGTTTTGTGGATTTTTACAGTTTCGATGCTATTTTCAGATGTTAAAGGTACCTTCTGATCATAAATGTTAATGGTTTGACCCCCGTCTGACCTTCGTGTGCGAAGTTATATGAGGTCGAAGTTAATTTTCACACATTTAGTGTAATAACTCCCAGTGCCGAGGTGTTACACAGTTGATATTTTGAGACAAGTTGCAAATGGTATAGGGGAATATTTTCAAACTTAAGCTTCATGTGATCCGAGGTCACCAAAGGTCAATTAATGATAAAAAACTAGTATTTATGCGATAACTTGAGAACAAATTGTCTGTTAGGGTTGGTAGTTGCTTCAATGTAATCCAATTGTCGACCCGCATCTGGATGACCCTTGACCTCAATTTGACCTCTGGTGATCTTTTCGTGTTTTGTGGATTTTTAGTTTCGATGCTATTTTCAGATGTTAAAGGTACCTTCTGATCATAAATGTCAATGGGTTGACCCCCATGTGACCTTTGTGTGCGAAGTTATATGAGGTCAAAGTTAATTTTCACACATTTAATGCAATAACTCCCAGTGCCAAGGTGTGACAAGGTTTATTTTTTTGGACAAGTTGCAAATGGTATAGGGGAATATTTTCAAACTTAACGGTCATGTGGTCCAACGTCACCAAAGGTCAGCTAATGTTAAAAAAGTAGTATTTTTTGGGGGGGGGGGAAATGGGCAAAGAAAACTGTTTGAATTTTTACAGTCATGCTCTATTTAGGTCTCACCGATCAAAATTGTCAATTGCTTGACCTTCGGCTGACCTTTGTGTGTGAAGTTATGTATACAAGTTCAAAGTTAATTTTTTTTAATTTAATGCAATTAAATCTCAATGCCAAGGTGTGACATGGTTGATATTTTGGGACAAGTTGTGAACAGGGTGGTGGAACATTTTGAAACTTAAAGGTCATGTCATCTGAGGTCACCAATGTTATCATATCTGTTGACACGCTTGTAGGTCTCTTATATTTCTTACATTTTCGACGCCATATTTAGATCTCAAAAGTGCCTTTTGATAAAAAATCCGATCACATTTTGTGATCACAAAAGTGTTGGCTATAGTGTTGGTTACTTTATGCGTACATGTAGGACCACAATTACTTGGACTGTTTGAGCCCAATCTTGCTTTATAATATTATGTGTATTGTCATATACCCCAAGCAAGGAACCACAGTGCCCTTGGGCTCTTGTTTTCTCATTTCGTAGCCAATGGCTACTATTTTCCTCCTTCTGTAGTCTGTACAGCACTGTCAATTACTGTGTTGTGGCGGGATTGCAATATTGCGACTCCTCGATATAAATGTACAGCGCCCTATGTATGTATTGCGGTGTTCTTTATTTGCTCAATTACTCTTTACTGTGAAACGTTAATTCGTTCATTTACATCTTTGATTGTATTGGCCTAGAATTTGATAATCATACTTTAGGCCAGTTCCACGAAAATGATGAAATAATTGGTAATCGGCATCGGCCCGCGGGCCGGTAATCGGTAAAACCGATTATCATACAATCGGTCGAACACTAGTACGTGACGGGGTGAAGGGATGGTTGGGTGTAGGGGATGGGAGGATGATGGTCCCTACGGTAAGTTAACTACGAATTCCCAGTTTCTCAATTATGGCATGCATGGTCAAGTTACAATATTGACTATAGTCTTCTGTTCTATCCATTTTACAGTTTTCTGGTATCCTTACGAAGATAAGGAACGCAATTATCGTCTGGATCTTCAGACTAGTCGCTGGCTTCTGGACGAAGATCCTGAGTCATTCTTTCCTGTAAGTAATGCGTGTGAGTTATCATTACGTGTAAATCATAAATCATAAATTCATCCTTTAGTATGCATTATAGTTGTTGCCATCAGTTTGCTTTCAACACTAAAGCGTTAAGACATTTCCAGACGGAGTGCAGATACACATACCTGTTGCTCTTTATGAGTGTGAGGTTATTGGTTTAAGAAGTTGACTTCCCGGCGTTAATTTCCGAAATCATACAGATACGGCCCCATCTTGTAGGGATTTCCTTCACATATGTACCGCCCACCTCCACCACCATCCATTTTGCTCACACATCAGGCAGATTCATAAATGTGAAATTCCGAGTTTAAATTCACTTTAAATTACTGAAATTCCATGTTCATGGCATTCGGAATAGAAGTGGACTGTGAAGACAGTTTCAATAATCTAAGTACTGTATGTTATACAGTTTTAAATTTTTCATTTGAATCTATGGTCTTACCAGAAGATTATAATATTTCTATGCATTTCCTGCAGTAAATCGTTTGGATACAAGTCAAGAAAGTCTAACATATTATGGTTAACCATTGTAAATTCCTAGTTGTTATGACTTATTTCATTCCCGTCTTCTACCTTAAATATCAAACCAAAGTTAATACAAAATGATAATTCAATATTAAATGGTTGCAATCACTGCCATCTTAAAGTACAGAAGAGTTAGCTATAACCATGACGTCATTAACCAAAAAGACGACTAGAACACTTTCATGCCAAAGAAATTATAGAACAAAAGTTCTAACAACCAACTAAAGTATCTGCTACTATATGATTTTTTTCCGTCATATGAAAACACCCTATACTAAAATGTTCATGTTGCACATATCGACTTTTGTTGATAAATGTTTATAGTGAGATGAGACAAGGCTACGGTAAGTAACCAAATAACAGAAATAACCATTGAACACATGGCTGTACTAGGGGGTGTGTGCTGGTGTGAAGCCCCCCCCCAATTGGTGTTCATATATATTAGTATGCATTGAACATATGGCTGTAGGTAGATGGGGTGTGCAGCTGTGCATCCCCCCACCCCCCCCCCTCCCCTTCCCATTCACCAATGCATTTGACAACATTTTGTACCAGTCAGCAAAATGAAGGAAAGAAAAAAAAGAGGGAATAAGAGAAGAAAGAATAAAGAAAGGAGAGAGAACAGAGAGGCAGTAGATACTAAGCAGGGGGTGGCCCGCCCCGGGTACTAGTAAGGGGGTTGCCATACCACCGCCCCTCCCCCCTCAAAGAAAATTATAATAATCAACAAATCAAAAAATATATATATATTTATGTGGGATGCTAAAAGTGGCTAGCTTTAAACGAAAGGAGGACATTTTTCAATTTTTTGTTAATCATTGTTGTTGTTTATGTCAGTCTGAATTGTCTACTAAAATTAATATGATGATCAAACAAAAGGAAAAGTTGAGAAACATTCACTGAAGAATAAGAAATCCTAAACATATAAGCAGTTCAACGCTTTGCCAAAAGCACCATTTTGCATCCAAGCCACCTAACATCTCAACAATTCTCCACTTATACCCCTACGTCAGTGTAGCATTCCCTGCACAAGGTGACAAGGGAAGGATCCGCCCGGGGCTCCAACTATACTAAGTACGCCACTGAAGAGAAGGACGGAGAATGGAAAAGACAAAAGAAAGGGGCGTGGTGCAGGGGTGGGGAGGAGATTGGAATGGTTATGTAGACAATTCCCTATTTCATTTAAAACTTATATGCAACTTATAGTATAGGTCGAAGTAAGCCCCATTTTAGCAGAGAAATAACGTAAACCTCAGCATTTATGTGAGCATTGACCCCAACTATGGGACTTTCAGGCTTCAGCGGACACCTGCCCACTGGGCCCTAATCCGTTGGACTCATGCTTCGTTTATCAACACATCCTGCCGGTATTTTCATCTTTAGTCGGCAAACATTGCAACCCCCACCCCCCTTCTGCCTCTATAATGATCTGGCATCGCACCTGATTGAATATCATTTTCCTTAACAACTTGTATATGCTTTAATTACAGAAGTTGAATATTGGGGAAGAGCTGACGGATGCTGATTATGCAAATGAGGTAAAACACGGAATATTCGTCAGATTTGAAATTGTGTGTGAGAGGGGGGGGGTGGGGGAGGCATGTGTGTGGGCAGGCGTGTGTGTGGGCAGGGTGTAGAGATGAATGAGGCTCTGCAAGTTCCCACTGGTAATCGATAATTTTGGGTTTGATTGTTCAGGTTTTAGGTTTGTGTGTAACAAATGACATAGGCCTATTAAACGCAGTATTTCTGCATCATTGTCACTAAACAGCTAAACGTTATGTTTATACATATTTATTTGAATATCCGGCGTTGATTTAGGTTGCGACTTCATGTGCTGTTAAAGAAAATCAGTGCAACCCTTTAAATGTCTCACTTTTTACCTGAAGGAAATTTACACGAGAGTTAATCATGATACATTTTGGTTCCTTGCTTTAGCAAAAAGAACCTATGTAGTCAACTTTGTGTGTGTGTGTGGGAGGTGGGTGTAAGTTTGTGTGTGTCTGTGACACTTGCTTGAGTACACTGTAATTCAACAAAGAAAGTTGAACTTAACTTAAACTTGGTATTTAGATCCGCCATAGTGAGAAGGTGTGTCCAAGTGTTGTTGGTGCCTGTAAAGGTCACCAAAGGTCAGTTAGCGGCCAAAACCAAATTAATAAACAAAGCAATAACTCCCATTGACAGGGTCTGACATGGTTGATACTTTGGGACTAGTTGTGAATGGGGTAAGGGATCATTTCCAAACATAAACGTCATGTTTCAGCTATTAACATTCAGGACAGAGTGCATATCCCTCGTATATCGGACACCTGGTTCTCAACAGGTGCTCAAAAGGACCAAAGGTTGATTTGTGATATTTTTGAGAATAATAATGTGTGTTCATCCAAATAACAATTGTAGGACAGTTCTGCTCTCTTGTAAATATAGGCTTATAAGCAAGAAACCATAGTGCCCTTTGGGCTCTTGTTATATAACCTATACACAACATCTCCATTGTGTGGTCTCTAATGCTATATAGTTAAGCTCACACTATTAACGAATAATAATATCACATTATTTATTTTCCCAATATTTATATTTTATCTACTTTATTCTTTCGTTTTACTTAGGTCGAAGCCTTCCGGAATCACTACAGGTACAGTAGGCCTTTATCAACACTCACCAGGATTGGTCATAAACTAGACAGAACCCTCAGTCCCCACATTTATTAATAATGTTAAATTGAAATGAATTATAGTGCTGTTTATGTTCAACAAAATCGACGATCCTTTTTTTGGAATGATTTAGCTTGCAAAAGTTTCAGACTCTTAATGTATCCATTCATTTTGTGTCCAGATTTAATTGTAATTAGACTATCATGTAAAATAATGAATCTGAGAACTGAAATGTTTAATTAATGATGTAAGCCATTCAAATGGTAAGCAAATATAGTTCATCATTAAAAGTAAATTTCAGAGAATCCCTGTTGTTATTCCACCAATCACTCATAATTCATCAACCTTCAAATTATTTAAAATACCTACTAGTGAAAATCACCATGAAAATCATGGGGATGTAAAAATACAACATTCTGAGGATAGATTGCTGTCAGATGTACACTTAGGGACCACAGTGGAAATACGTCTGCTGGACAAACCATTCTGTGTTATTCCTACACCGTGTGGTTTTTTGTTGTATTTTGTAAGTTTGGTGTGAAGTAAATCAGATCAAATCAAAATCAGAAATAACATACACAGTACATTGAACAATCATCTCCTCCCCCCCTTCTCCATGAAAATATTTAAAAAAGGTTAACCCTAAACATTAAAGATGAGAACAAGCAAAGTATAGTTTCAATGGGTAGAGATCAATATAAGAGATTATATATGTTGATTTCATGTTCATGTTTTAAAATAAGAGGTTATCAGCCTGCATTGAAAAGTCATAATAAGCAACATGAATCACTTAGAACAGCTTTCAATAATGATGTCATCATTTGACACATATGGTAACGTCTCTCTCTCCCTTTACTTTATCAACAGCGACGAAGACTGGCAACTGACATACAATGCCTCGTAAGATCATAAGCCGAAGTAGCCGACAGCGTCTCTGCTCCGCGTTGATTGTCGAGTTGAACAAAACGCAAATTTCTCCTGGACATGAATCTCAAAGAGAGTTATCTTTCCTTCGAGTATGGCCATTCTTAGCATCTTCAAGTTCTCGAGAGAGTTAGCGGTGCAGTCTTAGCAAGGTTGTATTTTGGACCCTCGTAATGGTTAGTTCTACGAGTCTCAAAGTAGCTAGACATAATAAGAACTGTTTGCTCGTGAACATGACGTCAGATATATTCTGTAGATAAATCTGCGTTACAGTAAAACAATGAAAGACGTCAAAACTATGAATATTGTAATGGAAACTTGCTTCACGATACCCAGAGGGGATAAAAGTCCCTAATGGAATTTCGATATATTTTTTTGTAATGTATGTATTTTGGATCCTCCTGCAAGCAGGAACTCGCGAAAAAGCCTCATTGGCTTATCAAAGCTGACCGAAGTCAGTCTTTTACATTCATATTTAAAATCCAAATTAGGATTTTTTAATTGTCAACAACTCTGTAACTGGACGACATACATTAATCTTGGAGTGACTCGTGCTCGTAAACTCGTGCTCGTGACTCGTATCTCGCTCGTAAACATAACCTGACACTTTGTGCAGGACTATATGGCCTTAATGCTTCCGATTTCATTTGATTCCATAGTAAGTTGATTGAAAAAGATAACATAAGGAACAGTCTATTGGTAAAAACTGCAGATAGATCCTTGAATAATTTTACCTGTAGATATATGTATACTTAATATAAGATACATAAACTGTAAACAATTAATTGCAATTTAATAACGGTTGAATTTTAATTATTATTGTTTATGTGGTGAATGTAGTCAGTACTCTGAAATCATCTTCGTATACACATTTTTCCAAAATGTATCTTCTTTTGGTGTATGTGAGTTGTTATCTATCTAAAGTTATCAGAAGAATATAACAATGAATGCCAACAGCCAAGTTGACTCGAAAATCAACATCTTTGTATTAGAGGAATACTATTTTAATGTTTTCAATAGTGTTACATATAGTAAATGGAAAGGTAACAGTATAAATAAGTTGAAATTTTACTGCATTTTCGAGTATTTGTTATTAGTTTACGAGTAAAGTGTTACCACCTGTACCAAACAAAGGGAAAAAAGGAGAAAAAGTATAAAAACATGGTGATTATAAATTACATAGTCAAGGTGTGCGCATAGGCACTTAAAAGAATAGCAGAACGATATTTTGCTTACAAATGATGGATTATGATTTTTTTACGGTAACTTTAAATTAATCAATCTTTACTGCAACTTATCCACCTTTTATAAGAGTCATTTAGCTATCAATATTCATGTGCTTTATGCACAATTTAGTTTTAGTCGTATGTAAGGTTTAAATTACTCTCTTTCCTAAACATGGTAGAAGGTCAAATAATTGCCATTATTTATACAGCTTTAAGGAGAATATGTCGTACCATCTGTCCTTTAGCATTGTAATTACGTCATCTATCGTGGCATTACTCGATATTTTGGAATGTGTTTGAAACTTACAGAGAGAGATATAGAGAAAGAAGGTACGCTTACTTTTGGAACCTTTAGTAACATTAGAACTTTAAAGAAATTTCATGATCTTCAATTGTTCAGATGACTTGATAATGTTAATGAAAGATATCAAGATCTAAAGAAATTGTGTTTTGTACATAGCTTCCCAATCGGCAATTTTATTGTGTAAATTAATATTTGGGAATAATATCGAATGTCAGAGGTGAAACTTTTAGTAATATGAACATGTTGTAATTCCACATCAGCGGTGATGTCCTTTCAAAGGAATGACATATTTGGAAATATCAGTGCTGACGTTATTTTTTTTATCTCTATACATTACATGTATAGAGATATTGTAACAGTAAGTGGGACTCTCTCTTCTCGTAAACATTTTTCAGCGTCTTCATATAAATTTCTTTTCCCTGGAATTTTCAGAGCAAGCATATATCATGTAGGCCAACAAAAGTTACTATTTTTTATTCGACAATTTTATCTCATTCTATGACTTTTTCACCGATTTATGTCCAAATCGGGCCAATTTGGACTGAAATACAGTTGTAACAACCCTGTTTTGCACACGCTCCAAAACTTATGTTTTATGAAAGAGAATAGAATAGAATTGTCTTTCAACAGTGGTATCGTCTAAGATAGGGTCCTATGTATTATATATTTTATTAACATTTTAAACTTTCATTTGTTGTTTACAGGTAGGTATTAATAAGAATTTTACTAGCTGTATATGACATTCTATGGCTTTTATTTGCTTTATTTGATGTTTAAATGATTTTTTCTTTCTTAAAACAACACTGAGCTGCCGCCCCTACTTTTAGTAAAAAGGTCCGTTTTTGATGATTAAGCCCCGCCCCCAAGTCTGTTTTTTAGCAGATTGGCTATGACTCATGGCAGCTACATGTTAGATATACGAAAATGGCTACCCTCACGACCAATTTTCTGTACTGTAGTTAGGTACGCCAGGTGTAGTCTATTGCATTCTAATTACATATACACATTCTGTACTGCTGAATTCTACGTAGTGCATTTAATTTATATTAGGCCTTCGTTTTTGTAACATCCATTTAAGGATAGTACTGGTGTTCAGGTAGCTTTTCAGAGCAAGGACCATGATAAGTTTGTTTGATTGCCCTTCGTGTATTTGTGTAATTACGTATACACATTCTTGTATTTCTGAAGGCTACTTACTGTAGGCCTAGTGCATTTAAAAAAATAGGCCTAGGCCCCCTAGGCCTATTAGGCTTTCAGTGATAGCCACATTAGCATTGTACTGGTGTTCAGACAGCTTTCCTAGGAAGGACCAGGGTAAGTTTGTTTGATGGGTACGTATAAAAGAGGAGCCGGCCATAGCATCACAACTTTTATAAGACTATACAAATTGTATAAGGTTATGTTTTATTTATAAGGATATAAGATGTATAAGGTTATAAGAAGTATGTTTAGCTTTCTTTTGAACCTGTAATGTGTGACATCAAATGTACAAAGAATTAAAATAAAATAACAAAATGGAGAGGAACTGAGGTGGCTATTATGGGAGGAGGAGGCCACCCATCACTTGCATATAAAAACTTGTAATCTTCTTTTACATTATTTTTTCCAAGTCATAAATCCATGAAATCTTCATGTCAGAAAAATTGAGATGGAAAAACGTGGGTTGTTTTGATATCTATAAGTGGACACAGTTTTGATGGTATTCACCACTACAGTCTACAGTAACATACAGTAGGTCAACAGGACTAGCTCTCAAGGCAGGCATCAAGAATATGGTCGAGTTGTTCGCCTCTTCTAATTTGGCCGTTGTCATTGACGTCAAACTATATGACCAAAAAGTCCAACAGAGACTGACCCAAGATGAAGGATACCACATAAAAAACAAGTTCTTAAATATTCTATGACATTACTAAACCTTGCAACGTCGTTCTTTCGACTAACAGGCAATGAGCGCTAAAGGCAAGACTAGCAGGATAAAGTGTAACCTGCAGAGACTATTCGTGGCAAAGTAGCAAAAATGCAAGCTATATATTTGTTGTACCATGATTGATATTGATAATTGTAGAGACAGAGCAAAGATTTGAAATTAGGAATCAAAATTAAAACTTCCAGTATTGAGATACTGCGTCATTGATGCTCTTGTTATAATGACGCGCATTTCATTATTCATAACAATGGCTTAAGAAGTCATGATGCTGTATATAGCTTTGTTTTTTAAAACATTTTCCTAATTTGGCGCATCTCAATAATGTTGTAATATGTTGTAAGTCATTAATAACTATTACAATGAGTAAATTGTATCGAATGTTGCAGTGAACTCAATAATATACTCGCTAGAGCTACGTATTGAATTATTATTTTCTTATAGCAAAGTAGTTAATATTTTGATTGTTTAAGTGGACATGATAATCCTTCATGTAAAAGCTGCATTTTACATTTCATACTAACTTTAATACAAACTGGTTGTTAAGTATGATACCATTCAAGCGATAGTCCTGAGTGTCTGAAGAACATTGCTAAAACATGATTGCAGAATGTCTTAAACTTTGGATCAAGACTACACCTACCAACATGTGCCACTTTCGTCCTCCCAAATTTGGGGTCGCAATGAAGCCAATACAAGGCAACATGAAGCCATTCTTATTTCATAAATCTTTAAAGGCGAACTGCTCAGAGTGGTAGAAACCTTTCGTAAAATGCACCTTTCATGAAAATGTAGTATACTCTGACCCGTTGCCAGGCATTTTGAGTTAAAGTGTCACCAAACCATTTAAGGAGGAGCACAATACTCATGTCCTGTAACTAGTGAAGTAGTTGTACACATGATGGTAACAGAGGGGAGAGAACTGGGGTGTACATTCCTGTACCCCGGCCTCGCTACCTGCCAGAATATACTTAGTAACTTAATCAGGTAAACTTATGTTGTCAATATTTCCAAATTATGTATTATATCTTGTTTTGCGCATTAAAACTCAGTCTGTTTTAAAATACATTAAAATGATTTAAACATATCGAACTGTATCGTGTACTTGATATTTTTCGTTTGTATGTTTTTTCTATGATGAACTAAAACTATTTAATGACTTAGTGTCACTATTGCTACTAGACTATGTTCGAAATAATCCAGATGTGTTTGATACTATAATTTCTGTAAATATAGACTCTGTGACAATATGGTTGCAATGGCAGATATTACTCAGGCTAAATATATATTCACACAGTTTATACGGGACGTATTCAATCACATTTGCAAATAACGTCCTAGCATTTCGATAATACAGTCTACCAGCACTACGAAGAATATTGCTACAATGTGAATATATGTTGACGTAGTTTCATAGTCGATCTTTAAACACAAGCAATGGTGTTGACAAAGTGAAACGGGTGTTATGGAGAAGTTATTTCCTTGGCCGAGCTAATTTATTCTTCATTATTTGATCTGAACTATAAACCACTACATGACCAGCTGATTGTACAGATTACAGTTTGCTGGAAGCACAGCCTGGTTATGGTTTGCTCTCTAGAAGGGTGTTTGAGGGGCAGGCGTGGGTCAGGGAGGGGCGAGGGGTGGGTGAATGGTGTACACTCCAAACCCGTCTCAAATTTACACATATTTAACAGTTGCTATTACTTATTAGGACAACCGCGCGCTTAGACTCATATATTTATAACCCTTATTTATATTCTATAAATATGTCACAAAATGCATAATTAAGCGTCATTTTTTTTTTCTTAAAAGAACCCCGGGAATCCGCTACATGGGCCCGATCCCACATCTAACCCCTCCCTTAACAAAATTGTGGTCTCGAGTTAAATTTCTCGGCGAATAAATGAATTATGAATTTTATTCTTCACATGTTACCGAAAAGAAACCGATATATTGGTTTAATATAAGACTTATCAGTTTTAGTTTTACCAAATACTATAGTTGATTTACTATAAAAGTGTAATGGTAATTACCGTGGAATGAATGGTGAGAGGGAATCATGACCGAATAAATAAAGCAAATGGCAACAACTAATCAGGAATAAAAAATCTCAAGTGACAAAACGTTCGATATGTCTGACTTATTATGCTCTGAAGCTTAAAGAAATGGTTTCATTTTAAGGACTCATTCTCTGGCATTCACTGATCAAGTAACAAACATGTGACAGAATGACAGATATCACTTACCGGGTTTCATTATACCATTAACTTATTTAATGAAGTCAGCGATCTCCAACACAATGGAACTTGTCAAACATAATATTTAGTCCGCTTTTAGTCTGTCAGTATAACATGTATATCGCGTGAGCTCATTTAGTGTGAAATGGGTTCATCTGACGAAACCATGCATATGCTAATTATCGCAAACTTAAAAAAAAAATGTTTCGATACACTCTAAAATCAGTTGGTTAAAAAATTAACCAATACCTTAAAGAGGGGATGAAAATATGAGTTTCCATGTCTTTGAATGGTTTGTCTACATTACTACAACCCCACCCATTCAATAATTCCCGTGGATGCAGCTGCAAAAGCCAGAAACTCGCTGTCAAAATATTCCCTAGAGACCTCCCGAGCAGACATTCGTGAAAAAATCAAAGCTCACCACCGTTGTTCATATGACGTCAGTAAAGCCGACTAAGCCGATTCCCGATTTCTATTGTTAAGGCGTCATACAGTTTACTTCGTACAAGTAACTACAACACACTCTCCTCCATCAACTGAGAGTTTTCTCCCGAATCTTCCGATTCCGAGGAAATGGGCCTTCACCTCTCAAAACATTCCCAGGCTTTGACGAAAATTATTTTCTTGAGGAAGAAGAGGAAATATTTTTCGAGGATGATGAAGATATCGGTGTTTTTCCACATCAATTTGAGCCCCTTGCAGAAGAATTGTAAAACGATGCCGATGGCCGAGACGAGTCGCTGCCGATGGAAGTTCCCAAGCAGAACAGTTGGACGTTCCTTAACCGAAACTGTCGGTTGAGCATAAACAAAACAACCGTTATTAAGACCAGAATATGATTTAAATTACCTCGAACGTCGGTGATCCTGCTACTTAACTACGTATCAAAGCTTCTAGAATTGTGTTACTTAGAGTGAAAGGAAAATGTTACATTCTTTACAGTGCAAGTGCAACTCCATAGTACTCGTAGTGGTAACATGGGGTCTAGACCAAACTAATAGACGTTGTATAACAGGTTAGCTCGTGTAATTGTATCATCACACTGTTACGTAAAATCATAACACAACGCCGGTTTTACCACAAAAGAAAAATTGCAGATCTAGTATTGATTGTTCTAAAACCAACTGGCTTTAAGTTTTGTGCAAAATATTAAGGAACCAATAGAAAACATCGTCATTTGCTGCATCAAGGAGGACTAGGCTATGGTCATAACAAGTAATTTGGCAATAGTTTGTCGTGTTAGTCGTGTGCAATTCTTCGATTTTTTATCATCTTTTGGAAAACACAACACATTGGCTCTGCATAATTAACAGCTACGAGATAAATTAACGTAAAAACAAAACACCAAATCTCAATTACTACAGAGCACTGCAACAGTGTAATGTCGTGTGTTCTCAGACGTCTAAGAATGTAAACATAGCGTTCCGGAAACATAGCGTCCTCGACTGACGTCACGCCGCAATAACGTATATACAACACTTTTTAGAAAGTTTTTATTACTCTCGAATTTATGATCGCTTATTCCTCGAGGATGCAAGCTCTGTATGACACAAATCGAGTATCAAAGGAAAGCTACGAGTGTATCAAAAACAATGATTTATGTAAATCTGTCAATTTCACCCCCTATTTATCCAACAGTGGTCACGTATGTGCAATTCCACTGTTTGTTGATAGTTTAACCAACACCTATCGGTTAACGGCTTTATGCAGTTGTTGGGTAACATTTTTAACAAATAAAATAACTATAAGTTTGTACCAACAGTTGCTGGTTAAATTAATTGTGTAAATCATGCCCATCATTGGTGGATTTTACAAATATAGGGTTCATTAAATTGGGGAATTAAAAATCATTGTATTGGGCAATTACTACATTTAAATTGGTCAGTGGCCTTTACCATTACAAAAAGGTTGAGCAGTTAAATGAGCCTTTATTGCCCAATATATGTTGGCGAATGTAATATATTGGACAGTGACGGATGAGATCCTCAGTGGATTTTACTTAATTAATGTAGTTGAACGACTCGTCACGAGTTTTGTTCATGCAGGCCTCATCTGCAACAATCAATTGAATACGGTAATGCAAAGAGTAAACCATTCTTTGAAAAATATTGACAGAAAAAAAAAAACAGTTGCAATACAGAAGCCAGTTAGATGACGTTTTCAGTACTTGTTTTTCTTGAAAACAATAATCAGCTGAACCATGTGAGTAAAATACAAACAAAACCGAAAAGGAATCACAAATGTGCTTGGATGTAACAACTTCTAAGCTGTGCTCTATCAGACCTTAAATGTGACACAATGTTACCAGAATGCAAAAATGCATTGTGGTGTTGATGATTTAACATGAACAGTTTTCTGCATGAATCTGACGTAATGTATAGTGAGGGTGTACATGTTGACAAAGGTTTAACGATTTGACCTCTGATGAACCCATATGACCTCTGACCTCCACCAAAAACAAAACCCTTCTTTAACTTAATGTAGTACTTCTACACACTAAATTAAAGATCGTCCTAAGCTTCCAGTTTTGAGATATCGTGTTTACAAGGTTTTCACAATTTAAACACTGGTGATCCAAATGACCTTTGACCTCCACTAAAAACAAAAGGCTACTACTACTCAATGTGGTACTCCTACACACTAAGTATGAGGTCCTCCCAAGCTTTATTTCTTGATATATCATGTTTACAAGGTTTTCACAATTTAACCCCTGGTGACATTAAATGACCTTTGACCTCCATTAAAAAACAACTCGCTACTTGAACTTAATAAGGTACACATTAAGTATGAAGTTGGTCCGAGCTTCCATTCTTGAGATATCTTGTTTACAAGGTTTTAACAATTTGACCCTTGGTGACCCCAAATGACATTTAACCTTCACTAAATACAATAGGCGTCTTGTACATAAAGTGGTACTTCTACACGTCAATTATAAAATTGGTCAGACCTTCCCTTCTTGAGATATCTTGTTTACAAGGTTTTCATAATTTGACCCATGATGACCCCAATTGACCTCCACCAAGAACAATAGACTTCTTGTACTTAATGTGGTACTTCTACACACTAAATATGAAATTGGTCTGACCTTCTCTTCTTGAGATAGCGTGTTTACAAGCAGGGCGTCACAAACGCACTCACACACACTCACCCACACACACACACTCAATCGCTCTCTCTAATCATGTATATAATACTTATAAACTTATGACGAAAATAAGACGTACTTCACTGGCTTTTCTATTAAATTTTTTATATTTTTATTATCTCTTTTACTTAAATAATAATACATATGAAGTAACAATCTTTCATGAACTACGCCAAACCAATTTGTTTTCTCACATGTCAAGAATATTTCCTTTATTGTTCGGACTGAAAGGAAGACCCGTATTATAGAAATATTATTCTGCTTGTTGGATTGTTTAAAGGTTTCATATCAATAAGTAAATAAAAAACTATTCTTCGTTCTGTCGGTCAATAAAATAAAATATCAATGTACAATTTTTATATCGTGTTTGATTCTATATTAAGGGTGTGTTTTTTTTTTTATAAGTTAATGGACATCGCATTGTTTTCATTTAGTATATAGTTCATCGTCAGGAAAACCAATTTAATTGATCGAATCTCATTCCTTGTCCCCTAACATTGAGATTAAAACTAAGTTATCAAGAAAATGCCACGTCTCGTGAAATATTATAAGTTCCTTCGAAAGAGAATGTGTACTACACCATATTGGTTACACGAGTTTGGGCGTACTTTACGTTGTGTACAGGATGTCCTGCAGCAATTGTTTATTCGGTGTTCGATATAGGCAAGACGAAGAGAGGAAGAGGGGAATACATCTTTAAATTTATTGTGGTTTTTGTTTGTGTTTGTGCTTTTTTGGAATGAATTGAATTGAAAGCTATGTGATATAACATAAGAGAAGGTAGCAATTGTGGTGAAACACCAATCATACTTTGTATATTAACTTTAAAATAATAATTTATCCATCTCATCACGCAGGTATCACAGAGCGACGTCAAACCTTGTTCCAGATAAAGTACGTGGAGTGTATAAATAATACACTCCTCGCTATTAAATGTCGAGACTTTATTTAAATTAAAATAAAATTGCACATTTCCCTAGCGAATGCTTCCAAGTATTCCTCCTGTTAATAAGTTATTGTTCTCGGTTAAATATATGTGTGTGTCGATATAGTAGTTCTTTGCAATATTTTGCAAAGCTTTTTAATTGAGACTGATTTGAACTGAATACCTTCATGGTTTATTTCATTTCTGTCGCCTTTCTTTCTTTTTTCTAAATTATTTCGATTCTTCCATTTCTTTTCCCCCTGGTAATTGGTGAGTGCGTCGTGGTCAAGTGGTTAAGGCTGTGGACTTGTGATCTAAGTATTACAGGTTCGAGCCCTGGCCAGACCATTGCGTTGTGTCCTTGGGCAAGGCGCTTTATCTCCATTGCCTCTCTTCACCCAGGTGTATAAATGGGGACTTGCGGGGTAACTTGTAAATATAGTTGCGTGCGCCGGTTTGTGGCTGCACCCTATGGAAAAGTCCACCGGGGGACACGTGGTTGTGGTGCACTTTGGTGCCCCAGGAGATATTGATTGAATTGTGCACACTTTGGTGTGAAGGTGTGTCAAGTTACCAATGACCAGTTACCAATGTTACCAATGACCAGGGTTGTAAAGTCGTGTGAGAGGACCTTGGCCCTGAACAAGACTGTAAACCTAAATAATAAATAAATAATAAATACATAAGTGAAGACAGTTGGGTGTTTCTATCTTGAATATTTCATCTCCGTTGATGAAGGTGGCATAAATAAGGTACCATATCATATTAAGCAACTACTGTTAAGACAAGTATATACTTTGCAGTGTGCTAATTCCCACACGTTAGTTGCTATATGGCGCAACCAACAGTTAACATTGGCTTAATATAGCTATCGCGTTTTAGTCTGACCTTTGTCCTCCCTGTGCATGCATGCATACGGTTATACACGCTCGCTCACAGCAATATATGCACAAACTGTATGCACGTTGATATAATATGTTGGAAAACGACAGCGCCATTTCCTTCTAAGCCTCTCACCGAAAACAAAGTGTATGGAACACACATTTTGCCAACCATTACGGACGTCTCTCTTCTTTAAATGTAGTATAGTATTTTAGTACACAAAACAATACCGTGGTTCCTGTTTAGTCGAAAGAGACACTATCTTAGATAAATTGATGTGAAAGTTAGCAGATTCTCACTGACCACAAACGTGATGCGTAAAAGCGTATAAACGTACATGTCACAGTATGACGTCATTCTGCGGAGTGTGCCGCGAACGCAAAACGATAGCAATTGACTTTCATCGTATACTTCTCGTAAGAAAATGCACCATTTATTAACTTCACTCTTCCAATAACCATGCAGTAACAAGAGCACGAAATGGTTGTCAGAATTGTTCACGCATTTGTTAAATCATTTTGGTAGCGATTCTTCAATGAAAGGTAAATTAAAAACTGCTTAAACGTCTGGTCATATTTCGTAAGATTCGCTGATAAGATCCACAATTGAACTGCCTACTTTGTCAAATATGTAGACATATCGGGTATTTCTTCATTTATTGTTGCAATTAATCGTGTTTGCATTTCGTAATATCTGCGAACCGTTGGGAGGATCGTAATCTTAAAAAAGGATATACCTAAGTTTCTTTCTTTTTGATCTGTAACGCTTATAAGTGGGATGAAGATCTGGAGCTGATTTGTTTAAATCCACAGATGAGACTAATCTTTAGTCACTTTAGATTTAATCATGAAGGATATAGTCTGTACTTAAACCTCTTTCACTCACATTTGTTTCGCAAGCTTGTCACAAACACCAAGGGAAATCAGTTTGTATGTTAATAAATAAATACGTAAAGTCATACACGGCAACATGTTCACACTGTATTTATAAAATATGCATTTTTCTTTCTGTCCTTTTTCTACAGACAATATGTTTGGACGATGCAAATGCATGTTGTGTCAACATTTTTTTTCGCTTCTTAACGGTGGCAAAGGGCTTAACGGAATGTAAACCAGGGAAAATACATTCTTGTGTATTTTATTTGAGTAACACTTTCAACGATTTTATTTCTTTGATGTTGTCGTTGAAATCCGTTTTGACGAAAAATTGTACAATTGTTTCCTGCTTAAAACTGCACGCTCAGCTAATGATTGCGATTTTACAGCAATATTATAGTGATATATATATATATATATATGTATATATCAAAAGTAATGATATACTGGTATTATATATCATTTTGACACTACGAGTTATGCCAACAAAGGGAAATATTGATAATCAATCAGTTACGTCCATAATTCATAAATCCCGTTTTAAATTGATCGGTCGTCGAATAATCGAAACCGACATTTGGTCTTTAACTGTAAATGAAGTCGCAAAAGAAAACGGGTATAAAACGAAACGACTTGATAGGCCTCTGGGTGTTCACAAACCGCCCAACCCTTGTCTGGCCGAAAGAGTTATCACAAAAAATAAGGGATCAGGCATACTATTGTATTTTTCCTTGCCTTTTCTTATGGTTTTGTCTTTTTGTCAATATGATTACAATTTTCTCTCTTCTTCTTTTATATATATTTATATTTTTCCTATACTTTATTTTAGCATTTTTTTCCCATTCGATATACTTTCTTCCTTGTTTTATTTTTTATATTTTTCATTTTCTCTATAAGTCTTGTCTATCGTGCTTTTCAATTAATTGATGATTGCCGTTCATAGCAACATGTTTAAAAATGTGGAGCGTTGAACCTTTCAAATTAAACAAAGGCCATTTTCTCAGTGTGGTAATCACTGCTTTGATCGCACTTTTGTCCTCCTCTCACAACCTCTGCCGCTCACAGTGGTGGTAATCTCGGAATAAGGGGGTTTGATTGGGCTAATGGCGCATGCAACTTTTTGGAGAACTCGAATAAATAATTACAGTTGTGTATATATTTTAATACTCAAATACTGAATTGTATCCCAACATTCGTCATATTTCGTAAATTTCCTTGATGTAAAGAAATATTACGACATCATTTATTCAAATTTCGCCTGTATGAATTCAATCGTTGGTTTACATACTTTTTGTAAAAGTTTTGACTGCGATATTTCCACACATCGAATAAAGACAATATAGATAGGCTTATTTTTTGGACCTGCACGTTGATATTTCATCTCACATTGTGCCATTTAGATCGGATTCCCTACCAGGATTCGTCTTAACAAACGCTTTAAGCTTGTACCATTCGTTCGGTTATCAATACTATTGTAGCGTAATCATATTTTCACAGTTGTAAAGAAGTTCATTGTAGGTGTGCTGCAAGGTAATTACAATCATCGTAACTTAGTGACATCGATTCATTATTAGTTTACTTGCTGTAAAGGTTAATATTGCATTGTAGGGTTAGTTTCTTGAACATCTAACAAGATGTTGTCACCGTGTGGTACATTCAAGCAATTTCATCGGTTGCGCTAATCATAAGAAAGTTGGAAGGAGACGTTTTCGATAGGAGATGGATTTATTGCAACTTTCCAACCGTCAAGATAACATGATAGTTATTGAGAAGCAATTATTCAATTGGCTCTGTGAGTAGAGCTTTACACTTTACACTAGGCTTCCCATATGCGTACGTGAATACTTGCCTTTAGTGAGAGGGTCGAAATACTCTTAACGACCGGCATGTTTGCAGCCATCATCCACTGAATACGTGGCCTGGTGAGGAGCTATTCTCCTAAAATTGTAACGAAGGATACGTTTAAGATACACAATCGTATGGTTTATTTCTCATGAATTGATTATTTCCTCTTGTTGGTATGTTTGTTGCAGCTCATTTGACACGTTTTAGCAAACAATAATTTAACTGTCCTGGAGATATACATGGGCTCCATGAAACTTCAAAAAATATTTTATTTCACCAAAAAAGGTATTGAAGATGTTAACAATACAACAGCAAATATTTCCACGCTAATTAAGCAACGAAAAAAGTCGAGAAATATTATCGTTCGATGTAGTATGTTTCAAGTGTAAAGACATCTGTATTATTATAGTTGATACATAAGATAATACAGGTTAGTTTCGGATTCTTCATACCTTCTGTTACAAGAGTTCAATTAGCACAGCAAAACTCTTTGTCGATTGTTTTATAATTGTTTTATAATTACTTCTTAAGTCTACACTCAAATTGTTTGTCAGTAAATAATCCTTGGTAGAGACATACCTGTCACTGAGTTTTGTTTGCCATTGTATTACTTTTACCAAATGGCGGGGTGACAGCAAGCACGTAAATGGGCTCTAACGTTCTTTGCCGGAACGCTTTTGATAGTTTAACCCATTGCCAGCTATACTTTACAATGACGAATCAAAAAATGTATAACTTAAGAGTTTGATGCTCACGGACAAAGCTTATTTCATGTCATATAATCATGTATAGTTCAGACGTTAACAGCTGGATATTTTCCCTTCAAGTACTCTAGACCTCAGAATCAATATTTATGTTTAAAATGGCTTACACTATTCATTATAATAAACTACATTTTGTTCCATTTGATTGCAGTTGTATGGATTTGTCGAAGCATTGCCTCTCAAAGATATATTAAATTTAAAAAAAAAATACTGTGTCGTATTTTTTTATCGAAACGGTATCAATAAACTAGATGAAATAGAATGTTCCTAAACGAACAAAAGTAGAAGACAAGAAAAAAATATCATGGATAGTCAGTCCTGTATCCAGATCAATCTCAATCTCATATGCCTACACGAATGTGCCAGTATTAAATGGCTTGATAAACATGTTGCAAACTTAAAACGGAACGAAAAGTACAGATTCAGATGCTTCATTATAATGCAATTTTGATTTTTTTTTCTACCTTGCTTGACAATTTTCAACCTATCCAATAAATAAAGTCAGTAGTAAAAAATATACAAAATAAGTTTCAATCAATCTGTTCTTCCTGAAAAATATAATAAGCAAAACGAAGCGTTACTTAAAATATTTCAAAGCAGTAACATCGTTACCAACGATCTGAGTGGGTACAATGTGATTCATCCCGCTCCGATTCTGCAGTTGTAATTGTTAGAAGAATGCATTACACATTCATCGCTCTTTGTAATAACATAAATATAATTCAATTTCATTTAAGGAAGTTTATGTGTTTGTACAGTACGATTCCAATTTATATACAAGGAAATTCATGAGAGACGGAACAGCAAGACAACACCTAGTTGTGGAGAACACTAATTATATTTGAAGTTTGAACATCCCTTACATATTATTCCCCATAGAGAGCATCCTCTTTTAAAATATGGAAGTTTTTTAAATAATTTTGCATCTAATCCTCATTACCGAAACCATTTCTATTCTGCTCGGAGGGCAGATCCCCCCAGTAGACTCAAAATGTTTGCACACCCCATTCCAAAGTTCCAATTCGTAAACTTTTAATACAAGCTTTAAAGCAGCATTTTGCGTCCTCGACTATGGTATTTCTCAACCTCACTGATTCCACTATGCCATTACGACATACATAACTAGCTTATCTATTTATATTTTACTTCAAATGGTGGCATAAAAGTCGAAAAAATTGCAACTTTCAACTGTGTTGTTCTCCAAGATATTTTCCGTTGGGAACCCAATAAACCTCGCCCATAATATGAATATTTAAACACTACGAACGTCATTGACAGATACGTAATATAACACCACGCTTGATTTGTGTACAGTCTATATGGCAGTTGTACCAGGGAGTTGTACCAACGCAGTCTTGAATCTATTTTTAGCAACGGCTCATAACTAAACCTGCATCTCTGATTGGTTGAATTCAAACTAGTGGGTTTGGGAACTGAATGCGATTTAATTTTGTATGTGGAATACTCGCTAATTAACGTTTTTGGCAGGGAAAAACTTGGCTAATATCTTAATTTGCTGTTTTGTGATTTGATGTATGTAAAAAACTCGATGGACATGTCAAAAAAGTAGAAAACGGCGACCAAACGCAAAATGCTCATGAATAAACATACTATTCACTGATTGGTGGAATTCAAATTAGTGGATTTGGAGATATGAAAACTTTGTCGAGGACACTTTTACTCGTTATCGATATAAATCGTTAATTACTCGCTAATTAACGCTCTTGGCAGGATGAAACTTGGATGGTATCTTTGTTTGCTGTTTTATGATTGATACATGTAAAAAATTCGATGCACATGTTAAAAAGGTGGAAAAAAGCGACCCAACGCAAAATGCTGCTTTAAATCAACTAAAATGACAAGACAACCTCTCGGGTGGAGGGCTGAAGATGTGCGGATGCACAAAATGTCCATGCCACAGCAAGTTAAAGACTTTGATAGCCTACCTATTCCCCTTTTTCTTTACTGTAGTTTGAAGTAGCACATATTTACATATATCTCTAAAATCAAGAATGACAGGGCAATGGATAATCTGGTCTAAAGCTAACTTTTGCAAAGGATTTTCCAGTTTGCAAATTAAGATTATACACAAAGTAGTACGTTCAAACAACAACAACAACAACATCAACTGGAGATATCTGGTTAGCCTACATTATTTATTTCACTTAAGACCCATAACTTAGTTTGGACAATATTTGGACGTGTTATCATGGAGAATTTTAAGACGTAAATTAATATGACTAGAATGAACACAAATCATCGTAACGATGGCAGGGCAGTTGTATTTTCTATTAATCGTCGTGACTGCAAATAATGGAAGCAATATGTATATATGCACAATCACATATTGGCATTTATTGCAATTTTATTCCATTTAATTAGACCTTTGTCACAATTACATTTATGTATTACTCACAACTTATTTTCCGATTACTCTGCATTCCATTCCAGTAATTTCAACATATATTAAAAATATAATTTAATACTTGACTAAGGATTATATCACAGATACCCGACATGAAAATTTTGACTGCGTCTGCTGACGAATAGTAAAGTATTTTTACATGATGTGTAAAACAACGAAAACTAAGAGGAAATGTCCATCAGATTGGTATATAAATTAAGTATAATAATTAACTTAGACTTTCTTACAAATTTAAAATTAGTAATATACACACAACTTATTCCGCTGTATTTTATGTAATCTCAATGTCGTAAATAGAAATTAGAATGAAATCAATAACCGAAGCAAAGCCATTTTATATTATCAGATAGTATACAGAATCACATACATGGTCAGAAGAAATGAACATTTTCTTTGTTCCTGAAGGTATATACAGTTCACATAATATTGTTTCTTCGTTTTTATAGAACTATTCAAACCAGTTGTCAATCTACCAACACTCAACATGTCTGTCTTAAGCTAAATATGGAAAATTCTATTCAACTTAAATATATTATTTAAATTTTATTACATATTTTCCACCCTCACATTTTCTCATCTCAAGTTTAGCGCTACCCACAGCATAGTTTTCTCTTGTAGTACATTTGCTATATAAGTTATTACTTGTCTAATGTAAAAAAGAAAGAAAACAAATACAACGAAGTATTAATTAATACTTGACTCAGCATTGTTTTTATAGCGTCCTTACAAAGAATTTTTTCACGGTCTCTGATGACGAGTTATAAAAGTACTTTTGACATGAAAAAAAGGAAAACAAGTCGATTAAGCAGCCATTAAGTAGATGTTGGAGAAATGGTTATTTATTGTGAATTCACTGCATGAAGTATTACGTGTCTCATGAAGGAAATTATGTACAAACAGACAACTTATTACTTATCTTATCACCAAATATTTTCCAAATAACCTACCAAAAGTCAGTAATAATTAATACTTGACAAAGAGTTATATTTACATATATCTTAGTACATGAACATTGTCACGTCTGCTGACAAGAAATATAGTACTTTTAAGATGATTTTTAGAAAAACGGAAACTAAGGCAACTTGCAAAATTAAGACTATACGGTTTAACTGTCATGAACGATATGAGGATACAATTTATTGTTAACTGGATTCTGAATAGTACTAATTTGTTTGCCCTACTCTTATTTCTTTGAACGATTGTACTGACTTGTTCTATTCATAAAGTAAGCCATTAACTTGACTCTGTGAAATTATCCCACGTCAATAAAGTCCAATAAAATTAAGTTAATTTACCTGGAGTATCCAAGTTGAAACTGGATGAGGCTATATATGCTATCAACGTATTCTTATCAACATAATATTGACATTGTATCGACATTTCTGACGTGATATCATTATTTTTTGATGAAACAGGAAACAGATTTCGAAAAATATGCTCTGGTTTGACGTAAAAATGATAAGATGAATTTGTTATGTAAACCTTCCTAGCACCTACGTCAAAACTTTTAGAAAACTATTGCATGGAAAAATGCTGCTATAGTGTTAGATATAAACACACATCACATATTTTCGGGTTTCTCTCCGTCTAAAATAATGAGCTAAGTTATAAGCTACATCGTCAACCAGTCATCGACCAATCATGAATATTCATTGACACATCACGGTGTTGGTCATTCCTTTATATAAACAGAAGTTGACATTTACTGGCTAAACAGAATTCTTCAGATATTTACATGTCGACCCTACGACTACCCCGTTACCTTCTCACTCTTAAACCTATTTATTTTTAGTGCATATTAGTATATCATTAACTTCATGACTTAACAAACATAAAACAAATACCATGTTAGGAAAAAATGATACAATTACCGCTCCCTTTTTCTTTTAGTAATATGTCTTTGAGCCTATACTGTGGTTAGCCGCCAGGACGATTTATATGACATTTATAATATATTATTTTAATTTACAAGGGTATCAAAAAAAAATTAAATTTAAACTTCCTATTCCTCCTGCACACTTATTAAACAATATATATTGCTTGATCATCATGACAATTTATTTCAATTTAACAAGTTATTTCGAAATACATTTGTTTATAAACTAAACAAACAAGAACAGGAATTATTTATTTATGTAGAAGATGGCAATATATTGAATATATTAAAATAACAAACATTAATATAAGCGAACATTGAGTTGAAAAGAAGGAAAATAACAGAATAGGAATAAACTCCGACAACAATATTCAGTACTAGCGTGATTATTGTAGGAGCTCAAAGTAAAGAGACTGACAATAATGATATACATTAAATTGCATAGTTTGACTATTTACAAGAAGACAACCTTTGCGTACGGGACCATCTCAATTTGAGGGTAAGTGTAGGCGTTTTTGCCCGAACTTTGAAAACGCTACTAAACGAGTCACATGCAACATGTTTGATGCTGGTTGCCGGTGTGATTTTGTTGCAGTTGTCATTTGTAAGAAATGGCGTACCTGGAATAGTTGACACCTTGGAGCTGATCCATCCTTTGTGACCCCGTGTAGGGGATGCCATCCTGATGGAGTATTTTACTTATTGTTTAAGTAAGTTGGCAATCGTCTTTGTCTCGCTACGTTTTAATTATGTTCGATATATTCATGCGCGATTCGTTGACGATTCGGACAAGAATCGGGACAGATTCTGGAGATAATCAGGAAAGATTTGAACAAGAATCGAACACAATCCTGGCAAAAATCGAAGAACATTCGGCCAAGCGACAGCATATTAATTTTCTGTCTCGAGTCTGCCCGAAGTATTTAACAACTCCTGCCTCGTAAGTCTATTGTAGTAGCGTTACTATTTTCATCACCTTGAGTGGTTTATTTTCCCTTCGATGCTACCCTAGCCCGTTGCCAGTCTGTATCCCTGCAGAGAAATTCAATTTATTTAGAAATATGTAATCTTCTATATTTTAGGTTCCTACAGTGACGTCTTCTTTCACTATGCTTCTCTTGCTTTAAATCTGATAGTTGAAATTCGTTGTTTTATATTTCTTTGTGTCGGTCCTGGAATGAACAACTGATATATGGTAAAGTGAGATATTAATATGATTTGGCATAGTTCAGGTAAAACCATAAATAGGACACATCGTGACAGAATTATATAATAATTACTTACCGGAAATCGCTCCGGAATTTCTGCACCTGTGTAAGGTATAAACATTATCGATACTCATGAACGATGTGTATATGTTATGCGCTATCGACCGATTTGCGCCATCGATCAATAGCGCTGCGCTATCTATGGATCCGTCGTTAGCGCAAGTATCGGTAGATCGCGCTGCGCTATCAATCGATAGTTTGTGGGTCGTGTAGCCACTTTCTTGTACCCGCTGTGCTTGAGTTCGTCTACGTGAATACCCTTTACGACATCGAACACGTTGTCAGCATGGACAACTCGCAGGAACTTGGCGCTTCCCTCAACTTGTATCTTCTGTTTGTTTGGGATGACCAGAACTTGATTAAGACCAAGGCCAGGAAGGTCGACAATCTGAAAATTCTGTGTTTTGACCCAATGTCGGAAGTGCCCGTCCACCTTAACATAACATATATATTAAATAATAAAATATGTCTATTAAAATCAATAGATCCAGACCGAAATAGAAAACAGTACATATCCGATATAAAATACCACAGACCATATACTATAAGTTTAACATTAAAGTATAAAAGGCTTTGAACAAAATATTGAAAATGTATTCGATTTTAATGATACCTTTATGTATTAAAGTTTAAGAAAAATGTAATACATCTAATGGTGACAGTTTCGCGTTAGAAGACGTCCAGTTTTCAGTGGTTTGTGGAACTGACAAAGTCGTGTTCTTTAGAGTGTGGATTTACTGAGTTGTAGGCGGTGTAGAGGGGGTGTTTGGGGTGTGAATTGGTGTCAACCTGGGCTTAGGAGGGGCTGGGGACTGAGCCCTTTGGCCAAACATTAGGTTAATCAATATATGAAAGATTGGAAAAACACAAGTATGCAATAGTCAATATTTGATTTCCAATATCACTTCATGTATAATATCATATCCTATCTAAGGAATATAATAATAATAAGAAGAAGAAATTACATTTATATAGCGCTTAATACAGCGTTTCATAGCGCTTTACAAAGTAGGAAAAGACAAAGGAAACCAAAGGGGAAAAAAGTTTTTTTTTTAAGTTGACTCTTGAAAATACAAAGAGAGAGCAGGAGCGTTCTGAATTCTATGAAGGGGAGCTATGAGGTATATGAACAATACCTAGTTATTTAATTGCCTGACAATTTCTTTCTAGTTTAAATTTTAGGTTTTAACATCTAGAAAACCCGTGAAGTGTATCTTTAATTTAGAAATGTAAGAGTATGTTCATCCTGTCACGCAGTCTTCTACTGTTGATGCATAAAATGTATATTTAAGGTGGGGGGCAAGTTTTAAAATGTAACGAAACGCTCAAATTTAGTGCATGTTCATATGCTCATAATTTTTACTACGTTAAACTTGATGAATGGCAAAAAAGAAATAAATATAGCGTACAACACAGCTTGTAACAGCTCCACAGTGTATGGTACAAGCCAGCCCTGTTTAGCGACTAACGCGGCGGGATCGATCAGGCTGGTGTCACTTGCGGGTTTTTTTTTTGCGCATGCATCATTCGGAATCATTCAGGCTTTGTCTAGTTATAGTGGTCGCAACTGTAGAATAGTTAAGGTGTATAACCTGATCGTCGATTGTTAGTAATACAATCTATAACATTTCAATGTTAAACCAAAATAAGAGAATGTTTAAAAGTACGCCAGGCCCTCTTACTTTTACACAATTTAATGTTGTTATGATTGTTCTTATTATTGTAATGTTGTCAGCAGTAGTAGTAGCAGTTGTCAATTTTAGTAGTAGAAGTAGTGGTAGTTAGTAGAAGTAAGTAGTAGTGATTAGCAGGTAGTAGAACTACTAGTAGTAGTTAGTAGTAGCAATATCATTATTAATCGTAGCAGTATCAGAAGTAGCAGCAGTAGGAATAGCAGTAGTGGTAGCAGTGGTAGTGATAATAGTAGTAGTAGCAGTAGTAGCAGTAACATCAGAAATAACAGTAATAGTAGTAAAAGCAGTAATAGCAGCATTATAATATGGTAAGTTAATGATACTTAAATAGCTACCTCAACAACATACTCTGTTTCTGTTATCTCCCGTCTAGTACCAGGGTACTGCAAATAGAAAACAAATTAGATGACGATCAGGCCAATGAATAGACATATAATGGCGTCTGTCGATAACCGATATTAAAAATATAAAGGAATTACTTGACAAAGATTCTTAAAGGGCACAATCCTTTGAGATAAGATACAATATATATAATTTCTTTCATATTGTAAGCATATCATGCCATTAGATTAAGAGGGATGCGAGGAATTTGGTACGAAGACTAGCTGTCATTGATGGAAATTAAATGTCAGGACATCTTTTAAGGGAATGTAGAAGGCGCTAACTAACATTTAACATCCCAAGTGACGATTTTGGATCAGTGTGAAAATTCAACCTATATTGTCTGTGGGTTCGTATGCGTATGAGTACATCTGTTGTCTTTCTTCTTATTTTTCTTAAAACCATGTAAGTTAGGTACTTTCCACACTTGAATGCAAACAGTAATAAAGCAATTAAGACATAATGCTTCTTCCCCCCCCCCCACCCTATTAACCGAGTTCTGTCTATGTCAGGTAAGTTACTAATACTTGAGATAACAAACATGTATGTCTGTTGGTGTTGATGGTATAGGTAGTGGATGGGCATCCCTCTGACAGACTTAAAATATGTTAGGTCGAATATCAAAAAACAAATGTCACAATCAAACATAATTGACATTTCAGAAAATATTAAGAAGAGTGGTAGGATGGCGAAAGATAATTTCGGCATTGCACTCATAATTAAGAAACAGAAAACACTATCATGTGGTATGGTATGGTGAAGAACGATTGTTCGATACCAAGGGTTGACAAATGTCCTAATATGTTAAAGTTGCATGCCCACATTACTGTAAAAGAAGGAGCCGACGTATGTAGGATTATCATTTGCTTAAACAACATAGGGTCAGACAGTCAGTCGAATAGGTTTGGGGGATTGTTTCCGTAAAACTTCCGTCACTGTAAATCAAAAATTTGCTAAAACACCGATATTTCCATTCTATATAATGACCCCACTTTTAAATTTCAATTAAATTTTTTGAGATTTAATTTCAATGAATTAGTACAATATAGAACTAATAATTATCAAGAATTTGAATATTTTGCCACGAAATGATCGGATTAAAAGAATTCGACTTTTTTTTCAATAACATTGTTGACCTTCGTGGAGTAGGAAGCGTGGCTGCCGATAGCTTCTTGGTAATGTCATAATTTAGGTTAATGGATACAGCAAGCCATTTGGAACAAACTGCGAATAATGTATAAGAGGATATAATCAAATATAAACCGTAATAAATCATGACATATACCGGTGTGCGTATATTCATAATCAATGATAATTTGTTCTTATATCGTAGTATTAAATCGTGGGAAAAATCGAATATTTATGCGTTTTATTTTCTCGAGTATACATTCGGATCAAGTCAAATAGTTACACGGATAAATTTAAAATACGCAGACTTTTTCGAATATATTCGCAAATTAGTTTGAATGTATACCCGTAATGAATCGTTCATAAACCCGGTTTCAATTGAATATATATACGCGTATTAATACGAACATGTGTAGGAATCACTTGGAATATTTATGCGGAATAACGTGAATATGGTCCCAGATTCATCATAATCAACAAAAGGGCAATTCACCGAGTTGGATATCACATCGCTACTAAACAACATGTCAATCAATTGTTTCCATTTGTAAAGAAGAATAGCTGAGCATCACTAATCCTGGATCATTTGATAACTATATGTTTGGGATAAGAAAACCTTCTTAACGCCTCAAGATTAAAAGTACGTTTACATTCGCATACTTAGTTTAATTCGACGATATATTCAATGTTTCTTCCGATAAAAAATCCTCTCAATTTCATTGCTTGATGTGATACGCCTGTATATTCGATTTAATACGTGAATATAATCGATTAAACACGCATATTGAATCCAACTGATGCGAGGGTAAACTCGGAATAATACGAAGATAAATTTGAATTAACATATATTTTCGACTTAATCCGTCTCTATATTGCAATTGACAGGCCTATATATCCTTACTAATACGCCTATATATTCGATTTAATGCCATCTTATATATAAAAATATATATACGCGTACATAGTCGATTTAGTATGCGTGCTTTTGTGCCACACAGCCTGCTATAACTGGAGGGATGTTCTTAAGATAGGGCAAGAAATACTTTTCTGGCACTACATTTTTCTAACATATACGTAGCGGCTCTCATCAACACCCAACACTCTCTTCACGCGATGAAACTTTGAGCTGCCGGACTTGTCCGGGTATTCGAGCGACAAAGGGGAGTTTCTTACAAAGTAGTATGAATTTGGCAATCAATAAAAATATAATATGTGGTTTGCCATATAATTATGTTTTTTAAAGTTATTCTGTACCAATTGCATTTCGTACTCCTGATTAATAAGATTAATTAGATTAATTTGATTACTTAGAAATAGTGAAGTTGATGATGACAGGTCTTATTTACTTTTCGATTGCTTGTTAACCATAATCAGTAATATCATGGGAACATGTCAAGGCGACGGAAAATTAAGAACATATTGGACTGATTAATATCGTAGTATCATCGAAGAGACCATCAAGTCGAGGCATGTATCCTAGAATTATCAATACCAGTCCTAAGTAAAGCTTAGAAGTTTTGTAGGGTCATCCACATAAAACTGGCTCAAAATAATACTATATATGTGCATTTCAATTCCCTAAGTGTTCAGAAAGATAACAAACAAACATAAAACGAAAACATAGGGTCTAGACAATTTTCGGATTATGCTAATGTTATTCAAACATTTCTCCCTCTCACTTTCATTTATGTTTATTGCTTTCTTATTGAGTCATATATATAGGGATCAACATCCTGCAAGGAATATTTATATCACAACATTTGCTGTATGTGAACACACGCTCGGTGAACAGTGAAATATAACATTTTGTTTACGATAAGACTGTCGAAACGAGAGATGAAGCAGATTGCTGTATACTCACCATCCAAAGACCGGATTGAAGGTTTAGTTTATATCCGATCCAGTCGACTAGATTGAAGAGGACACAAGACAATTAATAACAAAATTTATGAATATCAACGTATTGTTATTTGTTTCAAATGTATTGGGAAGAAATCACTAAAGATATTCAATTCAATTAGACCGCACGAATTTTCTTGGTCAAGCACCTAATCATAAAGTTTAAATGTGATTGGATTTACAGTATAGGAGGCTTTCGCGTCCCACTCTTTCTAACAATGTTGATATTTGGCCCTCAAAATGTGATCTTTAACCTCGATTGAAGTTTGGGCCCCACCCTTAACACTTAAATATGTCCTACTTTAAAATTCGTCAACATTATCTACATATCGTGTGGTTTTATTTCTTCCCTACACAATGACAAGCAGAAAATGATTAAAAAGCAGTTCTTAGGTTTCTTAATCTTTCAGATTTTTGCCATAATGGCATCAATCACGTACGCATGAATTACATGGTCAAGCACCTACCCACCCAATTGATCCGACTTACGAACTTGGAGGACAAACATTTTGCACATTTACAAATACAATTCGACATTTCTGAAGTGCACTATCTCACCTCCCTTTACATTGCATGTACGGTGATGAGATAATGATAAGTAGCCGTATTGAACTTTACTAAGTTGTTTATGAAGCTAATCAATTTCAATAAAATAACAGATGTCCACTCCGTTTGTCCGCACTGAAGTATTTTTTTTTCTTTGCAGAAAAAAATTACTCAAGAAAAAGAAAACGTCACAACTGAACTACTAGTATCAAGCAGCTTCAATCGGGGTGTGCACAGGATGGAGAACAGTTGCTCTATATATAGATGGATGGAAGCCTCACTTTGTGTTATAAACGGCATGTTTTTTCTAAATATAAGATAAACAGTTTAACAACTAGACACCATTGAAATATTCTTCTGGTTCAAATAATCGGGGATCAAATAACTTTCAAATTTTTTACTACCGATATTTTCTCGTTTGTTTTTTTAATATTGGAGGTATGAAGAATTCAACCGCATTAAGGTGATTACCTTTCCACCCCATCTTGTAAATGCAATCACCCTATTATCTAGAAAGCCGTTGTTATGTGTAATAATGGACCCAAAATGTAATCTTTACCAGGTATGTAATAAATTTTGATGCAAAATTTGATAAACTTTTAACGAGGTATGTAAAAACTTGTTTACACAAAATGTTTTAAAAAAAATTAACAAGAAATATATCAATGCAAAACGTAATACCTTTTGTTCATGACATTCTTTCGAACCTTTTCTTTTGGATGGACGTCATAAATTACGCATTTTAATAACCATATCTCCGTTTGGTCGTACAACAAAACACAGAATTAAGGGTTATATATATATATATATATAACGGTGAAGCCAGTCTTGACCGAATCTGAAGTACACTGTTTATTATCCGAAGTAGTGATTGAATCTACGGTAGGCCCACTCATGGGATTACATGCATAGGCCTAAAAGGCGATCCTGAATCCCCACACCCCGCCCTTCCCCAACCTAGTTCTCTCAGTTGCAAACCTGCTCACTTTTGGTTATATCTGAGGCAATTGTTCTGGGCAATTTGGAAAAGTTAGGGCGGTTTGGGCAAGTTTCTGGGTAACCTGAAGAAAATTGGTAGTCATACAATATATTCCATAGAACTAGGAAATGGCTCCTGGCCAATCCGTAAAGTTACGTTTAAGTGGGTTTTTTTTTTAAATATTTTGAGCAATAGAAAACTATTCTTTTTTGAAAACAAACAAACCATTTTAATAACTCATATCTTAAGACATCATCTTATTAACTACCGGTAACCAGTAGAAGTCGATCCTAACTAATCTATTAAAATATATGTTTTCAAGCAAACAACCGTTTTAAACTCATATCTTAAGTGACCATCTTCGAAGATACTGTCCTATTAGAAAGACTTAAAGAGTAACGAGAATCGAGTAACAAACATAAAAAACTTCCGTCTATTACTCAACTATTTTGTGTTTGTTTTTTGTAAGTATTGATCTTCCAGGAGATTCTGAACTATCCATATTGGCAAGTAAAAAGCTAAGCCAAGTATAATACTATATTGCATGAATTATCAATCTCCGCAACTCTATAACTGCGTCACCCCTCTCTCCGTTAATAACAGTCGCGTATCCAGAGGGTCGTTGTAAGAAAAAGAGGAGAGAAAAAAAGAGAGAAGGAAAACAGGGGGGAAAGGGGGAAAGTAGGGGAGAAAGGAAGGGAAAAGAAAAAGAAGAAAGAGAGAAAAAGACGAAACGGAGGGAGCAGAAAAAACGGCAAGAAATCGGGGAGAGAAAGAGGACTAGTGACATTATTACAGGGCTGATCCGTAATATATGCACAGGGTAGCCAGTGATGGCTATATATATATATATATATATATATATATATATATATATATATATATTTTATGTTAATGCAAATGAATATTGCATTAACATAAAGTCTGTTCAAAGTATCTCTTTCGAGATCCGGCTTTAGGAATCACAAATGATTTTCGAGTTGGTTAGCATCATGTCTGATCTCTAGAGTAAGGCAAAATATGTCACCAAAAACAGAACTAGTATTGTTCGATACAGGTGACAAACGCCTACAGTGGAATTACGATCTTCCTTACCGGTTTCGAACCTCTGGACATACAATCAGCGTCCATAGCCTAGTGGTTAGGGTGTCCGCGTACAGAGCGGGAGGCCCGTGGTTCGAATCCCGGTGGAGGCTGAAAGTTTTTTCACTGTTCTTGATTTTCCAACTCATTACGATTTTCATTTTTATATATATATATATATATATATATATATATATATATATATATATATATATATATATTTATATATATATATATATATATAATTTAATTATAATATAATTATAATATAATTAATTATAATATTAATATTTATGTTATATATATATATATGTATATGTATATATATATATATATATATATATATTTATATATATATATATATATATATATATATATAACATAAATATTAATTGCGACATAACATATCCTTCCTATTATCTTAACTCTATTTTGTTGGGTTTTTTTTTTTTGCTCAATTCATTGCTCACCTGTCCAAATCAACTTTCTGTCCATCTGTGTGTGTATGTGCTCAGCTCTTAGTTTTTTTTTTTTTTTTTCAATTAGCCTGTTGAACACCCTGCTTTGATCGAATGTTTTGGCACTCTGACTTGTAATTATTAACATGTATGGGCTTTTAAATTAAATAATCATAAGTTATGAAGTAATTTCATATAGTTTAACTTTCAAGAACTTCCGGCTGTAAGGTTTTAAGTGATGGCTGATTAAATCCGATGTGTAGTTCCATTTTACGGAATTTTTAAGTATTTGTTAAGTGACATTGTAGATAGATATAGATACAAATATAGCATCTTTAGCTAAATTTGGTAAGAAGAATACAAAATTCCGTAATGGACGAAGTAAGTGTTTTATTTTGTAAATAAGGAATCTATAGTGTCATGATTGGTTATTGGTCTCCTCTTTTGATATTAAGGGTTCTAAATATCTAGCGTACACTTTTTGAGATCCAGTCATTGCTTCATTACATAGCATTATACCCTAAATTTCATTTGTTTTCAACCACACCGTTACACATTATTATCAATAATGTTCAACGGCGTATGGAAAGCGTGCATTTATGTATGTGTTTATGTAGGATGTTGGAAGACAACGACAGTGGTGAAATATCAAAGCAGTGGTAAAAACATTTGGACAGAGACGAAACCATGGTTTATATAGTTTAACCTAAAAACTTTGCTCATTCGAACCGCATCGAGCTCCAAACATAATGTTCGATTTGTCGTGCATGGTGAATACTTAATAATGACAAGGATTTGCTCCTGATATAGTCTACATTGTTTATATAAGAGATAAATCAAGTGTTATTTGAGGTTTACCAGGTATTCTTACGGAATTCTTCAATTCCATAATTAAATATATTCAGACCGGACATATTTGTTTTCCTGGATGATTTTTCATATACACATAATTATGTTCTGAAGTACTTTTTATTTAAGGGGTGTGGGTAGGGTGGGGAAATACGAATGAAAGAAGGAAAATGTTTATGGACAAACTACATCGATTAATTTGTATTTCCTTGTCTGCCAATATTCAAATAATTCACATGAGATTCTTTAATATCCATCTGATGCCATTTAATTAGTTGACTGGTCAGTCTCCGCTAAGAAAATTTTACTTGTAAGAATCATCATTCATGATGTTCGGATGTTCAATATATTAATTTAGATGTCTACTTAATTCAATGTACTGAAAGTGAGCTGATTATTTAATTTCATTGATAAACAAGAACGTAATTATAATTTACTACGATGAATGGAAACCTTCACGATAAAAAAGACGACGTCTATGTCTCAAGTGGTGATTGTCTGATCAATCGATTGACGTTACATGAGCTTTTATATACTGTACCTTCCACTTTCTTCGACTTTAATATTGAAGGAATAAACTAAGCAGGGATAGACTGAGGTAACAGACATTCGTATAACCTATGAAATAAAGAAGAAAACGAAGCAGTCAAGAATGTAAAATCATTAAAGACCTGTTTACGACAGCTTTCAGAATACTCGTCTCGACAAGCATGGTAATTAGTGAAAACAAAACATGTTATATATGATATGTAAGCACCATAATTTGTTTTAATCCATTCTCACAAAACAATTGATGCACGCCAGTATCCGACATAAAAGCGAAACTTGTAAAGCTAATAAAAGTAATTTGTTAACATAACCCACATTCTATTAAAGGTCGTATTTTGACAGTAACATGTTTGCTTTTATTGTTCAGTGTTTCACTGTTAGTAGCATTAATGATTGGCTGCTTTGGCAACTCATGTGATACAAATTGGGGATATTTATTCCAAATAAAGTAATAAACGAAACGATTTTGCGCCAGTCCCTTATGTGTAAGCCGTTCTCCTTGCGTGAAAGGCAATTGAATTTCACGAAGTAGAATTTAATTATACTTATTTTGATTTTTATTATACTTTCTTAAGTAAAACATAGGCCAATACTGTTTAATTTTACCAGTGTGTGCATATGTTATAAATACATATTATGTCAACGAGCTGTGAACGGAATGGTGAACTCAAGATTAACTAAAAAACAAATCATATTTTATAACAAGACGGTATTATTTATGTAAAGGAAATTGTGACTACTTGAAATTCAATATCTCTGCCTGGAATGATATGCTAGTGCAGCTGGGATTAATTTTCACATATTGTTATGATTACAAATAAATATTAAAGAAATTGTTTGAGCGGTTGTACGTATGATAATACACGGTTATCCGTTAAATCTCGACATTTGGTCATTAATTCTATGTCATAGCATTGTTTACTAATTCATTTAGATAACTCCATTCGATGTTTTCTTTCAATCAGACGATACAACGCACATATTGCCCATTATTCCAGATATATCAAATTATTGAGTGATTCACTACCTGGATGAGTACAACTATTAGGTCCGTGGTTTGTTCGCTTAATCAATTGATGATCAAATTCACATATGACAAAATATTTTTCCTTAAATTCCTGTTTGCGTTTCTCGTCACCGTGTCACTCGTTATTTTAGTTTAATTTACGACGATCTGTAAGGAAAACGAATCGCTAACGCATTGGGATAGCCTTGGTTAAGTGAACAAAATCGATTTAAGGAAAAGCTTTCAAAGAACATAACCGATGATGCCAATTACTACAATTTTGGTCATCTAATATTAGCTCAGAACGGTAAATTCTTGAAATTATAGATATCATCACCCATACTAAATCTATTCCAGTTCATTCTCATTTTAAAAATAATTTAGAATTGAAAAACAATTGTTACTCAAAAGAGGCTTCGAATAGATAATTGCAGTATTACGCTTCACGCTATTTCGAATAGATTTCTCTATGGTAACATGGGCAGAGTGATACATGAAGGGTTATTACGAATAATAGATAAGAAAAAATCAAACAATGGAGTGTTGGTGATAAAGAGAGTAGTTTGAAGGGCTCTTTTAATAAAGGCATTTGAAACATCTCCCTACAAATACATTCAAAATATACAAAATACATACAAAGATATAAGCAAACAAGTAACACTTTCCACATGATGCAAGAACAATATCATGTAGTACTGCAGCAGTATAGGACAAGACCTTTTCTGTCAAAAAAAGAATTGTCTTATAGATGAAAACACAAACGTTTGATTCGGGGTATATTAGTCTTATGTTGTTATATTTTACCAAAAAGCAATTTTCGGTGTAGTATACACTGTATACAAGATAACACATACACCTTGACTATCTATTTAACGTGGCAAAACGTTTGGTAGTTAGAAAAGAACGAAGCTACTATAGAACCACCAATGATGTTATTTGTCATTTCATTTGGCTGAATTTTCGTGAGTTGTTTGTGGAGGTTTTAATAAATGCAATCATATTTAATAAACTTGAAAGTCATGTAAAGTCACGTGAGGTCTTTTTCTGACAGCATAAAGAAATGCTACTGCTCCTAGATCTTCAATTCAGATGACATGTTGTAGATATAACGTTTGAATGGAGGTATACCAAATTTTTCAGGGAATATATTTTTGTTGGAACGTGAGGGCCCAAAACAGGACGATATGTAAAGTGTTCACTTATAATGAAATGTAGGTCACGGATCATATGCAATGATCATGAAATTTGTTTTTAAACTTTTGAAATTTCAAGTGACCAGTATTTGTTTTGGTGTGAGTATCAAAATGACATCCATTTTCATTTTGGGAAATAATACCCCCGTGGAAGATTTGAAAAAAAGTCAAATATTACTTGTTATTCAGCCTTGCTATATAGTTTGATGTCATTCTCCGTGAAAGGAATATTTGATAGATTTGCAGTTTTAACTTGTTCAACAGCTAGTGTGGGGAAGGCGACATGTGAGAATGACCTATGTTGGAGCCGATTTCCGCTCTTCAACATCTCTCTGTGGTACGTTGATTGTGAATAGTTTGCAGCTCGTTTCATTATTGTATGAGTGCAACATTCGTGACCAATTTCTGTGTTAGCACAATTCAAACGTGATATACACAACGTGTTAGCAAATTTAGCAGAGGAATCATTGTTTACCTTTCATTTCATTGTTACATAAATAAAAAATGTAAATAGTGCATAAACTGTTGTTTCTTTGTTCTTCTTTTTTTCAATTGGGGATAGTTTATCCCAAGTGACACTAATACTATAAAAATACGTACGAAGTACGAATACTAACAAGGGGAATTTTGTATACACCCTACAGTACTTAGGGCTAACACCCGTTGAAATCGGTCATTTGGGGAAATAGTCACCCGAATTCAGTATATTTAGTGGCGCAATTCGAGGAAACTCATTTCTGAATTATGAAAACGCTGGTTATTGAACGCAATTCTCATGCTATGATCATGTGTCGCATTTTTTTTTTACTCCCATGTAAAACAATTGCTATCCATTGATGAAATCCGATGGTTACGCAACATATTAGCTAAACGATCTAAGGCATCGGCGTGGTGATGCCATGTTTAAGTATAGTATAGTGCGATAGTGTCTTATCTCTTATGGCGCTTGCTAAGATAATACTGTTTAAACTATACCCCCCTCCCCCCGAAAATCTTTGGAATTTATATATTTTATTTAAGTCTTGCCATTGTGATAACGCTTCTCAATTAGATAAGTTTCAGATATTTGTTATTCCTTTGTCGGTAAAAAATAATGAAACAAAATATGACATTAATGTCTGCCTTTTACTTGTCTTCCATTATACCCCTATATTCAATGTAATGTAATTGTTTCATGTTTGTTAATTTCTAACGTTTTGTATTGTCATCTGCGAGAACACTATTTTAAGCAAATATTTAAGCAAAGATTCAAGAGAATGTTGCTTTAACAAGCTGTGACACCGGAAAAGCGTTTCGTCTTATTGTACACTGCAAGGTGTCTTCAGTTATTACGTTGGACAAAACATAGCAGACATGATATATAAAAACATAATAATGAATAAGATCACCGGGTAATTAGGTATGTTGACATTTCCAATAACACGACGAGTTAAGACAGGTTTTAAATCTTAGAAGTGGCTTTGGTATTTGAGGTAATGGATGCAAAACAAGTGGAGTTTTCTGTTAATCAATGAAGCCGTTAATATTGAGAATGGAATCCAGATTAAAATTGACTACATCTTATCTTAAGAAGGACATGATTAACTTTCCTCTACTCCTTCTCCCCTTTCTCCCTCCCCTCCCCCTGCACTCATCTTCTCCCATCTCTCTTCCCCTTTTTTTTCTCCACACCTTTCTGTCTTTGTCCCTCTCCAGATTATTCCCTACCCTGTGCCTTTAATCTTCTCTTTGTCCCTCCACAGTTTATCTCCTTCCTCTCCTCTTCCCCAGTTGCTTTCTTCTCACCATCCATTATCTACTTATAATCCCCTTTCATCCATCTCATTGTGTTCACCGTGCTCATTAACCTGTCTGTATTCTGTGCGTGTTTTTGTCCCCTGTGTTACTGTAACTTGTCATTTAGCCTCTGAAGAAGATCCTGCTAGGATCGAAACGTCAGGCCAAATTAATTTTCACATTCTATTACACCGGCTCTCTAGTGGATAAGCAGTTTGCTAACAGTTTTATTTTATTTTGATTTACATCTTATTTTATAATAAAATGTAGGTTATATGTAATATACATCTATATAAAACATCAAGCAACATATTATGATACATGGTTATACATAGAACGCGACCGGTATGATGTCATAAGATGAAAGTGTGGTCCAGAAAGTTGTTAGTACGGTACTCACCATAACTTCTCCAACAGACACGATTGTTGCACAAACACCAAGAGGTCAATAACCTCTGTCTCTGAAATTTCTCTTCCTTCATTTTTTGTATTTATCACTAACTTCTTTACTGATGCAGGGCATGCCAGATGTAACCCTGAATGGAAGACGATTTTATCAGCTTCAATCTTACGGAACGATTGGATGAGATGCAGACCGGTAATGGGAATCTGGAGAAAGGTAACAAATAAACAAAAAGTATTGTGTGGATGTTTCATTTATGCATCCCATATATTGACACGGTTGAGGAATATCTATGACTAAAGTTCTCACTTGTCTCTACCATCACATATATGTCTACACACAAAATAAAGATTTTCCCATCCCCGCCTACTCTACCCCACATCACCCTTCCAGCCTATTTGTTTGTCCCTTCCCATTCTGGTTCCCCAAAATAAATACCAACATACATCAGTTGGATTATTAACAAAACCTAGGCTAAAATTCTCATTGCTTCCCATTATATCCAATTTAACTGCCTTTATCGAATATTTGGAAATGTTCATTGCATGTACTGGTCGTATTGATCTCATTCTTACTACCCGTTGAAATCAATATATGGATGTGACAAATCACACTCTATAGGAGGAAAAAAAATCTTCACCTTATACATCAAGTTAGGCCAATTCACAGCTTTTTCGACATTATACATCATGGGCACCAAAAGAAGGAGGCACCAAACAAATTAAAAATACAGAGGGTTGCAAGCATACTTCGGGTATTCTATGTCCCATTTATAAGACTTAATGGTTTACTGTTAGATGTATCGGCTGGGGGAAGTGATGTAATAAGTAGCAGTGCAGCATTGTAAATAAGCCACAGTAAAGAGACCGTATTCACCCAAAACCCACAATAGTTTCGACTTGCGTGGGTATTTTCTTTAAATATTTGGCACCTCCAGACGCCCGGATATTGCATTCTTCGGCTTTCTCTGTTGAGGAGAGGATTTCTTTTGAATTCCTATGCGATTGATATTGCAAGAGAAATGTATCTATTTTTGTAGTAATGTGTTGTTTTCTATTTTTGTTATGCCCCTGACTGCAGGGTTTTTCATCATGCTTATGCCGTACCTTGATTTGCTTAGTCCATTGGTAACTTCCACAAATTTAACACTTGAAGTCAATTGCAACCTGACAATTTGGTAAGATCGTATCTCAAGGGGGTGTACTGTAGATCGACTTTCATACACAGATTTTTTGAGACCGACTGCTGTGATCGACTGAGCAACGTTTTCAAAACCACAACAAGAATGACTCTTTGTTGGATAATTACAGTTGTATATACTCAAACACTGTTATTGGATGAGAGAACAGCCGTGCAACATTAACAGTTAGTTCTTGGCCGCGGCTAGGGGTTTCATACACATAAATATATGCCAGGGAGAGAAATGACTCTTATGTTACTCTGAGGGCAACGCCACCGGAAGCTTCATCTCATATGTTTAGTTTCAGCACAAAATACATATGAGAGAAAACTTCGAAATTGTATTGGAATGTATTTGAAAGCCCCACTCGGGTTCCCGGTGAATAACCTCCCGAAAGCTATTCAATATTCTTGCGTTTGTTTACTACTTGGACGCCCGTGTTACATATCGAAAATTGCACTATTTTATTTGAACATTCGATAATTCTTAGATACTCTACGCTCCAAGCTAGAAACATGTAAGAAAAGTATTAAATAAAAGTCCATACAATATTAATGTTACCGATGTAGTAAACACCTTGTGGCTGAGGGACTGGCCAACGTATGTGTGCTGTTTTCGATAGAGTTGCATGATCGGACTAGGCTTTACTGATGATGTCTTGCACAATTTATTGTTTTGCTAAATGATTTCAGGTGTTTTACACTGTACAGGTGTATGACAATGGGGTTATGTTGATTGGTAGTAACTGTAAACAACCAAGAATAAGGTAGGGGAAAGCAAGTGTTGCTTCAATTAAATTATCCGAGGATGTTTCTTCGACAATGAACTGATGGGGGCACTAAATCTCCGACAGGGAAAGCTGGTCCTTGCAGGAAGTTCAATGAGAGGAAATGCCAAGGCAGTTACGTCTCCAAGGCGCCAACAAAGCAAGTTTACGAAGAAGGTCCAGGAATGTAGTATGTCCTCCCCAGAGGATTTGAGTAGGCGGCTGGAAATGGAGTTTACCAGCATGAATACACAGCTAACTACCCTGCAAGCCTGAACTGTTAGAGAGGCCAGAACGACTCTCGAAAAGGTACCGGGAGTATTCAGAGGGACAGCGAGGCACCCCGTCAGTTGAGATCTGGCCCCACAGTCATAGGAGTCCCTCACGTGGTAGTAGTGGTGGCATTCCCACAAGATTTGTGGGAAACGCTCCCTCTTCAGCGGTGTTGTTGGACGGGGGGTATGAGTCGTTACTGGACACACATTCCCAGGTAACGTGTACTGCGAAGTCATGATACGGGAGAAGACTATCTTACGAAATACCCAACCACTTCGTGAGTTTGGACTCACTGAGGCATGGGGTTATGGGGTATGTTAAGTTTAGTATCACCCCTTCTAAAGGAGATGCAGGTACGAGGTGCAAGGTAACAACGTTTGTTCTCATCCTGCCTAATAGCCCATCTGCAATCAATGTACAAGACTTAATATGATCAAACACCTCCTTGTTGTTGATTGCCGCCGTAGAGGTGGGCGTCACTTCAACCTTAGCTCAAGATGGGCCCCAACTGGGCTTAGGCTTGCCGTCAAACTGAACAAGTTGGGAAAAGACGGTTGATCATGGTCATTAAATATACCGGGAGATGAAGTGGTGTCAGCGAATGGCAATATATACTTAATTTGAGATATAGAGATCAATTTCCTGGTATGCCATCCCGTCTATCTATGGGCTTCCGTGTACCCATTGCTCACTCAAACTGACCAATTGTGGTCCTTTTAAAAACAATGTGACGGTCCAGAACAACTATTTCGGTAGAGATGTGAGACTTACTGATGGGCACCTCATTGGGGCGGGTGGGTGGGTGGATGCATGGATGAATATATATTTTTATTTTTAGGTTCTTAGTTGTTCTAAATGATCCTAGCGGGTAGAAGTTCCATACAGGTCTGATGAGAATGGTTGATGGGATAACAACCATGGAGACTGGGTTAAAAACATGCGAGACGGAATATAGAGGCACACTGGGACAGTATGGTATTAATATTATTTTATTTTTCTTTCACAGTTTAACTGAGGAAAATAGTATTTTGTCTTGAAATGCCACTGGGTGATCAAGGAGCAGTGCAGTACTCAATGTCTAATGTAGTATCTACAGTTATGCAGGAAATTAATTTTTTTGTGAGATATCATTAACACACAAAGAGATAAATACTCAATTCTCATGATATTGGTGAGTTGTACCGTCATTTTAGGTAAATTTTATAATTCTTTTCATAATCTGCTTTTGTGCATGTTTCAAATACTGTAAACAAACCTTAAAGCAACACATGTAATAAACAATGTAGCGTTGCTATTTTCAATGCACTTGACATCGATTTTACACTTCGAAATGCAAAGTTTGGTGATTTGGCAATCAAAAGAAAGATGTATGATAAACAAAGTATTTACAGTTAGTAGGTCTGTTTGACATGGTTGTTGAATATTTCATCGAAAAATATAGAAACGAGAAGAGGATGTAGATTTGACTGGGCAGCAAAACTGCTTTGATGTTATATATCAAAGGAATAATTGCGATTAGTAAAGTTTCTGTCAAATCTTGAATTACGTTATACGACCAATTGCTCGTTTAAAATGGGTACTGATTCATCCTTTGGTCATTGGTAATGATCTTTTGCTAGTTGGTGAAATTTCCATTGTGGCAACAATAAGTCTTCTCTGATGGTGAACAACTATGATAATATCAACTGGATCAAGAAAATAAAACAATTAGATTGCTGAGTTATACCTAGGTCTGAAACACTCCAACCCCCCCCCCCCCACCCTTCATGTTAATGAGGAAGTCATCATCCACTTCGGTGCATTTGCTACAAGAAGCTTAACAGTATTTATGATGCTTACAATCTGACCAGCCAAGAGTTTACAAGTTAAGATGTTTTGCATTGTTAAGGAACCAGAAAGGGACAGCTAGATCTGCCGAAAGGAATCCATCCATGTGTTGAAAATCTTTAAGAAAACGTGATGCTGCATTTAAATATATGGAGGTTATGAAATACATGGTAAGTGCTAAGCGCAGTTCAAAACTGCGATACAAAATTCACTTCTTGATTTCAGTTTCCTTTGCTTTTTTTTTACATTTTGGGAAGATTTCCACTTTCTTTGCTCTCCCTTTCTTGGCCAAATGGGTGTGTCGACTTTCAAAAGCAGCCTTTTAAGTTAATCCTGTAAACTTTCTTACAATAAGAGAATTCAGCTTATTTCGTCCACTCCCAAATATATTGTGTTTTAATGATGAAGACATTGCTTGTACACTTGTTGCAACAGCTGTAACTAAAATATAGTTGTGATCATGTTCTGGTCTGTACTCTGCTGGCGGCGTCAAAGCAGTTTTAGATGTTGATGACTTCTCCTACTTCTCCTCCTTCAATATACAGGCACTCTGTGGGATCCTTTTTTGGTTTATAACGATAAGGAATACCCCAAACATTCTGTTGGATCTGGATTCTCTGCAGTTGGTTCTCTGTTCTTGAAATACTCTATCATCCAAAATAGGCTGCCAGTTTGCATTTTACGGAGTTTTTCTGTTGATGGCTTTTTCCCACCTCTTTCTTGCTGATTGGACTCTAGTTGAAGCGGAAAATGGATGAAATAAGAATGGTGGAGCACAATTTCAATGCCTAAGATGTCTCCCTCTGTGAATACTGCGTTTCTTCTTTCTCCACTGCACAGGCTTCACCTTTTTGCAGTACAGATCCTGTCCATACTACACTTTGTGCCGGAAAATAAAAACCTGCAGCAATGCTAACTTGCCACTTCTGTGTTCTTTATTTAGCATGGGATATTATACATATAACTATATCGGACCTTTCATGTTCCTTCATAATTTACACCCAGGATAAGGAATGTATGCTGCTGTGTAACTTGGTTATACTACAGGCTAAATATGTTACAAGCGAACAGTGACAATAGCCTAGTCGAGATTGAATTAAAATATAAGAAGGCATACAATTCGCCTGAAATGATTCACTTGAGAAAGATTTATTTCCGATTAGGTAGTACTATCAGACTTCAGGATTATTACTGCCTTGTTCAAATAACTGGTACTAGGCCTGCAAAGGAACAGTTAAAACGTAACACATGCCGGCTGTACGCTACATGTAGGCAGTGCGAGTTGAATGAATGAACTGTTATGAAACTAGATCTGTAACACTTAAAGGACATAAGACTTTGATAATATTGACGAAACTTACCCGAAAGTTGTGTATCACACTTTCTTCGGACTCGATCAAAACGGGCACGGAACGTACTCTACAGTACATATTCAGACATACACAGTTAAGTTTATGAAACAACTTATAATAATATAACGTACATAATGCCGTGGTTATGTTAGTCTTCAAATGCAATTATCGTGAAGTCGAAGGAACGGAACTTAGATGCGACTTTGTGGTAAGCACTTCCCTCCGAGATAATGATAGTTAGTTATATGTGACACAAATTTCTGGGCTGAGTACATATTGCTATGGTATTTATTACAGGTACATTCAATATGAAAACTAACCACTCAAAGGTGGGATGAAGGGAGGGAGTTGATGCACATATGACCTAGCGCGACATCATCTAACATGCCCGATAATGCTCTTCCAAAAACTAAGAATGAAACACATCGTTTGGACCAGTGATGAGAATAGCCTGCTCACCGTCATCAATTACATCATTTTTTTTCCACAGCACCATCAAATTCACCTTTAATTACTCTCACCAACAGGTAAACTTTCTCTATGTGAATGTTCGCAAGGAACACGGTTCTCTCGCACCAAGCCACAGACACACACCAGTATCTCCATTCTTCAAGTTGCCATCCCCGTCACTGCAAGTCTGGAATTGACTACAGTCAAGCACTTCGTCTTTGTCGCATTTGCTCTAACAATTCCTCTTTCATTCGCCATATAGATGCTTTGGAAAAATACATTACTGCCAGGGGCTATAGTGCCATAGTGCCATGAAGCCATTCAGAGAGTCCGCTCCCTTTCCACATCATCTACTTTGGCAGTGAAGAAAAAAGGGACAAGATTGTAACAGCAGGCCCCCCTGGTTGTTACTTTCCACCCAAATCTTCTTCCTCCTCCACAGCAAATCACCTCTAAATACCACAACATTCTACTCACTTCAGGTAGACTCCAACGAGCCGTCCCTGAAAAACCTATCATCGCCTATCATTATTGTGCGTGCTGCTGTTCCACCTCTAACTTCTAACCCTACACCCATTCAGCATGGTACTTTCAAATGTAATCGTACTTCGAGATGCATCATCTGCAGCCACCACATTGTTGATCCAAATTCCATCACCAGCCACATCATGCAACTCACACACAAGACTAAGGGTCACATCACTTGCACAACCACTAATATCATATATCTCTTGTAGAGTTTGCGGCATCCAGTATGTTGGCTAAACCAAAACCACCAACAATAAGCGAATCTATGGTCACAGATCCACAGTCAACACCATGAAGACTGAGACTCTAGTTGGAGTACACTTTAACCTTCCCAACCACACCGCTAACGACATGTCCCCACAGGGGATTGCATCCTTAGGTAGCCGTCCTGACCTAGTACTAATCAGCAGATAGAGGTTGTGAATGCAAGGCCTTTGCACCATTCAACCTCATGGGCTCAACATTCAAGAAGGACATGACTAACTTTTCTTCTGTTTCCCCCTTCCTTCTCCCCTTGTCCCCCTCCCCCTTTCACTCCTCCTCTCGTAGCTGTCTTCCACCCTTTTTTCTCCACACCTTTCTGTCTTGTTCCTTCTCCAGTGTATTTCCTACCCCCTTCCCTGAATCCTCTCGTTGTTCCTCCACTGTCTATCTCCTACCTCTCCTCTTCCCATGTTGGTTACTTTCTTTCTTCTCTCCATTCCTTGTCTAACTTACTTAAGTAACATTCGTTTATATGAGGTGGAAGAGTTCCAATTTTGAAGTGCATCTTGCAACTCACAGTTTGTTATTAACTCATTGACGTTAATTGTTTGGCCCTCTCAGTAGGCCTTTAAGTTTTATTTGAATATAAAGTCATTTGGGAAGTGTAAAATTACATTTAATAATTACATAAAATATAGTGTGAAACTGGTTGCCAATCTTTGTCTTGTAAAGGTACAGGGATTTTTTTCAAGTGTAGATGTTGATACATGAATCGTTTATGTTTTCATTCATGAGTCTTCTCAAGTCTTCCAAGGAAACTTTGTCGCAAACGCATCGTTTTCAGTATCGGATGGTATTACACATTTACACAATACACTTTAAGAGATGTGTTGTACATTGCAAGGGTTTGTTGCATAAGTACTGTAAATCTATCTCATTCATGTTTTTAATCAATACTACTTTTGATATTTAATAAAGGAGATTTATTTAATTATGTCTGTTAAATGTTGATTGATTGATTAACTGACTGACTGATTGTTTTCCCTTTTGGTATTCATTTTATTACTCTGTATGTATGTTATATTTGTATTTCCTTGCACTACTATGTGTATATCTCATATGTTAACTTCTTTTAGTTCCACTCGCAAACGCGTGTAGGAAGTTTTAAACGTTTTCATCAGTTTGCATGGACTCCATATAATATCTGAACTCATTTCATAAGGTTGAGAGGTAAACCTTAGTTGTGTGCATCCTAGGAAGGCTGGATGCATCATCATGGCTGACTATTTCGTGGTCCTGATGACTTTTAACATGGCTCTCTGCATGGTAAAGCAGTTCCAAGCATATATGTCACGTAGTTATCGACTACTTTCGTATGAGAATGTACGACAAAACATTTTCATCATATGCAATGTTTAATTTTTGCTTAGGAGTTTTCGAAATGTTCATATCGTGTAAGTTTTGTTGATCCATTACCAAGACTGTTGTCAACAAAATCATGCACCCATTCTACATGAAGATGTACCCTGAGCCCTGTTTGTTAAATCCTGAAACTGCTCCCAAGACAAAAGCGTTGTGTAGGAAACATGTGCGGTGCTTTCAACCCTGAGCCGCCGGAGACACAAACCAATATCCGAACACGAGTGAAACCTTTCAATTTTTTTCATTAGGGCAGATTGTTCAAATTCCTAAGGTTATTAATACTGACACTGGTCGTTGAAAAATACAGTATAACAAATCGAAGTATGAAACAGAGGGTCAACATTGCGATTATTTTTTTTCGCTTCACTTCATGTATGGCCATTGCCGTTATTTACTTACAGTTTGTACATGATGATGATCTGTCAACCGCTGAGTGCAGCCCATCTGTCAGCTTTTGTAAGTCTCCCTGTTTCGAATCCAAACTTTATTGGAAACGCATAGTTACTATCCTATCCGAAGGTGATTCATCATAGTTAGAAGGCAATGTTTCTCAAGTTAATGGACAAATCACTTTGTTCTTCGAAACAGGAAACTCGCAGCTTTTAAACATACCTTATAAGGCAGTCTCAAAGTCGATTGTTGATTATTCGAATAAAATGATACAATTGATAATAATTTGAAGACAATACGCTCTGCATACATTAATTATTCCATTGAAAATAAAAATAAAAGTTTTAAAAAACATTGCGAGTTCTACTGTCACGACCATACATTGAATTGATTTGTATTATCTATTTACACCACAAACGTATACATTTATTAATAATGTATATCTATGTGTAATTGGTTATCGCCATTAGTAATGGGAATATTCCTTACTGTAGAAAAGCACTTGTTATATTCTGAACATAAACTGCGTTAAACATTCAACTCGTCTGTACAGTAATAATAGCCCTATCATTCTACAAAGGAATGGAATACTCGTTTTGAGTAATAAATTTCATATTATATAGAGGTAAATCATCTTTGTCAAGATCAAGGTGATAATATTTGATAATATTTGTACTTATGGGGATCCAGTCTTCATACAACTGTTCTTTTCCATGACCTTTGACATTCAAGGTATACACAAATCACCATATATATATATACTGCAAAAGGGTTCAAACGGAAACCATATATTAGTTTATCATTCATTGCATTCAGAATAATTGATTTTCGATCACTCTATCATTTCTACAGGTTTAAGCTAAGAACATTGTTGGAAAACTGTGCTGATTAATTAAATACCATAATGACATAAATTCACCATTGTGCTACAACAACTCAGAGTAAACAAAACAAGAGGCACATGGAATGAGATCAACGATGTGACAAGGACATAGATCATATCATAAAACCACTTAAAGCAGCATTTTGCGTCCTGATTCCACGTTGCCATAACGACATACATAACTAGCTTATATATATATTCAAATCTTACTTCTTATGGTGACATAAAAGTCAACTTTCAACTTTGTTTTTCTCGAAGATATTTTGCGTTGTGATCCAAATAAACCTCGCCCATAATATGAATATTTAAAAGCTACGAACGTAATTGACCAATACGTAACACAACACCATGCTTGATTTGTGTAGATTGTCTATGGCAGTTGTACCAGGGAGCTGTTAGAGTCCAGCTCGCTGGTTTTACCAAGTTACCAACTCGAAGTTTTGAATCTATTTTTAGCAACGACTTATAACTAAACCTGCATCTCTGATTGGTTGAATTCAAACTAGTGGGTTGGGGAAACTGTATGCGATTAATATTAAATGTGTAATTTGTCGGACGACACTTTTTTCATTATCTGCAAATGTTCTTTATTACTCGCCAATTAACGCTTTTGGCGGGGAAAATACTTGGCTAATATCTTAGTTTTTTTTATTGATATATGTAAAAATCTCGATTGAACTGTCAAAAAAAGTGGAAAACGGCGACAAAACGCAAAATGCTGCTTTAACGTCGATGGCGAATTAAAGGATGACATTTGGCAAACATGTTAGGTCCAAGTGGTTCAATGCTAAGAGTTCAGGAACAGACTGTAAATACTCACGTTGGTGGGTTCTTGTTCCCATCCGCTATAGTATTTACGTTATGAATGAAATAAGTACTGTTTGTTTTAGAATACTCAGTACCGCTTACATAACCACGAAGACGAATTACTGACTTCTCTTGCTTTATTACTAAAGAAAGTGAAGACAAACAATAAACAGGTACATAGCATAACCGGCTTAGATATGTCGATGAGCACAGCTCCATTGAAGCTAAAAATAAACAAAAAAATAATTGTTGAACTTCACAAGTAGAGAAAGTGAACATATGATGCAACCAATGTGCACCCCCTCCCGACACATATTATTTAGTTTGTTGCTGTTACTTAGTATCACCGAACATGCATCAAAAGAAATGCATGTCAGCTTGGTACCTGTAAGTATTATACATCCCTTGATATGGAGTCCAAGAAATCATATGATTGACAAACTTCTAGTCAAATACAAAAGAGGGATGCATGAATAAACCATTTAGATATTCCCTTGAATGATCATTTTCAGTACTAGTCTAACAACCATAAATAATAATTGATTTCAAGATGAGTTATTCCCTCTGTGACAATTTAAAGTTCAATTAAACGATGTAAAATTACGTCAGGATACTGTTTGGAAACAATAAATAGGTATTAATTATTTGGCCATGACAATGATGTTGAGCACTAGTTGATTCTTTTTCCAGAACTACTTTGCTCCTTAAAATCTGCTGAGAAATTACAAAGCATGTGGTCACACGCGATGAGACATCTGATCGGAACATAAGTAATATTCATGGAATCTGTCACTGAATGAACCAATCATATGCGAGAAAGAAAACAACACGTAGTCTAAATTTTTGGTTATATTTTTCTTTGTCTGAAAATACAGGCTCATAAACTAGACATCTGAAAATGAACCGAACAATTTCTAATGTGTTTCTTTATTCGGACACGGTGGAAACTTGAAGGTAAAAAGTGCAGGAGTTTAATAGGAACTTTAAGGGGGTATAATATCACTTCATATATGATAGTTAAATTCAAAATACATAAAAAAAAAAACTGACCACACACTCAGTATGATAAAATCTTACTAGCAAAACAGGTTAACGTGATACTGTACCAATACTCAGCACAAGAGGTGTGATAAACAGTATTAAGGATACAGTGTGTACTGTAGTATACTGCACACATACCAAGTACAGTGTACGAAGTTAGCACACCAACAACTTATACACATTGTCTATGGCCATGGTAAGGATACGAAAAGAGTATTTAAACTTATCTGACTGATCTCATAGTCTGAATTCAATATATTAATATTAAAGTATCGTCATAATTTAAGTATATAGTAAGTTCTCATGATGGACTCTTTATAAATATAAAAGTTCTTCCAGTTTGCTTTTCAAAATAAATAGAATAGATAAAGCAACATCCTTTTCTGTCAAGGTCTTGAATCGAGCTCCTCAAAACTAACTTCACAAATAACTTTTGGTAACATGACCCCCCCCCCCACACCGTTTCCGTTGGTTATTTCTAACAAGATGCAGTAGTCCACTGATACAATGGCCAATTAGTAAATACTTCATGGATTAGTTCCATTAATATTCATACAACAACATTGCCGTCCCTTTCGAAGCTCTAAAAAATTGATAAACTGTTTTTTATCCTTTTATACGATATACTGTTCTTCTAAATACGAAAGCAGTGGCGTAACCAGCGGCCAGAGCAGAGCAAGGGCCCCTTTCCCTTTCAGTGAAATGTCTTGTAACCTCCCCCATCCTCTCCCCCTCACTGCACCAACATACATTGGTGGACAACAATAAAAAATGGACGAAAATTTCAATATGAATTGAAAGTTTTGGTTAAACCAGTTCACGGTTAAGTTTATCCGTAATTTAAGGGAATTCTCAAATTAATACCAGCCAATTGCGTCTCAAGTTAAATAGTAGCCTAACATTTTGCTTTCTTTCATCGCTAATAGCCGGCAACTACTACTCCCATTCCCACACGTGCTACTCAACAGATAACCTGCTACTGTGCCTGTTATATCACGTGTATGTTTAGAACTTCAATCCTTTTATTATAACTTTATTATACCGTTTTTACCGAAATGTTGTTTCGAACGACTATACATATATAAGTCGAGTAATGACATTAATGCCGAAGCAGACAAAACAATTGAAAGGAATTTTGTTTAACCTAATTGTTAAAATCCTATTGCTATACCTTTTTTCCAAATTCTGAATTTGACTCGGGAAATTAAAAAGCTGCACTGAAAAATTAATCATCCAATTAAAAAAAAAAATAGTTTTTTTTTTTTAAACAGAGTGTGAGCGATACTTTTATGTCCTGCAAATAGTATAAGAGCACAGCACACAGTGTTACCAAACAAGAGTATAGTGACTTCTTCAAGCCCGTAGCCAGGGGCGTCCCTTCCCCCTACATACACACATACAATTATATCTAATAGGCATAGCGGTTTATTTATTGCACACTGTAGATAAGCTATCTACGGCGGCAGCCTACCAAGAGTCACCCTATCGTCAAGGAATGCTAACTACCAAATAGTAGGCTACGTATACATTGGCAGAAATCGAACGGAAATGTTTTTGGCCTTGCTGGAGCATTCTCTAAATTTGATCAGTTGTATCACAGAAAAACTGAAAACCGGGTTGTGTTCTGCAAACTTCAACTGGTACCACACCGTGACACCATCATATTGTGTGTTTGTATCACTGGCTACTCACACGGTGCCACAGATAATACTAGAATTAGCTTTTTATCTTGAGTGATTTATTACCTACTTCAATAATTTCTACTCAACTAATAAATATGAGGCTAATCATATGCAGAATTTTGAACATTTTAATATCATTTTACACGTATAATATCTCGGTCGATTGAATTAACTTTGAAAGCTCTGAAGTCTCTAACGTCCATCATATAATATTGCATACAGGGGCCTACGGCGGGCCTCTGTATGCAAACGTTCTCGTTGACAGGTCAAAACATTGAATCCACCACATCTCCCTGAGATGAAATCTTGGCTAAGCACTTGGCCTTCTCTACAATATGTCAAGTTAATATTTGTAGTGGAAATATATCTTCAACATTGTAATGGGTGACACTCAGCTATAAACTGTTTAAGTTAAGTAAAGAAAAATTCATAACGGTAACGTTACCATAGTTTCAAGTGTTTTGGAATGGGGGCACATTGAAAAAATGATCGACTTGGTCGCGCTCGAAAATTGCCCTCCCCCATTTCTAATTTCTTAACATAACTTAATCATTACATGTCGTCGAGCAACAAACATCAGGACATGTCGGTATTATGGTATAATACAGCACAGCATTAAAATAACAACTACATTTGATAACATAAAGTTAGCCCTCTCTCGCTTTCCGATATCCACCCCAGAATGACCCTCGGACGTACTTCAAAAATGGAACAAGTTATGTTTCCCTGAGGTCTGGTAACAATAAGGTAATCATTTATATCGTTATAATCATTATTACTACACGTGGTGGCACTGAATACACTGTGAGTGATATAAATATTGTAAATTCATGCAGTGATGAGAAAAACATTAAGATCAATCGAGAAATTTATTAATATTTCGAGCTCCATCAAATATCATAGTATCTTCCTACCTACGCCCCCACAACTAACATCACTCTCCTGGTAAAAGGTACTAATTTTCGCGCCTCTTAGAACCGCTCTCGGAAACAAAAAGTTAGTAACCTTTCTAATATTATCCTTTCTTAATCAACGAATCTAAAGCAAAACTGATAATCATGGAATATTTGAGTAGGGAATTGTTCGTAGAATGGCTGACACATTCCTTTGAAAGCTTTTTAGACAAACATTATAAGATTGGTTGGAAAACGAAGAGACTATTCGTATTGCAGATACGGTTACAAAGACACACTACACTCCCTACGATTTGTGCATATTAAGTAATTTAATATATTCTTTCGTTTACCTTTAGTTTTTACTTCAATCGAATTTGTATACAGGACTTGTGTTCTTGATACCACGAGGGTGGCAGCAAACGAAGTTTCATGTTGAACGGTGACGTTGTTTAAAACCAATAATCCAGTGGAATCGACGTTGTAATCTCCGAAAATGTAATCCTCTCTACGTTGGGCAGATCATTCCATCGATATCAAAGTTTCCCTTCGAGATATACTAACCTTGCTGAACCAAATAACAGCAGATATACTAAAAGGGAATGGACACGTCGACACTTGGCTCTTCCCTGGCTCAAGAAATTGTGGAGTGTTACATCTCGTCAGGTTATCTTGCTAGATTCCTACAGTTGCTGTCAGAAAAGAAAACATTTAAACGTAGCAATGTAGTAACACAATTTATTTGCCACTGCAATGTTCCAAATACATGTTTGTCAAATGAGATATTAAACCGGCACGATATATCAGCATTTCTCATTTAAGCTCATTATACAGAAATTAAGCAGGGAGAAATACCCTCCCCACATCGGAAGTCCACGGCATCAACAACCTGACCCCTTCCCAGCCTAAAACAAAGCTTGCACGGGTATGTTGATACTGTGTATGCTATATGCAAATTTTGGTTCGACAACTGGTGCATCAATATGTTTCCAAATTTGAATTGAATGTGTTACAACATGCTCAATCGTGATCAATTCACTCGTCGTTCAAAGGTATTTGGCAGCAACAAGATCGTGTTAGAAATCTAACACGTTAAGTGTAAGAAGTAGGACATTAGAACCTTCAATGACAACACTTTACCTTAAAATACTCTAAAAACAAATACACTAAAAGGCAATAAAGATAACAGGCACAAGCATATATTAAAATCACATTAAATGTAAATCTCTAAAATGTGATGATAAAAAAGAATATAATTACGATACCTAACCCTCCAAAGCCAATATAAAACATAATACGTATATATGCAAAGAAAGGAGGCTGGTATAAACGGTCACATCCTAAACATTATTGAACAAAGGCAGCAATGACCTTTGCCCTACCACGACCCAACGGAAATTTCCCTTTCAACCACGCTAAGGGGAAAAAAGGGTATGTAACAGACATTTACCATAAACATAAACAAATACATTGTTCACACAAGAACAAGCGCACGACTAATGTCAGCAATAAGTGAAGACCAAAATCTATATGTCAGTACCATGTCAAGTTCTGTTCTATAGGTTTTACTTACATTAATGAGGAACGATTAATATTGCAGTGTTGTACCGATGAAGTAAATCTCATCAAGAATACATTACATGACAGATTTGATAAATAAAGGAAACGTATATAAAGGGAAAGAACATGGTCATTTTGACTTTATTGTTATTTATAAAAGTAGACTCGTGTCTGCTGAGGGACACAACTCACTTCATAACCCCATTGCACTACTACAATAGGGAATGTCATGTAAATTTTTTGTAGTAAGAAAATTATATGGGGAAATTAGATACAAATTAGGTGATTACGAAACAACAATTCACAGTTAGTAGGGCATTTAGAACGAATGAAAAAGGAAATACTAATATCGACAGTGAACTAAAAAGGCAAGGTGAAATTTGAAGAAATATATAGTTTGAACTCCTTTCATATACGTACTGAGACAAGAATTTGTAAAGCAACGAAAATAAACTTTAGTAGCTAAATGTGAACGCTGAATCTAATTTGCAGCCGCTTGCTTAAAGTTTTCAGTACAATAGTTATTACTTCGAAATAATTAAGTTTTTAAGACGGTATATATAAGTGTTTTGCTTAGAAAGTATCTTGGTTGAGTCGGTCCATAAGTTTACTGGTGCATATTGTTGCGTTCCGAGATCCTCAGCATAGCCAAAAGTCCAGCACTTTCAGCCCTCCAGCAGTACTACCAGGCCCCATTGGTAAAGTTGCTACTTGCGAATCGTTACCAAGGTAAAATTAGAGACCCGAGTGAGGTGTAGTAGAAACAAGAAAAACTCTTCCCACAAGTACTTTTTAAGAAAGTCAGCCAGGATAGAACCTGGGCACGAAAACCAAACTACCGAACGACTGATCCGCTCTCAACCCCAGTTTCCTTGCAATGAGACTATAATTGTGTGATCATCGTCGGGTGTGTATCACCCATTCCCCTCGATAGAGAACATAACATACATAAGCACTTACGTTTGTGTACTTTCCTGTTCTGAGAAGGAACTAATTCGTTTGTACTGTTTTCTCACTTTTACTCAATAGTAAAATACAACATGTGAAGTATAATCCCTTTAACTATTCACTAAACAACAACAACAGCATTATCCCCTCAAACATATGCAGATAAATTGTATACATTAAACCCAATGATCATATCAATTTGCTAAAACCATATCTCTCTTAATTAGACTGTAAAACCTATTAATTAACATTTAACCCTCCAAAATTACATGAAAGCCCAATAGACTACATGAATATTCATGACATAGCTGGCTATTAGCTATGTGCACAGCTTACTGCAGAGGAGTATAAAGACCGCTCACGATACAATATTATATGGATCGCTTGAAAGTTTTCGTTCTGTTTCACGTGCTGTTATGTTTGAAAGAAATCATAGACTAGTTTGAAAACTAGTGCCTTCTCAAACATATAGCATGTATAGTCACCTACTGTCATATTAAGTCATGACGAAACATTTCATTGAGAATGTATTCAATCATCGCGTTTTCTTTTTTTCTGGGGGGGGGGGGGAGGGAATAACTTCAAATGCACTTCAAAATATCATGGATTGTATCAAGAGAACAAAGCAAGGCTAACATATCTGAAATAGATTTTCACCTTTTCCTCAACTATTCCGTGGTATATGAATAAATGTTGGAGATTTCTGAAATATATAGAGACTATTCATTGTAACAGACCGAAACTTTTTTCAATCTAAACTTTAAAAACTTAAGATTCTTTTTGGGATACTACACAGGATTAACAGCGACGAGGTCAAGATGGCATCACGAAGGACTTACCGTACAATTATCTATTTAGCTTGACTGCCCAGTGTGACCTCTGTATATCATCTTATAGCAACAACCATCCCATTTCTAGTGAAATATATGTGATAAGGTAATATGTTCAACATTTAAAACACACCCTCATCGTCCAGGTCTCTAATACGAAACATATTTCAACCAGAAAAGAAAAACATGAGACTCAACAATCTCCTAAGAGACAACGAACAACCTCACCTGTTCGACAATTGGACGTCTGGACGATTAGAAAGGGGATACATGAACAAGGTAATGTGGGTCCGATGAACATGAATGTCACGAAGCTGACGTGAATGATTCGAAGAGACAGCATACGGCGAATCACCTGCAAAGGAGTCATAATTCAATTAGAGGTCATTATGGAACAACTAATACAGGTGACTGTGGCTTGTATAGCAAATTATGGCTTAAAGATCCGGTCCGTTATGCTGCGAATCTTCTCTTGCCCAGATAGTTTAGGCCGTGTGGACAATTTTGATGTTCAAGATTTAATCAGAATATAAGAAACATTGGTCGGAAATACAAATATATTTTTGAATAAAATATATTGTAAACAGTAAAACTGATATAAAAGTGTCATAAACAGAATAAAGCTAAATTTAAAACTACTAGGGCACAGGAATATGCAATAATTGATGCACTTAGTCACCTTAATATTCCCTTTATAAAAATGTGTTTTTTTTCTAATATTCAACATTGCTCTCAATAAAACAAGTATAAAGGTGTTTTTGCAATACCTCAGAAATGTTTTTGCAAATAAGGGCGTGGGCAGCGCGGCTCTTAACTGAATCACGAGAGTGAATACCCGACACGGGGCGCCAACGGCAGACTGAACAAATACTGCCTAACGTGGTCCCCCCCCCCCGATTAACTTATGCAATACCTCCGGGGAGAGCCCTAATTTGACCCTACCTCCGGTGTCTAAAAAATGCAACGAAGCCAACCAGGACGGGAAGTTATTAGTTATACAATACAATACAATACAATATGGCGCCGCGTAGTCAGCCCTCACTCCCGGACACAATGGCGACATTTAGCAGAAGTGAGAAGATTTCTGTGTTGGTGGTCTCTCACATTGATAGGCTGAGAGAGATTATTGGAACTTAAGCTACAAGGTGCTTTAGGTTAGGTTCAACTTTGATGTAACCAAAGCAATGTCATTTAGTAATTTTGATAATTCAATAATACATTTTGTCCGAAACAGCGTCCCGATTCCGACTGTTTTTATTCTGCTGGTTGCTAATCGGTAAATACAATCCATCCCATATAATGAAGGTGAGAGCGTGACATAAAATGTTCACTTATATATTTCATTCTACACCTTTATCATTTTGAGGTCAATACACTAGAACTGATATAACTAATAGAACGTACTCGTCAGCTTTGAAATGTCTCAGATAATTATAATATATAATAACCGTGGGTATGCATGAACATATCGGATTCCATAGAGCAAAGCTGCGCGAATAGTAATTGTATGGAATGGACAAAGTAAACCGTCTATGCTTTAAAGTGTTACTATTTACTTGGAGCTGTTAAGATCAGTTAAAGACATTTAGACAACATATAAAAAAACATAGAAACATATAAAAAATACCCTGAAAAGATCAGGGCTATAGAGAATTGGACATTTGAATTATCATCGGAATATTGCCAAAAACCCGTCCAAAAGCAGAAAAAGCTCTTCATTGTTTCAAAAAGATCATATATCGCTCACCTACACCTTTTTTTTTTTAAATCCGATAAATGTTATGTTCTTTACAGACATCCTTACAAAATTAAAGCAATGAAATTGGGATAGCGCCACACAAGCGTTGTAGGAACAATTTGCATATTGCAGGTACGGTCCGGGTGTGCGTGTGCATGAATATTTGTGTATATACGTGTTTAGTTAATGTATTGTATATCCTGGTGGAGGGGGCGTGTCCACAGTTCTTTTTACAATCCTTATATCTCGTTCATTGTGCAACCAATTTCCACAATTTTAGCCTCAAATGATAAGAACTATTTAGATAATACTATATTGACATAAAATAAACCAAAAATAAAATGTTATCACTATTGGTAGTATGTATTCCAAAATAAGCTACTTGGGGACCTAATTTGCATATTTGCAGATAAAATTAGCCCAATACTAGTGAAAATTATCAGATATGAAATCAACAGTTGTTGCTCTTTCCATTGATATAAAGTTTCTTGTAAACTAGGTAACACTGCCTTGTAAAAGGAATATACAAGAAAGGTCTTACAAACGTGCGACCATGCTGCCAGTAAACAATGTTAATAAAATATGATTCAAAGTTTTTCCCCTTTATCTACACAGGCTAGAGATGATCTTGCTAAAGTAGAAGGAGCAGTTGCAAGGGTTGCTATTGGGATGTCTGCGGCTTCGACTGTTTTAAGTGGCCTTTGGTTTTCGGCATAGATGTGGCAGAGAGGCAATAACGAAGACAGACGAACGAAAATTACAGCGAACCAAATGGCACCAAAAGCAACATAGCAAAGTCAGGAGATTTTTCAGAGCTGCTCCTTGACTTAGAGAAAATTACTTATGGAACTCATTAATGAGATTTGACAGGTAGAGTAATATTTATTTTAATATAATTGCAATATTTTAATATGTTGTTGATGTTTATCAGTACACTTGATAGAGTACTTTTACATGTCTGTTTCACCAACACTCGACATCACAATTGAAATGGAACCGAATTTTAAAACAACAGCGAAAATACTTCGGATAGCTTTGAATCAGGTTTCAATGCTGTGTTTGTCAATACCGTTGTCCCTTGGACATTTTTCGTGCAAGACTATATAAACCAAAATGACATTGGTTGTCATTCATGGGGTTTCTGTTGTTTGCAACAGGCAAAGAGGAAATATACCTGTGTACAGGCTCAAATATGTTGTAACATGGAATACACAGAAACTATTCTGCCGTTAAAGTTTTACTGTGGGTTTGAACAAAGATATACATTAAATATTTATGTCCACAATCTTTGGCATACCGTTTAAGCAGTCCATTCAAACAATTAAGGTAAATAAAGAAACTTTGGCAAGGAATCCTGTATAATTCTTTCCAAAAGAAAAAGGAACATTATAATTATATACGATCAAAAGTATAAAAATCGATACTGGTACACAATATTATATAAATTTAGTCGCGCCCCTTTGTTTGAACAAGCCAATGGAAGTATATTAGTAAATGCATATGAAGTAAGGTGGAAACAACCCACAACTCATCTTTGATACCAAACAACGTAACAAGTAAACTGAATAGTACAAGTGCACATGTACTAGTCTACACATAGTATCCACACAGTACACATATTGCATTTTGCTCAGTTCCGCTTTTGCAAGCATGGAAGCAAGAAACCTGACAAAAGAACAAAGCGACTAACTAATTCTCAACGAAAGGCACGAAGAACCAAGCCGCGAAGAAAATAGAGTAAAAGGCAAATCTGTATCTGCGAAGAACAGCACTGAACGTAGCCTATGTCGTGCGATATGCCTAATTCAACATATTGAACAAGGCATAAGCCTACCATTGTTTAAAGGTATTTTTCTTTATCCGGGACTTTTAAGGTAACGTAGATTATTGTGGATTGATCAATCGGATCGAGGCTCTCTTTTTCAATCTCGAACATTCGGTGAGGCTCGACGAACTTAATATTACCACTTATCGTCCAGCAAATTCACTGAATGTATAGGCAGTAGTAGTAGTAGTGCCGAACTCATATAAGATGGGCAGTTTTTGTTCCGTTTTGTAATATTTTGTCGTAATCCTCACTTGTATTTTTAAAACACAGAGTCATAAGTTGGTACATTGAAACCAGGTACACCGCCAGTTTTTTCCACTCCCGAAAGGGGTGTTATTCTAGCAGCAAAGCAAGTAACCTCTTTACTGTTTCAAAATGAACAAGCTATGTCGGTTTTAATGCTGTTGGTTGGTATAACTCTTGTATTATATAGATGGCTAAGACTCAAGAAAGAAAAATATGTTTATATTGCCAATCTCACATCAAAGAGAACTAAAGCAAGGAGAGTTCTGACCATCCATACATTCAGCTTCAATGAACCAGACACTAAACTACAAATGTAGTTACGTTCCTTGTAACCACCTCTATGAGGCTGTATTGGATATGGTGGATGTTATTGCTGGAGTTGACTTCCAAAAACCTGTTCGCTAAACCAATTTGAAATGTTTTCTTGTAGTAATAGTTTGATTGAGGAAATTACACTTGGTAGGAGGCTTTTCATTTGATCCAAACATCCACAAATCATCACTTCAAAACAGTTGGATACTTTGAATAATTAGATATGGAAAAGGTTTATACCTACCTACCAACCTACAACATAGGACACATGTCTCATAGCGAGCACATTTTAAAAACAAACTCAAACATAGCCTATTCCCTCATATTTTAATAAATCTTTACAATGAAAGGACGTAGTCGTGTCCTCTAAAATAGTGAAAGGAAGCGGGGAAGTAGGGAACAATACAGCGGGCCACACCAACAAATGATGACAGTGACGACAATCTCTTGGCTCAAGTAATCTTCCTTAGTTCCTAGACCTTTATACACGCCAAGGTCAAAATCAACGACAACAGAAGAACAGCCTGTGTAACATAGAGCAAATAACAAACAGAATATGAGATAACATGATCATGATTTTAATACAACAAATGTTCACAGTGTGCAGACTACAACGAAGCCCAGACTTTATGTCCCATTGCTTGAAGAAGCAATGCACAAATGCATCAAAGCTACCACGCATGTAGCACAGAACCAATAAGAGTGAAGCAAGCACCGAAATATCGATGTAATTTGAAACTACAACTTCAAAGGAATCTACACACAACGACAAAACTTTTGAAAACAGTATTAATGCAATGAATGCTCAAGGTAATTGTAAACAGATCAGGGATTCACCAAAGTGTCCTCAACCAGAGAGAGCTGTCATCAACAGAAACTATTAACAAAATCCTATTAAATTAATTATAAACACACATGGTACACCCTGCATAACAATATTTACATTTCATAACAAATAGTTACGTAACTCAAGGATACTGTAAATAGCAATAAGTAATCATATACAGCAATGGAGCTTTACCTATAGGGACCGAAAGCCATAACTCATGTTACGCACGGAAGTGATATAATAAATGGAAACGGCTGAACAAACATGATGTCATAGACACTAACTACAATCTCTTTAAACATCAGACCCATGATTTGTCTATAAAATATCAGCCTTATAAATCCTATATACAACTACACCTCTTAACTCGGTACATCAGCAGGTCTCACGAATATTACAAGAACTATTAACAATAAGGAACGATAGTCTAAAAAGACCTGGTGAGACACTGAATGTGCCTGCCAACTGCACCCTATTGAACTCATTACTCACCAGACCCAAATGGATAAGTTAACAGCGACCCCGTCAACCCAAGGACATCCTCAGTGATATCACGTCTCACAATATACCACACGACCTGGAGTCTATTAGAAAGAGTGACGTTAACACATAAAATACCTAAAACTAGCACTTAAGTATACTGCAGCAAGACCCCTAATTACCTGTTAGACACTTTAGTGTGTCACATCACCTAATTCACGTGGGACCTAGTTGTCCTATTTAAATTATTACGTATAAAGTACAATTACACAAGACAAACAAAATAAAGATATAACGAACAATGAAGCTTAAAACAGTAAAACTAGTTGCATATAAACAATTAAGCATACTATCGTACACTTAGGTCTATTAAATTAAATCATCCATATAGGTCCACATAGCCATGGTGTGTTAGGCTGCTAGCCCACGCTGACCCCTGTAGTATTACTACGTTAGGTCATAACCTAAGTTGGGTCCATAATACCTACATAGCGTTATGCCGTAGGCTAAGCTGAATACATAGCACCTACAGTGTGTCAGACTGGCCTAGGCAGGAACCCTTTGTTCTGGGTGAGCACATGGGCCACCTCCCAAACTACAATAGCCCCCTCTTCACCCATGTGACTAGAACAACACACTAACACATACCAAATTTAGTATAAAACCTTATGAATTGATATCACCTTTTATCTAACAGCATCTTGAAACAAATTTACACTAATTAATGATAATTCCTTAAACTCATAATTGTAAAAGGAAACTCTATACTAATTCAACATCAACTCAATGTAAGGGAATATTAACCTTATATAATATAACCAACCAAGATTTGGACAAATTACATTCTTCAGAGAAACATTTAATCTACATGTCCTCCCACATGCAGCCAAACATTAAATCAACTATCTCTCTGTATACATGTCAGCCACATATATCCAATCGGACCAATCCATTTCAACATTATTGGTTAGAATCAGATAAATCAAATGTATGCAATTCTGAACACAGCAATTTCACTCGAAATTGGACCTTACCTACGCTAATTCAATTGGCAACCTAACACAGTGAAGCGATAGACCCTTACTAAATGTCGATCTATAACTTACACAGAAATTGACCTTGAACAACACATCAACCCACAACTTAGTGCTAAACAATGATACATGATTTGTTTTAATGGTCAACTCACCGGGTAACACCAGCTTTACAACAATCTTCTCGAAAGTCTCAAGTTAAATACCTTTTGCCCAGCTGAAACTGGCATGTTGTTTGGATAACAATAGAGAGTGAAGTGCCTACATGGGTGCAGGGCAGTGAGATACATACACTCAGTCGGCGCAAGGATATTACCATAAAACCTTTCTTTTCAAAATGTAATATGCCTTAATGAAGCAATACATGTAAATGTTGATAAATTACAAAAGTTCCATGATAATTTATAAAATCTAAACAACTAAAACCTAATAACTGCTCAATTATCCATGTTAATGACATCATGAATAGTCAATATGTAAATAGTAGGCAGTATATCCTGGGCATGTGAGAGTCAAATGCAAGGCGTACTAGTGTAACCCACACACTTAGACAGATTAACGTGGCAGCATGAATTTCTACTTTACTACAAGTTTCCCTGCGATTAAAGTCCTCGCCCCGATGAACGTTAATCTAATGCATACTGAACAGTTAGAAATACAATGAACATGAAACCAGCCATGTGATGTCTACTTGACCAAACAACTCTGGTTACACTGAGAAATACAGACTTAAAGAAAAAAGTATTAGTTCACAGAACTAATGTAAATACAATGTCACAACGATACACCAATCATAAAGCAGCTATGTCACTTATGGATCTGGAATTGAAGACCGAGGGAGATGAGCCGGATTGCTTTGTTGACCCTTGGTAATACGTTCTGATCTACGAATACTTTGACATGGTCGATCTGCTTGGGGTATGGTTTCTTCCCTCCTTGTTTCGTGGAACAACCAGCATGGAATAAGTGCATTTTCATCAGTGTCGTCACGTCATCATTGTCTCCCCCAATTTTCAGGATCCGGGTCATCTTCCTCAGCAGCTACTCCAAGATGTCCTGACCGTCCTCACTTGGCAAGTATGGAAAGGGCTGGCGGGGATCTAGGATGATTAGACGTCGGTACTGTGCGCACTGCTCCACCTAATAATGGTCTGATATGGTATACATCTAGGCCTTCATTTATAGCAACTACAATAAAGGGCTCCCTGTTGTACTTGTCTTCCAATTTATGTCGGCCTTCATGCGCACATTTCTTAAGGAAAACTCTGCTACCAACAAGTATGTGAGGGCTCAGTTGTTGAAGGTCATGTGTCTCCTTGGTGGCTTGTAATGCAGCTTCCAACTCGGTGAACCTGAAGAGGAGCATCTGCCTGGGCTGCAACAAACTCTTCACCCCAGTCTTCTTCAGTGTTTCCCAGAATTTGTTATATTGGAGTATATGGCTCACGTCCACAGAGGAGTCGGTAAGGGGAGAACCCGGTGACGCTGTGAGGGGTACAGTTATACCGGAACACAAGCTGGTTAAGTAATTCCGGCCACTTATGTCGATGTTCAGGCTCAATGGATGTACCATTCCGCACAAAGTCCGGTTAAAACGTTCAGTTTTCCCATTCCCTTGAAGATAATAGGGGGTGGTGCGGGTTTTCTCTATACCATGCAAGTTGCAAATCTCCCGGATCAATCCACTCTTAAAATTCATGCCTCTGTCAGAATGCATCCGTAACGGTGTGCCAAAATGACCAAACCAATGATCTCGGAGGGCCTTTGCAACTACAGGGGGTGCCAGTTTAAGACAAGGTATGGCCTGCGCATTTTTAGTGAGTACATCCGTCTTGACCAGGACATCCTCGAAGCCACCTATGCCACGGTCTCGAGGAAGTCAATTGCCAACATCTCTTGTGGTATGAATGCGAGCAGATGTCGCAGGGGAGTACGTACCTTTGGAGTTTGCTCCTTGATAGCAGCACAGGTAAAACAATCCTTCACATAGATTTGCATTTCTCTATGAAGGCCAGGCCAGAAACATTGTGCCTTAAGAATGCCAAAGGTACGGTTTACGCCTCGGTGTCCACAGTCGACACCGAATGTAGGGAATATTAACCTTATATAATATAACCAACCAACCAAGATTTGGACAAAATACATTCTTCAGAGAAACATTTAATCTACATGTCCACCCATAGGCAGCCAAACATTAAATTAACTATCTCTATGTATACCTGCCAGGCTACCACAAATATCCTATCCATTTCTACACTCTAAAAACAGTTGGTTAAAAAATTAACCAATACCTTAACCAACACTGGGCACGTATGTCAAATTCGACTTATTGGTGATAGTTTAACCAACACCTGTTGGTTAACGGCTTTAACCAGCCGTTGGGTAACATTTTTAACCAATAAAATAACTATACGTTTGTACCCAACAGTTGTTGGTTAAATTAATTGTGTAAATTATGCCCATTATTGGTGAACTTACAAATGTAGGGATCATTAAATTGGCGAATTAAAAATCATTGTATTGGGCAATTACTGTATTTAAATTGGGCAGTGGCTTTTACCATTACAAAAGGGTTGGGCAGTTAAATGAGCCTTCATTGCCCAATATATGTTGGCGAATGCAATATATTGGACAGTGACGGATGAGATCCTCAATGGATTTTTCTTAATGTAGTTGAAAGACTCCTCACAAGTTTTCTTCATGCAGACCTAATTTGCAACAATCAATTGAATATGGCAATGCAAAGAGTAAACAATCCTAAAAAATATTGAAAAATTAACAAACAGTTACATTACAGAAGCCAGATGGATGACATTTTGAGAACTTGTTTTTATTGAAAACAATAACCAGCTGAACCATGTGAATAAAATACAAACAAAACAAAACAAAACAACACACAAATATGCTTGGATGTAACAACTTCTTAGCTGTGCTCTATCAGACCTTTAAGGTGACACAATGTAAAAAACCTCTACTCTTCAAGAAGACCCTTATTCATAGAAAACTTGTAACACTCAATATCTCACATATGTAACTATAGATCAATTGATGTATAAACAATCTATGAATCTAAACATCAATCATGATCTGATTAATCAAGGTTTACCTATACATACAGTTAATTAAGAATTACATTGAGTATCATATACGGTGTACATGATTACATTTAGAGACATATTTATGATATATGCCGTACATTGCAGCCAGTGCATTGTTCTTATTTCCAGTATTTGGATGTATAGTATATATCTTCACCACATATAGAGAAACATGTGTAGGTGAAATTTAGCTACATTAAACCTTACTCACTCATAAAAGATCAGTTGATTAGATCGGGATTCCAATAAAAATTAGTAAGGAAAGTTTTGATTTGTACCAGAATGGTATGTAAAAATATGTCATATCATGAGTTTTAATTAAATGTCATTTCAAGATGATGCTATTAGGTGTGTGAAGTTTAAAATAATAATATACAAACTTCTTGCTTACAATTATTATATGAGCTTCTTGCTTACAATTTCCTGTTAAGGCACTTTTTTTTTCAGGGCCAAGAATGCTATAATACAACTTGGCATATGTGCTTCTTTGATTTCATTAATCACATTTTGAATGAACTGCCAAACAAGACTGCATGAAGGTCGATAAGCCATGTCCAAAATGCACATTTGCCATGAAACAGAAATAGACAGCTTTTATAGAAGAGATTTGTGAGAAACTGACCTCTGTTCTAAAATAGCAAATATCTAGGTTGGTACCAAGAGGGCTCCTTGCATACAAAAGTAGCTGCAGTATTTTTGTGGCATCAATATCCTTTGAACTTTGTAGAATATTAGCCATGAATATCTAGCTTACAATTCTTTCTATATGAGCTTCTTGCTTACAATTTCCTTTTAAGGCACTTCTTTTTTTTCAGGGCCAAGAATGCTATAATACAACTTGGCATATGTGCTTCTTTGATTTCATTAATCACATTTTGAATGAACTGCCAAACAAGACTGCATGAAGGTCGATAAGCCATGTTCCAAAATGCACATTTGCCATGAAACAGAAATAGACAGCTTTTATAGAAGAGATTTGTGAGAAACTGACCTCTGTTCTAAAATAGCAAATATCTAGGTTGGTACCAAGAGGGCTCCTTGCATACAAAAGTAGCTGCAGTATTTTTGTGGCATCAATATCCTTTGAACTTTGTAGAATATTAGCCATGAATATCTAGCTTACAATTCTTTCCTTTTAAGCCACTAATTACTTTTAAAGGCCAAGATGATCTAAGATCTCTAATGCAACTTGGCACATGTGCTTTTTTGATTTCATAAATCCCATTTTGAATGAACTGCCACACAAGACAGCATGAAGGTCGGTAAGCCATGTCCAAAATGTACATTGCTTTGAAACAGAAATCGATAGCTTTCAGTAGTGATTCTTGAGGGACTGGCCTCCGTTCTAGAATAACAAATGTTTGGGTTGGTGCCAAGAGAGTTCCTTTGCGTACAACAAATGGCTGCGGCTTTTTTGTGGCATCAATATTTGGAATTTGTAGAATATCAGCCACTTCCTGTGAGAAAAATTGAAAAGAAATGAAAATTATCACAAGCTGCTCTTTGTCAATCAATATGAAGTTGTGACAGCAAAAAGCCTTCCATTCTAGCAGATTTGTATTTAGAAAAAACTTTTTATGAAATTATACTTGGCACAGCCAAACTTCATAACCACCCATATCTATGCTTACAATGACATGCTAGTTTAAAAATAAGTACTATGAACGTTTGATACACTTGAAATTTACTGTTTAGTTATCATGTTTAGAAGATACTTTTACTATCATTAACTTTTTATCACCAACTCATAATTTATTCCTTTAAATCAGCTACACATGTGACCCATATCCTCCTACTGTCATCTACCAAATTGAGCAAAATTTGACAAGCATATTGTTGTTGTGAAATCAATATTTAAATAATATTACCTAGGCCCTGCCCACTCATGAATATTAATTATCCATTTTGAACCAAACGGAATATGGTTCATGTGCTTGGGAGCATCTATGTACATGGACACAAATCCAGCATAATTGTTGAGATTCCACATTTACAAACAATCCATCACAAACTACAAAACACATATATGTCATAAGCATGTTGTCAATGAACTCCAACAAGTGGACAAATGAATGCTTAAACACCTACTGGTTGAATGTCCACGAAGGAGGTGATTGCCTCTTTTACTGAACACAATCCTTTCTTTCCCTTTCCTTTCCCTCTTAAGATGACTGGAAGAAGAAAAAATGCCAATGTTTTCTTCTTATCTGTGAAAGTGACAAAACATAACTAAAGATAATCTTCCCTCCAAGGTTCACAAAGTCCTTGTGCATACAAATATAACACAATTAACGACCACTTAACATATGAATTGTCATTATCACGTACAGTACCCATACAGCACAAATTATTTGTATTTTCTCTTGCCTTTATTTGTTTCTAACACTAGAAGTCCTTTAAGTCATTTTTATCAGAAAATGGCATATCATGAGAATGCAATGAAAAAATGGCATATCATGAGAATGCAACATTGCATATCATGAGAATGTAATGAGATAAGTTAGCATCTGTTTGGTATTTTGTGTATGATTATTTTCAATCATACATGTTTCCTTAAAAAGCCCACATTCATAATGTTGTACTGCTATCACAACCTGTTTGCAAAGTTATCTACTCTTTATATTTTATTATATATTCAGATCTCAAAACACTGATGAACCTTTGACATATTTTTTGTTCTATTGTCCTATAGTAGTCACTAGCTTTTGGCTTAAATGAAATCCCAAAGATGGGTCAGATGGAGTCTAAGCAAGGGAATATACCTGCACCAACCCAACTTGGTTTCTGTCTGAACCAGATCCCATTGATGCTTTTTGTTCAATTTCAGTTTATTATTTTTACAAAAAAAGAAAAGGAAGTGTTGTTGTCTTTACAAAAAGTAAACTAAGGCTATTTTGAGAACAAGATCAGATTTATTACAGATAATTGGTCAAACCTGATCTTTCAGAAGTTCCTTGTGTGATGGTGGTAAAAGGTTGCAAGGAATGATCAACATACAAAAATTAAATTAGCTCAACTATGTGCACTGAAATAAGAAGCACTCTTACCAATAGACAAACTCTCTAGGTTAACGTACTCCAATCCAAGAATGCCTTGCCAATTTTCAACCTGTTTGCCATATTCTATAATCCCATTGTAGTACAAGTCCCATTTCTCATACAGGTGATCCTCATGCTCAGGCAAAAGCACTGAAAAATCTTGTTCTATCTGACAGAGCAAAGGGAAATAGAATACTTTAATGTGTGTAAGCGTATTCTTTTTTTGATACTCAGCTAGGATGCATTAAAAAATCACTCTCACTGAGTTTGTTAAAGTCTGGTTCCATGAATCTATACAAACATGTATTGTTGAAGCTGGATGTGGTAAATCCAACTGCTTGATACCTTTGGCTAGTTTAATAACATTTAGAAAACATCTGGGAAAGAAAAGTAAGTATTTAACATTTACGGACAGATGCTTTGAAAATATCTCAGAATACAGCTCAATTTTTTTTTTTCAAAATAATTTTTTAATGTGGTGGGGGAAAATTTGACTTGCAAAAATTCAATATTTAACATTTGTGATATCATCACTGAAGAAAAGCATATTCATGGGAATAATTTATCTTGTCTCCCTGTAACAAGATGATAGACAAGTTGTTAGATTGGTACACAATTGCAAGAAATGCAGAACAAACATTGCACATAAAACCATAGCAATGAATGGCAAAGACATCATATTAAAAAAACCTTTGTACAAATTGTAAACCATGTTATACCGCTTGTATCTGTACCTTTTTCCACACTGAACATCAGCAACCTTTCTAAAAATCCTAGCTATATCCTTGAATAAAGCAAGATTTTCATCCAGAAATAACATTTTGTCCAATCTGGTCTTTATAATGCATACAGATCTGCCAGATGCCTAAGGTTAAATTAAAAGTCAGTCACTTTTCTTCACTGTGTGGCTGATTACTGTCATAAACTTCCAGGCATAAATTAAAAGAGATTTAAAATATAATGCCATGATTTAAAATATAATGCCATGATTTAAAAAAAAGCAGTGAAACTAGTTCTTTCCAATCAAACTAGATATGTAGTCAATCAAAGTACTGTTTTTAAGTTGGCCAAATAGGCTTGAAAGTGAAATATAGTATTAACTCATCAGTGAGGTTAGTGACTTAATTAAATTCAGTGTTTCTGCTGTATCAAAACCTCGCTAGTAATTTTTCCACTTCCTTTTTCAAGAGTTAAAGGATATGGTCTTGAATAGTATCTTCGTAATATGTGTATTCAGAGCTAGCTTCCTTAGTATTTTTTATGCAAAATCACCTACGTATTTCTCTGTAATTAAGCAGCAAAAATTCAAATTTGATAGTTACCATTCCACGGCCTAACAACCTGGGATACTCTTTCAGAATATCTGAAATGTTAGTTGAGTGGTCTTTGATCTGCTGTTGTCTGTAAACTGCAGTTTGCCTCACGAAGTCCAATACTTTCTCTCTTGGTTCCATGTTACATTTCAGCCACTCAGTCATCATCACCAATTCCTCTTTGTTCTCCAGATCAGCTTCTGGCAAGTACAATAAAAACATATATTTCCTACTGAACAGAGATGCCTTAACATCAAATTTTGAAAGTTACCATGGTTGTGGCAGGTATAACGTATCCTTAGCCAGTCTTTGATCATTGTCATGGCATGAGAGATAAGTCAAATCCTGAGAATAGTTGGTAAAAACCTATTACACATCTCTCAATTTTGGTGGAGTGGACACTTTAGTCAAAGGAGTAGGTGGACTTGATGCACTGGGGGAATCTTTCACCATGGCAATCTTCTTTTTACATAAGTAGCGTAGGTGCTCTTCTAGATACCCTGTCGCCGGTCGTCCTGTGGCACCTTTGCAATACCATGCTTCCTGCACATGAAATCAGCATACTCTTTTATCAAACTGAAAATCAAACCTTCCTTATAGCTTCAGATCTTACACACTGAAGTATGGAAGCAAAATTCAAGCTAACTCAGAAAATTATGTGACTTATTGATCTACATGTAAGGCTGTTGTACACCAACATGTAGAACTTCATAGCTGGTTGAAACTAAGGCTTTAAGCCAGCAAACAACAAACATGTCTTGTACATGTTCCACAACTGCACGGTAACAATATGGACGCTATGACTAAGGACACTGTGGCACTACATACTGTCCTCACATAATATTGTATGCTTACTGATGAAACAGTATTGTCCCAGGGGACACTATTACAATTGATTTTAAGTGATAAGCCTGAAAGTAATGGGTTTGACCCTAATTGCACATATCATCAATAAGTTGCAGAATTCTGATATTTTATGGAATAAGGAGGGTACCTACTGAACAACAAACTCAATTAATACCTTGGTTAGATTGAGAGATGAAGCCCACTGAAAACCAGTGCCTATGTTACAGTTTTTGGATTTCCCAATGTGAAATTTGAACATCCATTTTGATAGTTTTAACATATTAAAAGGCCTTGTCACCCAAGTGCTGACTTCAATTAGAAATTATTCAGTTAAATGATGCCTATATAATCCTGGTAGTATTGAAAATAGATTTCAGTATCAGTCCTCTATGAGATGAACAAATTACTTGGTAGAACCCACAGAAGATTATATAACTTGACTACAGATACAAACAGGATTGATATTGTGGGCAGTAGGTTGTGTTCCACATTTTAGAGACATTTTTAAAGGGCAGATAGGAAACTAGTCACCTCAACACAACAGCAAAAGTGGTCTATACTATGGCTAATGACAATAAAGCCGAGGGATATTAGAACATAAACATGCTAACATAACCCAAGGGAGATTCTGGATCCTTCAGAAAAGGAAACAAATCAACAACTGCTGCTGCTAACGCTGCCTTAATGAAGGAGCTTGGCCTGTAGATTAAAAAGGAAATAGGTAAAATGTTGACAACAATACAGCAAATTGTATCCTATCTATTGAAACAATCCATTCAGAAACATAACCATATTGAATATTTTTTATTATAAATTATATTAAAAATATCTCTTGGTCTCCAGGGCATTTGAAAAGCCTATTAATCCGTGTTTATATTAGGAGGGTTTGCTATTCCCATAATATATCATAGGGAATAGATGTCTTAAACTAGCTATACTCACTTATCTCCATAATGATCAACCATGTGACTAGTACAAATTTCCACAAGAATGTGTCGATCCTGTTTTGAACATAATTTCTTGCAAGAGATGCTTCATTTAACATCGACTAAAGCACTGTGTTAAACTCAGTGGCAGTTAAGTAGTATACTGTTAATAATATTACTAGTGTTAGTATTAGGCATACTAGTATAGTACTACTACTAGTATTAACGTTAGCCTAGTATAAGCCTAACGTTGGCCTATGAGCCTAACGTTATACTGTCACTGGGGGTCTCAGTGCCCGCATAAGTTCATACTTTTTACCGATGTTAAGCTACACTTACCGATGGAAGTTTCATGTAGAGACTCGACCTCGTATTTTTTCAAGAAAATCAAGACAGCACTGTCTTCGATATCTGCCATGGCGTTAGCTGTAATCTTGATTACTAAACCACCCTGTCAGCGATCGTACTATGCATGACGTGTTATGTAGTGTGTGTTATAGATGCTGCACTGATGTACGTACAGTGTACATATATGTGTACGCGCGAATTTTTTACTCAGTGAGCGGTAAAGTTATAAACAAGTTGGGGGTGTGTCTAAAACGAAGACCTCTAAAACGAAGATCGAAGACAGAAGACAGGTGAAATCTCTAAAACAAAGACATCTAAAACGAAGACCGAAGATAGAAGACTGGAAAAATCGAAAACAAATAAAGAAGTCTTCGTTTTTCGATCTTCGTTTTCGAGATTTGCAAAATAGGCAAATCTCGAAAAGAAAGACCGAATAACGAAGACCTGCAATAATAATCATTCAAAACAGATACAATGGTTATGAAACTCTCCGAGAAGATCATACAAGGTTTAATGGCCGTGTCAGCGGAGACGGGGAGTGGGGATTATGAAACTATATAGTTCGTGGTAAGGAGCATTGCATTAAAGCTTATGAGCATCCGTACAACTGTGTAATTTTATTTGCCACGCTTAAGTCTATGACTAAGTAGAGTGTACATATGTGTAATCAAGACAATGGAGAAGGATTCGCTCAAAGTCGTTTTACTAATGACAAAAGAAATATAAATTCACTTAGCAACAGCAACGTCATTTTGCTTCGGGCAATGTCTAGTTTATCACAAGTACGAAGTATTTACACTTATATTGCGTCATTTGTACACTCTAACTTTGTTATATGCTCAAGTACAAAGATATTGTTAGGATTGTTCGAGATTCCAGAAAATTATACAGTTACACTTAGGTTGCCACCATGTTGTGATATAAACATGTAATGTGTGTCCAGTGGAACAATTTCTCCTCCTGACTAATCCCCTAAATAAATCATTCCGATTTATTACCACACCATGTGAAAACTTAGAATTGTTTTTTACTTTGATTCAAAATATTGTACCTTTACTTTTTCTGAATGACCACCCCTGATCCCCCCTCCCCCACCCCATCTCCATTCAACTCTTGTATTATCAAAAGAAGACGATAAAGGTATGAGCATAGGAATATGGAACATTTAATTGTTGATGGGCTATTTGAATAAGAACTCTCCAAAACTATAGTAACCTGTACATACCTACAATGACAGCTCAGGTCAAACGGCGAGGCAATATTTAATACAGAATACTAAACAAATGAAACTGATTAATTATGGTGTTATGACAATAACAGAGTTATTATCCAGTTCTTACGTATATAGAAGTGGTGACTGCCATATAACTGACAGTATATATTCGTATTCAAGATGCAATTAGTCCATTATAATACCACAAGAAGTCTGGATGAAAATTGACAATGAAAAGGAGGTTTTAACAGGTGTGCCAATGTGAGCCGTGTTGCGTATACTGTGTTCGCCATTTAACAGCAACGTGCAGAATGGCATAACCCGACTGGTAATGGTTGCTCATGTCAGGTAAGAGAGTGGCAATTACATTCAAATAAGAAGTATAGTATAACAGAAATTCTAGTCAAAATATTTTTTTTCTAGAAAAGGTTCGGCTTGACAAGATATTCTCGTACGGTAACTCTGAACTAGTTAATTACAAGTTTATCAGCCGACAGCTGACAAGGTGTCTGTAGTCACAGCTGAGTTTGCGCATTGCTTGTGGAATTCAGACGTTTGACTTAAACATTCTTGTCGGCGCGCAACCATCGGCCTAGACCAATGCTACATCAAGTAAGCGTACTATCACAATATGTTCAACTAAGGACGATAGCGAGGGCGATTTTATATCAAAAACAATTACAAAATGCTGGTTAACAAAATACATCGACACATTTAACAGTACATGCCACGTGTCCTGCAAACGTCCGTTCGTTTATGCAATGAGTATAGCCGGTATATAAAACACCCGCTGAAGTCATTCAGACTATGCTTAGCGTTACTAGGGAACATCAGTTCAAAGTTGTTTGCAATATGTACCAGGGTGTGTTTAGGATTTTGTCGTTTGTTTACTAACGCTTTTAGTGCCTACGCTGTCCGGGTCGGCTAGATATAGCTTACTTAGTAGGTTGCTCCCAAATGTCGTGCATTCAAGCCATGGATTTGATTGTAACCTCACGATTATTTTACATCATGCCATCGAAGTTCATTCTGGGGATGTATGACTAATGAACTGTCACAAGTTTGTATAAAATAACTTTTCCCTGTCTTCTGTGTCCAGAGATCGAACTTCACTGCACTAACTTCCTAGGCCATAGGCTAATACTGAGCAGAAGTAGTATTTAGTAGCGGTAAAGATAGAACTTAGACTAGGGCCTAAATATGCCTATAACCACTAGTCTAACTTTTACTGACAGATACTGGATAGGCATTGGCTAGAGTTAACGTGTAAAAGTTATGATATCGTTACAAACGAGAATGGCATAGGCCTTATTTCGTCAACAAATGGCCTGACGTTACAAGTTGGGCTGAGCATAAATATATTAACTATATTTAATATATTCCAATTAATATAGTATATGCTGATAGGTTTATTCCCTCCCTGGTTTATTTTAGTAATATTAATACCATTCTGAATGTTCTGCTAGTGTGCCTACCAATGTTACAACGACAAACAATAATAGTCTGTGTTTGTTTATTTATTTTTTGTCAACCTGCAGGAGCCGTGGGAATCTAAATTAGTAAATGCTGATAGTGACTGATAGGCTACACGCAGATGCAGAACGAACTTGTTGAGAATGCTAGCCAATCTAAATGACAATGTTTCTACCATCGTTAAATACTAGGCCTAGCCTAGGCCCCCTAGGCCCATATAACTGTTCAAAAGAACAAGTGAAAACTTGATTTTCCAATTTCAAACTCCCAAAATGATGGAATGTTTTTTATTGCTGATTTAGGCCCTATTTATAAAGACCCATAGGTCTAAGCTAGTCATGAGTAGGCTATTCTATATGATTACTAAACTCAAAAGTTCAGGGTATAATTAAGATATGTACACTTTAATAAACCTTACTCAAGGTAACTCTCAACCAATGGTGTATGATTATACAGAACGTGTTGAATGTACTGATTTATAATAGAAACTATTAGGTTGCGTAGCTGTCAAAATGAACGTTTTAGTCTTCAGCTGTGTTCCTGGAAGCCTATACTGCCTTGCTTATACATTTGGCGAATTAATCCTGTGCTGTAAACTGCTGCTATTGATGTTTATTTTCAAAATGTTGGTTCAACCTTTGTTTTGATTCAGAAGTGTTTTATTTATAAAGAAAATATACGCTCCTCTTAGAAACAGGCCAGCACCTTCAATATTGTTCTCGAACAAGCCCAACACATACTCCCTTGCACGGATCAGGCTATAGAGAATTGGACATTTAAATTATTATCGGAATATTGTCAAACTACCCGTCCAAACACAGAAAAACAGTTGTAAAACTCTTCATTGTTGTAAATAAATCATATCTCGCGCACCCTACGCCCATTTTCAAAAATCTTATAAATATCATTTTCTTTACAGGCTTTCTTACAAAAGTAATGGAATAAATCTCGGGATAGCGTCACAAAAGCGTTGTAAGAACAATTTGCACAATGCAGGTACTGTGCGGGTGTGCGTGTGAGGGTATATACTTTTATCTTATATACGTGTATTGTTTATGTATTGTATATTCTAGTGGAGAGGGCATGCCCAGAGTTCTTCTTACAATCCTACTATCTCGGTCACTTTTCAACTACTTTCCACAAGCCTCAAATGATGGGATATATTAGATCATACTAATTTAACATAAAATACACCAAAATGAAGTTTGTATTACTATTTTTAGTATGCATTCCCAAATAAGCTATTTGGGGACCTAATTTGCATATTTGAATACAATATCAGCCAAAAATTAGTGAAAGTTATCATATATGAAATCAACAATTGTAACCCTCTTCCAATGATGTAAAGTTTCTTGTCCAAACTATCCCTCTGAATTGATTTACTGCTTACTAAACTAGGTAACACTGCCTGTAAAAGCAATATGGAAGCTAGGTCTTACAAACGTGGGACCATACTGCCAGTAAAAAATGTGAATAAAATATGATTAAAAATGTTAACCCCTTTAGGCTAGAGATGATCTTGCTAAAGTAGAAGGAGCAGTCGCAAGGGTTGTTAGTGGGATTTCTGCACCATCGATTGTATTGCGTGGCGTGGCTTTTCTTGGTGATACCATTTACGATCTAGTTCAGAGAAGCAATAACGGAGACAGACGAAACGAAAATTCAAGCGAACCGAACGATTCTAAAAGTAACAGAGCAAAGTCAAAATACTTTTCGGAGCTGCTCCTTGACCTTGCGAAAATTAATTATGGAACTCATTAATGAGATTTGACGGGCAGAGTAATATTTATTTTAATATAATTGCAATATTTTAATATGTTAATGATGTCAGTACACTTTACAGAGTACATTTACATGTCTGTTTCTCCAACGCTCGAGATCACAATTGATGTGGAAACGAATTTTAAAAAACAACAGTGGAAATACTTCGGATGGATTTGAATCAGGTTTCAATGCCGTGTTTGCTTATATCACTGTGCCTTAGCCATATTTCGTACAAGACTATATAAACCAAAATGACATTGGTTATCATCCATGGGGTTTCTGTTGTTCGCAACAGGCAACGAGGTACAATACCTGTATACATGCGCAAATTGGTGTTTGCATAGTAGTAGTGGTAGTAGTAGTAAGTTGAGTCTCGTTTATCCGACATGCTCATTGATTAACCTCCGCCACGTATCACGATCTTGTGGAAGGTTTATTGCTTCTTCGAAATTGTTAATGTTAACGTCCTTAAAGTGGACTTTATTTTTCCAAGCAAGTTACTCACGGGCCTTCCTACTGGTTAGCAGTATGTCTCAGTGCTTCTCTTAAAACAACCTTTGCTGGAGCGTCCTCCTGGAGTCTTGCTACATGACCGAAACATTTCAATCTTCTATGTGCGACTATGGATGACCAAGGTGTTTGGTTGGTTTCATTGTAGAGCTCATCGTTTGATAACCAATTGTTATTCTTCCATCTAATGTTGAGAATATTAAGAAGTAGTCTCCTTTGAAAAGTGTCAATTTTGTGATTGAAAATTTCTCTGTTTTTGTGCAATTGATTTTTAGATTCCTTCCTGTCAGTTTCTCAGAAACTCGTTTTTCGATATCTTGCAGTATATGCTGACCAGGCGATGCCCAAGAGATATCAGCAGCGTATTGTTGGTCTACTGTGAAAAACAAGTTGGTGGTTGTGCTGCAATCATGATCAGCTATCTGAGATTGCAGGATAACTGCGTCGATATCATTATCATCTGATTTCAAAGAGTTAGTTAGATAAGTAATAAACAATAGTGCGCTTGCACTGTCTCCTTGTGGTGAACCAATGTTAGTGTTAAAAGGAATTCCGGGTGTGCCCTCTAGTTTGAGGGTGTAGGAGACGCTATCGATTAGCAGTGATATCAGGTGAAGTTCGTCGTTGTCAAGAAACTTTTCTAGGTCATTAAGCAAGGATCCTCTCTGAATTGTGTCGAACGCCTTGCTCATATCTAGCATCAATAGATTTATAATGTAATAGCTTTTTCTGCTAGCACTTTAACATAGAAGACGAGTTCAGCTCTGCAGCGTCCTGTATAATGCTTTCCGAAAGAAGAAAAGAAAAACGATCAATAGTGTAAAAATCGATAACTAAAATTTCAAAAAAGAATAAACTATAAAAAAGTACCTTCTTAATCCTTCCAGTACCAATAAAATTAAATATACTCTTTATAAAAATTAAAACAAAATTTATCAGATTAGCCAAGAGGATGTATCGTGAAAATACTCCAATTGATAAAATTAAAGATAATGATTTGTTAATTACAAATAAATTTGACATGGCCGAGAAATGAAATGATTTTTTTGGCTAATATAGGTAACAACCTTGCAAGTTTTATTCCCACTTGTCACTCAAAATTTACAGACTTTCTTACTGATAGTACCCCATCATCTCTTTCTCTCACCAACCCACTCCTCTGAAATAATCAACTTAATAATGTAATTAAAAAATGAGTTTTTGTGGTCTTGATAATATTTCTGTTCAGTTTCTCCAAGAAAATCGTTTTATTATAGCTGTCCCTCTTACATATATTTTTAATTTATCGATATTTACAGGTGTTGTTCCAACTCGTACCTAAGAAGCTAAAGTTACTCCAATCTTCAAAAGTGGTCATAAGCTATCTATTAACAATTACAGGCCCATCTCAGTTCTTCTATCTTTATCTAAACTTTTAGAGCGTATAATATATAACCGTACTGTACATTTTTTCGTCAAGAACAACATTATTACTGATAGACAATTTGGATTTTTAGGGGGCGTTCTACAGCTATGGCAGCTTTGGATGCATCACACTATATCATTAATGGCTTCAACAATAAGGAATATTCTTTGGGTGTATTTTTAGATTTATCTAAAGCCTTTGATAGTGTCAATCATGGAATTCTTTTCAACAAATTGTATCATTATGGCATAAGAGGGGTTGCATTTAATTGGTTTCTTAATTATCTATCGGGCAAACGCCAATGTGTACATATTGATCATCATTATTCTAATGTTAGTAAAATTACATGTGGCGTACCACAAGGGTCAATTTTAGGTCCGCTGCTTTTCACTTTGTATATAAATGATATTATAAATTGTTCACACACCTTGTATTTTACACTTTTCGCAGATGACACCAGTATAATGTATAAAAACAAAGATATAAATCATGCTGCATCTACTATAAATTTTGAATTAGCTAAAGTCTCTACTTGGTGTGAAGTTAATAAATTATCTTTGAATATATACAAAGCCCACTTTATGATTTTTCACCCAAACCACAAAAAAAATCATGAACATAGAAATATTTATTGGCAACTCACAGTTAAAGCGTGTTGAAGTTACAAAATGTCTAGGTATATTTATTGATCCTGCTCTAAAGTGGTCTTCTCACATCTCCAAGATTAAAACTACCATCTCAAAAACTGTTGGAGTCCTTTATAAAATCAAAGACTTTGTTCCAATGTATATTCTCAAGAACTTGTATTATACTCTCATACTACCTCATCCTAATTATTGTAATATTGTTGGGGGCAATGCATATTCTACCTACCTAAAGCAATTACTTTTATTACAAAAGAAGGGTGTTATTACACAGTCTGATTTCTTAGCACATACCCCACCACTTTTTAGCTCACTGAACTTACTTGATATTTTGTATTTACATACCATTGTGCAGTTTTAATTTTTAAGTATATTAATAATAAATTACCAGTCAATTTTAATGATTACTTTAATTTCAATTATAATATACATAACTACTACACCAGATCCTCTGGACATTTATTTTCATTGGCCATAAATACCGATGTCTTTAAACGTTCCATCGTCTGTTATGGTGTTAAAATATGAAATAGATGAAGTCATGCATAAAGAAATATTAAGTACCTTAATTCATTTCATTCAAGTTGAAAAATCATCTTTGCATTTCGCTAATGTCCGCTTTTGCTTGCATGGAAGCAAAATAGTTACCGCAAGAAAACCTGACAAAGGAAAGAAGTGACAAACTGATCCTCAACGAAAGACACGAAGAACCATGCCGCGAAGAAACAAAGTAAAAGGCGGATATCTATCTGCAAAGAAAAACACAGAACGTAGCATTTATCGTGCGATAAGCCTAACGCAATATATTGGATGTAGGCCATAGGCCTACTGCTATGTTTTGATGGTATTTTTCCTTATCCGAGACCTTTAATGTAACATAGATTACTGTGGATCGATCACTCTGATCGAGGCTCTCTTTTTCAATCTCGAACATTCGGTGAGGCTCTTGAACTTACCATTACCACTTATCGTCCAGCAAATTCACTGAATGTTTAGGCAGTAGTAGTAGTTTAAGTAATCGCATTTCGTGTTTACATGTGGAGTTATAGTGATTAGCTGATCGAGGTACTGTAAGAGATGAATATTCATACCCTACTGTGTTTATATGCGTCGTTGCTTTACGTTTCCTGTATTTTTATAACACAGATTCATTACTTGGTACATTGAAACCAGGGACACCGCCAGTTTTTAAATGCAATATAGAGAAAAATATAAGGCCTGACTATGTGTAATGTTTTTGTTCAAAGATACAGTGCAACTCCAAGATTTTGCTACTTATTTTTTTAGATAACTTTAGTTCAATGTACGTATACTTGATATAGGTATACGACACCTATATGCACTAGTCCATATATAGCTCCTTTTCTGGTATGGTGAATGGTAATTTCAAAAGACAATAGAACCATAGTTGAGATCATTGCTTATTCACTAAAGTGAGCGGTTTGCGTATGGCTATGATGCATATCACATTTGCAACATATTAATCGTGGAGGCACATTTAGTGGCCTACCTATATATCCGCCACTGTTACAAGGCCCATTCTGCTCAGGATAAAGCCACAGCTGGTTTTTTCTCCGACTGACTTAGTAGGTGGACTGAGCTCTCGTGGAAAGGCCAGAAGTGAATGAATAATTGTATAAAGGAAGGGGACTGCATTTGGGGCATTGAAGCCGGGGGATTTGGGGTCCTTCAGCAGAAAGCAATTACATCAAATGGAGCATTCTGTGGCACGTGAAGACTGTAATTTATGCCTAAATAGGTAGGCACAACCGTAAGATTTTGCTTATAAATATTTTATGTTATGTTTCTAAAAAATAGTGGGGTCAATTCCACTAGCAGTAATGGTCCAACTCACCCGACTGAACCATTTCCATCGATTGACAATAAGAGATAGGGAAGGGATGACCCCGGGTCCACTTTTAGGTAGCATACGCCCATTAAAAGCCCCGTTGACTTACACACTAAATCACAAAAGTAATATGGTCTCTAAGTTTAGATATAGGTTTTCACTAGCTAAACGCAAGTTGGCCTTTTATGGCACTATCAATTGTTTGTATCATGACCATGTAGAATTTTTGCTATCCGAGCCGGAAGTTTTCGTCACTTGTAAACAATCCTCTTCACTCAGTGGTAAACAATTTTCCTACGCTGCTCCTGGGAGGCCTTAAAGGGGTCTAAAATTGCCTCAATTGACAAAATTTTCTCACTACATGTACTTCCATTCATGCTTTTTAACATGCAAGCCACAAAAGGCTAGATCATGATTGATAACAGGGCATAACAGATGTTCCCCTGCTGCTTATTGCCTCTTTTCTTGAAGGAGAACACGTGGGGGGCATTGATATATACGCTAATATGAGTATGCCACCTTAAGTGAAGGATGATTTTTTTTTAATACCAAAATGATACTTTACATAGTCGTCACAATATAAACCACAACGAACTTCTATGCAATTATCATTTTAGGTCCATAAAGATGTATTTTCAGAGATTTCAGTATGAACGGTGCAGTGTGTTAATACATATGAGCAATACTGTGTAAGCAGTAACCAGGTCTACGCCTGCAACAACATTCCGGTCACCAATTTTGATAAGCTTGACCAATTTGGGTGCATTTATGATTCTTGCAGGTTTTATTGTTATCCCTGATCACAGTTCACTTGGTCTGGCTTGCCCTACCTGCAGAAACGTCATCCAGGGAAGGGTCAGCGGGGAGGGCTTTTTCGTCTCTGGCTCTGAAAAGTGATGAAAACTACTTTTGTTTAACTCAGCTGATTGCTCCCAAACTGACCTACAGGACATACCCCAATGTATTTCTGAACTGTTTGGAACATGTTAAGCTGATACTGCATGTCAATCCAGTGCAACTGTTAAGTTACTGAGAATAAGAGAAGAGAATTGAAGGTGTTCTTTGCGAAAACTTGATCATTGAGATTTGTAAACCACAGCCTCACTGTAACAGTATGGACAGTAGTCAAAAGGACAGCTTACTGAAATGCTATCTAGATACACTGTCCACCTCAACAGCATATCCAGTCCATTTAAAGGTTTGTGCATAGGTTGTTGCAATGTATTAAAGACAGTTATAAGGGAAGAGAGGTGGATAGGGGGGCATATTTCATGATAAAACATTCAAATTTGTTGCTCGGCAGAGAACAACCACATCAAATTACCTTATTCTCCATTGGTGGTAAGCACTGGTTCCTATAGTTACTACAGTAGATCTCCCATGGAAGCATCAGGATATCTCTTTCTGCTGTCAGAGTTGTTTGGGATTTGTCGTTACCTCATCTAACCAGTTAAGTCCATTGATACCACACCCATTCAAAGTATATAGCTGTGAATGCTCAGGACTTAGCACATCATCTTTCTCTGAAAATTGACAAAACAACAGAAAATTCATGATAGTGAAAATATGCTCAAAAACCGCTTGATGCATATATGCAGGAGCAGAAAATGCATACCTTTGGGAATTATTTGCTAAATAAGACTCAAAACATTCTCTGTGCAAGGTATTAGCACTCAGCAGCCACTCCACTTAGGATACAGACCTCATAAAACATTGTGCTATAGCTGGTGTAGACTTATTCTAGGATACTAACGTAACGCCATTATGAACCTGAGGCCTAGGCCTAAGCTAACAACATATCGGGTATTTCATGCATTGAAACTGAGTTTTTGACCTTACTAAAACACCAGGTGCTTCCAACTTTAGCAAAAATAACCTAAACTACGATTACCATGTACTTTAGGTGCTCACAGATGTCAAATTTCACTGAAATTAGTCGTTCACGTCACACACACTGCAGGCATTTGGGTCTGATTCTGAAGGATTTTGAATTTCGTGCATTTGGCACCTATATACTTAGCAGGTTCAAGGAAGGAATCAAATTACGGAAGCTTTGGTAGGTCAAGGCTTACTGACCCAATAGTTTATTGGGGAGGAAAACTGGTAAGAAATGCTCAGAATGTTGTTCTAGTCTCATGTATAGAAACGCACATGCCTCTTTGTGGTATTTTAAGGCTGTGTCTAATTTATGCGTAAAAATCACCCAAGCTTGAAATTTTCAGACGTTTGCTTGAAAACCATTTTTACATACCATTGCAACTACTTTATTAAAAAATTGTGATTTCTAGCACTTAAAATGATAAATTTGGCATTTTTGCTTAAGGTAGCATAAGCCCATTAAGAGCCCCATTGACTTACACACTAAATCACAAAAGTAATGTGGTCTCTTAGTCTATAGAAGTTTTCACTAGCTAAACGCTACCCATCACCGGATAGCTGACAAGTCAGCCTTTCATGGCACTATCAGTTTTCTGTATCATGACCATGTAGATTTTTTGCTATCCGAGCCGTCACTTGTAAACAAACCTCTTCACTCAGTGGTAAACAATTTTCCTGGGAGGCCTTAAAGGGGTTTAAAATTGCCTCAATTGACCAAATTTTCTCACTACATGTACTTCCATTCATGCTCTTCAACATGCAAGCCACAAAAATTGAGATCATGATTGCTAACAGGTCAAAAAGATGTTCTCCTGCTGCTTTTTGGCACTTTTCCTAGAGGAGAACATTTGGGGCGGATTGATGTTGACGCTAATAGGAGTATGCCACCTTTTAGCACGCAACTGACCGCCATAACAGATCTCACACCCAGTGACCAATTTACCCTCATTGAGTATCCTGGCACCTGTCATAATGGTTTTCCTTAAGTTCAGAGCTTAGATACTGAGTATATCAACAAGCGTAAAATAGAATTACCATCTAACAAATACACAAAATGTATCAAATCATGCCAAATGGCGGTGACTTGTGAGTTGTCGCAACTCTACCTACTGTTCTGCGTTGACGTATTTAAGTCAAACACAATACGTACAAACATTCCGTAGTTCCTGACAATTTTCATCTAAATATTGCTTGTAAATTCATTATTTTAGGCGTCAATATTTTTGTCAGAATACTTCAACAGCAAGTGAACTTTTCAAATTAGGGAAAAGAATCGAGGTGCATGCTTTTCATATACTTGCGTAAATCCACTCCTTCCAAAGGGGTGTCATTTCTAGCGGCAATACAATTAACCTTTATCATGTTTCAAAATGAATAAGCTTTGGGTCGATTTATGTTGTTGGTCTTTGGTATAACTCTTGGATTGGGTAGATATAGCTAAGAATCAGGAAAGAAAAAGCTGTTTTCATTGCCAATCTCACAGTAAAGAGAATAATAGTAAGGAGAGTTCTGACCATCCATACATTCAGCTTCAATGAATGTAGTTACGTTCCTTGTAACCACCCCTATGAGGCTGTATTGGGTGTGGTGGATGTTATTTCTGGAGTTTACCTCGAAAAAGCTGTTCGCTGAAACAATTGAAATGCTTTCTTGTAGTAATAGTTTTATTGAGAAAATTAAACTTCGTACGAGGCTTTCCATTTGATCCGAACATCAAAAAATCATCACTTCAAAACGGTTGTGAGAATATCGGTTGTATAATTCAACAGTTGGATACTTTTAATAATTAGATATGGAAAAGGTTTCTACCTACCTACAAATCTACAGCATAACAAACATGTCTCATAGCGACCACTTTTTAAAAAGAAACTAAAACATAGCCTATTCGCTCATATTTTCATAAATCTTTACAATGATAGGACGTAGTTGTGTCCTCTAAGATAGAAGCCAACTCTGTAACTGTAGCTCTGAAAACAAAACCAATTTTTAAGCTATGCTAAAGTCTATGAATAAGTTGAGTGTACTTATGAGTAATCAGTAACAAGAAATCCGTAGTCAAAACCGTTAATGGTTGACTATGGTTGGCTACTGTACCGTATCATGCTTGAACAATAATCGGAATTCATAGACATAAATAGTACTGGAAACGTAAAAGAAACCAAGACAATGGAGAAGGATTCGTTCAAATTCGTTTAACCAATGATAAAAGAAATATAAATTCACTTAGCAACGGCAACGTCATTGTGCTTAAGTGAATTGTTTTGTATATCACGGGTATGCAGTGTATTTATACTTATATTGCGTCATTTGTACACTGTAACGTTGCTATATGCTCAAGTACAAAGATATTGTTAGGGTTGTTCGAGATTCCAGAATATTATACAGTTATGGAAACGACAAAACACACAATTAGGTTGCCACCATTGCATGTTGTGACGCATATACAGACATGTTATGTGTGTCCTCACCAGTGGGACAATATCTTCTCCTAATCCCATAAATGAATCATTCCATTTTATTACCACACCATGGGAAAACTTCTAATTTTTTTTTTTTTTAGTTTGATTCAAATATGGTACCTTCACCATTGCTAAATGACCACCCCATCCCCATCTCTATTCAACTCTTGTATTATCAAAAGAAGACGATACAGGTATGAGCATAGGAAAATGGAACATTTAATTGTTGATGGGCTATTTGAATAAGCACTCTCCACAACTATTTTAACCTGTACATACCTACAATGGCAGCTCAGGTCAAACGGCGAAGCAATATTTCATAAAGAATACTAAACAAATGAAACTGATTAATTACTGTGTTCTGACAATAACAGAGTTATTATCCAGATCCTACGTATATAGATATGGCGGCTGCCATATAACTGACAGTATATATGAGTATTCAAGATGCAATTAGTTCATTATAATACCACAAGAAGTCTGTATGAAATGTGACAATGGAAAGGAGGTTTTAACAGGTGTGCTAATGTGAGCCGTGTTGCGTATACTGTGTTCACCATTTAACAGCAACGTGCAGAATGGCATAACCCGACTGGTGATGGTTGCTCATGTCAGGTAAGAGAGTGGCGATTACATTCAAATTGGAAGTATAGTATAACTGCTACACTCTTAAAACGACCTTGTAATTTTTCCGACCAGAAATTCTAGTCAAAATATTTTTTTACTAGAAAAGGTTCGGCTTGACAAGATATTCACGTACGGTAACTTTGAACTAGTTAATTTACAAGTTTATCAGCCGACAGCTGACAAGGTGTCTGTAGTCACAGCTGAGTTTGCGCATTGCTTGTGGAATTCAGACGTTTGACTTAAACATTCCTGTCGGCGCGCAACCATCGGCCTAGACCAATGCTACATCAAGTAAGCGTACTATCACAAGATGTTCAACGATGGACCATAACGAGGGCGATTTTGTGTCAAAAACAATTATAAAAAGCTGGTTAACAAAATACATCGACACATTTAACAGTACATGCGACGTGTCTTGCGAACGTCCGTTCGTTTTATGAATTGAGTATAGCCGGTATATATAACACCCGTTGAAGTCATTCAGACTATGCTTAGTGTTACTAGGGAACATCAGTTCAAAGTTGTTTTGCAATATGTACCAGGGTGTGTTAAGGATTTTGTCGTTAGTTTACTAACGCTCTTAGAGCCTACGCTGTCCGGGTCGGCTAGATATAGCTAGGCCTAGTAGGGTGCTCCCAAATGTCGTGCATTGAATCCATGGATTTGATTGTAACCTCACGATTACTTTACATCATGCCATTGAAGTTCATTCTAGGGATATATGACTAATAAACTGTCACGAGTCTTCTGTTTCCAATATAGAACTTCACTGTACTAACTTCCTAGGCCATAGGCTAGTACTGAGTAAAAGTAGTATTTAGTAACGGTAAGATATTACTTAGACTAGGGCCTAAATATGCCTATAACCACTAGTCTAACTTTTACTTACAGTTACTGAATAGGCATTGGCTAGAATTAACGTGTAAAAGTTATGATGTCGTTACAAACGAGAATGTTATAGGCCTCATTTCTTCAACAAACGGCCTAACGTTACTAGTTAGGCTCAGCATATATAAGTAAATATTCTAATTTATATAGTATATGCTGATAGTGAGTGTTGGTTTGCCAGGTCTGGAGCAGCCTCCCTGATTGTTTTAACTTCCATTCTGAATATTATGAAGACAGACGAACCGAACGACTTCAAAAGTAACAGAGCAAAGTCAAAAGACTTTTCGGAGCTGCTTCTTGACCTTGCGAAAATTACTTATGGAACTCATTCATGAGACTTGACGGGCAGAGTAATATTTATTTTAATATAATTACATACTTTTTATATGTTAATGATGTCAGTACACTTTACAGAGTACATTTACTTGTCTGTTTCTCCAACGCTCGGGATCACAATTGAAATGGAAACGAATTTTAAAAACAACAGTGGAAATACTTCGGATAGATTTGAATCAGGTTTCAATGCCGTGTTTGCTTATACCACTGTGCCTTAGCCATATTTCGTGAAAGACTTTATAAACCAAAATGACATTGGTTGTCATCCATGCGGTTTCTGTTGTTTGCAACAGGCAACGAGGCACGATACCTGTATACAGGCGCAAATGGGTGTTTACATAGAGGTAGTAAGTTGAGTCTCGTCTATCCGACATGCTCAGTGATTAACCTCCGCCACGTATCACGATCTTGTGGAAGGTTTCTTGCTTCTTCGAAATTTTTAATGTTTTTAAATTGCGACTTAATTTTTCCAGACAAGGTAGTCACGGGCCTTCCTACTGGTTAAGCAGTATGTCTCAGTGCTTCTCTAAGAGTAACCTTTGCTGGAGCGTCCTCCTGGAGTCTTGCTACATGACCAAAAAATCTCAATCTTCCATGTGCGACTATGGATGACCAAGGTGTTTGGTTGGTTTCATTGTATAGTTCATCGTTTGATAACCAATTGCTATTGGTACATCTAATGTTGAGGATATTACGAAGTAATCTCCTTTGAAAAGTGTCAATTTTTCGATCAAGATCCTTTGCTGTGCCCCAGAGTTCGCAATTGTACAACAAAATACCCTTTAATAAAGCCTCACAAATCCTAAGCTTAATGTTTCGGCATATTTTTTTACTTTTGAAATACTTGACAGTGTGTTGAAAGCACCGTTGGTTATTTCCTCGGTTAATTTCTTCTTCGGTCCCCAGCAAGCTTCAAACATTTTTACATTTCTTTCAACTTTCGTTTCCTTTTCTTGTGATTGAAAATTTCTCAGTTTTTGTGAAACTGATTTTCACATTCCTTCCTGTCAATTTCACAGAAACTTGTTTTTCGATATCTTACAGTATATACTGACCAGTTGATGCCTAAGAGATATCATCAGCCTATTGTTGGTCTACTGTGAAAAAGAGAGTTGCTGTAAACATGATCAGGTAACTGAGATGTTAGGATAACTGCATCGATATCATAATCATCTGATTTCAAAGAGTTGGCTAGATAAGGTATAAACAATAGTGCGCTTGCACTATCTCCTTGTGGTGAACCAATGCTAGTGTTACAAGGAAGTCCGAGTTTGCCCTCTAGTTTGACGGTGTAGGAGACGTTATCGATTAACATTGATATCAGGTGAAGTCCGTCGATGTCAAGAACTTTTTCTGGGTCATTAAGCAATGATCCTCTTTGAATTGAGTCGAACGCCTTGCTCCTATCTAGCATCAATAAATTTATAGTGAAACCTACGGATGTTATAGCTTTCTCTGCTATCACTTTAAAAGCGAAGACGAGTTCAGTTGTGCAACGTCCTGAAGTGTAGGCTGTATGGGTAATGGGGAGGATATGCTCATCAATTAACGAACGAATCCTCCTGGCCACACAAATTGCAAGAATTTACCTTAGTGTTGATAATAAAATGACTGGTCTGAAGTTTTCTGGTGGACCTTTAGTCTTTCCCGGTTTTTGAATAGGATTTAAGATTCCTCGTTTAATTTCAACTGGGAAATCTCCTGATTCGGCTATACTATTTAAGATATTTGCCATGGGTTTGCGGGTGCATGGGGCATATTTGAGATGTTCGGCTGTGATATTGTCAAAACCTGAGGTTCTATAATTTTTGAAGGATGAGACTGCTTGTTTAATTTCATATTCATCTTTGCATGGAATACACAAAAATTATTCTGTCGTTAAATTTGTATTGTGTTTGAACTAAGTCATATATTAAATATTTATGTCCAAATACTGGCATACCGTTTAAAAAGTCCATCCAAACAATTAAGGCATATGAAAAAACTTCGGCATGGAATCCTGTATAATGCTTTTCGAAAGAAGAAAAGAAAAATGATCAAAAGTGTAAAAATCGATACTATGTGGTACAAAGTATTTATTCATTTCAATCGCGCCCCTTTGTTGAACAAGCCAAATAAATATTATATGTTAGGTAATGCATTTTAAGTGAAAAGAAGAACAAACAACGTAACACGTAAACTAAATAGTACAAGTTAATATGTACTAGTCTACCTATATATCCACACAGTACACACAGTACATTTATAGTATCCTAATCATGTTACGATTGTTACTTCATTTCGCTAATGTCCGCTTTCCAAGCATGGTAGCAAAGTAGTTACAACAAGAAACCTTACAATAGAACGAAGTGACTAACTAGTCCTCAACAAAAGGCACGAAGAACCAAGCCGTGATGGAAATATAGTAAAAGGCGAATCTGTATCTGCAAAGAACAGCAATGAACGTAGCCTATGTCGTGCGATATGCCTAATTCAACATTTTGGATCAAGGCATAGGCCTATCATTGTTTGTAGGTATTTTTCCTTTTCAGAGACTTTAAAGGTGACGTAGATTATTGTGGATTGATCCTTCGGATTGAGGCCCTCTTTTCAATGTCAAGCATTCGGTGAGGCTCAACGAACTTACCATTACCACTTATCGTCCACCAAATTCACTGAATGTATAAGCAGTAGTAGTAGGTCAAGTAATCGTTTTTGTTGTTTACATGTAGAGCGATGTAGTGATTAGCTGATCGAGGTACTGTAAGTGATGAATATTCATACCCTACTGTGTTGATATGATTCTTTGCTTAACGTTTATAATAAAGGCAGTTATTTTCAAAACAAAATACGAATTGTACCATTTTTAATAATTTCTGGTAATCTTCACCTGTGCTTTTAGTACACAAAGTCATTACTTGGTACATTGAAACCAGGGACACCGCCAGCTTTTTATTGCAATATAGAGACACATATAAAGCTTGGCGATGTGTAAAGTTTTGTTCAAACATACAATGCAAATTGACTGTAATGTTTAGATTACTTTAGTTGTCTGCACGTATACTTGATATAGGTATACGACACCCATATGCACTAGTACATATATAGCTCGTTTCTGGTATGGTTGAATGGTAATTTTAAAAGGCAAAAGAACCATAGTGACCATTGCTTATTCACTGAAGTAAGTGGTTTGCGTAAAGCTATATGCATATTATATTTGCAGCTTATTAATCGGGGAGACACATTTAATGTTCTACCTATATATCCGCCATTGTTGCAAGGCCCATTCTGCTCAGGAGAAAGCCACAGTCGCGTGCACAGGATTTCGAAGGTAGCAATTTCTTTCTCCGACTGACTTAGTAAGGGGACTGAGCTCTCGTGGAAAGACCAGAAGTGAATGAAGAATTGTATAAAGAAAGGGGACTGCACTGGGGTCATTGAAGCCGAGGATTCGGGGTCTTCCAGAAGAAAACAATGACGTCAAATTGAGCATTCTGTGGCACGTGTAGACTATCAGTTATGTTTAAATAGGTTGGCACAACCGTAAGATTTTGCTAATACATACTTTATGATATGTTAAAAAATGGGGACGATTCCACTCACAGTAGTGGTCCAACTCTGCCCAGCTAAATACACAACTCACCTGACTGAACAATTTTCCATCAACTGACGATCGGAGGTAGGGAGGGGATGGCCCCGGGTCCACTTTTCTCACGCCACTGACCGCCATGAACGATCTCCTACCCAGTGACCAATTTACCCTCATTTGAATATTCTTGCACCGGAGCTTTATATACTGACTATATCAACAAGCGTAGAAGAGAATTCCCACATTTAACACATACACACAATGTATCAAATGATGCAAGGTGGCGGTGAATTGTGATTTGTCGCCGTTCTAGCTACTGTTCTGCGTTGACGTATCTAAGTCAAAAACAATACGTACAAACATTCCGTCATTCCTGACGATTTTCTTCTAAATTATGCTGGTAAATTCAATATTTTAGGCGACAATATTTTTTTCAGAATATTTCAACAACAAGTGAACTCTTCAAATTAGGAAAAAGAAACGAGGTTTGGCTGGATTAATGCTGTTGGTCTTTGGTATAACTCTTTTATTAGGTAAATGGCTAAAACTCAGGAAAGAAAAACCTATATATTAATGAGCCAGACACTAAACAACAAATGTATTTACGTTCCTTGTAACCACCTCCATGAGGCTGTATATATGTGCAGTGGATGTTATTGCTGGGATTTACCTCGAAAAAGCTGTTCGCTGAAACAATTGAAATGCTTTCTTGTAGTAATAATTTGATTGAGGAAATTACACTTTTTAGGAGGCTTTCCATTTGATCCAAACATCCACATATCATCACTTCAAAACGGTTGAGTGAATATCGGTTATATAATTCAGCAGTTGGATACTTTGGATAATTTCTTAATATCTTCGACGATGTTTATTCATGAATTATATGCAACAAAAAATGTTAAATGTCATTGGTTATGTCTAATAAGATATGGAAAAGATTTTTAACCTACCGAAAAACCTACGAAAAAAGTTTCAGAGCGACCATTTTTAACAAAGAAACTAAATAATATTTGCTAACATTTTAATAAATCTTTACAATGAAAGGACGAAGTCGTGTGCTCTAAAATATGGACCAAAGTCTGTAAACTGTAGCTCTAAAAAGCAAAACCAATTTTGTGCAAAACTCTACGAAAGATGATTTGCGTGTAATTTTGCAAGCCACGCCCAGGTCTATGGATAAGCGGAGTGTACATATGAGTAATCAGTAACAAGAAATCCGTAGTCATAACCGTGAACGTTTTACTATGATTGGCTACTGAACTGTATCATGTTTGAACAATAATCGGTATTCATAGACATACGTAGTTCTGAGAACGTGAAAGAAACCAACACAATGGAGAAGGATTTGCTCGGAATCGCTTTGCTTATACTAAAAGATGTATGCATTAAATTAGCAACGCCAAAGCTTTTCTGTTTCGGACAACGCATTGCATATTACGTGTAAGCAGTTTATTTATAATAATATTGCGTCAGTTTTTCACAGTAACTTTGCTACACGCTAAAGGGTATTGTTTGAATTGTTCGAGATTCTAGAATATTATACAGTTATGGAAACGACTAAATACACAATTAGGTTGCCACTACTGCATGTTGTAAAGCATATACAAACTTATGTTGTGTGTGTCCACTCAAACGTGGAACAATTCCTTCTCCTGACTAATCCACTAAATGAATCATTCCGATTTATTACCACACCATGTGAAAACTTCTGATTGTTTCATACTATGATTCAAAATATTGTACCCTCACCATTTCTTATGATAACCCATTCCCTCCCCTCCACAATCGTCAACACTTGTATTATCAAAAGAAGACAATACAGCATGGCATTGGCATATGGAACATTTAATTGTTGATGGGAAATTTGAATAACCGTTCTCCACAACTATTGTAACCTGTAAATACCTACAATGACAGTTCAGGCAAAACAGCGAAGCAATATTTAATACAGAAACCAACAAAATGAAACTGATTAATCATGGTGTTCTGTCAACAAAAGAGTTATTATCCAGTTCCTACGTATATAGAAATGGCGGATGCCATGTTACTGACAGAATATATTCGTATTAAAGATGCAATTAGTCCATAATATTACCACAAGAAATCTGTTTGAAATGTGACAATGGAATAGAGGTTTTAACAGGTGTATAAAGACCCATAGGTCTAAGCTAGTCATGCGTAGGCTTTTCTGGATGTTTACTAAAGTCAAAAGTTCAGGGTATATATAATTTAGATTTTTTTTTTTTTTTGTATCTGGCTGCGTATTCCCAGGCATGAAATAGCCATAGAAAAACAAATAAGCCTAATTAAAAACTTCATCTTGCTCGATGAAAATATCTAATTCACTGTATATTGTATTATCACTGGGAAAGGAATTTTAACCAGTTACCACCTATGGTAGCCTATTACTTGTGCACAGGCTACTAATTCACCCAATATTCAAGTTAATCTTATTTTTAAACGTACACCCCTGTCACTGCGCCAGATCTATACACTTAACTGAGCCCAACTTATGGTAACTCTCAATCAATGGTGTATGTATATACAGAACGTGTTGACGGTAATGGTTTATAATAGAAACTATTCGGTTGTGTAGCTGTCAAAATGAAAGTTACTCAAATTGAAGTGCTTACTATTACTTGGCATATTCTCCGACATGAACTATTGAGCTTCAGCTGTGTTCCTGTAAATATAGGCTGCCTGGCTTATACATTTTGCAAAGTAATCTTGTAGAATGCTGTGCACTGCTTCCATTGATGTTTATTTTCAAAATGTTGGTTCAACTTCTGTTTTGATTCAAAACGTGTTTTAAATATAACAAAATATATAGGCTCCACTTAGAAAAAGGTCAGCACCTGTAATATTGTTCTAGGACAAGCCCAAAATATAAAATACTAACCTTCAAAGATCAGGGCTATAGATATTTGGGCATTTGAATTATCATCGGAATATTGCCAAAAAACCCGTTCAAACACAGACAAACAGTTGAAATACTCTTCATTGTTGAAAATAGATCATATCTCGCGCACCCTACACCTATTTCAAAAATCTTATAAATAACATTTTCTTTAAAGGCTTTCTCACAAAAGTAATGCAATGAATTTCGGGATAGCGTCACAAAAGTGTTGTGAGAACAACTTGCACAATGTAGGTAATGTTCGCGTGTGCCTGTGCGGCTGGGCGTTGTATACTTGTATTGTATGTACGTGCATTGTTTATGTATTGTAATACTCTGGTAGAGGGGCGTGTCCACAGTTCTTATTACTAATATCCCGGTCACTTTTCAACCAATTACCACAAATTTTGCCAAAAATGATTGGAAATATATTAAATAATACGAATTCAACATTAAATACACCAAAAATACTATTTTGAGTATGTTTTCCTCAATAAGCTATTTGGGTACCTAATTTGCATAATTGAATACATAATTAGCCCAAAATTAGTGAAATTTATCATGTATGAAATCAACAATCGTTACCCTTTCCATTGATATAAAGTTTCATGTCCAAAATATTCCTGTGAATTGGTGAACTGCTTACTAAACTAGGTAACACTGCCTTGTAAAAGGAATATGCAAAAGGAACTTACAAACGTGGGACCATACTGCCAGTAAACAATGTGAATAAAATATGATTCAAAGTTTCACCTTTTTATTTACATAGGCTACAGATCTTTATAAAGTAGAAGGAGCAGTCGCAAGGGTTGCTAGTCGGTTTTCTGCGCCATCGATTGGTTTTAGTGGCCTATGGTTTTGGCATAGACGTGGTTTTTCTTGGTGATGCCATTTACGATCTGGTTCAGAGAAGCAATAACGAAGACAGACGAAATGAAAATTCAAGCGAACTGAACGACTCTAAAAGTAGCAGAGGAAAGTCAACATACTTTTCGGAGCTGCTTCTTGACCTTGCGAAAATTACTTATGGAACTCATTAATGAGATTTGATGGCCAAAGGTAGTTTTATTTCAATATTATTGCATAATTTTAATATGTTGCTGATGTCAGTAAAATTTACAGAGTACATTTACATGTCTGTTCCACCAACGCTTGAGATCACAATTGAAATGGAACCGAATTTTAAAAATAACAGCAAAAATACTCCAGATAGCTTTGAATCAGGTTTCAAGCCGTGTTTGTCAATACCATTGTTCCTTGGTCAATTTCATGCAAGACCATATAGCCCAAAATGACATCGGTTGTCATCCATGGGGTTTGTGTTGTTTGCAACAGGCAACGATGTACAATACCTGTATACAGGCGCAAATTGGTTTTTGCATGGCATCCACAGAAATTATTCTGCCATTAAAGTTGTACTGTGTGTTTAAACTAAGACATACATGATATATGTATGTCCAAATATTGGCATACCGTTTAAGAAGTCCATCCAAACAATTAAGGCAAATGAAGAAACTTCGGCATGGAATCCTGTATAAAGCTTTCCGAAAGAAGAGAAGAAAAACGATCAAAAGTGTAAAAAATCGATAATGTGTTGTACAAATAATGTATTCAATTAATCGCGCCCCTTTGTTTTAACAAGTGAAAGAAATACTATTAGATAATGCATTTTAAGTAAGAAGAAAACCCAACAACGTAACGAGTAATCTTAACAGTACAAGTGCACATGTACTAGTCTACACATAGTATTTAAACAGTACACACAGTATATTTATATTATCCTAATCATTATCCGAATCTTACTGCATTTAGCTAATGTCCGCTTTTGTAGTTACCGCTAGAAACCTGACAAAAGAATGAAGTGACTAACGTATACTCAACAAAAGGCACAAAGAACCAAGCCGCGAAGGACATATAGGCGAATCTGTATCTGCAAAGAACAGCACAGAACGTAGCCATATATCGTACGATAAGCCTAATGCAACATATTGGATGTAGGCCTAGGTCTTCCTATGTTTGAAGGTGTTTTTCTTTATCTGAGACCTTTAATGTAACGTAGGTTATTGTGGATTGATCACTCGGATCGAGGCTCTCAATTTCAAACTCGAAAATTCGGTGAGGCTCAACGAACTTACCATTACCACTTATAGTCCAGCAAATTCACTGAATGTATAGGCAGTAGTAGTAGGTTAAGTATCGTATTTCGTGTTTACTTGTAGAGTAATTTAGTGATTAGCTGATCGAGGTACTGTAAGTGATGAATATTCATACCCTACTGTGTTTATATGCTTCGTTGCCTAACTTTCATAAGATGGGTAGTTTTCTTAAAAACAGCTTTACGAATTTACAGTTTTGTAATAATTTGTGGTAATCTTTACCTGTATTTTTATAACACAGATTCATTACTTGGTACATTGAAACCAGGGACGCCGCCAGTTTTTAATTGCAATATAGTGAAAAATACAAAGCCTGGCGATGTGTATTGATTTTGCTGAAACCAGCAGTGCAACTCTAATGTTTTGCTACTGTTATGTTTAAATTACCCTAGTTGTCTGTACGTATACTTGATATAGGTATACGACACCCATATGCACTAGTCCTTAGATAGCTCGTTTCTGGTTTGGTTGAATGGTAATTTCAAAAGACAAAAGAACCATAGTTGAGATCATTGCTTATTCACTGAAGTAAGTGGTTTGCGTATAGCTATATGCATATCACATTTGCAGCATATTAATGGGGGAGACACACTTAGTGGTCTACCTATCTATCTGCCAATGTTACAAGGCACATTCTGCTTAGTTGAACCCACAGTTGCGTGCACAGGATTCGAAGGTGGAGGTAGCAAATTCCAATTTTTCTCCGACAGACTTACTTAGGAGACTAAACTCTTGTGGAAGGGCCAGATGCAAATGAGGAATTTTCTAAATGAGGTGGACTGCACTAGGGTCATTGTAGCCGGGAGATTTGGGGTCCTCCCGATGAAAACAATGACGTCGAAGGGAGCATTCTGTGGCACGTGTAGACTGTAATTTATGTCTAAATAGGTAGGCACAACCGTAAGATTTTGCTAATAAATACTGTATGTTATGTTTCTAAAAAGAGTGAGGTCTATTGTACTCGCAGTAGTGGTCCAACTCTTCCCAGCTGAATACAAAATCACCCGACTGAACCATTTTCCATCGACTGACGATCGGAGATAGGGAGAGGGTGGCCCCGGATCCACTTTTCGCACGCCATTGACCGCCATGAACGATCTCCTACCCATTGACCAATTTACCCTCATTTGAGTATCCTGGCACCTGTCATAATGGTTTTCCTTAAGTTCAGAGCTTAGATACTGACTATATCAACAAGCGTAAAATAGAATTACCATCTAACAAATACACAAAATGTATCAAATCATGCCAAATGGCGGTGGCTTGTGAGTTGTCGCAAATCTAACTACTGTTCTGTGTTGACGAATCTAGGTCAAACACAATACGTACAAACATTCCGTCATTCCTGACGATTTTTTTTATCTTAGGAATGCTTGTAAATTCTATATTTTAAGCGTCAATATGTTTTTTTTTTTAGAATTCTTCAACAAGTGAAGTCCTCAAAGTAATAAATGAAAAAGAGGTGCGTGTTTTTCATATACGCGTAAATCCACTCCTTCGAAAGGGGTGCTATTCTAACAGCAGAACAGTTACCCTTTGCAATTTCCCAAAACAGCTAACCATTTCAAGAAATGTTTTCAAATGATAGTTTTGGGGATTAATGCTGATGGTCTTTGGTATAACTCTTGTATTAGGTATATGGCAAAGAACCAGGAAAGAAAGCGTTGTTTCTATTGTCAATCTCATATCAAAGAGAATGAAAGCAAGGATAGTTCTGACCATCTATACATTTAGCTACAATTAACCAGACACTAAACGTTACGTTCCTTGTAACCAGCTCTACGAGGCTGTATTGGGTGTGGTGGATGTTTTTTTTTTTCTGGAGTTTACCTCGAAAAAGCTGTTGGATAAATAATTGAAAACATTTCAATTGAAATGTTTTCTTGTAGTAATAGTTTGATCGAGGAAATTACACTTTGTAGGAGGCTTTTCCATTTGATCACAATCATCACTTCAAGAAACGGTTGAGTAAATATCGGTTATATAATTCAACAGTTGGATACTTTGAATTATATACAACGAAGAATGTAAAATGCCAAAGGTTATGTGTAATAAGATATAGAAGAGGTTTTTTAACCTACCTACTAACCTACCACATAACAAAAATGTCTCATAGCGACCATTTTTAACAAACAAACTTAATAATAGCCTATTCGCTCATATTTTAATAAATCTTTGCAATGAAAGGACGAAGTCGTGTGCTCTAAAATATGAACAAAGTCTGTAAACTGTAGTTCTAGAAACAAAACCAATTTTATGCAAAACTGTACGAAAGAATGTTGATGACGTGAGTGTAATTTTATAAGCCACGCTAAAGTCTATGGATAAGTAGAGTGTACATATGAGTAATCAGTAACAAAAAATCCGTAGGTCATAACCGTGAACGTTTTACTATGATTGGCTACTGAACCGTATCATGCTTAAACAATATTCGGAATTCATAGATATACGTAGGACTCAAAACGTGAAAGAAACCGAGACAATGGAGAAGGATTCGCTCAAAATCGTTTTACTAATGATAAAAGAAATATAAATTCACTTAGCAACGGGAACGTCATTTTGCTTCGGGCAATGTCTTGTATATCACGAGTGCGCAGTGTATTTATACTTTTACACTGTTATGTGTGCCCACTAACCAGGGTAACTATGTATTCTTCTGACTAATTCCCTGAATGATTCATTAACGATAACCCACACCCTCCCCTCCCGCTTCTCTTACCCTTCAACTCTTGTATTATCAAAATAAGACGATACAGGCATGAGCATAAGAATATAGAACATTTAATTGTTGATGGGTACTTTGAATAAGCGCTCTCCACAACAATAGTAACCTGTACATACCTACAATGATAGTTCTGGCCAAACGGGAAGCAATATTTAGTACAGAAACCAAAACAAATGAAACTGATTAATCATGGTGTTCTGTCAATAACAGAGTTATTATCCAGTTCCTACCCAAAAAGACATGGCGGTTGCCATATAACTGACAGGATATATTCGTATTCAATTAGTCCATTATATTGCCACAAGAAGTCTGTATGAAATGTGACAACCGAATGGATGTTTTAAAAGGTGTGCTAATGTGAGCAGTGTGACTTGGCCATTTAACAGCAACGTGCAGAATGGCATACCCCGACTGGTGATGGTTGGTCATGTCAGGGAAGAATGTGGCTATTAAATTAACATGGAAAGTATAGGATCACTACTACACTCTTAAAACGACCTTGAAATTTTTCCGACCAGAAATTCTAGTCAAACTATTTGTCACTAGAAAAGGATCGGCTTGACAATATATTTGATGTCCAGGTCGGCTAGTTATATCTAGGCCTAGTAGGGTGCTCAAAAGTGTCGTGCATTGAAGCCACGGATTTGATTGTAACCTCACAATTCTTTCACATTATGCGATCGAAGTTCATTCTGGGTATATACGACTAATAAACTGTCACAAGTTTGTATAAAATAACTCTTCTCTGTCATCTGTGTCCAAAGATAGAACTTCACTGTACTAACGTTCATGGCCCTAGGCTAGTACTGAGTAATAGGAATATTTAGTAACCGCGGTAAAGATAGAACTTAGACTAGGGCCTAAATATGCAAATAACCACTAGTCTAACTTTTACTTACAGTTACTTGATAGGCATTGGTTAGTATAAACGTGTAAAAGTTATGATATCGTTACAAACGAGATTGGAATAGGCCATATTTCGTCAACAAATGGCTTGACGTTACTAGTTAAGCTGAAAATATCCTAATTAGTATAGTATATGCTGATGGTGATGGTGGGTTTGTCAGGTCTGGAGCAGCCTCCCTGATTTATATTAAATAATATAACATTCTGAATATTTTGCTTGTCTGCCTACCAATATTACAACAACAACCAAGAATAGTCTGTCTTTTTTGCCAACTTGCAGGAGCCGTGCGAAGCTAAACTAGTAATTGCTCATAGTGACTGATAGGCTACACGCAGATGCAGAACGAACTTGTTGAGAATGCTAGCCGATCTAAATGGCAATGGTCCACAGTCGTTAAAATACTAGAGCTAGCCTAGGCCACTAGGGCCTATATAACTGTTCAAAAGAACTAGTAAAAAACTCACCCCCCCCCAAAAAAAAAATGATGGCTTGTTGTTTATTGCTGACTTAGGTCTAATTTAAAAAGACCCATATGTCTAAACTAGTAATGCGTAGGCTATGCTACATGTTAACTAAAGTCAAAAGTTCAGGGTATAATTTAGATATAAACTTGTGTGAAGCTTACATCGCAATAGCTGTTACATATGCTGCGTATTCGCAGGCATGAAATATCCATAGAAAAGGGTATATGCCTAACTGACAACTTTTATCTTGCTCGATTGAAATATCTAATTCACTGCATGTTGTATTATCACTAGGAATTTTACCAGTTCCTGTGACTTATGGTGGCCTATTACATGTGCACAGGCTACTAATTCACCCAATATTCCAGTCAACTGTTTTTGTTTTTTAAAACTTGCACTCCTTTTACTGTGCCAGATCTATACACTTCACTGAGCCCAACTCAAGGTAACTCTCAACCAATGGTGTATGTATATACAGAACGTGTTGAAGGTACTGATTTATTGTAGAAACTAGAATGTTGCGTACGTAGCTGTCAAAATTAAAGTTACTTAAATTGAAGTGCTTACTAGTATTTTGCATATTCTCCGACAAGAACTATTGAGCTTCAGCTGTGTCCCTGAGGTCTAGGCTGCCTGGCTTATACATTAGGCCAATCAATCCTATGTAATGCTGTGCACTGTTACTAAGTTGCCCGATAATGCGGTCGAAAAACAGTGCACACTAATTGCTTATTCTTCAGATTCTTGAATCAGGTTTAACAATAAAGTACACTCCTGTTAATTGCATGATCCGTTTAACACTTCAATGGGAACAATGTGACTTAGAGAATTATGATTGTGATTATATTGATGATTGTATCATGATTTGATCATAAAAACACAGACAATTTGCTGTGCTATTATAGTTTGCTGCATGGTTTTTAAATGATATGGCAGCAATGGTTAAGGTTCATTGCTGTATAAACGTCCCTGCCCACCCACTGATGGTGGTGATGAATGCCACAATGTGATTATTTTCATTTCGCCACCATTAATGCATTGGTACAGTATTATAAACTAATGTTTAATACGAGCTGTCTGACGACATAATTAATGCAGTAAAGCTGCTTTTACTGTAAGAAACAAATAAAGTCGATATTAGTAGTGGTATTTTTTTATTGTTATTGTCCATTTGTAGCATTTCTCAATTTGGAGCAATACCTGATCATGATTTTTAAACCCTCAATATAAAAGTCATTGCACAGCTGGATGCAGCTTATATCCCGATATTCCTATTGCACGGAGTTCCTAAGAGTTCATTAATAACAACAAAATAGTACAAACTTCAAATGGCAGTTACACATGAATGATTGGTAACTTTTCTTTGGAAATTCTATGGCCAATGCCTGAGAAATATGAAGTTGAAGTTCCATTGTTGTTCTTTAGCTCTTGTAAAAAAAAGGGGCAACTATTTTTCTTTAACAATTAACAAACTCATATTTTCAATCTGATGAAGATGAAGTTGTTTTTGCTTGATATACTGATACTTTTATGACTTTTTTCCCACGTCTTGCGCACGTTATGACACCACTTTTGTTCATATATGACCCCTGTAGAGTGAGTTATGTACCAATTTGTTGATGATGTCACAGAAATGTTACATTGACTTGTGTACAAGAACGTTAGTTAAAATAGGATACAAATACTCTAACTTGGGACAAATTTAAATGTCTGTTTGCTTTGAACTACATACAAATGAAGATTACCTAATCTTCTGAATCGCTATATTTTCACTGTCGCCAAGAAAGTCTTCACAATCGTTATCTAGAAACAGTTCTTGCACATCGCCAGGTATAACTTTCTCGGGTCATCTCAGCTCTAGTGATTCTGTCCATTCATTGTCAACAATGTTTCCAGCTTCATAACTACTTACGATCGCTGTGCGCCAGTCTCTAGCAATGAAGTTTGATCTAAGAATGTTTAGCTTAAGAATATGCTGGCATGGTGGTAGCAATGACATATCAATGATCTTGTTCTGCTTTGTAAATTTGCGATCAAAGATTGTATATCTGGCTTCATTGACATATTTACCCTTTAGGATATATAGCAATGCCACATATTCCTCAAGATCTGATGGTGCAAGAGTTGTATTAGATAACAACACAGGCACATATCGCAAGGTCTTCAGAATGAGCGACATTGACCTAACACCAGCACAGAAGACATCACTTATTGGCTTTCACGCTTTCACAGACAACGACTTCAACTCTTCCTTCTTTGAAAAGGAAAACAAACCTGCTGGAAGCTGCTGGAATGTAAGCCCTAATTCCTCGATACTTTATCAAATATTGCGGTATCTTCTGCTTTGTATGTGGAATTTGGGCTTTTAACCCAAGATATTCCCCCGCCCAGAGAGAATCCCCCTTCCATGGGGTTGCGTTCAGGATTTGGGCTTTTTACCCAAGATATTCTTATTCCTTATGAATTCTAGTTCAGAAAAAAAAAACATGAGATAAAGCCTACTTCCAGGTGATACCTAGCTGATTCATAGCCTGGCTTATAACTATATTAAATCACTAATTTCATTTTCCATAGAACTGGAACAAATATTACATGCACTTGTGCGTTGTAAGATGTAATAGGGTGACGGTAACCAGCCAGAAGTCCACTGCGAAGTTTAAGGGAAATGTCAAGGTGTTAATTGTGTGTGTGTGTGTCCAAAACTCTTCCCAAGAGTTTGTGTTAAGATGTTGCCATGGATATGGCAAAATTAAGAAAGAAATGTTTGCTTTGACTTGCAAACTCCACGGGTATTCGGACGCTCAAATCTAAATAAAAAATTTAGTTGTGACTTAGGTTGAGTCAAATTGTCAAATTGTTGTGTTAGATATGCAAAGTTTAGGTTGGTTTAATTTTTCAAATACCTGTAATACAAGCAAACATGAGATGAAAAAACAAACATGGCTTGATTTATCATAGGATATCATTATTAATATACTTTAGTTTCAGTTTCAAAAACAGTAATATGAATTTAAAAATGGGATCAGATTTTCTTGCCCTCACCCTTTGCTTTTCAAGTGAGAAATAATTCATAGACTATTACTGCTTATCTTGTTTATTGTTTTCACTATTTCGTCACTGCAGATTGGAACCATTTTGACTGAGTTCCTGTCTAAGGTTAGCCAGACTCAACTATTTATTGTAATCATAGGAGAGAAGAGAAGGAACCCAGAGCAACAATTTGTGATACTAGAAAGGATAGCAATACCAGCTAGTTTTCTGAACAATGTAGTTGATCTATGTTTCAAAGTGCTTTGTGTATCGGACCTTTACCACCCTTGGAGTCTTGTAACGTGTGGGATTTCATTCAAGAGATATTTACGGGCTCGGGGAGGGGAAGGGGAGACTAAGGTTAACATAAAGTGTTTTGACCTTGAAGAATGTTGTATCATGCACTGCGGAAACTTGAAATGATATGTGAAACAGGGTGCATACACGCCATGAAAAAACCTGGAAAGTCATGAATATTTCTATTTCATTTGCGGCATTGAAAATCATGATAAAGAGTCAACTAGCTTTAATGGTCATAGGAATGTAACATTTATGAAAAAATATATTGAATGTACTGTTTAATTTTTATTCTTTTTTGTCGTTAGGGCGATCTTTGCAATTCAATGTGCACCTAACATTATCTCTCCCATATTATGATCCAGTTAAGTTAAGCTAAAATTAAATGTATTACTATGGTGAACGGCAGCGCAGTTGGTGGATTGATGAACTGCGGCGCAGTCGGCGGAATGGTGAACTGCGGCGCAGTCGGCGGAATGGTGAACAGCGGCGCAGTCGGCGGAATGGTGAACGGCGGCGCAGTTGGCGGATTGGTGAACTGCGGCGCAGTCGGCGGAATGGTGAACAGCGGCGCAGTCGGCGGATTGGTGAACAGCGGCGCAGTTGGCGGATTGATGAACGGCGGCGCAGTTGGCGGATTGGTAAACTGCGGCGCAGTCGGCGGAATGGTGAACGGCGGCGCAGTTGGCGGATTGGTGAACTGCGGCGCAGATGAAACGAAGTGTTGAACCTGGTCTTCTAGGTTATTTTACTCGTCGTCCGATCCGACTTCCTGGGCTGGTCCACCACTGTTTTTGCCAATAGATGACTCGTTCGTCTCCTAACTCATGGTCACAATCGTTCTACCCCTCCTATTCGGAGCCGGGAACCGCCCCTTCGTCCGAGCCCGTAGTTGCTTTTAAACAGAAACTACTTCCTATACCTATAACGTGTGAACCTACACTTAAACCTATTAGAAACATAAACCACGCCCAGTCTTAAACCATCAACCAATAAAACATGATTAAATACGACATGCGTGCTGGTTAAGATTTACCCAGACCTAACATTTTTGGCCCCTGGAACGTAAACTAGACGTCCTACTCCGTGACCTCCAAAATCGGTCAACACGAGAGAGTTCCCCCTTAACAGTTGTTCATAAATCAAGCAAGTTACACCCCCTTATAAGATTTTATCTAACAAACAATTCCCGTAAAGCGTCTAATAATGTAAAGAATCAACCCAAGTTAAAACATTTGATTGGATAAAATACATGTTTACGCTAACGACAAACAAGGAGCTTTGACGTGTCGTTACATCGGATATTCAATAAGTAAATAGTTGCTTCTTGAGGCAGTACGTCCTGGACATGTGAGAGTCACATGCAAGGCCAACTAGTGTAACCCACACTTAGACATTAAAATGGCACCATGAATTTCTACTTTACTACAATAGGAACCAAAATCTGTAAACGGTAGCTCTGACGAAAAAAAATTGTGTGCAAAACTCTACGAAAGAATGTTGATGACGTGCCTGTAATTTTACAAGCCACGCTAAAGTCTATGAATAAGTTGAGCGTACACATGAGTGATCAGTAACAAGAAATCCGTAGTCATAACCGTGAACGTTTTAATATGATTTTCTACTGACCCGTGTCATGCTTGAAAAATAATCGGAATTCATAGACATAATAAGTGCTGAAAACGTGAAAGAAACCAAGACAATGGAGAAGGATTCGCTCAAAACCGTTTTACTAATGACAAAAGAAATATAAATTCACTAAGCAACAGCAACGTCATTGTGCTTCGGGCAATGTCTAGAATATCACGAGTACGCAGTATTTATACTTATATTGCGTCATTTGTACACTGTAACTTTGCTATATGCTCAAGTACAAAGATATTGTTAGGGTTGCTCGAGATTCCAGAATATTATACATTTATGGAAATGGCAAAACACACAATAAGGTTGCCACCATTGCATGTTGTGAAGCATATATAAACTTATTTAATGTGTGTCCTCACCAGTGGAACAATTTCTTCTCCTGACTAATCACCTAAATGAATCATTCCGATTTATTACCACACCATGTGAAAACTTCTAATTGTTTCATACTTTGACTCAAAATATTGTACCTTCACCACTTCTGAATGACCACCCCTTACCCCCCCCCCCAACCCCCATCTCTATTCAACTGTTGTATTATCGAAAGAAGACGATACAGGTATGAGCATAGGAATATGGAATAATTAATTGTTGATGGGCTATTTGAATAAGCGCCCTCCACAACTATATTAACCTGTACATACCTACAATGACAGTTCAGGTCAAACGGCGAGGCAATATTTAATACAGAATACTAAACAAATGAAACTGATTAATCATGGTGTTCTTTCAATAACAGAGTTATTATCCAGTTCCTACCTATATAGAAATGGCTGCTGCCATATAACTGACAGTATATATTCGTATTCAAGATGCAATTAGTCCATTATATTACCACAATAAATCTGTATAAACTGTTACAGTGGAATGGAGGTTTAACAGATGTGCTTATGTGAGCCTTGTTTCGTGTACTGTGCTGGCCATTCAACAGCAACGTACAGAATGGTATACCCCGACTGGTGATGGTTGGTCCTGTCAGGGAACAGAGTGACGATTAAATTAACGGAGGAAGTAAAGCATCACTGCTACACTCTTCAAACAACCTTGTAATTTTTCCGCCCAGAAATTCTAGTCAAAATATTTTTGACTTGAAAACGATCGGCTTGACAAGATATTTTCGTTACAGTAACTCTGATATAGTTAATTTACAAGCCGACAACTGACAACGTATCCGTAGTCACTGCTGAGTTTGCGCATTGCTTGTAAAATTCAGACGTTTTAATTAAACATTATTGTTGGCAAGCAACCATTGGCTTAGACCAATGCTTCATCAAGTTAGCGTACTATCAGTATCACTAGAGGTTCAACGATGGACGATAACGAGGGCAATATTGTGTCCAAAATTACAAAACGCTGGTTAACAAAATACATCGACACATTGAACAGTACCGGCGACACGTCTTGCAAACGTTCGCTCTTTTTATGCAATGAGTAAAGCCGGTATATATAACACCCGTTGAAGTCGTTCAGACTAGGCTTAACGTTAAAGGGAACATCAGTTCAAAGACGCTTGCATTTTGTACCAGGGTGTGTTATTGTTTGATTTACTAACGCTCTTAGGGCCTACGCTGCCCAGGTCGGCTAGTTATATCTAGGCCTAGTAGGGTGCTCAAAACTTTCGTGCATTGAAGCCACGGATTTGATTGTAACCTCACGATTCTTTCACATTATGCGATCGAAGTTCATTCTGGGTATATACGACTAATAAACTGTCACGAGTTTGTAAAAAATAACTCTTCTCTGTCTTCTGTGTCCAAAGATAGAACTTCACTGTACTAACGCCCTAGGCCCTAGGCTAGTACTGAGTAATAGGAATATTTAGTAACGGTACAAATAAGAATTAGACTAGGGCCTAAATATCCCTATAACCACTAGTCTAACTTTTACTGACAGTTACTGGATAGGCATTGGTTAGTATAAACGTGTAAAAGTTATGATATCGTTACAAACGAGAATGGTATAGGCCTTATTTCGTCAACAAATGGCCTGACGTTACTAGTTAGGCTCAGCATTAATAAGTATATATCCTAATTAATATAATATATACTGATAATGATGGTGGGTTTGCCGGGTCTGGAGCAGCCTCCCTGATTTATTTTATTTATATAACTTCCATTCTGAATATTTTGCTTGTGTGCCTACCAATATTACAACAACAAACAATAATAGTATGTTTTTGTTTATCTGTTTTTGGCCAACCTGCAGGAGCCGTTCGAATCTAAATTAGTATATGATAGTGACTGATAGGCTACATGCAGATGCAGAAAGAACTTGTTTAGAATGCTAGCCAATCTAAATGACAATGGTTCCACAATAGTTAAAATACTAGGCCTATATAACTGTTCAAAAGAACCAGTAAAAACTTGATTTTCAAATTCAAACCCCCAAAATGATGGCATGCTGTTTATTGCTGGCTTAGGCCTGATTTATAAAGACCCATAGGTCTAAGCTAGTCATGCGTAGGCTATTCTGGATGTTTACTAAAGTCAAAAGTTCAGGGTATATAGAATTTAGATATAATTTATTTTTGTACCTTACATCGCTGTGGCTGTAGTGCTGCGTATTCGCAGGCATGAAATAGCCATAGAAAAAAGTATATACCTAATTGAAAACTTTATCTTGCTCGATGGAAATATCTAATTCACTGTATATTGTATTATCACTGGGAAAGGAATTTTAACCAGTTACTCTGGCCTATGGTAGCCTATAACTTGTGCACAGGCTACTAATTCACCCAATATTAAAATCAATCTTTTTTTAAACGTACACCCCAGTCACTGCACCAGATCTATACACTTCACTGAGCCCAACTTAATTAAGATAACTCTCAACCAATGGTGTATGTATATACAGAACGTGTTGACAGTAATGATTTATAATAGAATCGGAATATTGCCAAAAACCAGTTCAAACACAGACAAACAGCTGAAAAACTCTTCATTGTTGAAAATAGATCATATCTCGCGCACCCTACACCTATTTTCAAAAATCTTATAAATAACATTTTCTTTACAGGCTTTTCTCACAAAAGTAATGCAAAGATTTTCGGGATAGCGTCACAAAAGCGTTGTAAGAACAACTTGCACAATGTAGGTACTGTGCGCGTGTGCCTGTGCGGGTGGGCGTTGTATATTTTTTATACAACACCTAATTGTATTCTGGTCATTTGATTGGTCAATTGCTCGTTGATTGCATGCAAAATCCGCTCTATTCCACTCTATGAAATAGAACTGGGTTATACTTTTTTGGTAGCACTTTTTTTCAATGGTAAGAGTGCAGAGAAACCTGTCTGTTCAAAAGAATATGTTGCATGAGTGCATTTTACCCATCTTAATATAATATGTTGTATAAAACAAATAATGAATGGTTTCCATTCGTGCAATAGTGCAAATATTTCATTCGTTGAAAGATGTAATTTTTTCCATTCAACTCGGCTGCGCCTCGTTGAATGGAACATTCCATCTTTCAACTCATGAAATATTTGCACTATTGCACTCATAACCATTCATTATTTGTATAGTATTGCATATACGTGTATTGTTTATGTATTGTATATTCTGGTAGAGGGGCGTGTCCACAGTCCTTATTACTAATATCTCGGTCACGTTATAACCAATTTCCCCAAATTTTGCCACAAATGATTGGAAATATATTAAATAATACGAATTCAACATTAAATACACCAAAAATACTATTTTGAGTATGTTTTCCCAAATAAGCTATTTGGGGACCTAATGTGCATATTTGAATAAATAATTAGCCCCAAATTAGTGAAATTTATCATGTATGAAATCAACAATCGTTACCCTTTCCATTGATTTACATTTTCATGTCCAAAATATTCCTCTGAATTGGTGTACTGCTTACTAAACTAGGTAACACTGCCTTGTAAAATAAATATGCAAAAAGGAACTTACAAACGTGGGACCATACTGCCAGTAAACAATGTGAATAAAATATGATTCAAAGTTTTACCCTTTATTTACATAGGCTAGAGATCTTGCTAAAGTAGAAAGAGCAGTCGCACGGGTTGTTAGTGGGATTTCTGCGCCGTCGATTGTTTTGAGCGGCCTATGGATTTGGCATAGACGGAGTTTTTCTTGGTGATGCCATTTACGATCTGGTTCAGAGAAGCAATAACGAAGACAGACGAAACGAAAATTCAAGCGAACTGAACGACTCTAAAAGTAACAGAGCAAAGTCAAAATACTGTAACGTGAATGGCCTTTATACTCATCCGTAGTAAACTGTACTTAGCTTCATAGCCAGCCATGTCATGAATATTCATAATCTATTAGGATGTAATTTTAGGGGGTTAAATGTTAATTGCTGTGTTTTAAAGACTAATTAAGAGAGTTATGGATTTAGTAAACCAGCATTATCATTAAGTTAAATGTCTACGACATGTCTGCACATGTTTGGGGGCATAATGTTATTGTTGTTAATTAAATAGTTAAAGGGATTGTACTTCTCATGTTGTACTGTTATATTGCGTGGTATATGGACCAGAGTGAGACGGTCAAATAAATGCCTATAAAATTGTTCTTTTCTAAAGAACTGGCACTCACACACTCTAAAGTCTTGTGCGCAGAGTCATTTTTGATGTGTGTTTGTAACCTGGCCTGGTCTCTAGATGCTGCCCTGCGGTGGTTAACTGATACACAGACTAGCAACGATTTATCCATACAGATCTTTTGGCAGTATTCTTGGCCGTGTTAAGGACCCCTCGGAACGCAATAACTGGTGGCAGCGATGGGATTCTGAACTCCTGGAGAAGACTACCAAACCAGACCACAGGATCTGAAGAACACAACAGAAAAAGACTGGCTCTCCGACAGAAAGACTCTGGTTCTAACAGAAAAGATTGGCTCACCATCGAGGGACTCTGATGTTTTCTCACAGAAAAGACTCTGGTTCTCACAGAAAAGATTAACTCACCAACAAGGGACTCTGATGTTTTCTCACAGAAAAGACTTTGGTTCTAACAGAAAAGATTGGCTCACCATCGAGGGACTCTGATGTTTTCTCACAGAAAAAACTCTGGTTCTAACAGAAAAGATTGGCTCACCATCGAGGGACTCTGATGTTTTCTCACAGAAAAGACTCTGGTTCTAACAGAAAAGATTGGCTCACCATCGAGGGACTCTGATGTTTTTTCACAGAAAAGACTCTGGTTCTCACAGAAAAGATTAACTCACCAACAAGGGACTCTGATGTTTTCTCACAGAAAAGACTCTGGTTCTAACAGAAAAGATTGGCTCACCATCGAGGGACTCTGATGTTTTCTCACAGAAAAGATTGGCTCTACAACGAGGGACTCTGATGATTTTTACAGAAAAGACTCTGGTTCTATAAACAAAGAAGACTGGTAATTTTTACGGAAAGAGTTTGGATTCCCATGCTGAGGAACATAGTGCAGAGAACAAGAGCAACTTTCTGACTGATCTACAATGCAGTCTGGCAATATCAGAGTTTGAACCACTGATAGAGAGGAATTTCGGTATCTGAAGAAAGAACACTTTCGGACTAGTCAAATTATTCCCGAAATAATCAAGAAATACTCTGCATACACCATATGCACCAACTATGTCAGAGGCACGTTCAAGTGAACATTGGATGCTAATGGACGAATGTACGTCACCTGTAAGTTCACAGCCATCAAGGAATCCATTTCAGAAGGAAGAAAGACACCAGACCAATCCTTTCCTGAATACAGACTTCGACCAAAGGGATCAGAACCAGTCCTTATACTACACTCCATATCAAAGAGAAAGTCATGGATATGTGCCCAGAACCAACAATCAGTTCAGGTACCCCCAATCATCTGGAGCACGTGTAACAGCTAACACTCCGACATATGACGGGTCAACCCCATGGAAAGATTTTCTCGTTCAGTTCGAGATAGTCTCAGAACTCCATGGCTGGAGCCCGCTTTCGATGGCATTAAACCTGGCAGCAAATCTCAGAGGGCCAGCTCAAGCACTATTGACAGATCTCCCTGAAGAGTACAGGAGAAATTACCCAGCTCTAACAGTAGCATTAAAGCAGAGGTTCGCTCCAGAAAATCAATGCGAATTGCACAAAGCCCTACTCCGGAACAGAAGCCGTAAAATGACAGAGAGTCTACCAGAATTGGCACAAGATCTGTGAAGACAAGTAGTTAAGGCCTATGCTGATGCTCCCAGCTCCATGCATGATGCATTGGCAAAAGATTATTTTGTTGACTGCTTGCAAGACCCAGATACCAGATGGCGGGTTTACCAATCTAGACCTGCGACTCTACAGGAAGCTGTCACTATTGCAGTTGAAATGGAGGCTTTCACCATTGCAGAGCAGAAGAAAGGTGCTGCAAGAAAGCTTGTTCGAGCTGTGGCTTCCGGCGAAACTGTGACTTCCGGTGAATTTGTTCAGACAAAAACCAGAGAGCAGACTCAGCAGACTCAAAGTGAGATGACAAGCGCCCTCATCGAAGCTATTAAGAGCGGCTTTGACGAACTTAAAGGCGAGCTCAATAATAATAACAGGGGCCAGAGATATACAGGAAGTAACAGACAAAGTGGAGTGGAGTTCAGAGGACGATGTTTTAAATGCAACAAGCAAGGTCATAGGGCTAGAGATTGTCCTGAAGATGCCATGCAAACATCACCACAGGAAAACTCCAACCTGTCGAGTTTAGGGGTCGAAGGTCGGCAGTAGGGGACAACAGACCCTCCGTGAAGTCAGCGAAAAGGGGAAGAAGTAGCCGAGATGTTACAGTTGAAGGGCAATTGGAGAACGTCAAATTGTCATTTGTCGTAGACACCGGGGCAGATGTCACCATCGTAAGGCCAGATGTCTACAATGCCATTTCTGAAGAGTTAAGGCCGAAGTTGCAAAAATCTTCAGTGCAAGTGGGAATGGCAAATGGACAGCCCTTAGGCTACGACGGCTTCGCAACTTTCTCGCTGAGTATTAAAGAAAAGTTGGTCCAGTACAAAGTATGGGTAGCGGACATCGAGACTGAAGGAATCCTGGGAATTGATTTCTTGCGGGACTACAACTGTCAGATTGAGGCTGGTAGCGGAAAGGTGACAATAGGAGAGCAAACCTCCGGGAATGTGGAACAAGTTGAAGTGTCTTGCTGCCGCATTAGGATTGCCGAGAATGTCATGATTCCTCCTGGCTGTGAAGCAGTTGTACCGGGATCCCTGGAAAAAAAATCCAATGGAATTGCCGTTGTAGAGATGCTGCCGAGGTTTATTGAGAAACATGGAATGATGGTAGCTCGAGCAGTGGTTGATGCCTCGATGTCAGTTATCCCAGTAAGAGTGCTGAACCTGACGGACCAACACAAGACGATCTATGAGGGTACAAATGTTGCCACCTGTGAACCTGCCAAGGAGATCTCCTGCCGAATGATCAACACTAGCCCTACTGAAGAGAAATGTTCCAAAGAGTCAACGGCAATCCCACGTGAGATTCATGCCGACTTGAAGGATCTTCTAGATAGGAGCACCAATTTGCTTGAACCACGGCAGAGAGATCAAGTTATGAACTTACTATATGCCTATAGAGACACTTTTGCCACTACTTCAATAGATATCGGAAAGACAAATCTGGTGAAACATAAAATCAACACTGGGACAGAACGACCAATAAGACAAACTGCTAGAAGGTTACCAACTCATCGCCGAGACAAAGAACAGACAGAGGTACAGCGCATGTTAGAGGGAGGCATTATTCAGCCTTCATCCAGTCCCTGGTCTTCACCGATAGTCTTAGTAACAAAGAAAGATGGCAGTACTCGATTCTGCGTGGACTACCGACGTCTCAACGATATCACAATCAAAGATTCATACCCCCTTCCACGGATTGATGACAGTCTGGACGCATTATCCGGGGCTAAATGGTTTTCGACCTTGGATATGAAGAGCGGGTACTGGCAAGTAGAGATGGACCCTGCTGACAAGAGCAAGACTGCGTTCATTACAACCAGTGGTCTCTACGAACTTTGGTCTCTGCAATGCTCCGGCGACTTTTGAACGTTTAATGGAGAGAGTGTTGAAGGGACTTCACTGGCAGACTTGTCTTCTGTACTTAGATGATATAATTGTCTTTAGTAAGACTTTTGATGAAGAGCTAGTTCGTCTAACACAGGTGTTCAACCGCATCAAAGAAGCCGGACTGAAGTTAAACCCCCAGAAATGCTGTCTGTTCCAGCAAGAAGTATCATACCTAGGACACTTGGTGTCTTGTGAGGGCGTTTCCACCGATCCAGTTAAAGTCAAAGCAGTGAAAGATTGGCCAACACCGATGACAGTAACTCAACTGAGAAGCTTCTTGGGTCTCTGCACTTACTACAGGAAGTTCGTAAAGGGATTTGCCGACATAGCAAAACCTCTCCACAAACTCACCGAAAAGGAGTCAAAATTCACATGGTCAGAGGAATGTGAAGGAGCTTTCCAGAAATTGAAGACTGCCCTAATCACAGCACCAATACTGGCCTACCCAACAGATGATGGAACCTACATAATCGACACCGATGCTAGTAACTTTGGACTTGGATGTGTACTGTCACAATGTCAGGAAGGACAAGAACGAGTCACGGCATACTTTAGCCGAACATTGTCTAAACCTGAAAGACGTTACTGCACCACAAGGAAGGAGCTCCTGGCTATTGTGGCATCTGTGAAACACTTCCACCATTATTTGTACGGTCGACGTTTTACCATCAGAACAGATCATGGTGCCTTACGCTGGTTGACATCATTTAAGTGGACCGAAGGTCAGGTCGCCCGCTGGCTGGAGGTACTCAACACTTATGACTACGAAATCCAACATCGAGCAGGAAGACTTCACGGCAATGCAGATGCCCTCTCCCGAAGGCCGTGCAGTGACTGTAACCATTGCGACAAGCTGGAGGAAATACTTACAACGACCAATAACACCGATGGAGCAAGTTGTAGTTTGATAAAAGTTCGTGCCATTGGACAAACCGATTCCACCAGTAAGGAATGTAATGTTACGAAACCACCAGAAGGAACCAGTAAACAAGATTTGCTAAAATCGGATGGTAGCAAAGAAGAGAAGGAACAGCATTGGTTTGGTTGCCTTACACATGATGAAATCAGATCCAAACAGAAAGAAGATAAAGATCTGGGCATTGTGCTAGGCTGGAAAGAAAATGGGAATGACAGACCCCATTGGGAACAGGTAGCTGGAAACAATAATGCTGTTAGAAATTACTGGAACCAATGGCAAAAACTTGAAGTGAAGAATGGTATACTCTACCGAAAGTTCGAATCTCCAACTGGTGAAAAGTTTACGTATCAGCTGATAGTACCGGAAGTTATGAGAGAGGATATACTGAAACTGTCTCACGACCACAAAGTAGCAGGTCATTTTAAAACCAAGAAGACCATCGACCGAGTCCGTAACAACTACTACTGGAGTGGCTATCGTAACGATATTGATAAATGGTGTAAGAAGTGCGACCTCTGCAGCGCCCGGAAAGGCCCCAATAGGAAGAATAAGGCTGGTATGCAGAACTACAAGTCAGGAGAACCGATGCAGAGAATAGCCATCGATATCATTGGTCCCCTGCCTAAGACAGACCGTGGGAACCAATACATCCTGGTTATTGGTGACTACTTCTCCAAGTGGAAGGAAGCTTTTGCAATACCTAACCAAGAAGCCGCAACTGTAGCAAATACCCTTGTTGAAGAATTCATCTGTCGTTATGGCATCCCGTCCGAGATACACACTGATCAAGGTCGACGATTTGAGGCCAAATTATTTCAAGAGCTGTGCCGACTTCTGGAGATTAACAAAACAAGGACAACTCCATACTACCCACAATCTGACGGCATGATTGAAAGATTCAACAGGACCTTAGAAGCCATGCTGGCATTAGTTGTCGCACCAGACAACCGAGATTGGGACTGCTGGCTCCCGTATGTGATGCTAAGCTACAGATCTGCAATACATGAGTCCACAGGCTATTCTCCCTTCGAGATTCTAATGGGCAGAAGAGCTTCCATCCCAGTCACACTCCTTACAGAGAAACCAGAAATGACAGACCAAGCCAATACCTACTGTGAGTACGTAAAAAGATTAGAAAGCAGACTAGAGAAAGTACACCAATCTGCCCGTAACCACCTGGACCTGACCAATGTTTGGAAGACAAAGACTTACGACAGGAACTCAAGTCTAAGGAGCTATCAAGAAGGCGACAACATCTGGCTGTACGAACCAAGACGCAAGAAAGGGATTTCTCCTAAATTTCAGAAATCTTGGATTGGACCTGGCAAAATACTTAAGAAGATATCCGATGTTACCTACCGAGTGCAAATGGGACCACTTAGTAAGCCAAAAATAGTGCACCACAACAAACTCTTATCGTATGATGGCAGGAACCCACCAACCTGGAAAATGAAACCAACGACTGCAACAATTGAAGTGGCTGATGTCTCTGCCTTCGGTCAACCAGACAGAGAAAGTGTCATGTCACAAGACACTGCAGACGACACCACAGACGAGATGCCTGGAAATGGTCAGACATATCATACTGACTCACCAACCCCCAACTCATCAGTTCCTGCTGGTCAGAACGTCAACTTTGACCCATCTTCGGATAGACGACCCAGGAGGACGAGACGACCCGTTGATCGGTATGGTCAACCTCTACTTTATGGTTAATGGAAATGGTTTCTACCTACTATATGGCATGGTGAAGGCCCTTAGGCAAGGTCATACGCTGCCATGATAGTGCTTGGATTTTGCCTAACCAAACAAACCAACTCAGACGAACGATGTGATGTAGAACTACCGAGACGAACTACCGAGACAAACTACCGAGACACCAACCGCGTTTATAGTTATAGCTTGTGATTTAGTTTAGCTCCGCGTCAATGTGTACGTGATTTTAGGTCTTCGTGTATTAGTTCTGTTTAGGTCAGCTATATCAAAGCCGCTACTTCGCGTCAGAAGATTTCCATGATGTTTACCAAACTGTAAATTCATTTAATTAAGCTGTGATAAGTTTTCTAAATGTATTTTCTTTGTTTATGTCGTTGATATTAGTGAATGTTAAACGTGCACAGGAGCATGGTCGTTATCTGCATCTGAACCTTATATTAATCTAACCGTTAATTCTTGTATTCGATAGTGCGATGTTTGTTGTTGTTCATGTCACATGTTTTGGATCGGTGACGTAGTGAATTGTATTGCTTTGTTTATGTATTTCATCTAAACACTGCCTATTGTTTTGTACTCTTACATTAAGGGGTCATCACATTGTATATATGCCATATATAAGCTTTTCCACTTTTCGAACTTTACATTTCATGCCTTTCTGTAGTTTTCTTATCGAAGACCTTTTTTTGTTGTTGCTATGTGTTAAGCTAAGTTAGTTACGACTCGAATACCTTAGAACTCGGGTCGAGTTCTAGAAAGTGGGGGGCAGTGTAACGTGAATGGCCTTTATACTCATCCGTAGTAAACTGTACTTAGCTTCATAGCCAGCCATGTCATGAATATTCATAATCTATTAGGATGTAATTTTAGGGGGTTAAATGTTAATTGCTGTGTTTTAAAGACTAATTAAGAGAGTTATGGATTTAGTAAACCAACATTATCATTAAGTTAAATGTCTACGACATGTCTGCACATGTTTGGGGGCATAATGTTATTGTTGTTAATTAAATAGTTAAAGGGATTGTACTTCTCATGTTGTACTGTTATATTGCGTGGTATATGGACCAGAGTGAGACGGTCAAATAAATGCCTATAAAATTGTTCTTTTCTGAAGAACTGGCACTCACACACTCTAAAGTCTTGTGCGCAGAGTCATTTTTGATGTGTGTTTGTAACCTGGCCTGGTCTCTAGATGCTGCCCTGCGGTGGTTAACTGATACATAGGCTAGCAACGATTTCTTCAAACAGATCTTCTGGCAGTATTCTTGGCCATGCTGAGGACCCTCGGAACGCAACAATACTATTCGGAGTTGCTTCTTGACCTTGCGAACATTAATTATAAAACTCATTAATGATATTTGACGGGCAAAGTAGCTTTTATTTTAATATAATTGCATAATTTTAATATGTTGTTGATGTCAGTATACTTTACAGAGTACATTTACATGACTGTTCCTCCAACGCTTTTGTTGAATTGAAATGGAACCGAATTTTAAAAACAACAGCGAAAATACTTCGGATAGCTTTGAATCAGGTTTCAATGCTGTGTTTGTCAATACCATTGTCCCTTGGTCATATTTCGTGCAAGACTATATAAACCAAAATGAAATCGGTTGTCATCCATGGGTTTTATGTTGTTTGCAACAGGCAACAATGTACAATACCTGTATACAGGCGCAAATTGGTATTTGCATGGCATACACAGAAATTATCCTGCCATTAAAGTTGTATTGTATGTTTAAATTAAGCCATACATTATATATTTATGTCCAAATATTTGCATACCGTTTTAGAAGTCCATCCAAACACTTTAGGCAAATAAAGAAACTTCGGCATGGAATCCTGTATAATGCTTCCGAAAGAAGAGAAGAAAAACGATCAAAAGTATAAAAATCGATGTGTGGTACAATTAATGTATTCAATTTAATCGCGCCCCTTTGTTTAAACAAGTAATATAATATTAGGTAGTGCATTTAAGAAAGAAGAAAACCAAACAACGTTACAAGTAAACTAAATAGTACAAGTGCACATGTACTAGTCTACACATAGTATCCACACAGTACACATATATAGTATCCTAACCATTATCCGATGTAACTGACTTTTGCTAATGTCCGCTTTTGCAAGCATGGAAGAAAGTAGTTACCGCAAGAAACCTGACAAAAGAACGAAGTGACTAACTGATCCTCAACGAAAGCAGGAAGAACCAAGCCGCGAAGGAAATATAGTAAAAGGCGAATCTGTATCTGCAAAGAACAGCACAGAACGTAGCCTATATCGTGCGATACTATGCAACATACTTGATGTAGACCTAGGCATTCCTATGTTTGAAGGTTTTTTTCTTTATCAGAGACCTCTAATGTAACTTAGATTATTGTGGATTGATCACTCGGATCGAGGCTCTCAATTTCAAACTCGAAAATTCGGTAAGGCTCAACAAACTTACCATTACCACTTATAGTCCAGCAAATTCAATGAATGTATAGACATTAGTAGTAGGTTAAGTATCGTATTTCGTGTTTATTTGTAGAGTAATTTAGTGATTAGCTGATCGAGGTACTGTAAGTGATGAATATTCATACCCTACTGTGTGTATATGCTTTGTTGCCTAACGTATATAAGATGGGCAGTTTTTGTTCCGATTTGTAATAATTTGGCGTAACCTTCACCTGTATTTTTATAAAACAGAGCCATTACTTGGTACATTGAAACCAGGTACACCTCCAGTTTTTCCACTCCGTCGAAAGTGGTGTTACTCTAGAGCCAAGCAAGTAACCAGTTTATTGTTTCAAAATCAACAAGCTATGTCGGTATTAATGCTGTTGGTCTTTGGTATAACTCTTGTATTAGGTAGATGGCTTAGAATCAAGAAAGAAAATATGTTTATATTGCCAATCTTACAGCAAAAAGAATGACTATCCATACATTCAGCTACCATGAATCAGACATTAAACTTGAAGTGTAGTAACATTCCTTTTAACCACCTCTATGAGGCTCTACTGGATATGGTTGATGTTATTGCTGGGGTTCACCTCGAAAAGCTGTTCGCTCAACCAATTTAAAATGTTTCTTGTAGTAATAGTTTGATTGGGGAAATTACACTTTGTAGGAGGCTTTTCCAATTGATCCAAACATCCACAAATCATCACTTCAAAACAGTTGGATACTTTGAATAATTAGAAATGGAAAATGTTTATACCTACCTACCAACCTACAACATAACAAAAATGTCTCATATAGCTACCACTTTTTAAAAAAAAAACTAAAATATAGCCTATTCGCTCATATTTTAATAAATCTTTACAATGAAAGGACGTAGTCGTGTCCTCTGAAATAGTGAAAGGGAGCGGGGAAGCAGAGAGCGATGCAGCGGGCCACACCAAACAAATGATGACAGTGACGACAATCTCTTGGTTCAAGTAATCTTCCTTAGTCCCTAGACCTTTTTACACGCCAAGGTCAAAAGCAACGACAAATGAAGAACAGCCTATGTAACATAGAGCAAATAACAAACAGAATATGAGATAACATGATCATGATAATAACACAAAAATCAGAGATTAACAAAGGTGACCTCAACCAGAGAGAGAGCTGTGATCAACAGAAACTATTAACAAAATCCTATTAAAATTAATAATAAACATACAATGGTACACCTTACATAAGAATGATTACATTTTCATAACAAATAGTTACGAAACTCAAGGACACTGTAAATAGCAATACGTAACCATAAACAGCAATAGAGCTTTACCTATAGGGACCGAAAGCCATAACTCATGTTACGCACGGAAGAGATATAATAAATGGAAACGGCTGAACAAAACATAATGTCATTGACACTAATTACAATCTACAAACATCAGTCCCATGATTTGTCTATAAAATGTCAGCCTTATAAATCCTTTATACAACTAAACCTCTTAACTCAGTACATCAGAAGTTCTCACGAATATTACAAGAACTATTAACACTAAAGAACGATAGTCTAAAATGACCTGGTGAGACACGGAATATGCCTGCCAACTGCACCCTATTCGACTCATTACTCACCAGACCCAAATGAATAAGTTAAAAGTGACTCCGTCAACCCAAGGACATCCTCAGTGAGTAACGTCGCACAATATACTACACGACCCAGACTCTATTAGAAAGAGTGACGTAATTACATAAAATACCTAAAACTAACACTTAAGTTTACTGCGGCAAGACCCCTAATGACCTGTTAGACACTGTAGTGTGTCACACCACCTAAGTCATGTGGGACCTAGTTTTCCTATTTAAATTATTACATATAGAGTACAATTACACAAGACAAACAAAATAAAGATATAATGAATAATGAAGCTTAAAACAATAAAAAGAGTTGCATCAAAAACAATTAAGAATACTGTCGTACATATGGGCCTATTAAAATAAATCATCCATATAGGCCCACATAGCCGTGGTATGTTAGGCTGCTAACCCAAGATGATCCCTATAGTATTACTGTGTTACGCCATAACCTAAGTTGGGTCCATAACACCTACATAGCGTTAGGCCATAGCCTAAGTTGAATACATAACACCTACAGTGTATCAGACTGGCCTAGACAGGAACCCTTTGTTCTGGGTGAGCACATGGGCCACCTCTCAAACTACAATCGCCCCCTCTTCACCCATGTGACTAGAACAACATACTAACACATACCAAATTTAGTATAAAACCTTGTGAATTGATATCACTTTTTATCTAACAGCATCTTGAAACAAATCTACACAAATTAATGATAATTCCTTAAAAGGCAATTCCATACTAATTCAACATCAATTCAATGTAGGGAATATTAACCTTTTATAATATAACCAAACAAGATTTGGACAAAACACATTCTTCAGAGAAACATTTTTACTACATGTCCTCCCACATGCAGCCAAACATTAAATTAACTATCTCTCTGTTTACCTGCCAGGCTACCACAAATATCCTATCCATTTCTACATAATTGGTTAGAATGAGATAAATAAAATGTATGCAATTGTGAACACTGCAATTTCTCTCGAAATTGGATCTTAGCAACGCTAATTCAATATACAATCTAACACAGTGAAGCCATAGACTCTTAATAAATTTCGATCTATAACTTACACAGAAGTTGACCTAAAGCAACACTTTAACCCACAACTTAGTGCTAAACAATAAATTACATGATTTTTTTCAAAGATCAACTCACTAGGTAGCAGCAGCTTTACAACTATCGAATCTTCACGCAAGGCTCATTTTAAATAACTTTTGCCCAGCTGAAACTGGCATGTTGCTTGGACAACAATAGAGCGTGAAGTGCCCACATGGTGCAGAGCAGTGAGATACACACACTTACTCGACGTCAGGATATTACCATAAAACCTTTCTTTTCACAATGTAATGAGCCTTAATGTAGCAATAAATGTAAATGTTCATAAATTACAAAAGTTCCATGATAATTTATAAAATCTAAGCAACTAAAACCACATAACTGCTCAAATATCCATGTAAAGGACATCATGAATATTCAGTAGGTAAATAGTTGCTTTTTGAGGCAGTATGTCCTGGGCATGTGAGAGTCACATGCAAGGCCAACTAGTGTAACCCACACTTAGACAGATTAAAGTGGCAACATAAATTTATACTTTACTACAATAGGAACCAAAATCTGTAAACTGTAGCTCTGAAAACAAAACAAATTGTGTGCAAAACTCTACGAAAGAATGTTGATGACGTGCCTGTAATTTTACAAGCCACGCTAAAGTCTATGAATAAGTTGAGTGTACATATGAGTGATCAGTAACAAGAAATCCGTAGTCATAACCGTGAACGTTTCAATATGATTTTCTACTGACCCGTGTCATGCTTGAACAAAAATCGGAATTCATAGACATAATAAGTGCTGAAAACGTGAAAGAAACCAAGACAATGGAGAAGGATTCGCTCAAAACCGTTTTACTAATGACAAAAGAAATATAAATTCACTTAGCAACAGCAACGTCATTGTGCTTCGGGCAATGTCTAGAATATCACGAGTACGCAGTATTTATACTTATATTGCGTCATTTGTACACTGTAACTTTGCTATATGCTCAAGTACAAAGATATTGTTAGGGTTGCTCGAGATTCCAGAATAGTATACAGTTATTGAAACGACAAAACACACAATAAGGTTGCCACCATTGCATGTTATGAAGCATATATAAACTTATTTTATGTGTGTCCTCAACAGTGGAACAATTTCTTCTCCTGACTAATCACCTAAATGAATCATTCCGATTTATTACCACACCATGTGAAAACTTCTAATTGTTTCATACTTTGACTCAAAATATTGTAACTTCACCACTTCTGAATGACCACCCCTTCCCCCCCCCCCCCCCCATCTCTATTCAACTCTTGTATTATCAAAAGAAGAGGATACAGGTATGAGCAAAGGAATATGGAACATTTAATTGTTGATGGGTAATTTGAATGAGCACTCTCCACAACTATAGTAACCTGTACATACCTACAATGACAGTTCAAGTCAAACGGCGAAGCAATATTTAATACAGAATACTAAACAAATGAAACTGATTAATCATGGTGTTCTTTCAATAACAGAGTTATTATATATAGAAATGGCGGCTGCCATATAACTGACAGTATATATTCGTATTCAAGATGCAATTAGTCCATAATATTACCACAAGAAGTCTGTATAAACTGTTACAGTGGAATGGAGGTTTAGCAGATGTGCTTATGTGAGCCTTGTTTCGTGTACTGTGTTCGCCATTTAACAGCAACGTGCAGAATAACATACCCCGACTGGTGATGGTTGGTCCTGTCAGGTAAGAGAGTGACGATTAAATTCACAGAGGAAGTATAGCATCACTGCTACACTCTTCAAACAACCTTGTAATTTTTCCGACCAGAAATTCCAGTCAAAATATTTTTGACTAGAAAAGGATCGGCTTGACAAGATATTCTCGTTACGGTAACTCTGATCTAGTTAATTTACAAGCCGACAACTGACAAGGTATCCGTAGTCACAGCTGAGTTTGCGCATTGCTTGTAGAATTCAGACGTTTGACTTAAACATTATTGTCGACGCGCAACCATCGGCTTAGACCAATGATACATCAAGTAAGCGTACTATCATATGATTTCCAACAATGAACGATAACGAGGGCGAGTTTGTGTCAAAAACAATTATACAATGCTGGTTAACAAAATACATCGACACATTTAACAGTACATGCGACGTGTCCTGCAAACGTCCGTTCGTTTATGCAATGAGTATGGCCGGTATATATAACACTCGTTGAAGTTATTCAGACAAGGCTTAGCGTTACTAGGGAACATCAGTTCAAAGTTGATTGCAATATGTACCAGGGTGTTTTTAGGATTTTGTCGTTAGTTTACTAACGCTCTTAGAGCCTACGCTGTCCGGGTCGGCTAGATATAGTTAGGCCTAGTAGGGTGCTCCCAAATGCCATGCATTGAAGCCATGGATTTGATTGTAACCTCACGATTATTTTACCTTATGCCATTGAAGTTCATTCTGGGGATAAATGACTAATAAGCTGTCACGAGTTTGTATAAAATAGCTCTTTCCTGTCTTCTGTGTCCAAAGGTAGAACTTCACTGTACTAACTTCCTAGGCCATAGGCTAATACTGAGTAGAAATAGTATTTAGTAACGGTAAAGATAGAACTTAGACTAGGGCCTAAATATGCCTATAACCACTAGTCTAACGTTCACTGACAGATACTGGATAGGCATTGGCTAGAGTTAACTTGTAAAATTTATGATATCGTTACAAACGAGAATGGTATAGGCCTTATTTCGTCAACAAATGGCCTGACGTTACAAGTTGGGCTGAGCATAAATATATTTACTATATTTAATATATTCCAATTAATATAGTATATGCTGATAGTGATGGTGGGTTTGCCAGGTCTGGAGTAGCCTCCCTGATTTATTTTAGTAATATAACTTCCATTCTGAATGTTCTGCTAGTCTGCCTACCAATGTTACAACAACAAACACTAATAGTCTGTGTTTTTTTATTTATTTTTTTGTCAACCTGCAGGAGCCGTGGGAATCTAAATTAGTTAATGCTGATAGTGACTGATAGGCTACACGCAGATGCAGAACGAACTTGTTGAGAATGCTAGCCAATCTAAATGACAATGGTTCTACAATCGTTAAAATACTAGGCCTAGCCTAGGCCCCTAGGCCTATATCACTGTTCAAAAGAACAAGTCAAAACTTGATTTTCCAATTTCAACCCCCCCCCCTCAAATGATGGCATGTTTTTTATTGCTGATTTAGGCCCTATTTGTAAAGACCCATAGGTCTAAGCTAGCCATGAGTAGGTTATTCTATATGATTACTAAAGTCAACAGTTCAGGGTATAATTAAGATGTTACACTTGCTGCGTAATCGCAGGCATGAAATAGCCAAAGAAAACGGTAATATGCCATATTGACAACATTTATCTTGCTCGATGAAAATATCTAGGCTGCCTGGCGTATACATAAGGCCAATTAATCCTGTGTAATGCTGTGCACTGTTGCTAATTTGCCCGGTGAAATGGTCGAAAAAGCACAATGACTGCTTATTCTTCAGATTCTCGATTCAGGTTAAACAATTAAATACACTTTGTTAATTGCATGATCTGTTAAAAACTTCAATGTGAACATTGTGACTTACAGAATTATGACCGTGATCATATTTATGATTGTATCATGATTTGATTACAAAAATACAGCAATTTTGCTGTGCTATTATAGTTTGCTGCATGGTATTTAAATGATATGGCAGCAAGGGTTAAAGTTCATTGCTGTATAAACGTTACTGCCCACTCACTGGTGGCGGTGATGAAAGCCACAGTGTGATTATTTTCATGTCGCCACCATTAATGCCAGGAACAATATTATATACTAATGTTTTTAAACGAGCTGTCTGACGACATTGTTAATGTAGTAAAGCTACTTTTACTATAAGAAGCAAATAAAGTCGATATTAGTAGTGTTTTTTTTTTATTCTTCTTTTCGATAGACCAGTTTTTTTCAATGCCACAGCCAACTTAATAGGGCTAATTACAGTAGATCAAAATTATTTAAACGTTGCAAAAGGCCAATAAGTTACTTTAGTTATGGTCCATTTGTAGCATTTCTCAATTTGGAGCAAAACCTGAATTTTAATCCCTCCAGCTTTATTTTATTCTTTCCACAGAAAATGAAGTTGATGAGGAACTTTCATGTTTCTAGACTCAGGGCTGAATCAGATATTCCAACTAAGACTGCTATCCTACTGGGTATTCGAGTTGCCTATAGGAAGTGGGTAAACATTTCTTCTGACAACTTTTTGAGGTGCCGTTTGTGGGGACAGTTAAACTCTTTTGCAAGTCTACTGCCATACCCATGAATCAGTTAATTAACACTAACTAAAACCACTACATCTTTTAAGTAGAGACGCGAATTTATTGCATCTTGCTTACTAGTATAGGTCACTCCCCCAGTGGTGTATGACCAATTGGACATACATGTGTAACGTTTGCTGGTGGGAGAACTATAAATGACGACAATACAAACGTATGTAAACCTCGACGGGCTGTACTCGACTCTCCTTTATGCTCTTCTTCTCTCACATATACAAGTCATTGCACACTTGGCTGCAGCTTATATCCCGATATTCCTATTGCACGGAGTTCCGACGAGTTCATTCATAAAACAAAATTGTATAAACTTCAAATAGCAGTCGCTGTTACTTTGTTACACAAAAAAAGGGCAACTGTTTTTCTTTAACAAATCATAGACTCATATTTTTCATTTGATGGAGATGAAGTTGGTTTTGCTTGATTTACTAGGTTTATCAAGATTTTTACACCCTTTTCCCTGGAAGATTTGATCGCATGTTTATGAAGTGGTCAAAGTATGCTAAAGAAGTGGTTCTCTATGCTGAACATCAATTAGATTGGCACAGGGTCCTGAAAATAATAAATACGGAAAAGGTAATGAACACTGATGTATTTGAAACATAGTACAGTAGATATGCGTGTCAGTGCAATGTGACAGTGCTTCATGCAATGCACTATCTGTAGAATGCCTTTGTGTATACGTGTGCTTTGAATGAAACACATGTGGTATGAAAATGCACCAATTGAAATTATGACTTAACTTCACTGTCGGGACTATCACAAGATGTAATAGTTAAACCTATATATGTATGTAATAACTATTAAAATGCTGTTACTTACAGTTTAAAAGCTTTAACGAGATAAAATTACATTGTAACTGACCATTAGATATAGGTAGAGCCTTGACTGAAAGTAACATTCTTCTAAGGAAAGGAATCAAATACTAGGGAGTTAACATTGTGCAAAAGTTTAGGTTATTGACAGTGGCGGCCATTCATTATTTTTGATTACCACTCAAAATTTCGCACTGCCAACTAGGTTGCAGACCAGGGAAACAACAAATTTAACCCACAATACGTGGCACGTAAGTCATTAATGGATATCAATAAATTACATATCATTATGCTAGTAATTCATTTGGAGCACTCACATGCTTTGTTTGGTATATATATATATATATATATATATATATATATATATATATATATATATATATATATATATATATATATATATATATATATATATATATATATATATATATATATATATTTGTACATTTTAGCTATTTTGTGAAGAAGTAAACAAAGGAGGCGGTTTTCATTATGTACCACTCAGTGTTGAGTTACACACAAATAGGATAAAATGTGGTTTTTCTAGACCATAATTTCATAGGAATAAGAATATCTTGGGTTAGAAGTCCAAATCCCAAACGCACCCCCGTAAAAGGTTTTTTTTTGGAGGTTCTTCGATATTTTTAAGGAAAAAATACCATAAGTTACATTTACACATAAATAAGATAACACAAACTCCTAGTAACCTCAGAATTCAAACACAGATATTTAATTAAGCCTTTATATTAGATGTGGTTACACTGTATTGGTGGGGAGTATTAGGGAGTCTCTAAATGACCCCCTATTTAACCCTAACTGCACTGGGGGAGCATAACGACATTTTTTGCCACGGATTTTGAACCGTTATGACACCACTTTTGTCTATATAGGAACCCTGTAGAGTGAGTTATGTACCAATTTGTGATGACGTCACAAAGTATTTCCAATTTTTACATTGACTTGTGTACAAGAACGTTAGTTAAAATAGGATACAAATACTCTAACTTGGAAAAAAATTTAAAAGTCTGTCTGCTTTGAAGTACATACAAATGATGATTACTTAATCTTCTGAATCGCTATATTTTCACTGTCGCCAAAAAAGTCTTCACAATCATTATCTAGAAACAGTTCTTGCACATCGTCACGCATAAAAATCTCGGGCCATCTCAGCTCTAGTGATTCTGTCCATTCATTGTCAACAATGTTTCCAGCTTCAAAACTACGTACGATCGCTGAGCGCCATTCTGTAGCAATGAAGTTTGATCTAAGAATGTTTAGCTTAAGAATATGCTGGCATGGTGGTAGCAATGACATATCAATGATCTTGTTCTGCTTTGTAAATTTGCGATCAAAGATTGTATATCTGGCTTCATTGAAATATTTACCCTTTAGGATATATGGCAATGCCACATATTCCTCAAGACCTGATGGTGCAAGAGTTGTATTTGATAACAACACAGGCACATATCGCAAGGTCTTCAGAATGAGCGACATTGACCTAACACCAGCACAGAAGACATCACTTATTGGCTTCCACGCTTTCACAGACAACGACTTCAACTCTTCCTTCTTTGAAAAGGAAAACAAACCTGCTGGGAGCTGCTGGAATGTAAGCCCGAATTCCTCGATACTTTATCCAATCTTGGAGCATCTTCTGCTTTGTATGTTGAATTTGGGCTTTTAACCCAAGATATTCCCCCGCCCAGAGAGAATCCCCCTTCTATGGGGTTGCGTTCAGGATTTGGGCTTTTTACCTAAGATATTCTTATTCCTTATGAATTCTAGTTTAGAAAAAAAACACATGAGATAAATCCTACTTCCAGGTGATACCTAGCTCATTCGTAGCCTGGCTTATAACTATATTAAATCACTAATTTCATTTTCCTTAGAACTGGAACCAATACTACATGCACTTGTGCGTTGTAAGATGTAATAGGGTGACGGTAACCAGCCAGAAGTCCACTCCGAAGTTTAAGGGAAAATGTCAATGTGTTAATTGTGTGTGTGTGTCCAAAACTCTTCCCAATCTGAAACTTGGCCAGAAGGTGCTCTTTGGTGGACTTTGTGTTAAGATGCTGCCATGGATATGGCAAAATTAAGAAAGAAATGTTTGCTTTGACTTGCAAACTCCGCGGGTTTTCGGACGCTCAAATCTAAATAAAAAATATAGTTGTGACTTAGGTTGAGTCAATTTGTCAAATTGTTGTGCTAGATATACAAAGTTTAGGTTGGTTTAATTTTTCAAATACCTGTAATTCAAGCAAACATGAGATGAAAAAAAAACATTGCTTGATTTATCCTAGGATATCTTTATTAATATACTTTAGTTTCAGTTTCAAAATCAGTAATATGAATTTAAAAATGGGATCAGATTTTCTTGCCTTCACGGTTTGCTTTTCAAGTGAGAAATAATTCATAGACTATTACTGCTTATCTTGTTTATTGTTTTCACTATTTCTTCACCGCAGATTGGAACCAACTTGACTGAGTTCCTGTCTAAGGTTAGCCAGACGCAAGTATTTATTGTAATCATAGGAGAGAACAGAAGGAACCCAGAACAACAATTTGTGATACTAGAAAGGATAGCAATACCAGCTAGTTTTCTGATCAATGTAGTTGATCTATGTTTCAAAGTGCTTTGTGTATCGGACCTTTACCACCTTTGGGAGTCTGGTAACGTGTGGGATTTCATTCAAAAGATATTTACGGGCTCGGCGAGGGGAAGGGGAGACTAAGGTCAACACAAAGTGTTTTGACCTTGAAGAATGTTGTATCATGCACTGCGGAAACTTGAAATGAGATGTAAAACAGGGTGCTTAAACGCTATGAAAAAACCTGGGAAGTCAAGAATATTTCTATTTCATTTGCGGCATTGAAAATCATGATAAAGAGTCAACTAGCTTTAATGGTCATAGGAATGTAACATTTATGAAAAAATATATTGAATGTACTGTTTAATTTTTATTCTTTTTTGTCGTTAGGGCGATCTTTGCAATTCAATGTGCACCTAACAGTACCTCTCCCATATTATGAACCAGTTAAGTTTAGCTATTATTAAATGTATTAAAAGATTTTTAGGAGTGTATATACAACACTATATTCAACAACATAAATAAGAGTATTTGTTAGAGCAGCCTTCCACTAACTATGGGAATGATATTTAACGCGAGACATGATGATGTTAACTTCCTTTAATAATGAAGACAAGAGCATTCATGTAATACACCGTGAAGAATATCTCTAGTAGAGTTTATTGTCAATTACACGTCTGTTATTGAACTAGCCAGAGTATAAACTATAAATTGACTAGTTGTAGAATTACGTTCAAGAAAGTGTTCAAGTTCTTGTTTCGGTCTTCAATGTTTCCCTGAGCTATGTAATTATGTGCTATTTATATTAGACTGAAAATGTCTCCTTATTTGCCCTTGAATCCTCAACTTTATTGTGTAGACATTTCTCTGGTCTGTCGAGACTGTATAATTTCAATGTCAGTCTCGTTCTCTCTACAATTGTCTTCTTAGTTCACCTGAGACTTTCACAATTTTACCATGAATAAAAAGCCGTTTCACACTTCCTACACAGTTCAAACACATGCCAAATTAACTAAATGTAATGTAGCTCTACCACGTCACTCAGTTTTATGTAGAGTACAGCTAGGACTAGGGTTGCACTGTGCAAATCGGGGAGGGGGGGGGGGGCGTTTTGATTCCAGTCCTAATTTAATACAACCTTAGCTACCGTATATTATATACTTATTGTTGAACATAGTCAATAACGACAATAAATAAGGTTGTTCTGTGTTTCCTAAAAGCACATATCCCAAACTTCAAAGTGTACAAGATCAAAAATAACAACTTGTATAAATAACTAACTTTGAAACTTTTCTACGATAATTTCCCTAGCTTATTATGTGATAAGGCACAACCTGTAATAGTGAATATCGTTTTCTTTTATGTAATCGTATCGGTGTACATATATATATATATACAAATATTATGGAAGCACACAACGTGTGGTGTGTAATAAATTTGGTTTATTTCGATTTCCAATATATACGTGTAATAAGTTGCTGTTTATAGCACCCAAGTCTGGAACCATTGCAGTCGATGTACTATATGCCACGCCACGACTGAATGAATAATTATAAAAGAATTTCTATGCGATTGTCTCAGTTACCCTGGGCGATGAATTCCAGTGCTGGTTTGTTTATCTAATCGATTTAGAAATAATACCTAAATGAAATTTTTGTTCGCTACCGTCACACATCGTTGACTATGGCAAACTGCGTACACAATGAAGGAACCGGTCGTGGCTAGCAGGATTGTATTAACATTCCCAGTTCTCAAATGTATTTATCTTACAGTATAGACTGAAAGAGGAAGTTCAAATGACTATGACGAGTAGAGTTGAAGATTGAATTTAATCAGTATTAGTCTTTTAAGGACAAATTTTAAGTAACGTTTCTGAAAACCTATATATTCCCCGTCGTCTGCTATTCAAGCTATTAGACATATAACAGAACTATGCACTGGATTACTAGTACAGATGTAGATCAAAATAGTGGGATATCTGATCGAACCAGGGTATTGTTGGATTTAGGCCAATTAGTTTTACCTTGCATACATGAAAATGTAACTTAAACCATACTGTACGATTCATTTACAATCGCTCAAAACACTGGACCAGAAAAGTGGTACGTCCACATTTTCCAATTTACAATCATATGCAACAATCGATGGTTGCTCTGCAGTTATGCCAAAATGTGGCTTAAAGGAATGCTGTATTGGCCCTGAATATGCCAGATTTTCACTTTGTTACTACCCTGGAGGAAATTTACCTCACTGGAACATTCAATCATCTCGTGTCATCATTTACAATCGATGAGCACAATTTGAAGGGTTATTACACTCAGAAAGTCCTTCTTGAAAACTTCTAACAATTAAAGTGGCCAGAATTTAGGGCCTATACAAACTACATTTAAACTTGTAAATGTTTAATTTGTCCAGACAGAGTGACTTTAACTAAACTTAACCTTCACCGCATGCTATGGACAACCTGTACAAATAGAACAGCCTGAGAAATGACTTGTTTCCATAATCCAGTTACAGGAATGATACGGAGACTTGTTTGTAGGTATGCCGGACAATGACGCTTTGACATCCTGTTGAATATTCCTCGTTACATCAACGTTGATAGTCTTCCAATAGAATCTAGACATAATCTGTTGTCTATGCCAAGATGAGCAAGAAAATGCTTGATCAAGGATATATCATGTTTTTTGTCCCCCTCTCCCCCCCCAAAAAACAAAATATATAGGCTGCATAATTGGTAGTTCTAGCTGAAGTGCCACGAAAAATGGATTACAACTCTATATCAGTGTTTGAAATGGAAAGTTTTCTCCTGCAGTGAGGTTTGGGGAATGTAGAGAATATGGAACACCTAAAAATGTACTATCAGGCCTTCAATATCTTACCAACCACAATTAATGAACGTGCATGTGTTACGTTCAGTATTAGTGTCACTTTCCTCTAGGAGTAGGCTAGGTTATATGCTATAGTCCATAAATTGCATTTTACATTGCAGACCAGACTATCACTGTAAGCTTTAGTGATATGATTTGGTTATGCTTGTTAATTTGTATGATAGGGAGGGACATAAAAGGAGGGAATTTATTAACTTTTCACCAACAATTTGTTACGACAATTGGGTAAACGAAACGGAAAAAATAGGTCCTAACAACTTTGTAATGTTGCATAAGCAATTGCTTGAGTTCTTGCGAATGAGTTTTTAAAACTACCTAAACGTGGTAAAAGTATATCATGGTTTGTGCACCAATCAGACTAACAGTAGGGGCCTATTTATGTTTTAACTGTGGAATGGCCGTTCGCTATTTAACATCATATTTTATTACACAATTCAAACTTCTCTGGGTGAATTAGCAAAATACGATATCAATGTAATTATAGACAAAGACATAAATGCTTAACCATAGCATATACTTTCCGGGGAGACCGTCTGTACCAACTGGCGTTGTACAATAGGTCTGGGGAGACCAAATGTACCAGTAAATATAGTATAAATTGTCCTAGGGAGATATATGCGACAGTTTGTCCTGCTACACCGGCACCAGTTATGGAATTCAAGCTGTGAAGTTCATATGCATTAATTATTTTACTACGTGGAAGACGGAAGAAAATGGAGTAAGTAAGAAAAGTGCATGGTCACTGGTGAATACACAACTGGCTTTTGTATTTCTTTCTACTAAGGCTTGTAAGGCTTAACAAAGAACAAAATCACGATTGACTGGTTCTTGCATAGTTTCAACCAGTTCTCACTATTTGCAAATGATCGGGTAAAGGTGGATTTGTAATTTAAGTCTTAAACTGTTTGTTGTGTTGTCAAAGAAATTAGTAAATCACTGTTGGAGGTGACACTTGCTGCATGTTATATTTTTATCTTATCACAGAGAACCGTTCCGTAATCGTAATTCGTTGCAATATTCGAAGAGAATGTTCACATGCCCCAAACAACAAATGGTAGATTCCATATGCGTCATAAGACTGAGCAATACAAAACGTCACCATTATTTATAGAAATTGCCACACGCAATTACACAACAACACTGATTTGCATATTATCAGTAGCGAGTCATTACCTTATACGGTCACAGTATTTTCGTAGTGCCCAGAATATAAAGCGTAGTAGGAATAAAAGAAAACGTGTTAACCGGCAGGCAGTAAGGGTGAGAACTACTTGTTTGGAACTGTCTAGTAACCTCGTTTGGTTACATATGCAATTCTTTAGTTATATATAAGTCAATAAACTTCATAAGTTTCTAAAGTTTGGAAGCTTTGTGAGCATATTTGTTAACTTTCGCCTTACTATGTCTTGATATCTAATTATTAACACTTCGACACTTTCCTTTTGGATATGTTAGTATTTGAGACACTGTTAGATTTAATTTAAAAACAAAACACGACGGAAATTCAGCAGAATGTCTTTATGGGCCGATGCGAGTAGTTTCGATATTGTGGTAGTGAATTTCCAATTCTAAAGCCATTATTTAAAACGGATTATATGAATGTTATGTTCCGATTCAAATTCGTCCACTTCAGTTGGATTGTAACAAACTTCGGTATTTCACATACACTTATTCGTCATATGATGCAATACCTGGATTTTGTTGTGTCCGTGGATCAACGACATTGAAAGGAAATATCACATTTATCCAGTGTCTTATAACTTTTATCAAAGGATACTCTGACAAATTACACCAGTGAAGGTAAGTTCCTCTATTGTCATTAATATCCTCTTTTCTAGGGCTTGACATATCACGATTATCATACAAGTCCTCACGAAAGATATCAATGAGTTAAAACAAACCATGAAAAATGTTCTAAGAAAGAACAATTTGTCAACTATGGCAAGACTGATATGAATTCTTCATAATGCTCTCTCGAAACATTGCAAACTGAAACAATGAGTACTTCCTTTTAATACCAATTGACATATCATAAACATTAACTTCAGGTAAACATTAAATTCAGGTAGAAAACAGACATTTGCAAAAATGTGCGATTGCTAATGAACCGTCGTTTACAAAATGTTGGGCACTAGGAAGTGGTTCAGAAAACCAATCAAAGAGTAAACCTTCATCAGTGTTTCAGGGTTTTTTCCCCCTAACTTTAGACTTCTTAAGCTGTGGAAGTAAGAACATTATCAATCCAAACATCTATGTTGATTCATTTTAAAGCATAAACGTGTTTGTAGGTTACACATGTTTTTCAGATTTATCGGCTTGAAATTGTCCAATATTGGTTGATATGGAATCAATTTTGCATCGGAAAGGTATCGGAAATGTCCATGAATCTTACATTTCATGAACATTGGAAACACAAAATGAAAGTTTTTAATTTTGTTAAGTACAATTTATTCATAGCCGCTATACGTGTTTGAAGTTAGTTTAATTGAAATAAATAATCTGATGGCAAACGATGGCACAAATAAAGACTTAAAGATGACAATGGCACATTGATAGGTTAAACCTCACTATCTTGGGGTTATAAAAGTTGTGTTATTATTGACAGATAAACCATTAAGTATCGCATGTAGTAATCGATATTGATGGTGCAAAGTATGTACATTTATGTTTTACAATCATGTAATTTCCTTTTTTACTTAAATGTGATGAAACATGAGTATTAACAAAGCTAATGTCACTATCGTTGATTTTGTAAGATGCATCTATAAAACGTTTCCATTACGTATAATGGTAGATTGAAACATGTTTATGAATTAATATTCCATCTTAACCAAATTGGTATATTTACGTATGCGATAATGTTCATGAACGGTATAACATGATACCCGAATTTTCATTATTTAAGCAATATCACAGTTTTTTATTTTCATTCCAAATAGTATGTATACACATGTCGATCCTGCATATTGGATCCTGTACGGTGGAACATGTATAGCGGATCGTGTATAGTGAATCATGTATTGTAGATCATTTATAGTTGATCATGGATAGTAGATCATTTATAGTTGATCATATATTGGATAATGTATATTGGATCCTGCATATAGGATCCTACACCGTGAAAGCTACATAGTTGATTCTGTATAGTTGATCGTATATAGTGGTTCATATTGGAAATCCAGCATAGTGATCATGTATGGAGGATCATACATAGTTGATCCTATATAGTACATCCTGTATATTGAGTTATATATATATATAATGTATCGTGCGTATTAAATCATGCAATGTGAATTGCGTATATAATGGTTCGTGTAAAGAGGATAGTGTATACTGAATCTTGCGTAGTGCATCCATCATAGTGATCACGCAAAGTAATCTAGATCTAGGATTTTGGATCATATATTTTCACAAAGTTTAAAGTGCATAATGGATCGTGTAAAGGGATCGTGTATAGTTATTACAACATAGAGGATCCTGTATAGTACATCAGGTATTGTGGATTGTAATAGCGGATCGTGCATATAAGATTGGATATATTGGATGCTGTAGAGTGGATCCTGTATAGCATCTGGTGTGTGGTGGATCCACGTATACTATCACAACATCGGGCTATATATTGTTGTGTTCTCAGTGTGTGCAAACTGTTATGATGTATGTTCCGTTAAGCGAAAAGGTGTTGTAGCAAATGATGAAGAAAAAACCTCGAATCTCTCAATACGACCTGATCCTGCTTCTAGTTTTCGTCTTAACACATGTCATTCACCTTCGACACTGAAAACCTGACAAATGTATTTATCACTGTTATCGATGCAGGTGCATTTAAGCAGGGCCGATTGCTTTTGTCATTTCGTAAAACGCGACCTGAATCTAATCTTTCAAAGATGATAAATTGTCCATATTTTAAATGTAATTTCTTTAGAAAATATTGTTCAAGCCTTGACCAAAGTTTGACCTAGCGTATTCATTAGATCCATATCTACCGACATAATCGTTCACCTACTGTATCATCCATCCCACCCATATGGGTTATTGTCAATGTATCCGCAGATTTTCCCAACACTGAACTATATATTTGTTAGAAATCCACCAGCCCTAACGTTGGGTTATGTTAATTAACTCATACCTGGCTTAAAATGTTGTAAATGGAAGCGATTTAAGATTTTTCGCATTAGAAACTGTTAAAGACTGAACTTATCTTTCCAACAACATCAGAGCAAATGAAGACATTTCAGTGTATCTCGTGTATACATACATTGTACCAAAACATGTTTAATTCGCAGTTCTGCATATATTCCAAACAATACAGGGATAACAAAAACCAACTTAATCATCTGACAAGTCATTGGATACATCGAACGTTTAAGTAAACTTACAGAGCAGTATTGACAATGTTCAAGCAAGGTGGAGACACAATGAACTAATTAATATCATAATTCAGTTCAGTTAAAAACATTTTAAGCTAATTTTACCCATTCTTACCATATGCAATACTGAGGGAGAGACAATTTAAGGCTGTGTTTTTCTTCCGTAGCTTGCTTAATAATATCTTGCGATAATAACGTAATTATATAGGAACTGAATAGTCGTTGCTTACGTTGTCAGTGATGACTGGTTTAACTGACTCACTACCCACACCAAAAGCTTTTTTGGGAAGAACAACTCTCAACAACACGAACAAAAGTTGTAGTTGATAAAGATGGAGTTCATGTTTTCCAAATTATGATCTTGGACAGAGGAAATATGTTATATTTAACTAGTAATTGGTACAAGATAATCCCGATCAATCCGCTAGTATAGTCCTTTCATTTTGCAATAAACGTAAATATCACATCATGAAACATATGATGTTATTGTTCATGTTGACACTGTGCTATGAACACGTTTTCTCGTCCACAGAACCCAAGCAACGATTTAGATATAAATATTGACCTAATTTGAGGGAAATATATTTTCCATGCCCTATTTGACATTTTCATAGTGACTCTAACTCACACATAAATAACATAATTGTCATCATTATTGAATGATTATCATCATTAAGTTCTCATAGCCACGGCTATGACCATTACAGTCACCACCATTAGCATCAACACCAACATTATTAATTCATTTATATGCTAATGTGTCAAGTTTATAATTGTTTGATAGTTTATTGCCTTTTCATTTTGCAGACAAGGTAAGAAGACAACAAAACAAACAGAATGGCTGATTCATCTCCCGCTACCGAAAATTTATCGGATAACACCAAAATGAGTAAGTTCTTTCTGCTTCCTGATAAATAAATTGTCTATAGATTAGCTTAATCCACGAATCCATGGGGAGCAAGACATATTTTCACCATGTTCTGTTTCATCGCTGCCTATAAGGAGAATAAGATACTTTAGTTCGTTGGTCTCGGTTGCCATAGCAACTATTACAATGGTTTCGGTTCAAATATTTCAGTAGCGATTCTCGGGGGTAACACATGGTGGGGTGACCGAGTGTGACCAGAACTCTGATACTTTTGAAGGAGTAAAACTCAACATGTATACTTTTGGATGTTCATGTGGTTTATATTTGATTTTTTTTTTTATCAAAATCTCCTTCAAATCGGATGTTGATAGGAAGGTGCACAGTGATGAGAACCTGTGTCTGCAGACCCAAAACGAAAGATTTAAAATTAAGTTGAAGGTGATTTCTGCCCTAACTTGAAGCCATTATATTGAATTGATGTACAATATTAATATGTGAACGTCAGTTTACAACAATATATGTGGTGACCATAGTAACCGAGGTAAAAGTAAAAGGGTTCAAAGGACAAATCAATATTTTGCGAGTAATTATGTGTCAAAAGTGCTCCTTTCAAACTACTCAAATGTAGGAATGTATCTCACGATGGAGACTCTCACAACGAAACGATAAAGTAATATTGCTGTCACACCAAGGTGTAATATTGAATAGACAGGTATCCTTACATTTGAAATAGTAAATATATATCAAACTATGTGGTTACTATGGGCATTGGTTAAAATGTTTCAAATGAAATAATTTGGTGTATCGAAGAGAATAATAGCGAATGGTATAGGTAAAATAAATCAAACAGGGACTTTCTCTGCAAGAGCTCCATAGTAAAGCGTTGAATTTAATTGAAATTGTTACAGAAGAAATGGGTAAACCATGTACTATCAGATATGTCGTGACCATGTAAACCGATTTGAAAGATCAATTAAAGGTCAACAATGAATGTGAAATTAAGGAAATGTCGACTTTTTGCCTCGGCGCCATATGAAAGCATTGAATTGACTTACAGCTACCACCGGTTAATTGTGTGTTTTACGTACTATCAAAATATGTGGTTGCCATGGTTACTGACTTGAAAGACCAACTAAAGTTCAAAGTCACTTGGAGGAATTGTCAATTTAAGCAAACGTGATTTTTTGTTACAACTTCATATGAAGCCATCATGAATTGACTTAAGAGTTTCACGGCTGGGTGGACTTGTCGAAATAACTTAAGTACATAGGGTCAAAACGGACCTCCACTCTAAGAAATGACTACAATCTTCAACATTTAAATGAAGGCGGTATACTCTCATATCCTTCTTTATACTCAAAAGAAAAAAGACTATTACACTCGTGCGCTAGCACACGCCCGTACGTTTCCTTTTTTTTAGGTTCCTTGCTTTTTGGAAAGCAAGGAACCTATGCATTTAACTTGGCATGTGTGTGTGATGCTTGGCTTGTGTACACGATAACTCAATAAGGTAATGATGTCCAAACTTGATGGGTAAATAGCAATAGCCCATAGTGAGAGGAAGATCCCTATTGTTTTTGGTGCCCGCAAAGGTCAGTTAGGGTCAAAAATGCCAAATTTTTAAAAATGCAACAACTCCCAGTGCAAAAATTGATGCAGTTAATATTTTGAGACAAGCTGTGAATGGGGGAAGGGATCATTTTCAAACATAACGGTCATGTAATCCAAGGTCAACAAATGTCAATTAAGGGTCGAAAACTAGTATTTTTGCAATAACTTGAGAACCAAGTGACGGTCAAGGTTGGGAGTTATACTATTGTTATCCAGTAGTCGACCTGCATCTAAGTGACCTTTGACCTCAAGTTGACCTCCGGTGACCTGTATTAGTTTATTTGGTTATTTGAATTTTCGTGGCCATAATCGGATCTCAAATTTACCTTCCGATCAAAATTGTCCATGGGTTGACCCCTGTGCGATCTTCGTGTGCAAAGTTATCAGAGGTCAAGGTTTTTATTTTTTAATAAGTAAGGTTAAGATCGTCGTACAGTACAGACTTGTCATGTTGCTTTTTGAAATCAGCATGTCAAACTACATCTGACCGTCAGGTCAAAGGTCAAATTTTGATATATGATAGAGCTCTTTGTGCACTATAGAGGAAACCAACTCCCGCTACAATCGGACACCCGGTTCTCAAGTTATGAGGGACCAAAAGTTGGTTTTGATACCTTTTTAGCAATAACATTGTGTGTGTACATTGTAGCACAAGATTTTAGGAGAGGATTCACATCATTGAGGAGAATATTTTTGATAAAAACCATCAGGTCATCCAAGGTCATTCAAGGTTGCTTATGTGCACAAAACTGCCAACTTATGCTAACTTTTGCAACATCTTCTCGTCACGAAGTCTGACATGGCTGATATATTGGGACAAGTTGTGAATGAGGTAGGGGCACGTTTTCAAAAATAACCGTTTTGCAATTACTTGTGAAACTCCCACTGACAGGGTCCGACATGGTTGATATTTTGGGAATAGTTGTTAATGGGGTAAGGGATCGTTTCCAAACACAACTGTAATGTGATCCAAGGTCACCGAAGGTCAATTATGGGTCACAATGTGTGTTCTTTTTGCAATTACTTGTGAAGCTCCCACTGACAGTGTCCAACATGGTTGATATTTTGGAACAGCTGTAAATGGGGTAAGGGATCGTTTCCAAACATAAAGGTCATGTGATCCAAGGTCAGCAAAGGTCAATAAGTGTTCCAAAACTAGTATTTTTGCAATAACATCAGAACAAAATGTCCAACGCTATTGTAATCCAATAGTCGACTTCCATCTTGGTGACCTTTGACCTCAGGTTGACCTCTGGTGACCTATATTAGTTTCTTGGTTATTTGAATTTTCGTAGCCATATTCGGATCTCAAAGGTACCTTCTGATCAATATTGTCCATTGGTTGACCCCTGTGCGACCCTCCTGTGCGACGTTATCAGAGGTCAAGGTTATGTTTGATTTTAATACATGTGGTTAGGTTGATCGTACAGACTTGTCATGTTGTTATTTTTAATCAGTGTGACAAACTACATCTTACTATGAGGTCAAAAGGTCAAACCTTGAAAAAATATGCTCATTTTGGTATGGCAAAGAAAAAAGTTTGGCAATATTTTGATATAAGATAGAGCTCTGTGTGCTATATATAGAGGAAACGAACTCCCGCTTCAATCATACACCAGGTTCTCAAGTTATGAGGGGCCAAAGGTTGGTTTTGATACCTTTTTAGCAATAACATTGAGCGTGTACATTGGAGCAAATAACAATTTTAGGACAGATTTCACATGATCGAGGGAAACTTTATTGATGAAAACCATCAGGTCATCCAAGGTCATTCAAGGTTGCCTATGTGCAAAACACTAGGTACTTATGCTAATTTTGCAACAACTTCTAGTCACGAAGTCTGACATGGCTGATATATTGGGACAAGTTGTGAATGAAGTAGGGGCACATTTTCCAAATTGTGATGTGATCCAAGGTCACCAAAGGTCAATTATGAGTCAAAATGTGTTTTTTGGCAATAACTTGTGAAACTACCATTGACATGGTTGATATTTGTGGACTAGATGTGAATGGGGTAAGGGATCGTTTCAAAACATAACAGTCATGTGATCCAAGGTCAACAAAGGTCAATTAGTGGTCAAAAACTAGTATTTTTGCAATAACTTGAGAACTAAATGTCCATCAAAGTTGGGAGTTACGCTCTTGTAATCCAATAGTAGACCTGCATTTGGGTGACTGTTGACCTCAGGTTGACCTCTGGTGACCTGTATTAGCTTCCTTTAGGTTGAAAACTTGAATTTTCGTGGTCATATTCCGATCTCAATTGTCCATAAGTTGACTCCTCTGCAAGCTTTGTGTGCTAACTTATTAGAGATCAATGTTTTGTTGGTTTGTAAAAAGTCTTAATAAGTACAGTACAGATAGGATGATTCTGTGAGTTCTGTAAAAAGAGCCAACACTTGCTCATATCAGACACCTGGTCCTCAACAGGCTTTCAAAAGGACCAACGGTTGATTTGTGATATTTTTGTGAATAATGTGGTGTGTGTTCATCGGACCACATAACTATTTTAGGACAGTGCTGCTCCCATGTAAATATTCCTTACAATCAAGGTACCATAGTGCCCTTGGTCTCTTGTTTTCAATAAAGAACAATATTCTAATCATACTGAGTCAAGGCCGTTCATGTTTCGTAAACTTCTCTTTACAGATTTTGGCAGGTTTAAGGTACGCCTAGCCGAGCTCCTCACAACTGAAATCATACTCAAACTTGCAACGTTCTTCATGTTTACTCCTGCTAAGATTGACGAGTTACGAAATACGAAAAAGAGCCCCGGGCTACTCATGGTCTCCTTAATGGAAGAAAGGGGTAAAATAAAGCCTAATGACATCTCACCCTTGTTAACTGCTCTTGATGAGTTGGGACTTGATGGTTTACGAAGCACCCTGCATAGTATTTTCAAGGAATCCGAAGGTAATGTGTAGTGCGATATATATCTGACTAGAGACTGACTCATGCACGACTAAACAAATGACGGAATACAATGCCTGTATACAGGGAGAAACGTAGGCTAGTCTGCTATATTATTAAACTACGTTCATGTGTTCACAACTAAATATTTCTCATTATTACCAAGTCATTGTCAAACACAATACAAACATAATGACTTCTGCAAATTGGCGTTCGTTAATATCACAGCATTTAGTTCATAACTTGAAAACATATGTGAATTTGATGAAGACTATAACTACTATGTTTGTACGCTAAATGTAAGCTATATATCAAGTATATTAATCAGATTTTTGCGCATGCCACGTTTTCTCAGTGATAATTTGACGTCCTGTTAGTGGTTACAGGCTACATTTGTCGTCGTCGTCATCATCTTTATAATTGTTATGATAATTATTAATATTATGATTGTTGTTGTTGTTTTTATTATTATTAACCAGTTGCAAGTAAGTATCATAGAACATAACAAAGAATAAAACACTATTATTAAAGCTGTATATGTTTCTATTATTTTGAGAACAGATAAGACCTGCCAGTTTGTGCGATACCTCAAGACATTTTACAAACAACTTTATAGCAAGATCAATCCAATACCGTACATCCGCGAAAAGGTGTTTCGTGTGAATGACATATTTGTAGAAGGTGGTATAGAAATGCACAGAAGAGACAATAACGATACCGAACGTTTGTTGGAAGGAAATACAATGGAAGCCGTAAAGCTAAACTCATATCGCGATGTATTTAACGATGACATAATATCTTCAAAGCGAATACTGTTAGAAGGCGATCCTGGTTATGGTAAATCAACGTTTACATTGCAAGCTGCATATGACTGGTGCAATGCATCTGATTCATCGCCATTGAAAGATGTATCTATCTTTATCTTGCTTCCACTAAGACTCCTCGGCGGTATATCGTCGTTTTGTCAAGCGATCAAACTGGTGCTGATGCCAGGTGAATCAAATCTAACAGAGGAAGACATTATGGAAATTTTGAGAAACAGCCCGGGCGCAGTGCTGGTTTTTGATGGGTATGATGAATATCCGGACAAAGATAATATTGAGATATCAGACGTTATGAAAATCATCGCTGGTAATATGTTTGGGAACTTTAAGGTAATAACATGTACGAGGTCATCCTATATACCTGATAATCTTGATGTAGAGACGGTCAATGTTCGTTTGACAGGTTTTGATGATAATACAAGGGATGAGTACATCAGAAGAGCTGTTGCTGTTAACGATAATCAAGCGGCTAGGAGAATCAATGATCTTCTCACTAGCAGTCCTGTGCTGAGCGACATTTGTCAAGTACCTCTCTTCTGTGTGATGTTTGTACATATCTCTTACGATTCAAAAAACATTTTATCATTCGCGTCTGTTACCAGTTTTTTTAGGCACATTCTAACGTGCTTTTATGAGCATATGCGGAACAAAATGGGGCACGCTAGAAAACGAAAAGACTGTTATATCATTCCAAATCATCCAAAGCTTAACAAACTATTATTTGATGCGCTTACTGGAAAGAATCAGCAGATTGTTTGGCAGAAAAACGATTTCAAGAACAATGTTGGCGATGGATGTTACAATGAACTTATCTCAATAGGTATCCTACTTGAAGAAGACATTCTCAAGATAAATGATACACCAGTGATGGCGGCGGTTTCTGTTATCCAGCGGACGACTGTTGTCAGATTTTATCACAAACTGTTTGCTGAATGGTACGCAGCTAACTATCTTTCAAAGTGTGCAGGGAGAATGGAGCATGGAGCTCTTTGGCTCCAGAAAGAGTTCGAGAAAATAAACCCTGTTGATTTACAGTTTGTCTTTAGATTTGCTTGTGGACTCAATAAGAAAGCTTCATCAAGAATCATGAAGTATCTGAAAGGGATTGAGGACGGACAATCTCTCGCAATACTATGTTTCTTTGAACAAGTTGGTGAGACTGATGACGTAGTTGCCATGGTGAAAGATTTATTAACAGGAGGCGTGACGATCACATCCACTGATAGTAGACTCCTTCAAAGGTCAACAATACAGATTCTTGACATTGCGGCTAAAAGCGACGTAAGTATTTCATATATTACTATTGTCGCATGATTGGCAACATTATACTTTACAGTCGTGGCATGGTTGAATAGTTATATGAGGATATTGATGATGCGATACTTATGATAATTTTCTCTTGTATGGACACGAATATATCATGTTTTACCAACCTGCCCCCCCCAAAAAACAATAAATAAATAAATAAATACATAAAAATAAGGCGCTTATTCCTCAGCGTCGCATCCTCAGTCGAGATAAACTGTACAGTCATGTTTTTTGACATTCGGCCAGGGTTCAACTGGTCAGCTATTATGGATGCCCCCATCCTCTTTGGCAACCGCACACAAATTATTTATTAACAAAGTATTGCGCTAGCCTGATTGTTATACAAAACGAATGCATAGTCTAATTTGACTTAGAATTAACAATTCGACTTCTCATTTTGTTTCTGTGGAATTACCGCTATCCGTCTCCCCTACATAGAAGACTGCTTAATGAACCCCCGGTATAAAATGTAATCGTCATTGGCAATCCTATACATGTTTTTGATCCTGCTTAAATAATCTACTATAATATTACATTTTAAACTAAATCTTGTGTATCTTGTTGTTTTTTCGACAGTCAGCTCCTGCATTTTCTTTCAGTTCAATCTGTTGTTGATTTTAGCAGCAAATATGCACTAAGCTGTTACAAGAACAAATACAATTTATTTTTAATGTAGTATATTTGCACTTAGATGCTATTAACCGTTACTGTGAGATTTCAATTACAACGTAGTTTTTAATATAGTTGTAGCTGTTAAATAAGCATGTATAAAATGAAACACAGCGACAAGGTTTAACGTGACTGTGACCAGCAAATAACCAAAAATTCCAGTCCACCGAAAACTACATCGTTTGAAGATATTCATGATCGATTCACGTTGTAGGTATTTAGCATTTGAAATATTCAATCCATCCCGCCCATGACATGGAGTTACGAGCTACATTACTGTGATTATATGAACCTTACCGATGGTTCCAACTAATCACTTATTTTCTTTCGGTTAATTCTTTTAATTACATTCGGAAATTCTCTTTGAAAGTATAAATTAATAAAGATGTAACACAACTACAGAATTATAGTACGGTATATCATTAAGAACTGTCTGTACAATAATATGTCGAATGGACGACTATGCGAAAGGATATAGTGATTTACCCTATACCATATTAAGTGTAACGAATTCAATATTCTCTAGTGCAAATATCGACTTCGTCAATTTGGAGGATAGTATGTTGAATTTTCATTTCACTGTTGGTAATAAACGATTGTGTTACTTTGATAATTTAATGGGTTAATCTAAGTTCCTAACGAACAGAATATTTATGACAATACATACAGACAAAATGCAATCAGTGTTATGTTAGAAGGATACGATAAAGAGATTTCGATAAGTGCAACCATAACACTAACCACAAAAATGACAATACGAAGTAACAAAATGCAATGTATTTGGTTGACACAAATATATCAAATTATTCTACAAAGATAGTACAAAAACTAAGTATGATGCATGTATTCTAAGGGCGGTGCTTAAAGTACCGTATGCGCTATAGGCCAATTGGAAGATGAGTTATTGCAACATGATATCAATCACAGAAATGACAAAACGAATCAGAAAATGAGCAACGCGCTTTTTTTTTGCTGGGGAGGGGCGAGTGGTATCTCACATAACTATTCAGAGCAGCAAGCATATGGATAGGACGTCCAACTTCTCCCAAAAGTCACCAATGTATCAATATAAACATAGCAATGCCGATATCCATGGCTGAAATTGCACGACAAACAATCAAAGCAATCATTACTACTATTGACAGTAATTGTTGATACCGAAGACATATCTCATTAAACAAAATGTCAATGTCAATTTAATTTGTATTATAGCATAAAAACTATGATTTAAGATTCCAGCATTTACTATGCGGAAGAGCAGTGTTAATATTTGCAAGTATCAATCTTAAAGCAACATAAATTGCAAGTGATCAAACGGATGTTTTAATAAAAAAGGTTGGTTATTCTAAGTGTTTTCGACTTATAACTGCGGCAACATTGCATATTTTAAGAATGTCGAGGTTCACTTCTGTGTCACAGTTACGTGGTACCACTATTGTCAAAACAACCCTCACCGCATGAGTTACTGAGCTTTGACATAACATTGGTTACTGAGTACCCAGCAACTGCATTTAGTTAACGGAACAAAAACTCCAAAGAAAATCAAAAACTGCAGAGTGCCCAATTGTTTACACTATGAAATTAAACCATTGGGGAAAAATGTACTAACACATTGTTTTAACAGTTCAGATAAAATTGATATCATAAAAAGTACATATTTGACGTTGCAGGACGGTTCAACCATGTATCCAAAAACATTATAACCGGTTAACATAATGATATTACCCTTATCACTTGTTTCTGAATGTAAATGGCTGGTAATCTCCTGACGGGTAAATCGTCTATTTCAGTTGTAGGCCTATTTGTTTGTGTCAACTCTTGTCGCGATTGATACGTCTCTACCCACTCCCGTCCTCGGTAACTGTGAGCGGGGTATATAGGTATACTATAATAGGAATTACTTCAACACAGTAATAACGTCAACTGCCAATAGTACTCTCATACGAAATTTAGATAATGTAAACTAGAACGATAACACAGGAAAGACCACTGGTCCTGAAACCAACATCTGCTCTAACAACAGTAATTATAATTTCCGTACAGACATGCCGTGCAACAGAAAATAGCTGGGCATGTGCATTCAACTGTGCAATGTTGAAGGAGAGTAAACGAAATAAAGAAGAAGTCGAGTACAGCTCGTCGAGGGTCTACACATATACTGTGTTGTGCTTAATTTCATTCACGTTCTGTTCTTGTTCATTCAAGTAGATACAATTTCGGTTATAGCTTTTTCGCAGGCGAACGTTACACTTTTGTGTAGCATTTTATTTAATTTTCTTTTGTTCGTGCTTTGCTAATTAAGTATTTAAAGTTCTTAAAATGTTTGATCTCATTTCCATTAGTCTTCTTCCTACTCGATCTAGTTCATTTCTTAAAATAATATCAGTATCGAGAGAGAAAAGCAAATCTTCCAGAGTTAGTATCGATTAGTTAAAAGTATTGGATTAATACATATATCATGAAATAATTATGTAACATCAAGAAAAGGTGTACGCAATTTACAATGGTACAGGTGACTTTCAACTGTATCAGGTACACGTTCACTTATAAACTAATCACTGTAGGATCGTGATGATGGTAGGGAAGGGACGCAAGAAGACTAAAACAAACACTAAATCCGTTTTGTAGTTATATATGACAATGATATAATTTGAACAATGTAAACATGTAAATAAATTTAAAAAAAAACTTACAGATAATTTTCTCCCGGGAGACTAATTAATTAGTCACAAGTCTTCCAAAAATATATATGTACATCAATGTACAGATCGGACTAAAACACACAAACGCAAACTTACACACACACACATAAATGGTAGAATTAACAAGTCGACCTCTTAATGAAGTAAAGTGTTAACGGAACTCCTCTCCGCTTCCAGTAAGTAGCGTCGACGATCTCTTCGTCACATTCAAAGTTGGTGCAGTCTTATTTCAAGATAAACGAATACAAGTTTTCTCTCCTCCGGGTTTTAAGTACTGTGGCAATGATTATGCATTAATGAAAATGGTATGCTGTTAAGACGTTGCTGTTTGAACAGCTTTATGGAATATTTGATTTCTAAAAGGATAAGGTATATATACGTTTCTGAACGGAAACCTTCTTAAAGTTCCTGTCATTAAAGTATATAGTTTATGTAGCTCTCCTCTTCTCTAAACCCTCCCACATCTCTCTACCTCCGTCTCCTTGTAAATGCTCCCTCCTATTCATCACCACAATTCTCTATAGGAATCTACTATTATTTGTTTTCATAATTAATATTCTATATTAAATACTTAAATAAATCGTATCATTGTTATATTAAGAACAATGTCTTTTGAGGATAAATTTAAAAGTATGGCTTACGTGTCATCAAAAAGATTGCACTCGTCATACGTTACTGTTTCCCAACTGTTTAAGTATTTTGCACCAATGAAACCTAACCTCTCTTTTCTGTCCCTTTCAAATCGACTATATTTTTACACGCCAAGTTACTCTGAGCCATGAAATTGAAAGCAGTCAAAGACCCAAATCAATTTATTGATCAAAGGTATTACTAACGTACACGTATTAACCAGGGAGATAACATTTCCATGCTCTAAATCCATGCTAAAACTAAAAGTTTGTCTTGTTTTCCCTCAGATTCCCATCACCAGTGTATGCCTTAACAAATCTTTCAAGGAGTGTGAGGAAGATATTATTGTACTTCACTCTGGACTCAAATTGAATCAATTGTTGACGGTAGAGAAGATACACATAGAGACAGAGCAAGTAAATAAGGAACCTAGGGTACTAACAAAGGAAGACGTTATGATGATATTCCGTTATGGACTACGTTCTGAACATTTGAAGGATCTGTCGTGAGTATAATGTAATAGTTTACGATTTCCCAGTTCTACGTTTCCAAACCTGACAACAGAATGGATAGCAAAAAGAACATGGGAATATTTTAGCTTTCAGTAAATATTTATAATAATAATAATAATAATAATAATATCGGTAATTACCGCTGAAGTTTCATGTTTTTGTACTGGTTAAAACTTATATTTAGTGGAAGGTCACTTTTACATCGCAATAAAACGTAATAGGTTATAGTATATGTGATTCGCTCCAATATACCGTGATCAACCTTATATTAGATTACTTCTTTTGATTTCTTAAGACAACGTAGAACTCTAAACATGATGTTGACATCTCTGTAATTATAATGGGATAGACTTTGTGTCCGTAAATGACCATCAACGTTGTACTCACACACGATAATTCAATGTCTACTGTATCCATGTATACTAACTGTATCTTTCGATATTGAAATATAGAAATTATCGTTATGATGAGAAGTACTATTCGGTCATTCATCCGTTCTAGATAATCCAAAAGAACTTATTTTTTGAGATCTATAAACTACAGACTGCCGTTATCTGCAAGTCTAATTATTGAATGACTAACATTACTTACTAACCCAACGTTTAGACTAATGCTCGTTATATCGCACG